>NW_028261383.1:93243494-93950994 GCF_051295495.1 Thamnophis sirtalis
TAGACCACTGTATCACTGTGATAGATACAAAATTGCCATGTAGCCTTCATAGTTTGGAGGATTAATCTAGCATCCCGATGGCGAACCTATGGCACACGTGCTACAGGTGGCACGCAGAGCCCTCTCTGCAGGCACGCAAGCCGCTGCCTCAGCTCAGCTCCACCATGTATGCATCCACGTCTCCTGCTGGCCAGCTGGTTTTGGGGACTCTGCTGCGCATGTGCTGGGTCCATGTGGGAAATGCATCCACATACGGGTGGGTCATGCATGTGTGGGGATCATGCACACATGGGATCACGGGGGAAGTGTGCACATGCGCAGGGTGTGCGGGGGTCGCACACGCATTACATTATAGGTTCATGCACAGACATGCTTTTGGCACATGATGACAAAAAGAATAGCCATCACTGACCTAACACATGTGCATTTCATTGGTTTTGCAATAAATATCTATACTGAGGTGTATCACCATACTAATCCAAATACATACAGTGTTTTGGACCTAGATAGCTGTTCTGATAAGCAAATTTAATATAAAATAAACGAATTCAATGGGAGGGAGATGATGATGATAGATGATAGATAGATAGATAGATAGATAGATAGATAGATAGATAGATAGATAGATAGATAGATAGATAGATAGATAGATAGATAGATAGGCAGGCAGGCAGGCAGGCAGGCAGGCAGGCAGGCAGGCAGGCAGGCAGGCAGGCAGGCAGGCAGGCAGGCAGAGACAGACAGACAGACAGACTAAATGGTTGTTTTAGACATATAAATGTCTTCCTGGACCTTATCAAGAAATACCACAATGTATCTATGAAGAGAAAATCCACTAATAAGTCTCATTAAGGGGAGGCCAGTAGTGATAAGGAAAATGTACTAAGCAGCCAAATCAGTTTGAGATATTGGAGAGCCACAAAGCAAATTTGTCTCCTTTTGTTTTCGCTCAGTTTGTTGCCCTATCCCTGAACCCTCATCTTGCATTATAAAGGAGAATGTATGTGGGCTATGCCTTTCTTGCTCTCCAGATATTTGAAAGAGAGAAGCAGCCAGGAAACCTCAGCAACAAAGGAGGAACTTCAGCAACAAAGGAGGAGAAACAGTGCCAAGGGGCTTCGCTCCTCAGAGTGGGTGGTCTGGGTTCAGGCCTAGACAGATACTGGCACTAACTCAACTAATTAGTGATCAATGTTATTTGCACACTGCTGCTTTTGCAATGACACAATATTGGAAAAAGTAAACTTATTGCCATCACTTCCACCACCTCTTTTTTTTTTAATGTGGGAGAGGAATCCCTCGCAGAATGTTTGTATAAGGTATTCGCAGATGACCTACAAGAAATGTAAACATTAACTACTGCACTGACGTCTATGCCAAAAAAAAAAGCAGTACATTTTTTAGGAAGCAGGTTTGTTATTCATCGGATCAACAGCACAATAATTGTGAAACTGGAACACCTCACTCACTCTCATCCCCCCTTCCAAACCAATCCAGTGTAGCGATGTTACAATCCAGGTTATATTTAACCTGCTTTCCAAATCCTCCTTATTCCCTGACCATCATGTTATTTTCTTGTTTATTGAAATCTGGCATGTTTCTAACTGGGCCCAAAGTTTTGTGCAAAGAGTCAAAGTACTCAACTTCGAGCATGATCTCTATGCCTTATTTGTTGATTTGAAGAGACTTGCTGTACTAGGACATAATCCACATTCAAGTACACTGAGCTATTCAGCACAGCTCTCCGCTCTCTTTCCCTTATTCCTCAGGATGCACCTTTGCTACTTAATCAGTAAGTACTGAATTGCTCTCTGACTCCGCTTCTTCATTCACCATTTAAGATCTTTCCCTTTCCCTTGCTGATTTGGAAATGGAACAAAGCTGCCTAGTTGCCATTCCCAAGCTGCATCAACATCCAATAGTAAAGAAGGGGCCAGCTTGACAGTTGTATTGAACGATGTGTGGCTTGTTTCTTGGCTGTGCCCAAGCAAAAGTAGGAAACGTAGCAAAAATGTTCCCACAAGGTCTATTGTTGACTCCTAGCACGCGCTACCAGCAATGACAGTAAAGCCATCCATTTGGCAGAACTGGAAAGCACATATTCCTTCAGACCTCACTTCCAGACAAATCCACGGACAGCACAGCAAATTGTAAATACACAAATGTGATTAGTTCTTTGGCACAGTTATTACAGGAAAGGGGAGCATTCATCCAAACACTGTACTTTGGCACTTTTGTCTTTAAAATCCTCCAAGCATACAGAACCCCAATCCTATTCATGGGAACCTAGTAATTGTTACATATTGCATCAATGTGCACCACGAAGTGTATGAGGCCATGAATGAAGAAAATAAACTGCTTGTTACAATCTCAGGACTTATTCCCACATTAATAAAAGTTTCCTTCTAATCGGCTGGGCCATCCAAACGCACCAAAGCGATTCTTTAGTTGTACCATAATACATCCAAATAAACTGCTGGTGATAGAGTGCTAGAATCTGAACTCTGATGGAACATACTTATTCAGAAATCAACTTCTTCATGGGGATATTTAAATTATAACTACCAGTGTAAAAAAAAAGTTTCGCATAATTACAATAACCTCCCAAAAGGAATAAGCTTCCAAATAAGAATCCCAGTTTCAATGTAACATAAACTTAATCCCCTTGGTAGAAAGGGGGCAATAAAGGCCTTTTAATTTACTCAAATGTATGCAAGATCACTCTGGATGTATCTGCATTCTGCATTGCCAGTACTATTTTTTAATAATCCTAAATTTTTGCTTTAGTATCAGATTCCCCCAATCCATATAAAGGTCTTAATGTGCACAATTACATTCTACATGTGAGCTTTATGAATGTGCTCTGTAATTAAACCAGGACAGAATTTTTATGGGTGGTATTAATCACACAAAATATACCCTACCAGAGAAAATATCTCAATTCTCCCTCATGCTAAATGGTTTTTCTTTACATGTGCAAGAATTACATTAATTACATGCATACATACACTAACCTTTACTGTGTCCAAAGGATGTCCCACAATTACACCTGCAGCTCCTGAAATTTAAAATAATAATTATATAGTTTCATGGAGAAAAAAAACAACAAAAGAACTTTTTTCTGTTCATTCCCAGCATTTGTGTCACCATAATAATCACAATTCTTCCTTGTTCAGCTCCCACTGTCAGAACTATGTGACCAATGAAACAATTGGAACTATAGATGGCCAGTAGAGAAGCACATAGGAGCCACTGCAAGACAGCCCACAAGCAGTAGTTTTCACCTAAGTTCTAAGAAATATGAAAGAAAGAAAAGCTACTATTGTGGGAGGACATGTGGCTTTTAAGACCTGTTCTTAGGAAACTTGTGAGCTGGTTTCTTCTTTTTAAGTTGTCTCTATGATTCTGTGTGTGTGTGTGTGTGTGTGTGTGTGTGTGTGTGTGTGTGTGTGTGTGTGTGCTTTGTTTCCCCAAAAATAAGACAGGGTCCTATTTTCTTTTGACCCCTGAAATAAGTACTTGTCCTTATTTTCGGGGAGGTCTTATTATTTTTGAGGTGCAGGAGGGAGCAAGCATGGTCACCTCATGGCTGCTGCTGTGTTGCATTATTTTTGGGGAGGGCTTATTTTCAGGGAAACAGGGTACGTATCTGTATATCAGAGATTGGTTGCTGCCAGTTCAGCCTGGATCGGCTGAACTGGCAGTAGCAGTGGCGGGAGGCTCCGCCCACCCACCCGGATGCTTCTGCGTATGCACAGACGTGCGTGCACACCTGTACGGGAGTGCACCCAAACTGGTAGTAAAAATTAGCAACCCACCTTTAATGTGTGTGTGTATATGCATATATTCCAGAGAGTTCAGTAACACAGTGTCCATAACCAAATTCAGAAACTATCACAAAGCATTACTTTAAGAAGAAATTACAACTCTGCTACTCACACTGATTTGAAAATTAAACAAAATTAGATGCTGACTTCGACTACCCAACTTTGGAACAAGGAGGAAAATAATTTTCATTGATTCTTTCTTTCACCTACAACATTCTCTGCCACCAGTGCTCATCTGGAGAGCCACTCCTATGATCAGGGATAAATGGCCAATTTTAATTCACTGCAGGAAGCTTCCCTAAATAAAATTTCCATTGTTTCATTTAACTGATTGTTCTTTAAATGTTCTTTTCTTGGATTTGTGATTCAGGTAATTTGCTGGTGCTGAATAATGTTTAATCTTTTAGTAAGCTTTAGAAATGACTACCGCTTATTTTAATTAAAGAATCTAACTGGTTTATTTAGCTTTTCCTAATTGATCTATAACAGTGTCTTACTTTTTTGTATGGAAACATAGCGATAGTGCTTACACTTATATACCACTTGCCCTCTCTAAGCAATTTACAGAGTCAGCATATTACCCCCAACAATCTGGGACATAATATGTTTATTGTATAAAGGATAACTCTCAAAATAGACGCATTTCCATCATAAGGTATATTCTGTAAATAAGAGGTTTATTTCTGGCTATATGAGTAAATGACATTTGCTGTTAATGACTGATCAGTGTAACTGTTGCTATCTGTACTGGAAAGGTAATAGGTCATTTACATTTTCCAAAGCATTCATTCCACAGCATTTTACAGCTTGACAGTATTATTGTTCAAGGAGTCATCAGATATTAAGAAATGTGACCTGTCTAGATTGACAGGTTGTTTGGTTGCAGATGTTTCATTAGTCAACTAGGTAACATCATCAGTGCTTGTGTATATAGGACTTGCTTCCTATTTATATACAGTAAGTTGCCTAGCCAGCATTGATTAGAATATTGTATTTTCCTTGATTGTTTGTCTGGATAATCTCTGCTTGGTAACTGATTTGTCTGAATGCTGAGCTTCTAGGATTTCCCTAGCAACAATACAGAATACCAGAAAAGGAAACAGGCCACCCCTGCAACATCTTCCAACAAAATGGGCAGCACACAACTTTATCAGAAAGTGCCTGACCACACAACCCACTATAGCACAACTAATAGGAGCTATGAAAAAGGTAACATTGCCATACATTTAAAACATCTTAGAAATTACCAATAGATTATACAACCACAAAGCCTCATTTTAGCACATAATCCAACTAAAATCCTACAAAACATATGAAGTAAATCAGAAGATCTAATAGCCCAAGAAATAAAAACAGGAGTCATGTACCACATACAATATAAGAATTTTAACAACTATTGTGTAGGACAGACAGGCAGAAGAAGAGCAGAGCACATCAATGCACATCAACTAGCAATCAAAAGACACAATGAAAACTACTTAATCTCATAACACATGGATAAACCCACTATAATTTCAACTGGGAAACTCTGAGTATCCTAAACAAAAAATGCTATAGACTAACTGGAAGCTTGACATTCAGAGAAATCAACAATCAACAGACATAGAGAAATTCCACATTTACACACCATTCAAAAGATACAATAAACAGCTAAGAAGGAAACAGACCACAATAATTCTCTCCAACAACTAACACCCAGAAAAGCAGGGTCTAATACAAGACTGGTTATTATGCTTGTATGTATATGTATTTTAACACGGTGGGATCTCTGAACTTGGCAACTTTAAGACTGGCTGAGGAATTCTGGGAGTTGAAGTCCACAAGTCTTAAAGTCACCAGGTTTGAAGACTCTTGGTCTAATGAAAGGGCATAGTAAGCTGCTGTCTGTGCTGATTGCCCTGCAAGAATGTTGACAAAGTATCTCAGAGTAGACAGTATTGTCTTAAAGCAGCTTAAAGTTAAACCAGCATGAATACAGATCAGGAGCAGTCGAGAGACTGCTGTGTGCAATATAACCTGAATTTGAAAATGGAAAGATGATTTTCTTCTCCCTCCCAAAAGCAAAAGACCCTTTGAATCCCTACTTTCCATACTTATGGGCATATATGGGGCATCCACCTAATGAACAGAAGAAACAGAAAAAATAGTAATTTTCATTTGCTAAGACTATCACCCTCCATATTTCTCTCCCAATTATCTTCTATACTGACTGCAGTCAAACTAAGTATATTCTGACAATTTCTGCTAGAAACTACACAAATTGCAAACAAAGGCAACTGGCAATTTATTAAAAAATCATCTTACCAGGACTATAAAATAATGAGGTTTACTGCTTGCTATCATGAAGCCACAAGCCAACTATGAGTCTTGCATTGATTATTTAAATTGCACTGGCAAGCTCTTAATGTCAGACTTTATAGAACATAAATTACTATTACCAGTACATTACAGGTAAAAATTTTATTACTATTACTGGTAAATTATTATTACCAGTAATAAAGGATAACCACCAAGCATGCTCGGCAAGATACAATAATTCCCAGGTGAAAAGATTAAGAGAATGAAATGAACATGACCATATATTTTTATATATAAACTTTATTCAAGCACATGTGTTAATAACTGTCTCTCCCTCCAGAGTTATTTTATTAAGGGAGCAAGTTCATCAAGTAATGGAATCTATGCAAGGACTTTTTATCATGTCAGCATGTGCAACTCTACTTTTTTACATATATACCATTGAAACGCAATATATAACTCAATATACTCCATGGGTAATGCCGATGTATAATTCTGAGTTGAAGAGAAGACGTATGCAGATATTCAGAAAACATAGTAGATAGTCAGGACTAAAATTAGCATAGTTAACTCCCTAGAAAATAGAAGCTCTGGAAAAAAATGGAATCACTAGACCATAATATTAAAATAAAGGCTAAATAGCAGAAAAGCAGATATTATAAAAGGCTGCTATATCTCAACAAAATGTATCGTTAGTAATAGATAATTTTAACTTAACATTGCAGGTAATCCTTGTTTAGTGACTACAAATGGCAACTCAGTTCTTAACCAAAGCAGTCACTAAATGAAACTGCAACTGTATTTATGATCTTACTTTAGCTTTCCTTTGCTTTACCAATCTGTAAAGGTCCTAAATGCAAGGATTGGTCACAAAGTTACCCCTGCCTCCTATTTCTAAATGTAGTAAATGGGAATTTTAATTCACATTTAGACACCATGAGTACTGGCATTTTGACCATCCCAGGGAAATAATGGGATTTTCCAAAAAGTCTCTTATGAATGCTGCTCCATTTTAGCATTCTGCAAATTACCTTTAATTGTTCCATATGTGTATGGATCTAATTACACAAAAATCTCCCCTGAATGACTGATAACAGAAAAGGATGTGTATAACTGAAAAATAGAAGTGATTTCCAAATTACAATTTAGGAGGGTGTCATATTTCTCCACCTGCACCACTGTGAAATATTAAACGCTTTTTTTGAATATGAAATTGAAGACATTAATATGAAAGTAGAGGAGTACAACTTCATATTCCCCATGGAATCTAGTGTTGCAAATAGTCTAATTTCTTTGGGAAAGTTCATATATTGAAACTAAACTAAAATTATAAAGGGAAGGAATTAAACATTGACTATAAACAAGCTAAACTTGTCAGAATCACCTGGGATATAATCTGACCATGTATCATGGGTGAAACAGCTTTACAGGATGGATTTCCAAACCAAAAATGCCCTAATCATGGCATGCTATCTTGTAGTATTACTTTTTGAATTCTGCCCTATTAATACTCTGAGTATATTATATGTTAAGATCAAAAAGTTATAAACCCAGGATGCAGAATCTATTCTAGCAAGAAGAGGAAGTAAAAGAGCAAAATTTGAAAGGGGTAAGGATGGATTGTAGTGGAAATGCCACAATCCTTGTGCATTTTGAAAAGCACAGGAATGATGGGGAACCATTGCATCTGCCATACTTAGATCTTTGGACAGATGTGGTCTTCACCACCAAAGCCTTTTGTGACCTTCAGACCTGCTGTATGATTTATACATATACAACTTACCTTTTTCAGTTATGTAATAACCATGATATAACTTGGGAATTTAGGAACTATCATCTCCTATACAATATTTGCCGCTTACTACTTGCATTTATAACCTTAACTCTGAAGGAATGTACTTCATAATAGATGAGTATATGGCTGGGAGATCATATCATGAGTATATAAGTGCCCTGTAATGCTTCCTTCAACACAGACCTGAACTACAGAAGTTGAATTGTGATTGCCAAGTGATCTCTCTGTTGCCATTCTCCAAGAGTTATGGAGTTTAGAGTATTTGAATCCATAAGAGCATTAGATTGTCAATAGGTTGGGGACCAGTAGTGAAATACATAGACAATGTTGGTATTTTTCCACATTTTCTTATCTTGATCTCTAGTCAAACCAACAGTTAATGAAAGGAGTGGCTGTACGGAGGTTTCTGATTGGCCAATATTAGACCAGCTGTCTAAACATCAGGATCTGACTTCATAGTTCAATTAATTAGGAGATTTTATTGAATCTTTATGTCTAAACATCAGGATCTGACTTCATAGTTCAATTAATTAGGAGATTTTATTGAATCTTTATCAGAGGCATGAGTAAAATGGGGAAGGAACCTGAGTAATTTTCCATTAAACTTAATCCTGCTCGTGTTTTCCTCTCCTGAACCAACTCTGATTTATGGATCTAGTACCTTTGAAAGATCACAGGACTGAATGTTCATAACAAGCAATTACTGCTTAATTCAGAAGATGTTTTCTTCAGTAATTGGGTAAATTATACTCACGGAACCATACAAATGGCTGAGAAATACACTGAACTCTATGTGTGCAAACTATTACATTTAGAATTCAACATCCAACTAAATCTGTGCCCCTTTTTAATGCTCCTTTGTTGTATTTTCACATTATTCCCACATGAATTACTTACCTCCTACCCATCCAGCTATAAAATCATCCAACTGAAAGCTGCCCGTTTTACCATATCTTAAGCAGTCCTGTTCAGTTTTAGTCTTGGGTGATGTGGGTACATTCATCTCCTTCAGCACCGGGCAAGCAACAGAAGAGAGTCTCAATGTGCCTCTTTTAAATGTTTTTTTTTTATCCTATTATGACTGCAGAGCAGTGGTTTCTTTGACAACTTTCAACAGGCTCAGAACTCAAATAACTCGATTCCAGTCTCTGTTGCTCTTCCCTGCAAAAGTGCCTTCAAAGCACAAAGTGACCTCATAGTCACAAAGCTTAAAGGGACAGTACAATAGGAACCACAGGTTCCAGAAGTCACTCTAGCATGTTACTAATTAAAGGCAAATAGGTAATCTATTGTCAATGTAGAAAATAATGAACTCTTTATGTCTTGTATATTTGGTTTTGTAACCAAACCAGACCAAACCAAACCAAACCAAACCAAAATTGTATATGTGGAAGCTAAATTGTTCAGAGTGAAAACATCCAAGTGACTACAGCATTTCAGAAGAATGGTGATGAAAAAATATTATAACCTGAAAGTTTTATGATACTCCTCCCTAGGTTGAATTTACAATGGAACTGCATTCATCCAGTGATGGAACAGTATCTGCTATTGAAAAAGAGTGAGCCTGCATTCTTTAAAACTGTCCTGTTGAATTGAGGCTCCTTTAAAGCAGATTTTGAGAATCACCAAGAACCTGAAAGGATAGGAGAAAAAGGATGACAGAAGATGTAACTGAAACATTGAGAAGATGTGATATTTTAATAGTATTTTCATAGGAATTGAAGTATTGACAAATTGGATCAAATAATAATGGATTCATTTGTTTTCTTAGCTCTCCATGGTACTCTCAGGAGTTTTCTCTAATATCAAAATTTAAATGTTTCTGTAATGCCAAAGTTCAAAAAAAAAGAATAATCTTTCCGTCCTCTTTCCATAGACTGTCACAGGAAAAACGATGCTGGTGTCATTCTGATTTTTGTAGATTATAGCCTACTCTATTTGTAGAGTACATATAACTTTTTTGGCAACTGAATAGCTTTTCCCAGACTTTCATTGGTGCTGAATCAAACCCTTGTCTATGTCATATTTCTTGATTGTTGGTTCCTTTACTGTTGGTAGCTGATCGTCAAAGGCAGAAGATACCCACCACTTCAGTATCTTCATTGTCAAAAGTTATACCTAGATTACCATCATATATGACATACTTCATTATAAAACTGGGGTCTGAACTTTGCTCTATCCTCCCCCTTTCACCAAGTTTACAGTCTTACGGGTTGTTAACTTGTAAACTCAAGATTTGTGTTTCCTTGCTGTTGGTGCTGTTGATTTTTATACATATAAACTGGTTTGAATCAAATCCTTTAATGAAAATCAAAGTGAAAAAAGTTAATCATGCTTTAAGTCTTGTTACATTTTAATGTCACACTGAGTTTAATGACATTGGTATCCAGCTCACTAACTTTAATGCAAGATATTCTTCCATGCTTCTGAGTTGGAGTTCTGTTATAAAGGAAGTTTATTTTAAACTGATAGGCAAATATGATATATATGTATCAGAAATATATATATTAATGCCAGTGAGCTTTTTAATTATTATCCCCATATTTTAATTTTTATAAATGTATAGAATTTAGGATACTTTTAAATTACAGCTACTAGAGTTCTATGTGAGATTTAATACTGATAGTCCTCAAGTTAAGACCATTTGTTTAAGCAACCATTCAAAGGAATGACCATTCATTTAGACTGCTGAAAAAAGTGACTTATGACTGGTTCTCACAGTCATGTGATCACAATTCAGATCCTTGGCAATCAGCTAGAACTTAAACAATCCTGCGGTGACATGATCACCATTGCTGACCATTTTAGCTGGTTTCAGACAAGCAAAGTCAATGGGGAAGCTGGCAAGGAAGGTTGTAAGTCACAGTCATGTGTCTCACTTAATCCCCGTAGCTATTTTCTTAATGCACCAGAAAATTGGATATATTCATGTAATATCATACCTACTGATCAAACCACTTAACAATATTTCCAATCTCAATTGTGGTTGTAAATCAAGGACTACCCATAGCTTCTTTTGTCTTAAATCCGCAATTTCCAGATGTTTTAGCTATATTGGTTATATGTTTAATATATTTTTTTCAGCTCCTTAATATATGAATTGTAGCCAGACTGAGGTGAAACAACATTAAATTGTTTTGTAACACATAGAAGCTTGTACATCACTTACACATGCCTGGTCTCTGGAACTCAGCTGTCCCTTTTCTTCTGTTTTACATTCACCCATTACTTTAAATACTAACACTTCTAGAACTACTCAGATAGGCATTCACATTATATAGCTTCATGGAGAAGAGAATTTTCCTTTTTATTCCTGTATTTAGCTCCCTCTTTTTGTTCCAAGATATGACCAAGAGTTATAATTGTAAAATGTTTATGCAAATGTCATGTATGCATGTTCTACACTCCTCTGTTTCTCAGTCACAATTACTTTGAATAGATTCAAATGCAGGACCATTGTTCATCTCCATAGGGTTATCCTGCATGATTAATTTGATTTGGGATCAGGTTACTAACAGCACTTCAATTGTTATCAGATTTGTTCCTGTGTACCTTCCACTATTGTTACTATTTATGCTAAATTTTTGTTCACATCAGAATTGATCCTTAATACAGAAAGAGAATATGAAATACATGAATAGCACAGAAAGTACATAGATAGAAATATTTGAAGACAGATTCCTAAAGAACTAAACCACTGGATGTTCTACGAGTAATTATAACTGTTGTCTGAATGCTGAGAATTGGAAAAGCAATCTCAAAATTTTGAAATATAAACTGTGTGTGTGTGTGTGTGTGTGTGTTTGTGTACACACACACTCCTGCACAGGGTCTAAAACAGCACAATTAGCATTGTCGATGTATGTCTATCTATAATTACACTCTTTGACTTATGACTGCAATTGAGCTCGGAATTACACTTGTAAGACATACCAGTCATTAAGCAGGCTACTTGTGTCCTGTGCCCAACTTTATGCCCTTTTTGCATGTTTCTTTTACCAAATACTGTGACCATTAACCAAATCCAACTCGACCAATGCACACTTTTTTTTTTTACTGGAAACTTGAAATAAATGCCAATTTCCAGCTAAAAAATTGTAGATTGAGGTCATATGACTACTGGATACTGCAAATGACTGTAAATCAGGGCTGGTTGCCAAGCATCCAAAATACGATAATGTGACTGCAGGAGGGAGGGGTTGGTCCTCAGAATTTTGAAATTGTATTGTAAGTAGCTCTGGTGATATTTGTCACAATTTCAGAAGGTCACTAAGTCATAATGCTCATAAATCAAGGAATGTACACACGCACACATATACTCATATATACCCATACATACTATACTATACTATACTATACTATACTATACTATACTATACTATACTATACTATACTATACTATACTATACTATACTATACTATACTATATATACATACATACATACATACATACATACATACATACATACATACATACATAGTCATAGTCATAGTCATAGTCATTCCAGATAGAGGCTAAAAATGTGATATAACAAAAAAAAAATGAGATATAACAACCTGTTCTAAATTTGTACTAAAAAATGAGATACAACAATCTGCATAATTGTCACAAAAGACAAAATTCCTATCTTCTTGGAGAGAAAGTACATCTCTCTTTTCCAATCTAAACATTTGGTATCTCATCAGAGGTGGGTTCCTACCAGTTCGCACCTATTCGGTAGAACCGGTTCGTCAAATCTACCGAACCGGTTAGAAGAGGTTCCACCAGTGGACCCAGAAAGCAGGCCACACCTACAGAAGAGGTTCCAACCACCACTGTATCTCACTGTGGAGTATGTGCATTCAGGATCCAGAGAGTTCTAAAACAATACTGTACTTTGAATGAAAGAGGGAACTGCTTCATGGACTTTACAGTAAGCAACCAACCTATCAGAACTATCATTCTTCATGGTTATTCTTTACCATTCTATCATGGAATCTGACACTAAGTTGCAAAGGGAGGGGTTCTTTCCCAAGGAGCTAAGAGACAAATTGGACTTGGAAAAGGGCCTTGAGGGATTCTTCCTAAACCTTCACAGGATATAGCTGATAGTTATGCAACTATATACTTTAGTCTGGCAAGGTTCTGTTTCTGTGCAAGTAGCAGTAAACAAACTATTCAATCAATTCATCATGTTATTCACAGTTCCTTGTGCCCAACAGATACAGATTCTGTGACACATTAACAGGGATAATGAATTTCATAGCATGATCATCTCCATCATATACTTTTTCCCAAAGGTAACCTATTTCAGTCGGAAAGAATGATTAAACTAGAGATAATTCTTCTTTGCATAGGAAAGCCTTACCTGTGAGTAATTTAACATAATTGCATAAACATGATTTTAACAATGATATTGAAACATCTACAGAAATAAAATACTTTTCAACCAAGATACAAAAACAGACTATACAAAGTTAAAACAGTCTAGCAGTTATGTTTTAGCTATTTTATTTTCGATAAAAACAAGTAGTTAAAAATATAAGTTTTTTTAAAAATTGCAGCCACCTCCTAACACCTTGTTATTGCTAATGCTTTCAAACTGTTTCCACTGTTCCCAGAGATTTCTAATTGCCATGCCCTAAATCTTTTGTGATGTCTAACTCCAGGCAGAATATCATAAATAATATTGTTTATGAGTTTATCAAGTTAATGATTTGATAACCATCTGGATCAGGCCTTATGGCACATATAGTTTTTTTTTAACCAATAGTAGTAGTATTCCCTTATTGTTCTTCAGTTGTATTTTGTAAGTGACTCAGTCGGTAGACTTACTAGCCTAGATATAAAAAGACTTTCTATTATAGGCCTGTGCCATCTTTAAATTTGATTCTAAAAAGATTCTACAGTACAAGTAGGAATGCAAACGTAACACCCATCTTCATTCTTTAAAGCAAATTCATATGGTTACTCTCTGCACCTTATATCAGATGTAGGACTGGAAATAGCTGTTTTAAAGCCATGGATACAAGTTCTATAATAGAACTCAATTTGCTTTCAAGTACCCATCTGTCCTCAAAGATGAAACACTACATGACCATATTATGTTATGATAAACAGCAGCCACTCTGGTTTATACACCTCCTGTGGGATGATACAGGTAGTCCTGGGATTCTGATCGCAATTGGAACTAGGTTCATGTTTATAAAGTGTGATGTCATGTAACCATATCATTTAGTGATGGCAACCCTGGTTGCCACCATAATCACAAGATGTGTGGGTTGCTAACCAGGAATTAAAAGGAGTCCTAGGTAAGGAATAGGGATGTGGAATGCTGCTATAGAGGGGCATGGGGAAGTGTTGTTGGGAGACTGGGGGAGACCTTAGAAGGGCTGGTGCAGGCCATGTATGAGTAGAGTGAGGCTGGGAGGGCTTGGGAGGCCTGGAACAGGCCATATATCAGCAATGAAAGACTGGGGCATAAATAACACAGTAGGGCATGAGTACAGGAAGGCCGGGGAGGCTGGGTAGTAACTGGAGGTGATATCAACATTGCACCCATTCTTCATTCCATGCCTGACTAAATGTGTAAATTGCAAAAATAAGTGTAGAATAGGGGTGTCAAACTTGGCAGTCCGCGGGCCGGATGCATCACACACAGGCCATGCCCACTCCAGCTCTACGAATGGGAAAAATGTCACAAAACATCACATGATGGCAATGTGATACGGCGAATTTGACACCCATGGTGTAGGAGAAGAGCAGGCAAAGCTGGAGGGTAGAGTTAAATGCATCATCAGTTTAGAATTTTTACATTGCCAAAAGCTCATCCATCTCTGATTGAATTCATTGACTCTCATATAGTGTCAATTTAGTGCTGATTGTAATTGACTAGAATTTTGTGAATAGACTTCAATAGATCATTTATGCTGCAATCTTATGAATGGTCCTGATGCTTTGTTCCTAACATTGAATTATATACATCATCATCATCATCATCATCATCATCATCATCATCATCATCATCATCATCATCATCTTTATTCATTAAACATGAAACTCCATCAATTGAACATTCAAAAATGCATCACAAATACCATTGACTGATGCTAATGGTTGATACGGATTGCTGCCAGTGTTCTAGGTATCAACCAAGTACCTTCTTAAAATATACAATGTTCCGAGTAGCACAGTTTTTTGCAGTTCTGCTGGTGTAATTGCAAGTAGTTGCAATTTGTTGATGTATCTTATAAAATTTTTGGACACGGTACCAAGTGCCGCAATGACAATGCCAGGTTGCGGTATTTTGTGATTTTTTCCAGTTCTTTTTCTTCTACTCTCCTGGTAACACGATGTCAATATATTGTACGTTTCGGCCCTCTACAACCATGATATCTGGCATGTTGTGTTCCAAATGACGATATGTCTATATTCGAAAGTCCCACAACATCTTCACCTTCTCATTTTTGGTAACTTTTTCCACTTTGTGCTCCCATGACTTTTTGGATACAGGTAAGTCGTATTTTTTACACAATGACCAGTGGATTAATTTAGCAACTTGGTCATGTCTAACTTTGTAATCAGTTTGTGCAATTTTGCTGCATTCCCATGTTAAATGTGAAACAGTTTCAACTTCGTTGTTGCAGAGTCAGCTGGTTGGAATGTCAGTGGATTTTTGTATCTTCACTTTCATGGCATTAGTTTGTAGTATTTCTTCTTGAGCAACAAGTACTAAACCTTCAGTTTCTTTCTCGATGGTTCCCATCTTAAGCCATGTCCAAACAACTTCAAATCATCCAAGTACACCAAGTGCGAAATTTTCAGTCCTTTCTTTGCAAGTTCGTATCCATAGTTCATCTTCTTCAAAATGATTGTCAGTGGTAGCATTGAGAGTATAAAAAGTAGGGGTGAAAGGGAATCGGCCTCACTGTTCCCTCTAAGGTGCGCGCGTGCGCGGCCGCGCACATGGCAAGAAACCCCCGCGCAGAGGTTTCTAACTGCCACGCAGAGGTTTCTTTCAAAGCAAACATGGGGAAGTCCTTTGCGGGTGGCTAGAACTGGCCGCCCACAAAGGACCTCCCCAAACTTGTTTCAGCGGCAGCTCTCAGCCTACGGCGGCAGCGTCACGCAGGCTGTGGAAGGAGCGGGAGGAGGAGGGAACCAAAGAGAGGCTTTTGCCGAGTCTGCGCCCCACAGCCAGGACCGTCCTTGCGCCTCAAGCCGCGTTTCTTCCTGCAAAGCCCTTCTGGCGTCAAGCGGAACTCTCGGGTTGCCCGAAGGGCTTTGCAGGAAGAAACGCGGCTTGAGGTGCAAGGACAGTCCTGGCTGTGGGGCGCAGACCCGGTAAAAGCCTCTCTTTGGTTCCCTCCTCCTCCTCCTCCTCCTCCTCCTCCTTCCACAGCCTGTGTGACGCTGCCGCCGTAGGCTGAGAGCTGCCGCTGCCGCTGCTGCACAACTGAGGGAGGGAGAGCGAAAGCAGAGGTAGCCTCAAATTTAATTTAAATTCTTTAAAAGAATTTTTGGATTTCTCCTCACCAAACCTTTAAGACTGAAAGTTTTTCCTAACATGAACTTGAGCTAATATACTTAATATGAGAAAGGTGCAGCAATTAACACTGCTTTTTAAAAAGAACAATATTTCTCAATTGTTTATCTGTATGAAGTCTGCCTATCTTAAGTTCCTACTATACAAAAGGTATTACCTTCTAAGGCAACCTGTATACAATACATTAGTGGCCAATGTTACATTGCTCCTAATGACAAAATTAGAGCTGTGTTAAGCCTGTGAAAAAAATCCCAAATGAATAAAATCATTATTAAGACCCAATGAAAAAATTACAAAAATTATGCATAAACTTTCATGTTCCCCAAATTTCCAATCCAAAACTTAACCCAGATTCTTCAGACATAGATTTGTAATTCAGAGTCAGACTCGATTATTAGAATGAATGCATTAATCAGGGGTGAATAATGTTGGTGAAATCTCATCTAACCTTCCATAATAATAACATACATACACAAATAGCTGACAGCCACATCTCTGAAACACTATTAAATCTGAACTAAATGTTTATCTAGAACTCAAATAAATAGCTGCTTTTTGGTTTTATTTTTTTAAATATTTATCAGTCTCTCTTTTATTCCATACTTCTGGTTGAAAGACTATGTCATGCTAAACAAATGCATATTCTAGTGGCGGTGGGGGCTCGTTGGCATCTTCAGCAGCAGCCCTACCTCCTGTGAAAAAAACCGAAGATGGAGCAGATCCACGCAGATGACGTTGCTGCAACATGACTGGAGGAGGAATTCTGGGAGTTGAAGTCAGCAAGGCTTAAAGCTGTCAGGTTTGAAGACCCCTGGGGTTTTTTTCCCTAAAGGGTTAGGGGTGCAAGGGTCTTGTAACTTGACAGCTTTAAGACTTGCGTGCTTCAATGCCAGAGTTTCTGAGCCAACATTTTGGTTGCTAAGCAGGACCGTTGTTAAGTGATACTGATATTATATAACACTTTTAATTAAGCGGGTACTTTGAATAAACATAACTTTGAGTTTCAAATAACACTGATTTTGTTGTTGTCTTAGGTGACATCTGTGAAAAAAATTCAGGTGCTCAGGCATGAAAATGTGCCGCTCAAACACTATACTTTTCCGCTCACACTGAAAAAAAATTAGAGGGAACATTGATCGCCCTGGAAAATGCCTCGTTTAATTTCAACTTCACCCAGTACTTCTTCATTAGCTATAAGCTTAGTTTTCCAGAGGTTCATTGAAGTTTCCATGAATTTTTGTATGTTGCTGCTGATGCCAAAGATTTTCAGGCATTTCTTGATCCAGCTATGGGGAACTGAATCAAATGCTTTCTTATAGTCTATCCAAGCCATGAACAGATTGGTTCGTCTTTTCTTTGAAATCTTTAGGATTAGTTTGTCAATCAGCAGTTGGTCCTTTGTTCCCCTTGAATTTTTGCAGCATCCTTTCTGTTCTACAAGAAGCAAGTTATTTCTTTCCAAATATCTATAAATTTGGTTTGCAATGATATCAGTAAGGAGCTTGTATGTTGTTGGCAAACAGGTGATTGATCTATAGTTTCCAGGATCCTTTCCTTTTTCTTTATCTTTTTGGATCAAAAATGTCCTTCCAGTTGTCATCCATTCATCATTTTCAGGTGTTTTTAAGATCTGGTTCATTTGGGCTGCCAATCTTTTGTGCACACTTGTAAAGTGCCTTTAACCAGAAGCCATGTAACTCATCTGGTCCAGGTGCACTCCAGTTTTTCACTTTTCTTGACTGTCTTTGCACCATTTCTTTTGTTATTTTCACATCTTCCATTTTATGCACTTTAATAGAATCGTCAATCTGTTTGATCTATTTTGCATTTCTGTTGTGCTTCTTGTTGTTTTCCCACAAATTCTTCCAGAATTTCAGAGCTTTCTCTTTATCAGACTTTTCATTTGTTGTTACTCCATCTCCCCTTTCTAAGCTTTTATAAAACTGGTGCTGATTTGCTCTGAACTGTGAGTTTTCCTTGAATTGAGTTACTTGGTTTTCATATCTTTTAATCTTTTCAGCAACGGCAACAACCCTCTGCTTCAGCTCTTCAATTACTATCGCAATCTTTTTTTTCCTCCAAATTGTATCTTGCTTCCAGGCTGCTTTTGGCCTGCTTGTTCTTTAGCTGACCTTGCCTTAGGTTCTTCAAATTTCTCAAGTCTCCACAAAATTTTTTGATCTTCAATTCCAACTGAATTTTCCATTTAGGCTTCCTCTTTTTGCCTCTTTGATTCTTTTGTAGTTTCAAACCCAATTCTTTGGTGGTTATGAAGGCTGCTGCATACATCAGCTGGTTTGTTTCAGCTAATGTAGTGGTTTGAATGGTTTGCACAGCTTATTGACTTTTTTTATTACCTTTCTCAATTCTTTCCGGTTCACTTGGTTCAGCTTTGGCAAACGTGTTCTTTCAGCATCTTCCATTTGATGCTTTATTTTCTTAGCTAATTGAGCAATATCTGTTGGTGTTTGTTATTCAGTGCTTCCTTGTTCTTTATATTCATCCATTATTATTATTATTATTATTATTATTATTATTATTATTATTATTATTATTATCATTATCATTATCATTATCATTATCATTATCATTATCATTATCATTATCATTATCATTATCATTATTATTATTATTATACAATTGTATCACAGCGGCCAGTTGTTTCGCCGGATTTGGCATTGGTTACTAGTCGGGCCCCACCCAGGAGTCTAGGATGTCATAACGTATTTTCGTAATATGCATGCAGATCCAAGCAGTGCGGCTTTTTGCATTTGACTGATGGTGATTTTGTCAATTTTTAACTGTTTTGTTTATTGTTTATTATTAACATTTATAGGCCGCCCTTTTCCCTGAGGGGACTCAGGGCGGCTTACATAAAAATGGGGGAAGGGGGGATACAAATAACAGACACAAAATAATACATAAGATAAAAATAAAAGCAACATTCATTCATCATTCGGGTGGGGACAGCTTATCTTTATCCCCAGGCCTGGCGGGCTAGCCAGGTCTTAAGGGCTATGCGGAAGGTCTGGACGGTGGTGAGGGTACGAATCTCCACGGGGAGATCGTTCCAGAGGGTCGGAGCTACTACTGAAAAGGCTCTCCTCCGTGTGGTTGCCAGTCGACACTGACTGGCAGATGGTACTCGGAGGAGGCCTAATCTATGCGATCTAATTGGTCGCAGGGAGGTAATTGGCAGGAGGCGGTCTCTCAAGTACGCAGATCCACTACCATGGAGGGCTTTATGAGTGACAAGTAGCACCTTGAAGCGCACCCGGAGATCAACAGGTAGCCAGCGCAGCTCGCGGAGGATAGGTGTTATGTGGGCGAACCGAGGTGCGCCCACAATCACTCGCGCGGCCGCGTTCTGGACTAGCTGAAGTCGCCGGATGCTCTTCAAGGGCAGCCCCATGTAGAGCACATTGCAGTATTCCAGCCTAGAGGTCACAAGGGCCCGAGTGACTGTTGTGAGAGCCTCCCGATTCAGGTAGGGTCGCAACCAGCGTACCAGGCGAACCTGGGCAAATGCCCCCCTGGTCACAGCCGTCAGATGATGGTCGAAAGTCAGCTGTGGATCCAGGAGGACTCCCAAGTTGCAAACCCTCTCTGAGGGGTATAAAGTTTGACCCCCCAGCCTGAGTGATGGAACACTGATCGAATTATTGGGAGGGAAACACAACAGCCACTCGGTCTTCTCCGGGTTGAGCACAAGCTTGTTAGCCCTCATCCAGTCCATAACGGCCTCAAGACCCCGGCTCATCACGTCCACCGCTTCATTGAGTTGGCACGGGGCGGACAGATACAGCTGAGTATCGTCCGCGTATTGATGGTATTTTATCCCGTGCCTTCGAATGATCTCACCCAGCGGTTTCATGTAAATGTTAAATAGTAGGGGGGATAAGACCGAACCCTGCGGCACCCCATATGATAGGGGCCTAGGGGTCGATCTCTGCCCCCCACTAACACCAACTGCGACCTGTCCGAGAGGTAGGAGGAGAACCACTGCAAACAGTGCCTCCCACCCCCACCTCCCGCAGTCGTCGCAGAAGGATACCATGGTCGATGGTATCGAAAGCCGCCGAGAGGTCGAGGAGAACCAGAATAGAGGGATGGCCTCGGTCTCTGGCTCTCCAGAGATCATCGGTCAATGTGACCAAAGCGGTTTCTGTGCTGTAACCGGGTCTGAAGCCTGACTGGAAGGGGTCGAGATAGCTTGCTTCCTCCAAGGACCGTTGGAGCTGGAAGGCCACCACCTTCTCGACAACCTTCCCTACAAAAGGGAGGTTGGAGACTGGTCGATAGTTGTTAAGAACAGCTGGATCCAGAGATGGCTTCTTCAGGAGGGGTCTCACCACCGCCGCTTTAAGTGCGGTGGGGAAGTGCCCCTCCCGAAGAGAGGCGGCAACAACCGCCTGGATCCAGCCTCGTGTCACCTCACTGCTGTTGACAACCAGCCATGAGGGACACGGGTCCAGTACACAGGTGGAGGCACTCACAGCTCTCATGGCCTTGTCCACATCCCCAGGGGCAACATCCTGAAACTCAACCCAGGGGTGGTCTACCAGTTCATCCTCTTGTGCCTCGGCTGGAACTGCAGGGATGGAGTCCAAGTCCGACCGAAACCGAGCAATTTTGTCGGCTAAGAATTGGGCATAGTCCTCAGCTCTACCCTGCAAGGGTTCCCCCGTTTCCCTCCTGTTTAGGAGGGAGCGGGTTATCCTAAACAGGGTGGCTGGGCGGGACTCAGCGGACGCAACCAAGGTGGCAATGTGAGATCTTTTTGCTGCCCTAAGTGCCCTGATGTACTCCTTGGTGCTGGTTGTTAGGATTGCTCGATTCGACTCGGACTTATTGGACCTCCATAGGTGCTCTAGGCGTCTCCTCCGGCGCTTCATCTCCCGGAGCTCCTCGGTGAACCAGGGAGGTCTCCGGGATCCGCCGCCTCGGAGGGGCCGTAGTGGCGCAATCCGGTCGAGGGTCTTCAGTGCTGCCAAGTGCCAGGCAGCAACCAGAGTCTCCACCGGACTGTGGGCGAGAGTATCAGGAATAACCCCAAGCTCCGTCTGTTTTAAATGTAATTCCAGTGCTTTTGGAATAGCATCCAGTGTGCCAATTGCCACTGGAATTACCACTGCTGGTTTGTGCCATAATAGTTGAATTTCGATTTTTAAGTCCTGGTATTTTGCGATTTTTTTCATGTTCCTTCTCGGCGACTCTGCTATCACCTGGTATTGCAATGTCTATGATTGTGACATTATTTTTCTCAACCAGTGTGACGTCTGGTGTATTATCTGCCAGTATTTTGTCCGTTTGTATACATAATAAAACAAAATAATAATAATAATAATAATAATAATAATAATAACAACAACAACAACAACAATAACTCCGCCGTTGCCGGTCCCAAGCCCGGATGAGAAAGGAGGAAGGTTGGGGTCAGGTTGGCGTCTGGTCCCGTAAAAAAAACCCCGCCAACCCATACAATATGGTGAAAAAAACAAATAAGAATTCCATACCGCATCGGTCGTCGCGCGGATTAACAAGGGCCGCGGCGGATGTTGGGGTCCCTGGACATCCGTCGACAAGTGGGCTACAAGTGGACCAGCCAACAAAACGACAAAAATATAGTGCAGATGAAAACCGTGCCATGCACTGGCTGAACAAACTTGGTTATGGTTAACAACAGGTACATTAAAGAAAGAAACAGAGTCACTAATCCTGGCTGCGCAAGAACAAGCTATCCGCACAAATGCCATTAAGGCCAAAATAGAAAAATCCTCTGATGATGCCAAATGCAGACTTTGCAAAGAAGCTGATGAAACTGTTGATCACATACTCAGCTGCTGTAAAAAAATCGCGCAGACTGATTATAAATTGCGGCACAATTCAGTAGCACAAATGATCCATTGGAATTTGTGCAAAAATTATAATATTAAAACAGCAACAAACTGGTGGGAACATCAGCCTGAAAAAGTCACTGAAAATCAGATGGTCAAGATCTTGTGGGATTTCCGTATACAAACCGACAAAATACTGGCGCATAATACACCAGACATCACACTGGTTGAGAAAAATAAGGTCACAATCATAGACATCGCAATACCAGGTGATAGCAGGGTCGCCGAGAAGGAACATGAAAAAATCGCAAGATACCAGGACTTAAAAATCGAAATTCAACGACTATGGCACAAACCAGCAGTGGTAATTCCAGTGGTAATTGGCACACTGGGTGCTATTCCAAAAGCACTGGAATTACATTTAAAACAGTTAAAAATTGACAAAATCACCATCAGTCAAATGCAAAAAGCCGCACTGCTTGGATCTGCACGCATATTACGAAAATACGTTACGACGTCCTAGGCCCCTGGGTGGGGCCCGACTAGTAACCAATGCCAAATCCGGCGAAACAACTGGCCGCTGTGATACAATTGTATAATAATAATATTATTTACTTTCTTTATTAATAACAAAGCTGGTAGCTACATAGCAGGTCTCAGATTAATCTCAGGGGTTTATTGCTGTTAGGCTGAGGCA
Source organism: Thamnophis sirtalis (assembly GCF_051295495.1). Classification (NCBI taxonomy): domain Eukaryota; kingdom Metazoa; phylum Chordata; class Lepidosauria; order Squamata; family Natricidae; genus Thamnophis; species Thamnophis sirtalis. Next base: position 93,266,474 of record NW_028261383.1, read on the forward strand.
TCTGAGAGCAAGGCTAACCCCACAAGAATATCTGACAGAATGAAAAGCCCCCAGATAATACTTTGAATAGGCTTAATTTATTACTTCATTGAATTAAAAGTTTCTCTGATGTCTCCCACTGACTGAGAAGGACTGTTGACAGAGCAACCTCAAGCTGAAAGAAAATGTTTACTAGTCTTAAATACTCCAAGACTGTAACACTAAATACACTTTCTGTGCACGTGCATCATTGAAGCTTGTGCTTTTTTTACCACCAATTATTACTAATAAATGATTAATGAACTCATTGTAGGGTTGAAACAGGCTGCTGGTTACAAAGAGGTAGACCTTTTTAACAAATTTAAAATAACTCACCCTGTTAAATAGATAATTAACATATGTATACATCCTGAAACAGGTGTATATTTTTTAGAATTGTGTTTAAAATTCTAATTACACTTGTCTGCATACAAATAATTAAGAATTCAAGTTCTCATTAAAAATATTTGTTGAGCTAGCACAGGCCACTAATCTCCAATCCTCCTTCTCAAAACAAGGAAAGGAGAAAGGGTTAGGTGTTAGGTTCCTACCTTTGTGTGAATCTATAACCTTAGTTTATGAACCATAAATGGTTCACCTCTAGAAAAAGAAATCATAGTGTGCAATGATGACAGATTAAAGGTCATCAGCTAATGTTTTGAATTTTCACTTTAGCCACATGCTCTGAATCCTCTGTGAATATTGACATGAATTACATATTATTTTTTTCTAAAAGGAAGAATGTTATCACACTGCCATCTGCTGTCAGCAAGATCAATTTATTTTGAGTTTATCCATGCCTTTCATAACAAATTAACAGTTGAAACGGAATCATAAACATGTGAAAAGCTTTTGCGATTAGATATCAGGGATTTAAAGAAACAATATTTGAATGTAACTTTGAGAAAATCAAATCTTCCAATTGCTATTAATCAGGGAAACCTGCACAGAGAGAGTTAAATTCTCTTAATGCTGCTAGTCCAGAATTTCTCATAATTGCTACAACGTTAATTTTTTCCTTTAAAGTTCTAATTAAATATAAATGGTTTAATAGAGATAAATATTTAACACCTTTGGTAACAAGATGGTACGTTTTCTAACATGGTATGAGAAACAAAGTAGGATTATCAAACTGGGATGCAAAAACGTAGATAGTCACTAGATGGAAACAAAGAGATAAAGAAAATTCTAACTCTTCGCTGTTTTTTTACAAATAATCTTGATTTTTGCAGGTTTGGTAGTTGATAGCTTTGGCACACAGGAACAATGCAATAATTAGTTACTACAAAATATTTCCGCACCAATGTAATATCAAGAACAAAATAATATGATGCTCATAAAAAGCCAGAATTCTTTAGGCAGCATTTCTTACCCACATTTTTCATATCTCCAAAATAAACCTTATTTGAGGTCCAAATCCAACGCCACCAACACCTCAGTATGTTAAGACCATCGGGCATGGGGGGGGGGGCAGGAAGGATTTCCGCTGACTCCTCTTTGTGTAGCATTCTACTCTTTGTCTAAGAGATTGCTTCTTTTTTCCAGGCTTACATGCACAGAGCAAATGCTTCTGATTTCTCCACTTCATAAGATATGGTTAGCAAGGTGCTAGGCTTTCCTTATCTCCTTTCAGATTGAATAAGCCGAGGTGGCGCAGTGGTTAAATGCAGCACTGCAGGCTACTTCAGCTGACTGCAGTTCTGCAATTCAGCTGTTCAAATCTCACTGGCTCAGGGTTGACTCAGCCTTCCATCCTTCCAAGGTGGGTAAAATGAGGACCCGGATTGTTGTTGGGGGCAATATGCTGACTCTGTAAACCGCTTAGAGAGGGCTGAAAGCTCTATGAAGCGGTATATAAGTCTAACTGCTATTGCTATTGCTATAATAAAACCTGCTTCATTATCTCTTGGTCAGGTCATATTCCTGCTTCCAGAAATGCTCACATTCCAGGGACACCTCAACTTTCCACAATCTCTTGGCTAGGGATTAATGCCCCTTAGACTTTCTGGGAGAATGAGGGAGGTTTTAACAGTTGAAATTCACACAGCTAACAATGGAAGGAAATCTCATGTGAAGAAATGGCAATTGCTATGCAAGAGCTCTAACCGAGATGATTTGGGATTCTGAAAGACCTTATTCTACTTCTTTGATCCTCTCAGTCTATGGCAATTGTAGCTTCTCAGTTAGCATTTTATGTTCTTCCAGCCACTGTTATCTTATGCGGAGACTATTGTGCTCATGGAAAACTAAAACAATAAAATCTACCTGCTGGAGAGCTTTGCTACAAAACTTGATCTGTGCTAGTTCCAGTTGGCCTAGGAGAGAATGGAGGTGGTGAGGGAAATAATAGCTTTCAAGATGAGATCGAGAGAAATACGTTCACAGAGCAGAGAATTAGTCATTGGGTTGTCTTTCAACATTAGTGTTTGTTTCTGGCAGAACAAAACAAGTAAGTGAAATTCAAATGTAAATGTAATTAAAATGTGGTGAATTAAATGCAGTAGGTAGTTACAGGTGTGATCTGCTATTAAAAGTTTTAACAACCAATTGAAACTTAACCACACAAAATGTTATTAGTCACCTTTATGCTGATAGAGTTCCTGGTTATTACTTTTATAGTCCTATATGGCACAGGGTCAGTTTATTTGTAGGACCACTTCTCCTTGAGAGTATCTACCATCGTACTGGGTTATAGAGTGAGCCCACTCCAGGTCCTCAATATAAGATTTTTGAATTCTAGCTGTTTTGGAACCTCCATTTTAACAATGCATTTATCTTCATTACTAACACCTTTTACTATAATGGAGCAGCTTTCCCAGAAGCTCTCAAGTCAGTTGGCAATTGGAAATTTGACAAAAATGGAAGAAGCAAGCCACCTGGATAGCAACTAGAGCCCCGATTCATCTATCAGAAATATTCCTGTCTTCCTGCTTAATGCAACAAGATTATTCACATCCCAAGCACATAGTTGCTACCTTCACAGTTAAAACACTAAAGAGTTTGTTTTGTTTCAAATTTTGGCAGCATTCCTTGTATAGATTCACACACTTGGATTAATATAGCCTTTTGTGCCTAGCAGAATTCAGAGTAAACTTTTCTTTCTAAGGAGAAACACAAAGATTACAAAGAGATGAAACATGAACATATTGCTTTAACAAGCAAAAGATTACATCATACTGCAATATGATCACACATCAAAGAAAAAGATCCTTTCCAAACAGTTGCAAAATTCCATTTATTGCATGTCGCCTAAATAGAATTGCAATTCAATAAAGAGTATTAGGTCCACTCCTTATGGGAGCTAGCTGTGATAATTCTAGTCAAAACACTAGTGTCAATGTTCATTTCCAACATGTCAATTAGCACTTATTAATTGTGACTGGAGCTCATAAATAGTAAATTTTGCCTCCCATCGTACTAAAAACAGCAGTTAATGCACTTCTTAAGTTAGAGAAACAACTGGGCTTTTATTAGCCATCCCACCCCTCAAACCTCCCCTACATAATACCGCCTTTCCGTTTACTTTGCTTTCCCCTTTTTTTCTAAATACAGCTGCAATAATTGGAGAATTGGCCCTATTTTTCTCATATTGCTGTCCTGAGGATAATTGCCTCTCATTATATTTCAAGAAGAGGAAAGTAGAACTGGTTACTTGAAGCGTACAGATAGTTCCTGGTCTCAGTGGCTTCTGGGAATATGAGGAAAATAATGGATGCCCCATGTAAAAAAATAGAAGACACATGTAAAAATGATGGGGAATCAACCATGCAGTTGTGGTTCGCATCATAATCTTTTATATTATTCTTTCTGCAAATGCCGCTGGCAGGATTGCTACAGTACTTGTGGCTAAAACAATGAGTGCATGTAATTAAAATACCCAGGACTTTAATTACTCAGAATGTTATAAACATTGCCCACAGTGCCTTGCCCTTTGTAAAAATGAAATAGCATTTAAAATACAACAGTATGATCAGAATGTAAAGAAAGGGTAAGTTTAATTCTTCCACGCTTCTGATAAAAAAAAAAACCAATCCAATCCATTGTGCTGTAGTTTTGGAAAACAAAGTTCCTATTGACCTAATGGTGCCAGGTGTAAATTGCTGTGTCCAGAATAAGTCCTTTTTAGGACCGTAATGTTTCCTGCATGCAGTGGTCCTGATTTAAAATAGCCATCTATTTAATATTTTCAGAACTCAAATGCAAATGTGATATGCAGCTAGATTCTCAGTGTCTCTTGGTAAAAACAAAAATGGAAGTGAATTAAAGTTTTTCTGGCAACATAGCTTAACATTCACAAATCTTGTTTTTAAATTGTTGATGCATTTCATTCAACTTTCGTGGGAGGTTTTGGAGAGTTAATTACAATTTTGTCCATGTTTATCTCTCAGGCATTCTTCTATCCGTTTTATTCTGTTGTTCGCTTTCTTCGCATGGGATTGTTTTAGTGCCAACATTTGGCATGATTGTACTCTGAGGTAATGGCTGAAGAAAGAGAAACTGGCTTGTTTTAAAGGAAAATGTTTCTGTTTACTCACAGACCCTGGCAAACAGTCATGAGGAAAAAGAATATCCTACAGAAAAATCACAAAACAATTAGAAAGGCCATTTAATTGCTGAGCAATTGTAATAGAGAAAGTAAATGCTACAATAAATAATGACGCCAGTGTTGTTTAAAAAACAAACAAACCACCACACACATATGCACACTTGGATAATGTATATTGATAGTAAAATTAATAGATAGTTGAAAGTACCCATGAGCTTCTGAGAAAGAATGAATATAGCGGACACTAGAATCACCTCAAAATTGGTATACTGTATTTAATAATGGCAGATAAATATAGAATGAGAATGGAACAGTTACCCTAGCGATGCTTTTAAAATGCTTGCAGGATCACAAAATGAATATGATTTGTCAAAAACAGCTAAGTCCCATCAGGTGAAAACAGGTAGAGGAAATGCAGCCACCATCCAGAAGCCAAACCATGGCGGCATCACCAACTGCTGCACCTCCCTCCGACCCCCACACAAAGCAAACTGACACTTGCCATGAACACATGGCGAGACCGCAAACTCAGAGCCAAACCAAAGCCCGGGATGTTACACCTCAGCCATCTGATCAGGACATTACATCACAGAACTCAGGAGGTTACAACACAAAGGCTCAGGATATTATAACACAGCCAACCCCCCAGGAGATTGCAGCACAGGACTCAGGATATCACTACAATAGAGCTCAGGAGGTCATCACATAGCCCATTACCCAGATCGTTACAATACAAAAGAACAATAGGCACACAGCCAGTACCTCAGCCACATAGGATGTTATGAAACAGCCGACTAATCTGCAAACATCAACTCCATCAACTAATCAAGATGTTACAAAACAGCCAACCAATCCGCTTACAGCAACAAAGCCAGCACTCCACACACACCCCACCAGTATTTATAGAAGGACGGCAGCTCTGATCACGCTTTGCTCGTACAGGCACGAGGCCGAAGGCACCAGCCTGAGGATGATGAGTGGGACCTCGTCAAAACCTCACCAAGATACTCTCAATCTTACATGGGAAAAGACCAGAATACACCAAAACCTGCATACCTGTACCCATGAAAATCTACAAACGCACACACACACACACACACACACACACACACACACACACACACACACACACACAGAAGCTGTGCAAGAAAAGTCCAGAGAAAAAGGCAACCAAAACCATCATGAGATTGGAAGAATTCTCCTATGAGAAAAGGTTACAGTATTAGAGGCATGATAAAGGGTTAAAAATTATGCAGGGAAGAAACAATTGTGCTAAGATAAAGGCAGGGGAAGGGAGGCTGACAGCAGTCTGTGTAAGTCCATCCTTTTTTCCTCTCCAGAACTTTCAGGCCGGACCTGAATTAGCTGTACCACACCTATTCTCAAGCTACAAAAGAGGAGACTGGCAGGCTGGGATATGGGTGTGTCAGGAGGAGGGGTTACATAGTTTGGCACTGGAGTGCAGGAAAGGGAGTGTCACGGCTGACAGAAGATCAAAGCAAAGGATGCCCCAGATAAAGCTGGCTTGATGAGTGTGTGGGGTCAGAGCCTGTGGGCAGCAGGCAACGGAAGGCCTGGAAGAAGGGGGAACTGGTTCAGAAGAGCAGCTGCACTGTGGGCAGAGAGATAGAGCCCTACAGCCACACCAGCTTCTGCAGCAGTGCCAACAGCATAACAAGCTTTCCCCTTTCAACCAGAAATGGACAGCAGCTGAGGTAACCTGGCTGAAAAACCAACTAACAACCACTTCAGTGAAACCACACAAGCTGAAGACTGGCTGGGACTCAAGCTAAGCAGAAAAAAATATTTTTTTGTTTCTTCACATTCTTCAGTTGGACTAAGATAGGCCTAGCTAAGCCATGATAATCACTTTAACAGTGAAATTTAATAATAAAAATAATTTGGGCCAACTTGGGCAATTCAAGCCTATCTCTAACAGAAAAAGAGAATTTTATAGAGACCAGCCCCTAAGGACCTATATATCTACCAAAGGGAATATAACACATAGTAAAATACAATTTAGAAATAGATATATCAAGAAATAGGTTGGAAAAAATGGATATATCCTTACTTTTCTTTGAAAAGAAATTACTTTTTTTGTAAAAAAAAAAAAAAATCCTCGCCAACAATATAAGGAGATAAAGTTTTACTTCTTGTTTACAGTCTGTGTTTCTCAAAAGATTACTGACCTGAAATACTTAATAATGCAGAATGGGAGCTTCTAAGATAAAGAGGAAAAAATTACCTCTTCATAAATACATTGTCAAAATGTAGGGTTTAGTAAGACGCAGCACTGCTGCTCATTTGGATGTCTTTGAAAGGGGATTAGATGAATCTCTGGATAAAGGTAGTTGTACTACATTATCCTAGTAAGTGTTAGCCTGAAGTTTTCATAATATTAGTGTCAAACACTGGAGAAACGAGAAGTTCCAGGCAGTTCAAATGAATATAAAGGTTTATAGCAAGCTTATGCTCTCTACATAAATCAGAATGATCCAAGCAAATTGACAGTAGATAAGAGCCACTAGAATTTAAGGTGGGCTGGACTTCGATTTCTTGTGGGTGCAAAAGGACTTGAGACTGATGACATGTTTGACCCCTCCTTCGGGTTCAACCTGGTCATCTGCTACAATTAAGAGACTGTTGTTTCCTGAAATTTGAAGTTAGGGATAATGATGTAGTTTACCTTACTTTTAAATGAATGTTTATCCACAGACATAGACATAGAGTTAAGATTTATCATTGTATATTGCCAAAGCAGTTAACATTTTAATCTCCTCTCTCTGTATCCTCTCCCCATCCCCATACATAATTTCTTACACAAAATTTAAAGCTTATGCTGAATATTAGTTACTGAGGTGAGGGAATGTGAAAATCCCAGAAAATTTAGTTAGTCACTAGGGTGGGAACGGACGGACGGGGAATGCTCATCTAGATAGGTTTTGATCTCTTCCCATCTTCTGTCCCTTGAAGGATACTTCAGTTTTTAGTGAAGAATCTATTTTATGTAAAAGTATTGATTTACGAGAACATTACCATTCAAGAACACATGATAAAGTGTTATTCACTCCTGGAAATGTTATCAGTCAAAGTTTGAGGGAAAATATATGCAGATTAAGATTTCCTCCATAAATTTTGAGACTTATAATTAAAATATCACTTGAACACATAGGTAGAATATAAAGGCAGTGTAATTATCATAATGAAATGGATCATGTTTGTTTTCAGAAATGACATGCAGATGTATAATCCTCTTGTGTTTAGTTTTCTAGAGAACCTATATTTCTTTCTCCATAACTCTGCGTCATTCCTTGTATTTCCTTTAGGCAGCAGTATATGCTTAAATGTCATCTTTTTTAAAAGAAAAAAGAAAAAAAAGGAAAACTCTTTATGTGCATTTTTTAATTGAAGGAATGAGTATGTATTATAGGAAAAGCACTGGTTTGCAGATTAGTCATTCAGCTAACCGTATTTCAATAAGACATGTATCCCTTTAGGAATAAGGATGTTGAAGTAAGAAAATAGAACTTCAACTTTTTCTTTTGAATTTGAGCTGCCCCAAGTGGGGGTGGGAATGAATCCTCCTAACGGGTGTTTCAGCTCTACCAAATTTTCAGGTGGCAATCAATCTCAGTTGGATGAGGAAGTTATCTGACCATGCAATGGACTAGCAACAATGTCCTCCTTTTCCAGATCACAGCATAACTGCTCTGAGGAGAAGATAAGGTTCAACATGTGTCTACCTATATGTGAAGGACCAGAGATTATCTGTACAAAATCATGGCTACCACTAAGGTCCTGAACTCCATAGTTGTTCCTTATCTTTCCCTCAGGACATCGGATTGAAGTAATTCATCAACAAAGGACATCTGAACTAAATATCACCCAAGTGACAAAATTAAGGAGCCCCAAGAGAGTTCCCATTGGGCAACAAGGCAGCCAGAATAACACAAGAATTTCCATCTTGTATTGACACTTCAATATAGCTATTTATTTCTCCGACATCATGGGGGCAGGCCCTCAATAACAAATAAGATAGGTAACATCACTGTCACCTTTTCCCTTCATGTGATAAATAGTTCAAGACTGTGACAGGATCCAAAATTCAGAAGGTAGTTTTTTCCTTGGCTTATCTAAGTTTTGGTAATACACCCTATGTGTATTACACAATCAAGCTATGACTGATCATGAATTGGAATCTGTGGGTAGATGGAAGGCCTTGATACTGAAGTTATGGAGATGTGATCTTTCACTGCGGAATAGTGCAGAGGGAGAAAAGTGTGTTTTTCTCAGTTGTCTCTTTTCAAGTATGCAATAATCATGATTAAGTGTCATGAATATCATGGTTAAGTGTTAGGAAAACTGATCAACATAAGACTATTTTTTCTCCCAATAACCCTGAGAGCCAGAGTTTATTTAGAAAGCAAAATAAAACAAAATAACAAGGATTAAGCAACCTGCAGGCAATTGCTTTTTTGTGTGGTTGCCATCCATCTTAGCTCAATAGGACTGTTCTTGCAGATTCCATTTGGTTTTGTGGCTGAGCAAGTGTAAACTGGCAGTTCTTTCTGTATGGGCACAGCCAGCTGTCCATGTTAACATGCTATCCTCCAGTCCTTGAGTTGGAATATATTGCATTGCCTTGACTGCCAAGCCACAATAATGAGACTGGTGACTAATGCGATCCTTACTGTTCTAAAGCAGGACAAGTTAAGAAAAGCAGTTGGCAGATTCCCTGGCTTTTGGTTCCCCTCCCACCAAACATCACCTGCCAGCTAGAAAATAACCACCAATTCTTGTTTTCAATGGGAGGTAGAGCAGGATTGAACTAGAAAGGGTGGGTGCTTGGAATTGAAGGTACAGCCACCTTTCAAGTCATAACTTTATGTCTGGAGCTCTCACTTCATCTCACTCTCCACTTCTGTATGTGGGACTTTTCAAATAGTCATTTTTGGATGAGGGATTGGCATTATTTCCAAAGAATTCTAAACTCGTGTTAAGAAATAGCCCAGCTGACAGGTCACAGGTACAGAAGTGGGGCTGGCCAAGAGGTTCAGATGTACTTTCTCTTCCTTCAAGCCTGTGTGCTGTCAGTCAAGCTAACATGCATGGCAAAGGGGAACAGGCTGAAGTGGGTGAAGCAATCAATCAACCAATAGCAAGCTTCCTCCTAGACTTTGATGAAAGTCTGCAACGTATTCATGCCTTCCTTCATTCCAATGAAATTGTAAGCTCCCCTCATGTCCAATGTAGGGGAAAGCTATGCCCTTCAGAAGCATTCCAGAAAATCCCAAATGAGAGCAGGTAGCAATCCCTGATGGTTACGGAGCTTAAAATCCCAAAATCTTAGATGTAGATGCTAACAGTGAAGAAAATCTTTAAAAAATCTTTCTTTGAGATACTATTCGGGACAAATTAGGTGAGCTCTGCTACTGTTGAGGTGTTTCTTTGTGAGAGGCATTATGGTTTTAACCAGTAGTGAAATTCAATTTTTTTTACTACCGGTTCTGTGGGTATGGCTTGGTGGGCGTGGCAGGGCAAGGATACTGCAAAATCTCCATTCCCACCTCACTCCAGGGGAAGGATATTGTAAAATCCCCATTTCCTCCCCACTCCTGGGGGAAGGATATTGCAAAATCTCCATTCCCATCCCTGGGGCCAGCCAGAGGTAGTATTTGCCGGTTCTCCGAACTACTCAAAATTTCAGCTACCGGTTCTCCAGAACCTGTCAGAACCTGCTGAATTTCACCCCTGGTTTTAAGCTTGGACACTGGGTTTGTATGCTATGGTTTTGCGAACCACCTTATTGATAGAAGCAATGCAAAAACCTGTGACACATTCTTTGGTGACAGGAGCAGCACAGTTTACAGAACCAGACCTTTTTCCTGGCTTAAATTAATCTTCAGTATAGCACTAAACTGAGTTTACAAAACAGGTCTAGACATCTTTCAAAACAGCACTAAATTTATGTGTATAAGGAGTCTACCCAAGACCTAACAAGTGTTTCAGAAAACACTGGTCAGGCATTACACGAGCAACTACTTCTGTAGAGGCTAATTATCTGATCCTTTCCATCATCGTAGTAAAATAGCCATAGAGGGCAATGCCCAGCACCAAGGAAAATGGGGCATGTCAGTAACAACCTAAAGTTCCCAACCCCAATGAAATCATCAACCATACAATTGATGAAGGACCCTAGATTATGACCACAGCAATATCTGCACTGGAAGAATTAGGAAAATGTCATCTCAAAATTGAAGATTAAATATAACTTTAAAGAGTCGCTATGATGCACTGAGGGTTGGAAGAATGTAATATCAAGTGATAATCTATATACCAAAGCTACTAAAACTCTCATTCACGTAATCTTTAATTGGGCAGAAATTGTGATACAGGGCAACAATTTTTAAACCAACATGCCTCAAATCGTCTTACAGAATACAGTCCAAATTCTGAGGCCCGTGATTCCAGTGGAACTGAAATGTGGCAAATTTTATAAAACCTTTTGATATAAAAAATTCCCATAAAGTAACTTATGACACAAATGTTTTACAAAGCATTTGTACAATTCAAATACAAAATGTCCTAAAACATTTTCTGTGTCAACTCCTGATGTTTAACTGTAGTATACAGTTCAATATGGGTTATAAGACAGGTGTAAAGCTGAATATCTCCCTGAATATCTCCTTTCCTTCCTTTTCCAGTGAAGAAAGTACATTAGAAACACTCATTTTTGAAGGCCCCGAGGATGTCAGGCCTGGAAGCCATCTTTTGCATTGGGCCTTCTGGCCTGCCACATTCAATGCTGTGGGAAAATGGGAGGGAGGATTATATGGAGTATGGGAGATATAGTCAAAATAACATTCCTTTTTCAGAGAGTCAAGGACATCTTGCCATGCATCTGGAGAGCTATGACTGGGAGGCATCTCCAGTTGGGATGGTGCCTGATTGGGCTATGTGATGGACATGTGGGTGCTGGGCAGGGACTTGAACTTTAACTTGGGTGGGGAAAACCTGGAAGCTTTCAGATTCGGGTTTTCCCAGATGTGTCACTATGACATCTCTAATAAATGGAATATTGAGGAATTTCAAGCCTCGGACTCTTCTTTTGTTGAGGGTGTTATTTGGAACCCTGATGGAGGACTATGGTAAGGAGTTATCTCTGAAACGATGACCCGACAGGTCATGAGTTGTCTAATGGCATGTAAAAATGGTTGCATGGGCATATCATACTATGATTAGGGGATGTAATGATTCATTCTCCGAAATAACAACACAAGCAAAGAGAAAATGGAAGCACAAATGTGTGGTCTTATATTCCTACCTGACCCTTAAAGTAAATCTTATTTAATCCAAATAATGTACTGCTTATCTGCATTTTGTGGATAATTATAACTTATGGGGTTCTTGGAGATCTTTGAGCTCAGTTGTTTTCTTGCAGACATTTCATTACCAAACTAGGTAACATTATCAGTGCATTAATGTCTGCAAAAAAAAAAAAAAACAAAAAAAAACCAGCCAAGCTCAGAGAGGACTCTACAGTTCAACCATGAGTAACAAATATTCTCTTATAGTGGTAATTGTACCTTTCTTCATACAATGCATTCATGGGAATAAAGATCATGTACCATTTTAATAACTCTATTTCCTAATGAGGGTTATAGGGAATTAGGCCAGATTTTCCATACAGATGTATATGGGGAATGGCTCAGATCTAAATACAAATTGTATCCATTTGCATGACCATTCTCAGGAGAAAGCCTAAATCACTCATGTGAACAAGAACCGAAAGGGAAATTTTATTATAAATTGAGGTTTTGTTGAACATGTCAGTATGTGCTTCACTTAAATATTCAAGCAGCTATCGCTGAAGAAAGCCAGAAATGCTCTGAATGTAGACATTTCAGGGATAAATGAATATATAAAATGATATTACACATTTAAAAAATCAGCTTGGCGAGTTTCTAAAATCAGCTTGGGAAGCAAAATTCCAGGAGCAAATTAACTCCTTTAGAATGAATCATTTCCATTTTTGCATGAAATGAAAAGGCAAAATCTCTATAAGCCTCTTTTGTTAAATGTCAAGTTCTGTTGTTCTGCGATAAATGCAAAATGCCAAAAGCTGAGCTTCTAACAAGAGTTCAAAGCCAAGTCATTAAATCAGATTCAGCAGGTGAGGCACAATCATAAACATATTGCCCCAGCTTGTCTTGTAGAGCTCAGTGCTTCCTCCCAAGTAAATGGGCATAGGATTGTTGTCTAAGGATTGTTGTCTAAATTGGTTTAAAACAGACAAGGCTGGCCTTTAATATAATTTTTTGCACTTGTCTTTATGCTTTTAATTTCTAAACTTGGTGGTGGTGGTGTGGGGTTTAAGAGGGAAATACTGAAGCTTGGGGGGTTAACCCCAATACTTATTGGAATGGAAATATGCTCTTGTAGATATATGGTTTAAGTATGTCAACACCACCACCACCCCCCCACACACAAATCTGTCCTTAATGATTGGAAACAGTAGACACACTGTCATTTCCTGGACACATTACTGAAAATAAAGTTGCTTTTGAATAAACTCACAAATCTGCAACATGCGTGATCATCTCTCCCAGAAACAGGAGGGCAAAAGTGGAGATGATAGAAAAAATTAGTAAGTAGGAACAATTATGGAAGAATTAGAAGGAAGATATATGCCATTAATTCAGAACAGCGGTAGTGAAGTTTGCTTAGAATGGGAATCCAGAATTTTATGAGAAAGGGAAAATCATAAAAAAAATGTGATTCTCTTATATTATTATATTATTATAAGTGTACTTTAGATCAGTTTGTTCTATAACATATTTAATACCCCTTCATGGAGTTTTGAGATTGTATTTTACTGTTTTATTGCACACAACCCCATCTCTAACCCACAACCCCTAAAGGACATTCTATAAAAATTGAAATAAATTAATAAGGCATGTGAAACAATTTGAAGCTGAAAAAGGTGCTTCAGAGTGTGCTGGAATGCAAACAAACCATTGACCTCTAACTCCTTCAAGGAGTCATGTTTCTTGCCTCATGCCTCATGCCTGCTCTTCCCAGCTGCTGTACAATGCTGAGAAATCCTTTTGTTTAAGGAGTGGAAGCAGGTGCTATGTTTAAGCCCCAGTACACTGAAGCATTGCACATATCCGCTCACAGCCTCCTATCCTCCAGATTTGTTAGATTACAGATCCCAGCAGCTAAGCAGAGTTGGAGATTTGGGTTACCCTCCAGCACATCTGGAAGGCAATAGTTTAGGAAAAGCTGATTGAGCTATTCAGGAGGGAGAGTAATAGAAGGAAGTAATCTATTATAATAAAAAAAAACTAGCTTTTAAAAATATTTGTCATTATCATTCACACAGCTTGTTTGACTTTATACATAAGAGTTAAACTTGTTTCTGCTATTCAGAGTGAGAGTGAAATATCTTCTTGCTTCCTGGAGAGCTACAACAATCTGAGTTAAGTGGTTCAGTAGTGTATGTTTCCAAAGCTAAGACTTCCCTATGTTACTCTCAGCAGTTGTGCCAAAGAATGAAAGCTACATTAAACTCTACTGGAATCAATTCTTGCTCAGTTTAAATGTCAGTCTAAGTCTAAGGCATAACTCTTTCTCACTGTGCAATGCAGTGATTAGCTTGACTAGGTAGAGTCTGTTTGTGTTGGAGAGAACTTTGTTCCCTTGGTAAATACTCCAAGCCACAGTTCTCCTGACTTACTACATCATTTTAAACCACAGTTTATTTGATAGACCATGGTTGTATAGATGAATATGCAATGCTAAACTAAATCCAAACAGATGGTTATAGAGCTTATTAGAGTATGTGAATCTGTTTTGCTCTTAAAATCTCTTTGGCAAAGACTTGGTAAATCTAATGAACATCAATGGCATCTACTGTTTTTGTAAGCAACAAGCTTTATCTTGATTGCAATGGTTCCTGATTTCCTCTTTCTTATTTATATCAATGATTATGTGCCATTTTTAATTCCGAGGGACAACGTAGATTTTCTGCGTGACAATCCATCCTTGTACCTGATCTTTCAGGTCTTCCAACAGTGCAGGCATTACCACTGTAACTGAGCCCATCTACTTGACTGCTGAACATCCTCTTGCTTTTCACCTTTTCCAACATTAGAGCCACAGCTTAATGTGATTGACACAGTCAATTGTTTTTTTTATAATTGCATTGTGCATACTTTATTCTTTTGGCTTTCTCAATTATCCAGCAAGCATCAGCAATAATGTCTTGTATTCCTTGGACTTTTCTAAAACCAACTTGAGCATGTACGGCTCTAAGCTATGATGGATGATCTTAAGCATTATTTTACGAGTGTGTGAAATTAAGGATATTGTATGGTAGTTTGCACATGCCGTTATGTCTCCTTTTTTGGTGTTGGAAAGTAGATTGACCACTTCCAAACATTTGGTAACTATCTCAAATTTCCTGGCATAATTTAGTTAGAATCTTGACTGTTTCTTCTGTTGCTTGCCATATTTCAATGGGTATCCTTGTAATCTTCCAACCTGATAAGGACTGAAGTGCTGATCTAACTTCACCTTCTAGCACTAAAGATTCTTTTAAGTAAGGAATATTTTCTAATATATCTTCTATGTTGATAGCTCTCTTTTTCCATTCAATGATGTTTGATTCCCAGAGTCAATCTGGACAAGTCTCTGCAGTTTTCTTGGCAGAGTTGTTCAGAAATGGTTTATCATTGCCTCCTTCCTAGGGTTGAGAGAAAGTGATTGGCTCTGTGACATGTGATTTTCTTGGTAAAAATACAGGAGTGACTTATTATTGCCTACTCCCACAATATGAATTGATGGCTTTGCTATTATCTCTAAATTGATTGTCTGCCTCTGTCTTGTTTGCTTTTCTTGGGCAGCTGGGATGACCCTCACACCTTGGGTGACTCTGCTGAGAATATATATATTTTGCATACACCCAGAACATTCTTCACTTAGCCCTCCTAGTAATCCCCATCCCACAAGTAGGATTTGGGGGTTGGTGGGTTATATATATATAATATATAAAATATAATAATATGATATAAAATATGGAGCAATGCCATCTTGTATTACAAACACTATATCTCAACAAAAGTTACAAGACAATTTCTATACCTAGTCTATGGATAATATCAAAATTGAAACTCAGTATCCCAAGATTATACATTGGTGGTAAAGTATTATTGGATTGTATTTTTTTGATAGGAAAGCCATACTTTATTGGAATTTTCCCCTCGATTTGAAAACCGTAGAGCTTCTAAATTAGTGTTTTCCAACCCTGGCAACTTTAAGATGTGTGAACTGCAACTCCCAGAGTTCTCTGGCCAGTACCAGGCTGGGGAATTCTGGGAGCTGAAGTCTACCACTTTGAGATGGGTTTAGTTACAATATTATCCAATACAGAAACAAAAGACATTATGGATTTTTAACATGTCTCAAAATATGGTCTGATCTAACTTATTGAGAAAGATAGCTGATGATTCACCAATACACACCAATATTTTCATTATTAAAATATGAATACACCCTGTGTCCCACTCATTATTAAAACAGTATATTTTGTTTAGGCTTGTTTTGAAGAATGAACTTCATGGAATCCTGAAATTAAAGGATTATATAAGATCAATGAAAACAACATGAGGTGTTCCTAAGTAATTGTGGATTGTTTTGTAAACATGAAAGGGCCATATTGAAATATTGAGGTCTCAGAGTAATAATTGTAGATATTTCAGATAGAAACATAAAAGTAAATATGTTTCATCTGGCAAGCCTTTACCAAAATATTTATCATTCCCTCGATGAGGCATTTTGTTTGGCAAAAAGATACATGATATTCTTTTGGATTGAACATAACAAATGGAGAACATTTTGAGGCCTTTATTCTCCTTCATAAATTCTATGGAAAGTAACAAACAATGAAGTGGGGAAATATGAATAAAAATACATTTAGATAATAAAATAAGGAACTTTACTACACTTTCTTGTTTACTTTTCTGTTCTTCCATTGTACAACTATAGGTGAAAAGAATAGCTTCTTCTATATTGTAGAGCTCTCAGTAGTTTTGCGTCTTTTTTTCCTAATTGAGAAAACTAACAATAAATTTAACTCCAGGTGCAGAGAAGCTAATTTTAGACCTATCTCATACCTACACATTATATTTTTATTTAATACTGTTGGAGCAGAAAAAGATAAAACTGCATTATAATGTTCAGATCTTTGTCTAACCTACAGACTGAGAAAAGATTTTAAAAATTGGGATTTTGAGAAGGAAATTTTAGCAAAAGATAAAAGCTATAATGCACTTTGTCCTTCTAAAAAAATTAATTACCAAACGTCTGTTCATTGTTATTTGCAGGATCCTGGAAGAAATTGTAGCTATCCAAAATCTTGGGGAGGAATAGATAGGGTACTAAACTTCAGATGTGGCTTTAAACTACAACTCCCAACCACACCTATCATTGGCCTATTAAGCTGGAAGCCATATTTCACCAAATTAGGAGAATCATACATCACTCTTTCTGTGTTAGGAACAGAGGATACACTGCAACATTTTTGTTGCTGGCTCCAGTTGCTCCGACTTCTTTACAAGAGTCTTCCTGGATTGTATTCTGGCAAATCCAATCTATTTTAGGATATAGCTAGTACAATTTGCTAAGCATAAACCATCTCTTCCGTCATAATCTGTACTGGAATTGGCAAACAGGTGTTGTATGAATGCTAAGCACGTGCAACTGACTTCCTTGGATAAGAAATTATTGTCCTATTATCTGTTATCTTCAGGATAGTTTGGCCAGCCTAAGTTCAACTGAAGAGCATAGCAAGGTGGAACTGCCCTGTTTGTTCTGAAAACGGAACTACTGATTAGTAACTGTGTTATGCAGAAGATAAAATAGCAAATGTACAGTATGGGATTAAATGTGAAATAGTCTCAAGAATGGGGATGGAAGATGAACTCTAAAAATCCTGAAGTCTTCTCTTGCTTGGATTAAGCTCTAACTCAAGAAAATCAAATTACCCGAGACAAGGCACAGACCTAAATCTCTTAAGAGACAAAACCTTAGTTTCTAGGTTTTACTCAAATCTACGAAATACTGGCATTTCTCTTTATGGGATTGGTGGACTCTGAGTCTTTGATTACATAAATAATTCTTTGCTTTCAGACCCTTCAGTCCTTGCATTTAACACATCAAGAGTTGAGCATTGAAAATAGTCCTCAACTATAACAAATCTGGAGAAGTGAGAAGTGGAGGCAGCCTCCTCTGTTTACATTGATATCACTCCTGCTACAACTGGGAGAACAGGTTGGCTGGTTGGTTGGTTTCTTTTGAACATGTGTATGGCCTGAATGGCTCAAGGGTGCTTCCAGAAAAGCAATTAAAACAAAAGTACACTTTAAACCAAATATTACACAACAGTAAATATTAAAACAGTTAAAAACATTTACCACTAGACTAATTAAAATGCCTAGGTAAATAAATGGAGTTTAAACCCCCTCCCAAACTGTTTAATCTGCCTTTGATCATAGAAAGCTGGTGAAGAAATTCTGCAAAGAAATTCATTAGAAGAGCTTGGTCTTGGAATCCAGCCCCAAAGACCCAGGGCTGCAGCCCTACCAGTTAACTTCTGCCAATTCTTCTGATGAGGACTGCCAATTCTTTAAAAGGTTTTTGTAAATACATACAGTAAACAAGGAGAGAGAAGTTGAGAACTTTGGTTCTACAAATTCAAGGTTGCTGAAAGTGAAGAGGTTGAACCTTCGGCTCTTGCTATCATTGCTAAATGATCTTGCTGATCACTGTGTTAAGGAAAACAAACTTACTTAATTTTCTAGTGCCCATTTAACATAACATAAAGTATGTTTAATATAAATGATGATGCTATTCAAATGCTAGGATAAACACATTTAATTTGGGGGGAGAAAGGCTGTCTATACATTTTGTCAAGTTTTAGTTCATTCTCAAAAACATGATATTTTTAGCAGGGGTTAAGGTATGCTCCAATTTTTCATTCTTCCTAGTATCAATGAAAACAGTTGCCTTTCTTTTAAACTGTATGTTTCTACTGCCTTTTGCACATTCCACCCAATCTCAGTGCTTAATTGCAATACTTACAATAATAATAAATTATTGTTGCTGCTGCTATTATTTCAAAGCAGGTTATGCATATACTATTGATTGATAGATTATATGATATGATATTATATGATATTAAGAATGTCAATAGCATGCTGCTGAACTTCCGGTTGGGACATTTTTTGCCCTCCCCATACTTCAGGATAGCCTCCGGAGCCCGGGGAGGGCGAAAAACAGGTACAATGGGCAAGCCAGAAGTTCGTTCCCGAACTTCCCATTGGGCCATTTTTTGCCTTTCGCAGGCTCCAGGAAGCCTCCAGAATCTGGGGAAGGTGAAAATTCTCCGCCACGTGGGAATTGTGCATGAATGTGCAGGGGGGGTTGCTCGTGCATGTGCAGGTGGGGGAGGAGCATGCGCAAATGTGTGGGCACGGACCTGCGCACAATAGCCCACACGTACACAGTTTTGGCACACTTTTAGAAAAAGGTTAGCTGAGTTAGCTCATCTTTATTATGAGATTACATTAGGAGAATCTTTCAAGTCTGAAAGTATAAGTCTCCCTTGTAGCTTTTTCTTGCCTGGTAGTTAGAATGAGTCCCTTGTAACTTTCTTTTTTTTATTAAAAGTTTTTTTATTTTTTATTTTTCAAAACAGAAACAACCCAAAAATCCTCTTTCTTTACATACTGTATCAAGTGTATCAGTTGGTTACAAAAAATTTTCATGTGTTTCTTTCATCTATGATTCATATTAATTCTAGTATTTTAAATCAAATGTATTTGTACATATTACCATCATCCTACCCCGATTCTCGTTTGACTATAATTGTTTAAACGTCTTTCATCATAAAACATACAAAAAACTCAAGACATAACCACATACTGGCATCTCATTTGCTTTTTCTAGTATCCCAATAACATTATTCCTTATGGCCAATTCTAGCTGAACATCAATAACATTTAGTAACAAAGGTTTCTAATCTTCCTTTCCAAATCACTGTTTACAATTTACATCCAATTTCCCCATGGTGTACCCATATCTATATATACATTGTTATTATTATCTATCCTTTATTTGACTATATCCATTATCATAATTTAGTTCTTTTTTATTAATCTTTATATATAACCAAACCATTTATCATCTTCCTTTCATAAGTACCATTCAATATTCATATCCAATTACTACTCATTATACCAATAAATATGTATACATTATTATCATTTTCAATTGTTTATTTAACCATATCTATTGTCACTAAATTTCACTAAGTCCAACTAGTTTTAAATTAAACACTTTCATCTATCAGCCTGTATCTTTCCAGTAGTGAAACAGTCTCATGTCTTCTGCCATTTGTGGCATCAGTCCTCTAATCGTCTCCTTAATCAAGTTGTATGGATTCTTCTTTGCAATGCATTGTTTATTGATTCTCTAACATAATTTCGATGCCCTTCTTCTTTTTCCTTAATCAGCTTGTCTTTAATTGTCAGTGTTGTTGACTTCCTGGGGGCGTGGCCTGTTGCCGAGGAGGGCTCCACTGAGCTCCTCAGAGATCTGGTCTGTATATCTAAATAAGATCATAGATAGCACCTCTTTTTGGCTAAGAAAGGGGCAGGGAGTAGCTCCGTAGACTAGGGTCTATTCGTAAGCCACAGCCTTTTTCTTTTTTTTGGCTGTGGAAAGAGATTAGATCCAGCCGGAGCGGAGCTTTTATCTCCAGCCAGTTCTTCTTTAGGAGCCAAGGTAGCGCAGTGGTTAAATGCAGCACTGCAGGCTACTGCTAGATCAGCAGATCAGCGGTTCAAATCTCACCGGCTCAGGGTTGACTCAGCCTTCCATCCTTCCGAGGTGGGTAAAATGAGGACCCAGATTGTTGGGGGCAATATGCTGACTCTCTGTAAACCGCTTAGAGAGGCCTGAAAGGCCTATGAAGCGGTATATAAGTCTACTGCTATTGCTATTGCTATATTCTCAGCTGCCTTTTTTTTTTGGCAGCCCCAGACAGGCTAGCCCCCCCCAGGACAAAACAAAGTTTTTTCAAGCTAGAATTGATACGGGCGGGTCCCACCCCTGTGAGATTTATGTTTTTATTACTATCTTAAATACCAGCACCATTTGTCTTAGAGACTTCTTTGTCTAAATGGACCTCAAAATGGCGATTTCTCTCCGTGGATGATTGATACTGGATGTACTTAGCCGGTTTTATCTTCCTGCAGACCGCTCCTTAACAAAATAAACTCTTTGGAAATAGAGGGGAGCGAAGCGCTGCTTACTTGTTTATTTATTATGGCACCCAGATCAAAGAAGCGTCTTGCTACAAATGTGTCTAAAGAATTTAAAGAATTTTTACTGGAAACACAGCCTTTGTCTCCTATGCCCTCTACTGGAGAATTTTTAACACAGGAATATCTCTTTAAAATGTTTAATGCCTTTAAACAAGAAATTAAGGAATTTGTATTGGAACTATATGATGATTAAATTCTAAAGTTAATCAAATGAAGGCGAATACGTTTGCAGCCGTGTCTGCCCTGTCAGATTACTCTGCTGAAATAGAGAACAAATTGGAAAGTCTGGAGAAGGCTAATCTTAATTTGACTACTAATATTCAAATTTTACAACAAAAAATTAGAGACAATGAAGAACAGCTTATGATGATAAATTTTAATAGGAAGGCATTTGCAATAAGAGTCAGAGGATTCCGTGAAAAGGAGCAAGAGAATTTGAAACAGACCTTTGCTGAAGCCTTCAGCCATGCGCTGGGAAGCCCGGGACTTAACTTTGATTGGCAGATTCGGAAAATCTATCGCCAGAACTCATTGATAGCGGAACAGCGACAGCTCCCGAGGGACATAATTATACATTTCTCTACAAAAGAATCTAGAAATGCGATTGTGCAAAAGTTTCATAATAACACTCTCCGAGTTGACGGTCAGGACCTGATTGTTTTCAAAGATATTCCTTTTCAGATGCTGAAAGCAAGAAGGGACTACACCTTTTTAACTAAGGAGCTTAGGAGTCAACAGATTCGATACAGATGGGAGGCCCCTGCCGGTATCACGGTTACATTTGAGAATCAAAGATTTCGTCTTAACTCTGTTTCGGAGGCTCAAGATTTCTATTGTAGGACTCTGAAGGCGGGACTTCCTGACGCGCTTGAAAGAGAGGAGAGACAAGCGGAAGGAGAAGGCAAGCGGCCGGCCATGTGGCTGCAAGATGGAGGGGGTAGCCCCTCCTCCCTCGAAGAAGCAGAGAAACGGAGATCGAGAATTTAGACATTTCAAAATGCTTGCTAAAGTTGAGGACTGAATGGGGGTTTGAGACCTCTCTCCGGTAGAAAAAGCGGACTAATTTTTATCAGAAGGGAAAGCTGGGTGAAACTACTTTGAGCTAGATTCTAAATTAACGTTAGCATAAATTTGATAGTGGTAAACATCAGACAAGCAAGGGATGAGGGTAAAATTTACGTTGTTTAAAGTTTATTAGAACAGAAAGCCGGTTGGGATTATCTTAAGATAAGTGTAAAAAGAATGCGGAATGATTATGTTGTTTAAACTTTGTTAGAAGGGACTACTTTAAAATAGAAGGTTAACTGACTCTTGCTGAAAGTATTATTTGAATATGTGGAATGATCCATGCTATTTAACTTTTATTTGAAGGGAAAGTTGGTTGAAATCGTTCTGAGTTACATTTTAAACAAATGCTAGTATAAATTTGATAGTGGTAAATATCAGACAAGTAAGGGATGAGGGTAAAATGCATGTGGAATGAACTACGTTATTTAAATCCTATTAGAAGAGGAATTATCTTAAGATAGAAATTGATTCCTGTGTAAAGTAATATTTGATCTACGCTGCTTAATTTTACTAAGAAGGGGAAACTTGGCTAGATTATTTTGAATTACTGTTTGAAAAGGGGGTTAAGAAAGATCATTTACGCTGTTTAAATTTTACTAGAAGGGAAAGTTTGATTACTTGTCTGTAAAGTTATATTTGAATATATGGCATGAACCACGTTGCTTAAATTGTATCGGAAGGGATCATGAGGTTTAGGAAGAGGAACGGGAGAATATACAGAAGGTTGGGGTAAATAGCAAAGAAGTAAGAGACGAGAATAAAATATAGATAGAATGATTTATACTATTTAAGCATAGATAAAGATGGGGGGCTGAGATCAACACAAAGAGTGGTTTCTTTTCCTTTTTCTTTTTTTTTCTTTTTTTCTTTTCTTTTTTCTTTTCTCTCTTTTTTTTTCCTCTGTTTTTTTTTTCTTTTGATATATTACTTTTATTTTTTAATCCATATGTATACAAGATATTTTAGACAGAAGGTCGTGCCAGGTGTGGGCCCTGGGAAGTCGGGAGGATTAGGGATGGGGATTTGTGGGGGGTGGGGTGGGGGGGTGTTAACATAGTCTTAATAAGAACAAGAATGTATTTATATACGGTGGTTCTTTTTTTTTCTTTTATATTTTTTTTTCCTTGGTTCATTTTACTTTTATCAGATCAAACAACACTCGAATAAAGGCATACACCAAGGAGGGAGGTAGAGGGAAAGAAGAGGGAGGAGTAAGGAAGGAGTAAGGGGAATGTAAGGAGGGTGTCCGGGGGGTAAGGGGAGAAGGAAGGTTTGAGGGGAAAGGGAAGTAGGAGGGGAGTGTTAGAGGGAGAAAGGAAAGTTGGAGGGGGTAGATGGGGTGTATGGAGGATGGAAGGGTTAGGTGGGGTTGTGAATGATGAGTTGTGTTTCCTTTTTATTTGTTTGTTTTATTCCCTTTTCCTTTTTTTTCTTTTCTTATAGTAAATACCCTGTATATAAGTGATTGCAAATGGAATGTGAAAAATGAATAAAATATAAGAATCAAAAATTGTCAGTGTTGTTATCAATGGTGTTACTAATAAAATTTCTCCCTTTAAGTCCATAAGTTCTTTTATTTTTTCTTCTTCTGTGGCTTGCCATCTAAGGTAGGGTTCCCATCCATCTAGTTCCCCTTTCCATATTCCGCTTTTTCCATTTCCAGACAGAAACCATTCACCATAGATGTCAGCAGATTTGATTTCTTTGTAATCATTTTTCTCTTTATTGCTTGGGACTCTACCTTCTATTTTTCCCATTTGATAAGCCTCTCCATCCTTTTCATCATATTTTTCTGTTAGGTGCTCTAATTTTTCAAACATTTTCTCAAATGTATTTGATAGTTTCTGCATTGCAAACATTATCTCTTGCAAGCTGACAGTTTCTCTCTGTTGTTGGAAATAAGCCATTGTTTCCAGATGTTAAAACACTGCTGTTCTGACTTGGAAGATTTTTACAAGGTTACACTTAGCTTCACCATGAGATCTCTGGTTAAGGATATACTTCAAAGGAACATTTGCATAAACAAATGGTGCTTTACTTCTTATCACTTTCTACAAACAAACTGTGAGACTTTAAAGTTCCTGACCAGGATAATCAGTAGTGAAAGTAAAAGTATTTTGCTTTCAGTACTCAAGTTTCCAGTCTTCGAGTAGCAGTGTTATCTCTCCCTTTGTGGTTACAAATGTTGCAATTCTCTTTGTTCTTTTTGTATCTTTTAATATTCCAAGTTAAAAAAGTCAAATTCTTACATGAAATAAAGAAGAAAGAGTAAAAGACACATGTAGTGATGAATAAGGAGAAATTTAGTCCATGGGTTGTGAAAATAATAGTAAAAATTATAGTAGAAAACTTGATCCATTCATTTCAAACGGTTTGCATAAATTCCATCCATGAAAATAACGTTTAAAAATTAAGATAACACACTGACCAAAACCATCTAAAGCTTAATTCTGCCGCTTATTTCTTTTATTCTTAGATTTAAATTAGCTTTAAGTTTTTTATAGGCAGGGTGTTTTAAAATGGATAAAAATTCCTCACCAGCTGTAAACACTTTCTCTTCCATTTCCTTCCATTTTGGAGCCATCCCTACTTCGTCAGCCTGGGGGCTTTTTTAGAGATTTTAGAGATTTTAATAAGACTTATAGGCCGCCCTTCTCCCTGAGGGGACTCAGGGCAGCTTACAATCACAAAGGGAAGGGTGTACAATAACAAATCAACAATAAAGACCAATAATAAAATAGTAAACCACAACATACATTCAACAATCAACATTCGGGCGGGTAAATTGAAAACCTATCCCCAGGCCTGCTGGGAGAGCCAGATCTTGAGGGCTGTGCGGAAGGTTTGGATGGTGGTGAGGGTACGAATCTCAACGGGGAGATCGTTCCACAGGGTCGGAGCTACAACAGAAAAGGCTCTCCTCCGTGTAGTCGCCAGTCGGCATTGACTGGCGGATGGAATCCGGAGGAGGCCCAGCCTGTGTGATCTAATCGGTCGGAGGGAGGTAATCGGCAGAAGGCGGTCTCTCAAGTATCCAGACCCACTACCATGGAGTGCTTTAAAGGTGGTCATCAATACCCTGAAGCGCACCCGGAGACCCACAGGTAGCCAGTGCAGCTCGCGGAGGATGGGTGTAATGTGGGCGAACCGTGGTGCGCCCACTATCACTCGCGCGGCCGCATTCTGGACTAACTGCAGTCGCCGGGTGCTCTTCAGGGACAACCCCATGTAGAGCCCATTGCAGTATTCCAGCCTAGAGATCACAAGGGCTCGAGTGACTGTTGTGAGAGCCTCCCGGTTCAGGTAGGGCCGTAACTGGCGGACCAGGCGAACCTGGGCAAATGCCCCCCTGGTCACAGCCGACAACTGGTGGTCGAGAGTCAGCTGAGGATCCAGGAGGACTCCTAAGTTACGGACCCTATCTGAGGGGTATAGAATTTGACCCCCCAGCCTGAGTGTTGGAATGTCGGCCAAATTATTGGGAGGAAAGCACAACAGCCACTCGGTCTTGTCCGGGTTGAGTACCAGTTTGTTAGCGCTCATCCAGCTCTTAACGGCCTCAAGACCCTGGGCTGAGCTTTTAACACCAGCTAAGAGACCTTCTCCTGCATCAATCAGAGACTTTGTGATGTCCCTGTGATCAGCAGAACGTAGTCTTCCTGTTCACCATCTCTATGGGACGGTTTAGGTCCGATTGGACCACCTAGCGATAAAAGTATTGGTGGCAATCTCAGAGCATCGAGATTGGGCGACCATTTCGTAGCGACGTTGGCTCCTCCTTTCCCTTGTAACTTTCTTTTTCTGTTCATTACTAATGAACTCCTTTTTATCTAATCATTCCCTAGGCAGCATCTCTAATTCTTCCTCCATGTCTTCCAAGATCATTCTCACTTTCCATCATAGGATAGGCATTTCTTGATTAGTTAAAACAAAACACCCCTGTAAGATTGTTGGACAGATGTAGACTTTTTATCAATTGGCTGATGTGTTCTGATCAGAGCTGCAGTGGCACAGTGGTTAGAGTGTAGTACTGCAGGCTACTTTTGCTAATCAGTAGCTGCCTGCAGTTTGTCAGATCAAATCTCACCAGGCTCAAGGTTGACTCAGCATTCCATCCTTCTGAGGAGGTAAAATGAGGACACAGATTGTTGGGGCCAATATGCTGACTCTGTAAACCGCATAGAGAGGACTGTAACGCACTATGAAGCAATATATAAGTCTAAGTACTATTTTTATTGCTATTCATTATCAAGAATTGGTTTGCACAATCTTTCTCATAAATCATAATGAATCTTGGTAAGCTGCCCTGATACAGTACAGTCTTCACATAGGTTTCAATTTTTTTCAAAAATTGTCCTTATGTATTTGAAGCTATGCAGATTTTGTAGGAAAGGTTCAAATATTGTAAATGACAAAGGGTTACTAAAAAGGGTGCACATGTAATAAAATCATGAATGATTAGCTCCTTGAAATATATTGTGAAATAGGCAATATTTGCTTTTCTAGCTCATCTGTATGATGAATTTTGGAGCAGCTCTAAGGGGTTTGGAATCAATAATTGAAAACAACTAGTTAACAATATTGGCCCAACCCTCCCCCCTTCATGTTTTCTTTCATAAGGATGGGCAAGCACTTAAAACTACTTGTACATATTGTGGGTGCCCAGAAAATGATCTGTTTACACAATGAAATTTTATGCAGAGGTTATTCCAAATATAATATTTGGATGGCAGGATAGTTTGCAAACCAGATGCAAGCTGATTTGGACTTCTTAGGCTGTTTGATAATAGCTAAATTAGTAAATAAGGCTAATTTTGTAGAGTATAAACTTTATAATTTTCTTAAAGTATGCATATTTTATTTTTATACTTAATATTAAAATATAATTATTTCTGGGACCATTTAGTTTTTTTATTTTCCCAAATGTCTGAACCTTGGAACTCATTCCATTGACAAATCTGGCAATGAAGGATCCTGCTTTTCAAATAGGAGTTGAAATTGCAGAAAAAGGAATGGAAAGAGAAGTTGAAATTGAGGATAGAGTTAAGCAATCCAGAAAGGGAAGAAGTCATGTCCTGTCCTGCCCTAAAATGAAAATATTAGCTACCGAAATTAATGTTTCAAAGGTGAGGGAAAGTAAGCCCAAACTCTACAAAAGAACATCAACAGCAAATGTATATAGTAAGGATTTAAATTTGGGCAGAGCTCTTCACACAATGGATTGCAGCTTCCACGAGAACAATCTGAGTTTATCCCCAGAAAGTAGAAAGTTTGGCAGACATTGCCAGAAAGATTGTGCTTGTATAAGCTAGCCCTCATCCTCTCTCCATGTACCTAGCAACTCAGGTTCTAAAGAAATCAAAGCATCTCTTATCCCTGGTCTCCAGATTGAGGCCTCTATTCCAAGGGCAACATATGTCACCCCATTTTCCACCCCATCTTTGAAATCTGATTCAAAGTCCCAATGGAGATCCAAATGAGATGCAGTTAACTCTCAATTACTCCAGTACAATCTACCAGTTATCTGTGGTAACCTGATTAAATGTTAGCAAGGACAATATTCCCTTAATTTCAAATCTTCAGGTAGACCCCAAAAGCAGGTAAGTAAAAAAAAAACCCACCTCTGAACAAGGTTAATCAGCAAGAGGAGGAGAAAGATCTCCATTCTTCAACTTGACCAACACATATGTTAAAAGTGGGGAGGGATGAAGAGTTGATGCTACATCCTGCTTAGTGAAAAGGAAGGGAAAGGAACATTTAAGGGTTATAAAATTCCTGTCATGCTCCAGTCAGAGCCTAAATCTGTGGAGGATAACAAGCTGGAGTTGGAGCTGACAGAGATCGTGGGGGCGGCTTCATTGGCTTTGGAGGAAAGTTGGGAGGAGCAGGACGAGACAGCAGGCCCCTCAGGATTGGGACAGCTTGTTAGCAGGAAGGAACAGGGGCTGGATGACTGAGAGAGGGCAAGCAGTGGAAATTAGGAGCGATAGAGCTCAGGCAATGAGCAAGGACCGGACCCTCCTGATCCCCAAGTACGTAGAGTGGAGAGAAGGCAGGAACAGCTCAAGCCAATCCAACAACTCGGGAGGAGAGTGCCCCACCCCTCTTCACAAAGCACACCTGGGGACTGAGATTTAAGGAAATGCTGTGGGGAGGGGCATTTGTCAGGAACTAATGCTGAATTGGTAGAGTTTTATCTGCCATTGCAGATATTTGGAGTTAGCAGGACTGCTTGCTTCTTCCTTGCTTCGTGGACTCAGTACCTTCTTCCTTGCTTCATGGACTCAGTACCTTCTTCCTTACTTCATGGACTCAGTGCCTTGTTCCTTACTTCGTGGACTCAGTGCCTTGTTCCTTGCTTCGTGGACTCAGTGCTTCTTCCTTGCTTGGTGGATTCATTGTTTGTTCCTTGCTTCGTGGACTCATTTCCCTGTTCCTTTGCTTTTGATAGACTGCGTGCAGCCAGAAGCTGCTGTGTAGGTTGTGTGCGCTTTGCTCTAGGACTTGCCAAGAACATGGTAGCATTTGGGGGAAATTTGGAGCATTAAAGGGGAGTTTGAACTCTCGTCTGGCTGTGTGGCCTTCATGCCTTGTCCCGGGTCATCACAATCCCTAAGGAAGATTTCCATATATCACTTGTAGGTGCTCTAACTCAGGATCAGTCTCAATTGTGCAGCACTTCACCAGACTTAGACTTCCCAAAAGAACTTTCTCCTCATTGCCATTTCTGAATGCAAACAAGGCATGAGATTATGACTTTACTTGGGTTTTAGTAAACTAAAACAGACGGACAGCCTATAGAAGCTGAAGATTGAGAAAATGTTTGTTTCCCCCCCGCTAGCCTATGAAAATAATCTAAAGAGAAGGATGAATATAGATATTTATCAGCCTAAATTGAGGATGATAAATTGTCCTCAACTTATGACCACAATTGAACCCACAATTTCCATTGCTAAGCAAGGCAGTTCAGTGGATTTTGCCCCATTTTACAATCTTTGTTGCCATAGTTTTTAAGGGAATCACTGTAGTTGTTAAGTTAATAACTCAGTTTTTAGTGAATCTGACTTTTCCATTGATTTTGCTTGATTGCAAAAGGTGATCACATGACCCTGGGATACTGCAACCATCAAAAATACGTTCCAGTTTCCAAGTGTTCAAAGTTTGATCACGTCACCATGGGGATGCTGCAATAGACGTAAGTGCAAAAATGGTCAGAAACCACTTTTTCAATGCCTTTGTAACTTTGAACGGTCACTAAATGAGTGGTTTTAAGTTGAGGACTACTGATCCCTTTTCAGTCTCACCTCCTTATTAGAATTCCCACCAAATTTCCTCTGCACATTTTGCAAATCCCATAGATAAAACTCAGCAACCAATGCCAATAAAAATGTAATGAAAAGCCTTCATGATTTCCTGAACATCTAATGTGTGAGCTTCAATTATCAATTCTGGCCATTTGGGGAATTGTAGGAAGCCCAAGTTTGAGTACTGCCCTAAAGGATATGGTTGAATACACTTACTCCAGGTACTAACAGTTGATGGAAAAGCAAAATTGGGAGACCTAGACAAGCCTCTGGTTGAGTGTCAGGAGTTAAACCAGATCCCTTTCCCCAAAATTATTTCCCTTTATGATCGCCAAAGTTAAAATAAATAAGGAAAAAAACCCTTCAAATTCTATGGAAGCAGAGACTATTTGTCAGCAAAAATAAGTAGCTGATGTACAGAAAATTCTTTTTTGTTTCCTTTTTATTTGGTGGAATTGGGCTTACAGAGAAAGATAGGCTTTGAGGGACTATTTCTGGTGGAATTGATGATATATGAGATTAAATAATGTAGATTATGATGCAAAAATAAAATCAGTTGCTGCTGAATTATGTATTGCACATTCATTTCCATCTACAGCATCTCACTTTCCATCTTTTACATTTGAACTCTATTATTATTTTAAAAAACATGTTACAGTATATTTCCTTTCCATGGTTGGAGTATATATGGAGGAAACGAATCTTTCAATATGAGGAATCCCATATTGTTTTAAACAATTTAAAAAACCAAAATCATCCTTATCTGAGAACATGCCCAATCAGGACAACAAACCTCTCTCCCTTCTTAACTGATATTTTGCTTTCTATAGTCTCTGATAAAGAAAGGGCTCCCTCCCCCCCCCCATTTTCACTGTTCCACTCTGTTCTGCAAAAGATCCTCCATTTTGAGATCAAGATCATTCAAGATAAAACTCATATGTCTTTCTAAGTTCTTTAAAAAAAATCCCCTGAGATTCTATAACAGTTTCATATATGAAGATTTAAATATTAATTATAATTAGGCCTGTAAAGGCAAACATCTTTAAAACAAACACAGAAGCCTGTGACTTCTGTCTTACTGGAGTCAATAGACTGGACAACTGGAATTGCTTCCTTTTCTAATATCTTCCCTTTTCATCCCAAACTATTCCAGTATATTGCCACTAGGGCTGAAGTTAATTGAGTGTTTTGGAGTAACAATTAATTTCCCATAAGTCCGATAGTATGGAAAATAGCCATTGGAAGAAGAAGGTAATTGAGTTCGGCTTAATATTTCTTCTAAGAGAATGTTCTCAGAATCACCAGAATCTACTGTGGAATTAGTGGATGAAAGGGTTTCAGTGAAATCAAAATTCTCAAGGCATTGGCCAGTATCTTCATTTGTTATATTGCTTTCCTGAAAGTCCTAAAAACAAAAAAATGGACAAATTGTCAAAACGGATTTTATGTGAACTAACAACTAGTTCCTAAAATGTGTTTTAAAATTAAAATGGGGCAGTCTTTCAAAACATTTATAGAAAGAGTAGGATTATCAAACTAAAGGTGTCTAACCCATCTTGGAAGAAGTCTACTCAACTTTTTAAAGGAATTGAAAGAATTTGGGATAGTTATAAAAATATAAAATATTGTAATCACTACCGAATTTGAAAATGAAGAATTATCTGTAAAAATAATTAGATGCCTTAATTCCAATTCCCCAAGTGAATAGAAAATACACTTTCCGTATTGGTAATTTTCACTTTTTCTTTGAAAAAAGCAGCTGTAATACAATTTTGAAATTTTGCTGGGCTGTAAATTCTAGAATAAATTTAGTAATAAATTTAGTTGCAACACATCCAAAGATCACCACATTGGGAAAGTTAGACCACTGGATCAAATATAAATAGGTTTTGAAATTCTCATGCAACTTACTGTATTAGTGTATTCAGCCTCAGCATTAGAGGTAGCTTCACTCCTTATTTTTTCATCACTGTTAGTGTCCGCTTCTTCATTCTGCTCTCTGCTTTTAATTTCTTCAGAGGGATTTAGGCAGATCAAATATTCTTGATATGTTCGATAATATGGGAAATATTCAGTGTCGAGTTCTCTTTCATTTGTGGACTCTTTGTATTTTAACTTAAAAACACAGCAATTGCTTTGAACTCTATCTTCTCCCTCTGGGCTATTCTGGTTCACTTCTGAGTTTATGCAGGAAGGGCTTTCCACAAGATTGGTATCAGTTCTATAATAAGGCATGTATTCAGAACAGGCTGTTGGGTTGCCCCTGACCACCAGATCATTAAAATGTGTCAACTCAATATTGAAATCCTCAGCACCTTCTTCAGTTGACGGTGGTAGGGGTTTTGGAGTTTCTGGATGGATTAATGTTGGAGTGCTTTCATTTCTTTCCTGAAGACTGTGGATGCCATTCTAGAAGATATTGACAGATGAAGACAAAATTCTGTAAAGTACTATTTCAAAGGGTGAAGGATGATCAGTGGGATAGAAAATGAGTGTAGATATCATTTTTCCCTTAGAAGCCTTTGGGAGATCTTGTTTACTTTAATGATGAGTGCCTTTCTATAAATGTGGAAATGACTTGATTCACTGATATGGATGAAGGCTCCAACATTAGTTGATTAAAATGCCAACTTTCCTTCAGCTTTTATCAGGAATCACAGAATCTACAATGCTTTACTTGCAATATACTACTGGTGCGGTATTTTTTCTCCAGTGAAATCCTAAATATTCTATTGATTGGAAACTGAATGGTATCAAATATGATCTACAGGTAGTCCTCAACTTACAACAGTTCACTTAGTGACTATTTGAAGTTACAATGGCACTGAACAAAGTGACTTATGTCCATTTTTTACACTTACGACTGTTGCAGCAACCTCGTGGTCCCATGATTTACATTTGGATGCTTGGCAAGTGACTCACATTTAGGATTTTTGCAGTGTCTCGGGGTCACGTGATCACCGTTTGTGACCTTATGACAAGTAAACCTGGTTCAGTTAACAACCGAATGACAAATTTAACAACTGCAGTGATTCACTTAACAAATGTGGCAAGAAAAGTCGTAAAATGAGGCAAAACTCACTTAATAAACTTCTCACTTAGCCACATAAATTTTGGGCTCCATTGTGGTTGGATGTGGAGGACTAAGAGAAATTGGAATCTTTGTCTTTTCCCTCACTCCTTTATTTAGAATAGCATGCAAATATCATCTATGTTCATAATGTTGAAAAAAGAGAGACAGAGAGAGATAACACAAGAGAAAGTACACTGGAAAATTAAACAGAAGAACATATAATACCTCCCACTCATTCTGAAAAAGGCTATCATCTTTTGTCTGTTGATGTGGCAGTAAGCTAATTCAATAAATACGATGCAGCATTTTGTGCAAGAAAGCAATAGTCAGAATAAAAATGGTGGAGGGGTTAGATTGGCCTCAGTGACACCCCAGGTCATTCTCAACCACAGGAGATCAAGAAGTGACTTTGCACCAGTTATTCTCTTTCAACCCAACCTAACTAGCGTGGTGGTTGTGGGAAAACTTGAGAGAAGGCGATAGCAACAGCCATAGCACTTAAACTTATATACCGTTTCATAGCGCTTTTACAGCCCTCTCTAAGCAGTTTACAGAGTCAGCATATTGCCCCCAACAATCTGGCTCCTCATTTTACCCACTTTGGAAGGATGGAAGCCTGAGACAACCTTGAACCTGGTGGGATTTCAATTGCCAAATTACAGGCAGCTGGTAGTCAGCAGAAATAGCCTGCACTCTAACCACTGCGCCACTGAGGATCATATGCTAAGTATGCCACCTTATACTCCTGAAGGAAAGGCAGAGTAAAATTCTAACAAATAAATGTTTAAAATCCCAGTAGAGAATTTTTTTCAAAAAGAAAGACCTTCTACTTCTGAATACTGAATCCGAGAACATATCTCATACCTTTTTATTCTCAATTTTCTGCCATGGAGAAATTCCATTTTTTGTTTGTCTCTTCATTAATTTGTACCTCATTTTTTTGCTGTAGGCCTTTTCATGTATCATCACATTTGCTTCTACATTATTCTCCTTCTTCATCTTGACCAGCTTTAAGATGGACAAAATATATCAAAACAAAATAATTTATTTAGAAATCAATACAGCTCTAAAAGCCCAGACATTGGGTTTAACAATGTATTGCCAATCTCAAAGGTCTTCCATATTGGAGCCTCCAGGATATTTAACATCTTTGTATATTCATCCCAACTGAATGGGAATGTTGAAAGGATTATGTCTGTTATTACATATGGGGTTGGAAAAGGGATTATCTCATTGTAAACTTTATATCAATTGCACAAAATTAATCCCTCGACTGAGTCCTTTGTCGAGATCCAGGAGAAGAGTTGATCCTGTAGCTGTAAGTCTTTCTTGCAACCAAACTTGTTTAACTAACACTTATTTTGGAAATTGTGAGAGAATAGGATGGGAATATTGGGCACTAAATTTAATTATCAAATTTCTAAGCTGCCCAATTGCAAAATGATCCTAAATAACTTCACAATATTAAAAAGAGAAGACAGGAACATCATTTTAGAAAAGAATACAATTGCTCCATGGGAATAGATTTTAAAATGTCACTTTTCAAGTCATCTAGTTGAGAAGGTCATAAGTGACAATATTCTGTTGATGGACTCTGCTCCCGGAGTTAAGCAAGGAATATTTAAGTGATATAAAGGTTTAACAGTAGGACTCCCTCGTGAAATAGAGAAGGAGAACAATGTGGCCAAACCAGAAGGCTTGTTAGCATCTAAAAAGTAAGTCTCTGTGTGTGTTGTTTCTCATGAAATTAAGTCCTGCTACTTCAACCAAGGAATGTTTCTGGATTCAATTCTCGATCATTACTTGCTGAGTAAAAAAATATAAAGCTGTTGTTAACTCTAAATTAATTTCATATTTCCATTTGTTGTTGCTCTTTCCTTCATTGTTCTTAACTTTCCACTGCTCAATTCAATGGAAATGGTTATTGAATGCAAAGCAGTCCGAATAGGATATTATAGATTTTCATTTTTCCGTCAGTTGTGCTTAAATCTATTTATGATACCATATTGTCTTTGAACTATGGTGCTGGAGAAGACTCCTGCGAGTCCCTTGGACTGCAAGGTGATCAAACCGGTCAGTCCTAGAGGAGATCAAGCCTGACTACTCTTTAGAAGGCCAGATCCTGAAGATGAAACTCAAATACTTTGGCCACCTAATGAGAAGGAAGGACTCACTGGAGAAGAGCCTAATGAGAAGGAAGGATTCATTGGAAAGATTGATGGCAAAAGAAGAAGGGGACAACAAAGAATGAAGTGGCTGGATGGAGTTACCGAAGCAGTAGGCATGAACTTAAATGGACTCCAGAGAATGGTAGAGGACAGGAAGGCCTGGAGGAACGTTGTCCATGGGGTCACGATGGGTCGGGCATGACTTCGTAACTAACAACAACACTGTCTATTGCTCATTTATTTAAAATAGTTTTACCTATGCCTGTAAACATCGCATAACTTTTTCGTGGATACTTCCTTTGTTTAGTCCAGTTTGTAATTTTTCCCTGCCTTGCAAAAGATTTCAATATTCTGAAATCTGAATGCAGGAAAATTAGATTCTTTGGTGCCTTCCTATCCACCTCAAAATATACTTACAATGAAAGCAAGTCACAGTTTACCACAGGTCAAACATTCTCATTGATTTAACCTAGCAGATATTTAAATCAGTGTTTAATGAGCCCAGTGTTTGTAGCCATTATGTTTGCATATTAGAGAGCTTAAATGAGCTGAAGACTAAGAAACATGCATAGCTCAATCCATCCTTAAACCATTTACAAAGTTTCTATATTATTTTCTAAGTGGTAACAAAATGAATCTGATCTTCTTTCCGCTATAACAATATAATTGAAATATATCACTGTATTTGAGAGGAACATTGAAAGGATCTTGTTTTTTTCACATAGGATTTGATTTAAATATTTTTACCTATACCCATTCCTAAATAACTTTATTTTCCTACAATTATAATTTTTGGAACAGTATTTCATTGAAGGCTGCTTCAATTAATCCTGTAAAGACTTACGTATGCAGTAAAAACTCACACTTTTTAAAGTTTATTGTGACATAAATAAGTTAAAAAGATATCTCAGCTCAAGGGGTTGGGAGGTTTAGAATCTAATCACATATCTTCATTTCGTTTCTTTAGAGAACCTTAATTATGTGTCTCAACATTTGTCCATAAATCATATGCTTTAGAGATAAGCAGATAGTCTCTTTCCATGCTTACCTCCTGTTAAACCACAGACCTGTGAATAATGGAAAGATTCAGCTGTGACATCAAAAAAGCAGTTTGTATTCTTGTGTGAGGTCATAAATAAGATTCAACGGGAGTTCTAAAATGGCTGGTCTCAGTAAGTTGAAATAATGTTGATGGAGTTGACTGGTTTTATTTCTTTATAGCTTTTATGAGCAGGAGCATTTTTATAACAAGAACTTTCCAATGTTACATTTTTCTTCTTGAACTATTATTTATTACCATATTGTTCAAAATTGGAGATTTTAGACCAGAAGTGTCAAACTCATGTCGTCACAGCATCATCCCGGGATGTATTTGGTGAACTGGGTTCAACGTTTCATAGACAACTAAGGAATAGTAGGCAAGATATGATTTTAAAAAAACTGTAATATTTTGCTACCATTTAGTGGTTGTCTGATTTGTGCAGTCCAGATCTTAATATTGCCCTAATAAAACACGCACCCATACCCTTACTGTGTAACTATAACATGCTAAATAACCTCTTCCTATTATAACTCTTCCCTGGGATTATCCCATATTTTTCAGACTAAAAGAGGCTGTTTACTATTAATAAACTTGCACAAACTTCCCACTCTAACCTCAGTTAGATAATTATTTCCCTCTTTTGTCTTTGCCTCCTGCAGGAAGAAACCACATATCCCCAAACCATGCCAAAACAGCTAAGCCATTATAGATGTTTGAAAACTCAAGAATGAGAAGGCCAATCTAATCTCTGGGAACCCCAGTGATAAGGGCAGCAATGAAGAAGAATCTTGACCAATTGAGTTTGGGAAGAAATCAGCAATTAATGGTAACAATCCTTGTAGTCATTTGGGGGGGGGGAAGAGTGTTTGGCTATCAGTTCTTATGGATCTTAAGCATGTCTCATTAGATACCATTCGAGTCTTGCTATTTCAGTGTTTCTCAACCTTGGCAACTTGAAGATGTCCAGACTTCAACTCCTAGAATTCCCCAGCCAGCATTCGCTGGCTGGGGAATTCTGGGAGTTGAAGTCCGGACATCTTCAAGTTGCCAAGGTTGAGAAACTCTGTGCTATTTGCTCTGCTACCTTTAGACTCTGGTGTATGAAGTGGAGAATTCTAAGCGGCTGACCTCTAAATTTTCCTACTCCAGATCTTCTTGGAAGTTGCATTGCTAACAAAATGCTCTGCGTAATGGGGCTAGTTACATGGCAGGCTGAAATGGAAACCTTCCTGATGATATTAGCAGGTTCCATGGAAGTGGATGAATGAGGAAGAGGAGGAAGTTCTTTTTCATGGAATCCAAATTGGAAAAAAGACTCAATGATATTCATTTTCAGCCTCATATTTGAAAGAAAATACTGTGAGTTGCCACTACCAAGCTGATTTTAGCATAGAGAAAAGACATAGAAAGTACACCAATGTCCACTTTTCTTCTCTCCTTACAAGATCCTCAGTCTGTGTGTCTGCATTTATGCAAGTACAAAAGAATGTACTGGCTTATTTGCAGTAAAGTAAGAGCAGTAGGAAAAACAGCAATGTGCATGCACCATTATCTTCTTTGATTCCTAGAGACCCTGCTCACTACACCATTTTGTTAGGGCTATTGTATCTGCATGAATCTATATGACCACTAGCTGGCAGGAAAGAATTTGAGTTTTCTTAACTCTTTACTGCCATCTATTGGTTGACAAAGGGTGGCTAAAATGCTGAGCTTGTTGATCAGAAAGGTTGGCAGTTTGGCGGTTTGAATCCCTAGCACCGCGTAACAGAGTGAGCTCCCGTTACTTGTCCCAGCTTATACCAACCTAGCAGTTTGAAAGCATGTAAAAATGCAAGTAAAAAAAATAGGGACCACATCTGGTGGAAAGGTAAAAGTGTTCTATGTGCCTTCAGCATTTAGTCATGCTGGCCGCATGACCATGAGACGTCTTCAGACACACTGGCTCTTCAGCTTTGAAACGAAGATGAGCACTGCCCCCTAGAGTCGGGAATGACTAGCACATATGGGGAACCTTTACCTCTTACCTTTATTCGTTGACAGCAGGAGTGGATTGCTGCCGGCATTACTGCTGGTTCGGTGCGCAAAAGTTTTGTCAAGGAAGCATAAGATATCAATAGTAGTCTAAGGGAGCAGCCCTCTGAAATTCTTCAAGCACCTTCTTGTTCCTTTCAAAATATTTTGTCATTAAGTCTCTAAATCCAGGTGTTTTTCTTCAGGATAGATATGGGAGTAATCTCTTTCTATCCAGCTGTGACAGCTTTTCTGGCTTAAACCATTTGTTTAAAACAAAGGTTTTTCTTATTATCTTGCTTTAAAAATATATGGATGTAGGCTTGTAATTTATAGAACCCATGACATCTGTTTTGCTTTATGAGTTCTTACATAAATCTTTTTTGAACAGATATTTTTCTTCTATATGAAGTCCATCATTTAAACTACGCGCAACATATAGAAATATAGGGGCAACTTTTTTTGTGGCAAAATGTCATAGTGTCTGTCACAAAGTCGTTTTAAGCAAGGATACATTGTGCTCATTCCAAAAAGCATACATTGTAAATGAAGCATAATTTGAGAAGCAGGTCAGATCCTACACAGGGAATGGCATGCAGTAACATTCATATGTACTAGAATCTCAGAGAAGGACAATTTATACCTCCATTTCTTCCTCATCATAAGCTTCCTTTCTTAATCATAACTATGACACTAGTTGCTAACAAGACTGACATTGTGAATATCTTGACATTTTACTTAACTTATATCAGATTATATATTTTGATATCTATCTATCTATCTATCTATCTATCTATCTATCTATCTATCTATCTATCTATCTATCTATCTATCTATCTATCTATCATATATATTTTACCTAACTCAGGGGTGTCAAACTGGCACCCTGTGGGCCAGGCAGGCCATGCTCACCCCAGCTCCACGAATGGGGAAAACATCACAAAAGTCACATGACAGCAAGATGACGTAGCGAGTTTGACACCCATGACCTAACTAGTATCAGGATGAATAGGGGGGAATTCTAACTCTACAAAATGATATTAGCAGTTTGCTTAAAAAACAGATTCAAACAACAACTGCAATTACAATTTACACACACACACACACACACACACACACACACCATTCTATCCCTTTTTAAAGCGAGCCGTGCTATGCAAACTACAGAAAAGGAGTGAGGTATTATAAACCATAGAAATAAAGGTATTCAATAGAAAAAGAGACATAGCGATATTTAATTTACACCCATTCATCTCTGTCTCATTATCCTCATTATCTCTCCTTCCACAGTATATTGGTGGAACAATTGTCCTTTGTTCTTTAAACTTCTTATCTCTCTCTTCTGTAGGGCCTTACCACCTCCATTCCCACCCTCAAAAGTTCCTTGTCCTTTTCATTTTCCAGACACCTTCCTTCTTCAGATATTATGCTGGGTGGATGGATGCCATATAAATGCAACAAATGAATAAATATGATTTCCAATTCAGTCTCTATTCACTCTCTCTGTGTGATTGAACTGCCTCTAGTTTCTGCTTTTGTATCATTGACAAACTCCATTCAAATATCTTATCAATGGATAGTCAGTATTGACTTCAGCTGCTAGAAGTCAGTTCTGACTCAAAAGCATGCTAATTTGGGTTTCCAGTCTAGCCAACAACCCTGGTCTCATATCTAAGTACTAAATATTGAGTTGTAAAGTTTGGGGATCATCCAAAGTTGGGTGGGTGCTATAAACTCTTCAAGCATTGAGAGAATAATATCCTTCAGAAAGAGAGGGTTAAGAAACGGAACAAGTCAGTACATACTACCTACTTAAATGTTTTTTAAAAGGCAGGGAAAGGCTGGGTTACAGTTGTGGTTGAAGAACTTCATTAGAGGAATTATGGCAGATCTATTTATTTGTCAACCACGCTCAAGTATAACTATAAGAATATTGCATGCATAAAGCCAGCAACCAAGTACTTCAGAAAAAATCAGCTGGCTCTATTGTAATCTTTACCTATTCATCTAGTAACATATTCTATGCTGTCATGCCAGCACAGAAGAGAAAAAGGGCACATGCTTTTGTATTTTCAAAAGCAAGAGAGGAAAGTTACCCATTATTTTTGTCTTTGCTGTTGGAACCTGACATGAAAAAAACCTACCAATGACTAATCTGTTCAATCTACAAGCTCTGGTGGCTCAGTGGCTAAGATGCTGAGCTTGTCAATTGGAAAGGTTGGCAGTTCGGCGGTTCAAATCCCTAGCACCATGTAACAGAGTGAGCTCACATTACTTGTCCCAGTTTCTGCCAACCTAGCAGAAGAGCCGAGGTGGCGCAGTGGTTAGGGTGCAGTACTGCAGGCCACTTCAGCTGACTGTTATCTGCAGTTCAGCGGTTCTAATCTCACCGGCTCAAGGTTGACTCAGCCTTCCATCCTTCCGAGGTGGGTGAAATGAGGACCCAGACTGTGGGGGCGATATGCTGACTCTGTATGCTGACTTTCAGCCTTAGAGAGGGCTGAAAGCCCTATGAAGCGGTATATAAATCTAACTGCTATTGCTATTGTTCAAAAGTATGTAAAAATGCAAGTAGAAAAATAGGAACCACCTTTGGTGAGAAGGTAACAGCGTTCCGTGCTCCTTCATCATGCCGGCCACATGATCACGGAGATGTGACCCCTGACCATGGACAGTGCTCTTCTGCTTTGAAATGGAGATGAGCACCGCCCCCTAGAGTCAGGAACAACTACCACATATTTGCAAGGAGAACCTTTACCTTTATACATGTTATAAATATGTATCCCATCTTTCTAATGATGGCTATGAAAAACCTTTGAACAAGTTGCTTTGGAAGATGCAGGAATATGAATAAAGCATCTCTTTCTGAATTTTTAAAGTAGCCCAGGTCTGTGAGAAAATGACCCCATGGTTTTTCCTAATGAATCATACACACTGCTTTATGTTTCAAAACATATTTCTGTAGTCTTTTTTCTAAAGAACTACTCAGAGCAACTTGAATCTGATTTTGATGTACAGACCTCATACATAGAGTATACATATACTTTGGGTATATTTTTGAAATCTTTTATGCCATTTTGCCATAAAAGTATTATCATTTGATAGATATTGGGAAACCCTTTCCTTGCTATACATCAAAGTAGCTTTAGCTTCTACCATATTTAGGAAGGCTTTATCCATAACCCATTCAAATACTTCCAATTGAATTAGTCTCTAAAATATAGTAATTCATTGTATCTTTAAATATTACATTTATAGGCAAAATATTCCCAGAAATGGTGCCTAAATCCTACTGTCATGTTTGACTTTTTCCATGCAGCAATAAATTCTCGTAATGTTTTCCATGTTAAATCATGCTATTTATTTAAATACATGCACTTTAACAAAGAATGCCATTTTTATCTATACAACAGTCTTTTTTTTAAAAAAAAGAAAGAAACTGAACTCTGTCTGATTATCGTTATGTTTTTCGGCATCAAATTTAATTTCCATAAAGAAAGCTGAGGCACAAAGTGGTTGCCACAACATGTTATGGTTCTCAACGAGAATTAAGGGAGGCATTCTAGACTGCTATGGAAATGGTTTCCTGGAACACCATTTGTTGAATACCAGATGTTTTAAGGGGGAAAAAACATTTATTGTTTAGATCACATCCACTATCCATCAGCTGTCTACCTGTTTGTCTTGCAAAACTAAACGTTCAAAGCAAAACTCTGAATACTAATCCAGGACCTCTGGTATTATCAGTGTAGCCACTATACGTTTGTTCAGTAGCAGCCTATATTATAGTGAATTATTTATTTTTAAAAAAAATAGAAGATGAGAACTTTCCAAGAGTCAAACATTAAAAAGACTCTACTGTAAGCATAATGTCCGGAATGAGGATGACTTTTTAACATTGACAAAGCAGGTAGTTTTCAAATAGTAGTTTTCAAATAGCTACATTTTAAATAATATTCATTCATCTTAAAAAGTGTTACTGGGTATATATTATAATTTTGCATCTTAATTTATTTTTACAAGCAAACATAAGGAGAGATGCTTGTTATGCTTTCAGAAATTAAAATGAGTAGTATTACATATCTCTCATCTCAACTTTAGAGAATGAAGGGGCCACAAGGAGAGCCATTCAGGCAGAAATATGGCTTGAGACAATCCTAGCCTATTTTATGTCTAGTGTAAGGTAGTTCCACAATCCAATCAAATTGCTTTTCTACAGAAATCAGTAGTATAAATCCTCCAATGCATCGCTAAATTCTTAGGTTTCTCTATATGCAAATCAATATTTACACAATAATTATATATAGTCTTAATTTGAAAACAGTATATTAAATAACCCCCTACTTAACCTGAATCTCTGTTCCCCACATTCAACTAATTCAGTTACTGTAGCCAAATTAACAAATCATATACTGACACAAGCTGAATATTATCAAATGACTGGACAGACCACAAATACAGTTCCAAAATCTTATGTTCCTTAAACACATAATATGATAATTTGACTGAATTGTTGTATTATCTAAATGATGGTGGTGTGAGTAAAAATAGGAGTTACTCCAGTTTCAGCAACATACAATGGTAATAAATAAATTGATTGACAAATCTTTCTCAGTTTAAGAACTGATTTGGCCACCAAATATTGAACACTAAACACAGAATTTACACTGGAAACTATTTTCTTCTATATAATTAGGATGTTACATTAAAAGTTGACAAGGGGTTGCAAGAAAAGTTATTGGACTTGCATTCAGGTATG
The DNA here is from genome assembly GCF_051295495.1 of Thamnophis sirtalis. Classification (NCBI taxonomy): domain Eukaryota; kingdom Metazoa; phylum Chordata; class Lepidosauria; order Squamata; family Natricidae; genus Thamnophis; species Thamnophis sirtalis. The sequence goes on from NW_028261383.1 coordinate 93,308,850, forward strand.
AGGCTAATAGAGGGAAGATTCCCCCCCCCCAAATATCAGATGCATCAACTCATTTCTTATTCTAATTCACCATTTTATGTTATGATGTTTCCAAACAGGTGCTTTTGAGCTGCTCATGCATTTGTTTAAGAGGAGATTGTTCCCAGAAGATAATATTTAAGGCATGTGGCAGAAAATTTGTGGTAAATTTTCCCTGTATTATTTTCTATACCAGATTACTTGTGTTTAATCTGTTAGGGTTTTCCTGGTAAGTTTGTACACATTATTACTGTAAACAATTTAGAGGGCTAATATCCAAGGGAACAGCAAACACAGGGTTCTTACACACTGTTACAAATTCTTCTCAGTTTGTTATGCTTGAATGAACGCAAAAAACAGTCTACGAAAGGAAGCTGAAAATGCATCAAATGATCTTTCATCTTGAACGTTCTACTAGACCAGTTGTATCCCAGAAGAAGAAACAGTTATGGTTGCCCTGGCAGATGACCTCTTGAAGAAAAAAACAAGGAGTGTGCTTCTGTCAATCCTGCTTGATCTTTTAATAGCTGTGAATTCTGGAAACAGCTACAAGCTGAGTAACAGATCCACAGTAAGCAAAGAGAATATAAATAAACTGGGGGGGGGAGGGAAGGGGAGGAAGGAAGGTCGGTTCAGGTTTGAAAAACAGCTATAGTATTGCCACATGATCTCACAAATCTAGAGCAGACTCTGAAATGGCAAAGTAGTTGTGTAAATACTCACTGTATATCTCAAAAGCAGATGCTACTACAGGCAGTCCTCAGTTCATTTACAACAGTTCATTTAGTTGCAACACATTGAAAAAAGTGACTGATGACCATTGCAGCATCCCCATGGCCACATGATTGACATTTGGATGCTTGACAACTAACACACATGTATGATGGTTGCAGTGTTCCAGGATCATATGATCATCTTTTGCCACCTTCTGACAAGCGAGGTTAGTAGGAAAACCAGATTCAATTAACAACACTCTTACTAATTTAAGAACTGCAGTGATTCACTTAACAAATGTGGTGAGAAAAGTTGTAAAATGGGACAAAACTCACTTTAAAAAATTCTCACTTACCAACATAAATGTTGGGCTCGATTGTGGTTGTAATTTGAGGACTACCTGTACTAGGGAAAAATCAAACATGCCAAGACTTAATGGAAGGCAAAAGAAAACTGCAAGAGCAAAGATTGTTGATCATAGAGCACAGGTGTCAAACTCACGCCGTCACACCATCATGTGATGTATTGCGACATTTTCCCCTTCGTGGAGCTGGAGTGGGCCTGGCCTGTGCGTAATGCATCCAGCCCATGGGCCGCCAGTTTGACATTCCTGTCATAGAGGATGAATGCTACTATTCACATGTACAGAGTGATAATGCTTTAAACATGTAATCAGTGTTTGTTGGCTTTACATTTCCCAGAACTTCTTTGTCTCCCAGGTCCCTCATTCAACCCAGCCTCTGATCTATGCCTGGGATTCTTTTCCATCTGCAAGGTCGGCCTAAAGAAAAGGAAGGGGACTAATAATGGCTGTGCTGTCTTCTACCCTGTATATCATGTTTCTTGTATGATTGTCATTCAGATCCTACTCCAAACAAAACTTTATGAAAGTAGGCGAAGACCAGTGATAAAGCGCAAGCAGAGTCCCGATGACTTGAGGAAAATACATGTCTTATTGCTGTCAAGGAGATGCATCCATACAAGCTGTTTCATGTGTGTGTTCCTGGCCTCACATAGCTAAGGGTAAGGGCCAGGTGATAGTTGAGATAGAAAAAAAATGTGTAAAAAACATGTTACTTCCCCCTTCCTTACCCCTCCCAAAAAGGCATGTCCAAAATCAGAAGAGATTTATATACTCCCTTGTAAGATTTAGAAGACATGTTCCCTGCATTATCTGATTATAATATATTGCAGGCATTCAAATGACATGGAACGCAAAATATATGAAGAACAGTTGCAGGAACTGGATATGTTTAGTTTAATGAAAAGAAGGACTAGGGGAGACATGATAGCAGTGTTTCAATATCTCAGGGGGTGCCACAAAGAAGAGGGAGCCAAACTATTCTCTAAGGCACCTGATGGTAGAACAAGAAGCAATGGGTGGAAACTAATCAAGGAGAGAAGCAACTTAGAAATGAGGAGAAGTTTCCTGACAGTTAGAACACTCAATCAGTGGAACAGCTTGGCTCCAGAAGTTGTGAATGCCCTAACACTGGAAGTCTTTAAGAAAATGTTGGATAGCCATTTGTCTGAAACGGTATAGGGTTTCCTGCCTAGGCATGGGGTTGGACTAGAAGACCTCCAAGGTCCCTTCCAACTCTGCTATTTTATTGTATTGTATATATGGATTGTAATATTTTTTTATTAACGGCATTGGGAATAAAACTGACGGGAACCATAAAATTACTTCTACAACTGGGTACAGTCTACCTAATAGGAATTATAACAATAGTAAAGCAGCAAAGGCAGATGCCGTAGGGGCCTGGCTCCCCTTGCCTCATTTCTTGCCACACAATAAATCTGTTTGCATAGGTCTCTAATAGTGTGCTGCCCCGCTCCCTCACACACAGATATGTAACTGTGGTTAGTGACTTTATTAATATTCCCCAACAATTCCCTTCATCAAAAAACCCAGAACTCTCCCAAACAAGTGCAGCCATGAGCAGACCAATGTTAGTCCACAGAGCAATGCCCAAAAAGTCCACAAGGCACTTGAAAGTTTCTCAAACAAAATAAATCCACCAGGCAAACTTAAATCCACAGCACAAGAGAGCTCACTAGTCAAGAGAAGTCCAGAGTTTCCAAGGCATGATTCAAGTCAAGGTACGGTATCAATCCAAAGTGAGTCAGGAATCACAACGACCAGAAAATACACAGCTAGGAAACAAACGTTGTTTCCAGCAATGCCTCCCTCTGTCTGCTGTGCTAAATAGCAGCTTCTGGTGGTGCCACTGAAGAAGAGCGAGGCTTTCTCCTCTCAAGTAGTCTGGCTGACCTTCTCTACTCCTGCCTTTTCTCTGCCCTGTGTGTTCTTGGATCAAGTGCAGAAGGCAGTTCCTCCTCCTCCTCCTCACTGACAGCTGCAACTACCCAGCTGGAGCCAGTCCTTCCAGATGGCTGCTGCTCCGAATCATCAATTAACTCAGTTCCTGATCTGCCAAGAACTGGTTTAGCTTGAGCTGAGATCTAGAGAGGTATCTGTTGAATTCTCTGGGGGAGTCGAGTCATCACACATAGGGTCTCTAGCAGAGGAGTAGAGCAGAAAGGGAAGAGTGAGTGAAAGAGTTGCTGTCACAATCACTGCTGCTATATCACCTCACCTCTGCTATCTATTTGCTAGTGACTCAGTCAACAGGAGCTGCATTGCTCTCCACAGACTCATCTTTTTTCTTATACAAGTAGAAGTCAACTCACAACAGTTTATCTAGTGACCATTCGAAGTTACAGCAGCACTGAAAAAAGTGACTTACGACCGTTTTTCACACTTAGGACTATTGCAGCGTCTCCATGATCAAAATTCAGATGCTTCACAACTGTGATGTATTTATGACGGTTGCAGTCATGGGATCACCTTTTGTCACCTTCCGACAAGCAAAGTCAATGGGGAAGCCAGATTCACTTAACAACCATGTTACTAATTTAACAACCACAATGATTCACTTAACAACTCTGGCAAGAAAGATCATAAAATGGGGCAAAACCCGCTGAACCAATGTCTCACTTAGCAACAAAAATGTTGGGCACAACTGTGGTCATAAATAAAGGGCTTCCTGTAATTATATCACCTGAAATGGGGCAAGGCAGACAAATCCATAGGGTGAAGGCAGAACACTTGGACATCCCGGTGGCTTCTCCAGCATTCACCATTGGCCACTGTCATCTTTGCTCCCAAGCCTCTAAGGCGATGGTGTGGGTAGGAAATAAACACCAGGCAACCTTCTTTTTGCTTTCTCATCAATGAGGATCCCATTTTACCTTAAGTTCCAGAGTGTTTTTCTTACAGGGTGAAGATTCAACCATTCCCATCTAGAAAGAATGAAATATTTCCAATATAGGTAGGTATGAAGAAGGGTGCTGCCATTCCCATCAGTACCCCAGGGAATCCAACTTTACAGCATGTCTATGGAGATTCTCAGTCTTCCAGGTTACGGTTATCCCAAAAGTGCTTTTTTGAGAGACAACTGGACTTTCTGGTTTTTCTTTGAAGATGTTTTACGTCTCGCCCAAGAAGCTGAAGAAGCTTCTTGGATAAGAAGTGAAATGTCTTCAAAGAAAAAGTCCAGTTGCCTCTTGAAAAAGCACCTTTGGGACAACTTTACGGTATTTCTGGTTTTCCATTTTCTCCCAATTGTCACAGAGTTTTTCTTTCTTCCTTGACATTTTCTAAGTAGGGTAGGCAGACACAGTGTGCGTGAATAATCTGAATTTGATTAAAAATGAAAAAGAAATTAACATTTATCGCTTTAGGGGTGAAGAGAGATCATTTTCCACAGATAAATTCCATTCGTTTCTTTATACTCTATTAAAATATTGTTCCATAAGTAAATGGTTTATCTTCCCCCCTCTCCAGTGAGCATAACTTAATCTTTCTTATCCAGATGTTCACACGCATTGTAGAAAAGACCATTGGACAGAATTAGTGGTGACTTGCCAGTATTAGACCAGGGAGAACCTTACTTGAATTCAACAGCTATGAAATTGTGTTTGATCACTTAACTTTGGTAGGGCAACAGAGGACAAGATTGAAAAATGTCTCATAAGGTTATAGCATGGATCTAACAGAATAAACATACCTGCCAGAATCGGAATGCTTTCTGTTCACTTTGTCTCTTTGCCATCATAGCTACATCAAAGACTAGATCAAATGCAAAGCAGGGGCAGACAGGCAGACCTAAGGATAAGTGGTTTGTTTGATTATATTCACTGCTCCTTAAAAAATTGCCTATTATTTCAGTTTCGTGTTAAAAAATTGAACAATTTCTACTTGCAAAAAGACGTTTCCATTAACTGTTTTCAAAGCATTCATACCCCTAATGGTGCCTTCTTCCTTGGCACACATACACAGACAACCTTCCTTTTCTACACTTGTGTGTGGGGGGGGGGGGCTCAGCTTTCTGCAGCAGCAGCACGTCAGTAAGCCAGAGGTGGTTTGCCTGACAAATGCCTACTGTTGCAGAATTCATTCAGAGAGGAGAAATTCAGGGGCTGGAGAAAGACTGGTTGAGGGAGGTCTATGGAGATTCTCAACCATCCAGGTCATGGTTGTCCCAAAGGTGCTTTTCAAAAGACAACTGGACTTTCTTGGGTTTTTCCCCTTGAAAATGTTTCGCTTCTCATCCAAGAAGCTTCTTGGATGGGAAGCAAAATGTTTTCAAGGAAAAAAAGAACCAAGAAAGTCCAATTGCTTTTTGAAAAACACCCTTGAGACTAATGGAGGGAGGGAGGGAAGGAGAAAAGAGCAGTAAAAAAAAAAGACTCCAGACTGAAGAGGCAAAGGGCAGTTTAAGATTAAGACTCAGTGGGCAGAATGACCCAATAGCTTCTAGAGCAGCGGTTCTCAAACTGTGGGTCGGGACCCCTTTGGGTGTCGAACGACCCTTTCACAGGGGTCGCCTAAACAATGGGAAAACACATATTTTCGATAGTCTTAGGAACCGAGACACCAATTTGATGGTTGGGGGTCACCACAACATGAGGAACTGTATTAAAGGGTCACGACATTGGGAAGGTTGAGAACCACATGCTGGCTGGAGGATTCTGGGAGTTGAAGTCCACGGGACTTAAAGTTGCCAAGGTTGAGAAACACTGCTCTAGAGAAACCCTTCCCTTTTGTGTGTTGTCTTCCGCTCCAGGCTGTGCTGTTGCCTGCAGGTTAACCAGGGATAAAAAACATTATCCTCCCTGAAGTGTGCTGATGAATTATATAGCTGGTAAGCAGGAATAGCAATGATTTGCTTTCCTGGATCCAGGCTTGCAAGAAAATCCCAGTGAGGATTCCACATGCAGAAGAAGTGGGTGGAGGAAAGAGAGTGGATGGGACTTTGTGTACAGTCACTGCCTGGTGGCAGATCCAGATTAGAGATTGTGGCATCTCTTGTTTCAGAGGCTGCTGTTGTTCTTGTTAAGCAACCCCTTCTTTCCCCAGTCAAAAAGGTTCACATGTAAGCAGTGGGAAGGGAAGAGGTTGGTTGAGGAGGAAACTCAGTACACAAACACATACACACACACAAACCTTCTCCCCCTCCTCCATCATGGGCACACGGACATTCTCTCTCTCTCTCTCTCTCTCTCTCTCTCTCTCTCTCTCTCTCTCTCTCTCTCTCTCTCTCTCTCTCTCTCTCACACACACACACACACACACACACACACACACATACACACACACACACCACAAAAGCAATGAATGGGGGAGGGAAAAGGCAGTAGAGCATCAAGGTTTGGGGAAAGAGGGCAAAGCAATGGGAGTAATTTCTGCATCATTGGGAGCCAAATTTTATCTGATTTCACCACTTGGCAGATGTTTTGGTTTGAGTGGGTGGTAAATATGAACAAGGGAAAAGAAAAAAGTAAAACCCCAAAATAAAAATAAATGTGGTAGACATTATTCGTACTTCACCTCACACCCTTCATTCTTGCCTACAATTTGTCGGCCAGGCTTAATTTGCAAACACAAGTTTAATGGTTTCTCAAAACAGTGAAAGGCTCATTTTCAAAAACTACTCAACTGAGAGGGGTACCAGGCGCAGAGCCCACCTTGGTCAGTCATCTGCCAGTTGGGCAATTGGCTTAAACCCTCCACCCAAGCATTCACCTGTACTCTGTCAACCCCTAACCCACCCTAGGTTTAGGTTTAGGTTTAATTTTATTTGTATGCCGCACTTTTCCCTGAAGGGACTCAGGGCGGCTCACAACTCAAAAGGGAGGGGAAATACAAACAGAGTAACAAAAACATAAAAAACCATACATAGTTAAAAAGCATAACAATCATACCATTCGAAGTGGGGCAGCGAGTCTTTAGCCCCAGGCCTGTCGGAACAGCCAGGTTTTAAGGGCTATGCGGAAGGTCTGGAGGGTGGTGAGGGTACGAATCTCCACGGGGAGTTCGTTCCAGAGCGTCGGAGCAGCCACAGAGAAGGCTCTCCTCCGGGTAGTCGCCAGTCGACACTGGCCGGCTGATGGAATTCGGAGGAGGCCTAGTCTGTGGGATCTAATTGGTCTAGTGGAGGTAATTGGCAGTAGGCGGTCTCTCAAGTACCCAGGTCCAATACCATGAAGGGCTTTGTAGGTGACGACTAGCACCTTGAAGCGTACCCGGAGATCAACAGGCAGCCAGTGCAGCTCGCGGAGGATAGGTGTTACGTGGGTGAACCGAGCCGCACCCACGATCGCTCGCGCAGCTGCATTCTGGACAAGCTGAAGTCACCGAATATTCTTCAAGGGCTGCCCCATGTAGAGCACGTTGCAGTGATCCAGTCTGGAGGTCACAAGGGCACGAGTGACTGTTGTGAGAGCCTCCCGGTTCAGGTAGGGACGCAACTGGTGCACCAGGCGAACCTGGTGCACCCTACCCATTCCCCCACCTAATACACACACCTGTACATTAAGAGAATGCTCAATAGTTTTCCTATGTAGGATCAACAGGGCAATGAAGCTGAGGAATCTGCCATTCATTGCCTTTGAATTATTATAGAAGCATTTTGTGGAACCTCTTTGGAGTATCATTGACTATATATTTTTTTTGAAATCCCAATCCTATAAAAACATAGTTGAATAACTTTTGGCTTTCGTACCACAGATTTTTTTTTTAAGTGAAGGCCTTCATTTTACATTAGTTTAACATTTTTAGATGTTAATGGATACCAATGGGAACAGCTTCTAACAAAACAAGGTAGCACTTGTATAAACCACCAATGTTTACATGCCCTGTGTGCAAAAACAAAACCTGTAGCATTTCTTGGTTTATTCATAATGGAGTCTGCATTACGGTCCTTTAAAGAACTGGCTAACTCCAGAAATATTTTGTTACATTGTTATGTTTTCTCTCATTGCAGCAGGAAACTGATTACAATATGTAGAAGCTTATAAAAACTTTTGTAGAGGTTTCTGTTGAGAAAGTATGAAGTTGAACTCTTCAATTATACATGTATATGAATCAATATGTAAATGTATACAATGTACATATTAATGTTATGTTACAGAGATGTCAACTATTTCTGGATAAGAACTTATAATGTACTTTCAAAAATAGTTACAATGTCTTCTAACTTGAAGTCTCTCTTAAGCCTAAATTTGGATTAGGTTGAAGTTGAGTTGATGATCAACTTGATCAACTCCCATATTTGGCTTTAGTTTAATCTATTTATTTAATTCACACTGATGAGGTGGTGGTTCTTCCAAACCATGCAATTTGCTTTTGCAGATCCATGTATTCGTATACTATATGTAGGTTATAGTTCCAGCTTGATAAAGCACGTTGCATCTATCTGAAATTATTCCATCTTTTAGCGAATAATTACTATGGACACTTACTGACCTACTCCCTTTACTAAAATTACAACCTCTCTGAATACTGTGTTGTACTGGTTTTCCTTGTTGGATAGCAATTTAGAAGGACCAATATACATCACCAGAGAACAAAAAGAAGAAAAGCCAGCCTGACTTGGCATTTCTTCACACCAAACAACCTTTTCAGCAAGGGTCTCAAATGCCTTCTGGTGCTTATCCAGATAAGCACCCTAAAAAATCACAATACCTTTAGATTTATATATTGCTTTATAGGGCTTTACAACTCTCTCCAAGCAGTTTACAGAGTCAGTATATTGCCCCCAATCTGGGTCCTCATTTTGTCAACCTCAAAGGATGGAAAGCTGAGTCAACCTTGAGCCAATCAGGATTGAACTAATGTAGTCAGACAAATTAGTCTGCAATACTGCATTCTAACCAATGCACCACCCTGGCTCAAATGCCCAAGCTATCTTTGTTGACTCAAGAATCTGAGTAAACAAAGATGCACTGGACTGTGTGGTTCTTCTTTGCAGTAACTTCTTTGCACATAGGAGGGACTGGGTCATATACAAAATCTGAGAACTAGATCTGTCATTGAGAAGGAAATGAAAGGCTGATCATTTACTTGATACATTTTGGGGGAGTTGAATAAATTACTCTGAAAGCATAAGAGCTTTCCAAGGAGGTGCTATTGTTTTTCTTCCCAAACCTGGCTCCAGAGTCAGCTGAACTACAACCTTGGCTATCTTGGTCTGGAGTTTTAGATAGGATGCCCAAATTAGATTGTGTGGTCATTTTTTGTCTCAAACTTTGGCTGTGCCCAGAAGATGTTCAACTTACTAGTGGGAGAACAAGGAGCTGGAAGAAGAGGAAGAAAAAAAACCCAACTAAATTTAAAAAATGGTATAATGGAGGTGGGGGGTTGCCCCACAATTAAAGCCGGATTCTCCAAAACAATTTTGTTTTGTAATACTGTGGAAATGAATGTTTCTCCAGCATAATCCCATATAGCAAAAATGTTTAATTATATTTATACAGCTGTCCATTATAGGTATGATGCATTAAGTACACAATTATCAATGAATAACAAAATGGCATTCTTCCAAAAAAACAAATTCAAAGAAAATACACGAGAAAGAGAAGGTGAGTGTGTGGCAGAGGCGGAAAGATGATTTCACTGTACCTCACCTCTTTGGCAAGTGGACCAAAGGAACTAAGATCAAAGAAGCAATTACTCATCTGATATCAATTAAGGTGGGGGTGGGTGGATAGAGAAAAGGAAGGAGGATTATTTTTTAAACTTGCAAGTAGATCTGCATTCATGACTGCCATTCATTCCATTAATGAAAATATTATTCTTAGGAAATCAGATATGAACCTGGCAATTAAGAAGTTACCATAATTATTGCCATTTAAAATTGGTGTTCTTCTGTGGTACAATCAAATAAATGCGGTCGTGTTTATCTGAAATCCATTGGGACCTTAAAGTATCATTTTCCTTAAACTTGATTTCATTAGTATCCACTGAATTCAATTTATGCTTTGCCCTTAGGGTCCATGACAGTGAAAATGAAAGTATTATAAACACCCCAGAACTAGGATACTGAGATGGAGGAGAAAGATGTCACCTTCATTACTAATTAAACCAAATATCATCCTAAAGGAGAAAGAAGAGAGTTGGGGAAATCTTTATTTTTTTTAAAAAGTGACTATTGATTTGATATGCAGTTGAGTACTGCATTATGGACCTAGATCGGTGCTTCCCACCCAAGTCCCAAAAGTGCTTTTTCAAAAAGAAAATGGACTTTGTTTTTCCTTGAATACATTTCACTTCTCATGTCAAGAAACTTCTTCAGTTCTGATTGAAGTGGATAGTCACTCAGTCAGAACTGAAAAAGCTTCTTGGATGAGAAGCAAAACGTCGTCAAGGAAAAATAAAGTCCAGTTGCTTTTGGAAAAAGCATCTTTGAGAAAATCATCACCTGGATGACTGAGAATCTCCATAGAATCTTCCCACCCAAGGTTGACTATTCATATATCTGTCATTTTCTGTCATTTAACTTCTCTAATTCCATACTGTACTGGAAACTTTTTTTCCAGTGTACTATCCTACTTTTGCAGATCATAGCCTACATCTTTAATTCCCACAGTATGAAAACATACATAGGTGTAAGCAGTTGGGACCCTCCCTTTTCCAAAACCATTGAAAACTTTGCAGCCCACTCATCTCAGGTAAGTATGGAATCACAAAGACATCAAAGAGACATGACATGTTTTCAGGAAAAGCATCTTCACGGGTCCAAATCTTGGCATTCTCGGGATTTCATATTCCCTCTTCTTCTTTTCCTATTTGTAGGAAATAACACCTGTGAATAGAAAAGCCATCTGCACCATTTGGCTTGTGATCTGCTCATGTCAATCTATTCACTGACAGGAAGTACAACTTAATTTGCTTCATGCATTACAGAAATAGTTCTAATCCAGCCTTAGGCACAAAGCCAGCTGGGTGACCCTGGGCCACTCACTTTCTCTCAGCCCTAGGAAGCAAGCAATGGCAAACCACTTCCGAAATCTTGCCAAGAAAACTGTAGGGACTTGTCTGGTAGTTGACAGGAATAACGCCAATTCAAAGGCAGCAAAACAAAACAGCTCTTGACTACGAACTTAATGCCTAAAGCCCATCTGCTAGAAGAGAAAAGAAAGAAGCCTTTAAATATTAGACCTTCTGCTGCCACAGCATCTGTTTTCTATCCATGTAATTCATAAATGTACAGGAAAAGCAAATGCTTTGACTGATTGGTGAAGTTGCTGGACTGATGGTTCTCTAATCTTGGCCTGAATGATATGCTGCATCATCACCCCAAGAGAAGAAGGGATATAATCCTGCTTCCTTATATCTGTGGAAGTTCCTTTTGCTTGGTTACTGTCTACCCTACCCAACCAGGGGTGGGCTGCTACGGGTTTGCCTGGGTTCGGGAGAATCTATTACAGCCAGTTTAGAGAACCTCCAAATCCCACCCCCTGGCTGGCCCTGCTCACCCCACCTCACCCTTCCCAGGAGTCTCCACTCAGTCTGTTTAGAATGTGTAAGGCTCATGTGGAGATTCTGGGAGGGGGGGAAACGGATCTCCTGAAACTTCCGGGATGGCCTCTGGAGCCTGGGGAAGGCAGTTTTTGCCCTCCCAGAGGCTTGAAGAAAGCCTCCGGAGCCTGGGGAAGGTGAAAAAATCCCCCCCTACTGTGGTGCAGTAAGCCAACTAGGCCATGCCCACCATGCCCACACCCACCAAGCAACTGGGCAGAGAACCCGCTGCTGAAATTTTTGAAGCCCACCCCTGAAAACAACATTTTCAATCCATACCATTGCAGGTAGTCCTTGACTTACAACCATTCATACAACCAAGGCCCTGAAAAAAATGAGATTTTGTACGCTTATGACTGTTGCAACATGATCATGGCCATGTCATCAAAACTCAGATGCTTCCCAATTGTCATGCATTTATGACATTTGCAGTGTCCCAGGGTCAGGTGATTAATTATGTTTTGTGACTTTCTGACAAGCAAAGTCAATGGGGAAGGCAGATTCCCTTTGCTGTGTTACTAACTCAACAGTGATTCATGTAACAACTGTGGCAAGAATGTTCATAAAATGGGGCAAAATTTATTGAACAAGTGTGTTGCTTAGCAACAGGAATGTTGGGCTCAATTGTAGTCATAAGGTGAGGACTACCTGTTAGAAAATTGGTTCTGAAGAACCAGATAAGGATTACTTTATTGTGGAGAAAATCTATGAGGTTGCACTGATGTAAGACCACATAAACAATTACTATGAAAAAAAAATCAATGCAGCCACTTTTTTTTAACAGCAACTTTTTTTTTTCAAACTTAGGTCCAGTACACACTAGGTTTCAAATTTGCTTTCTTTAGGAAGAATTGTGTTATTTTGTATACAAATCATAACTGTGTGCTTGCGCACAAATTTAATTCATTGTTAAGATGCATCAGTCTGTGATTTGGGCATGTGTCAAATTATCCAAAGAGCTTCAGCTTCACTTGGGCGTATCAGCAAGAAAAGCTATCCTTAGGCTTCCCCTTGTTGGCTTGTCAGCATTATTATCATTTTTCAATTTACCAGCATAATTTAGTGATGGCTTTGCACAAGAACTAAAGCTAAACACAACCAAACCTCTATTGTGCTGGATTTTGAATGCCCAAGAGACTTTTTCATCAGTCAAATTGTCTTATCCCCTAGAAACAACCTATCCTCAAATAGCATAACATTTGTTTTTCCAAAATAAACCATTTTCAGACGTCACCAGCCTTAATCATCCTGAAGATGTTTATAGACTTATTTTTGGTTAATGTTTATTTATCAGGCACAACGACAATCTATAACACAGGCTTCAGAAAAGGAATGAAGGCATACAATATTCACATTTTTCCTATTTCCTTGAGACTTTTTAAAACATGCCTGAAGTAGCATGATCAGATCTCTATGTAACCACTAATGTTTCTAGAGGCCTGTATTTGCATTGAAGAATAGCTTTCACTTAAATGGGTTTCTTATCAGTCCTAACAGCAGTGCCATTGGAAAAGTGTCACATCCATTTTTAGGAACCATTTTCAATTTTCAAAATTCTGTCTGTATCTTTCTTTCTCTCACACACACCTGCATTCATGCAGATGCATACATAAGGTAAATCCTTTTAAAAGTAAAACATATATTAAGTATTCCTGGGTGAATAGAATTATAAACATCTACACTAGCATTACTAGATTCTGTTGTTAAACAGTCTATGCATTTTTAACACGACAGTAATTCAGGATAGATACATATTATTACCATGTCAGCCTACACCGTGAATCATAATTTATAAATATTTATAAACATCTGTCATGAATCTGTAAGAAATCATGACAGCTGCCCTTCTCTTAATCAGTGTATTAACCATTATACTATCTAGAGGTATTTTTGAGTCCCTAAGTGGGTTCATGCATCTCAAAGTAAACTAAATACCAAAACTAAAGGTATTGGTATTAGAACCAGCATTATAAAGATAATTCTAAGTTCTACAGTGCTTAGATATTATATTATATTAAGAGGGAGGGAAGGAGAGAGGAACCCAATATAATTCTTCACAACATATTTTGAAGTGCTAATTTACTTGTGTCATACAGTAAATTGACATTCCACTTACTGACTTTTATATCAAGGACAAGCTGACCCAAAGCTATTATTGTGAATTCCATCATGAGCTATCAGTCAATTACTGGAATTATCAATAAGTTTTAAGTGGAGAAACCTGAACACTGAAATATAAACTGGGCCAAGCCTACTGTTAATTCCTGGATAGTTCTTTTATAATTCCAAATTTAGCCTAAAGCTCTAGGCATTTGGGTTTTTGCTCCACTAAATCCCCAGAAGTCATCATTTGAGCAGTGTAAGATTAATATTCACCTGCTTTTTTCATTAAACTTTAAGAATGTTGTGCTTAATAAAAGAAGTCTTAAATACCTGAAGACTTACATAGTTATAAATGACCACCCAAATGCTAGAAGTCCTAGACTTTGATCTCAAGTCCCAATGTGTGTTTTGCTTCTTAACAAAACTTATTCAATATCAAGAATGTAAAACCTGGCTGAAGAACACAAAGTCTATGAGTAACCGCCCAAGAGAGAGATAGAAGATGGAGATTTGTGGCAAACAAAAGTCTATTGTTGGTAAATGCCTTGTGGGACAGCACTTGTGTTTCTATTATGTGTTATTTTTTTTTTAAAAAAATTACATACTAAAACATTGAGGATACAAAAACACAAAACCAAGTTATCTTCCCTTCCCTTCCCTTCTCTCTGATATTAACTCACAAAAGAGGTCTAAATATTTCTATTTATGGAAATTTGAAATAGAGGAGAAAATCATCAAAATAATTCCTTTATTCACCTCTTTTATCTAATCCTAGGTATCTGGTGTCAGAACACCTGGCCTCAATTGTTGTTGGAAAGCTCCACATCTGCCTCCAATAAGACCACATCCATATTGGTAGGACATCAAGGGTGGGCCAATGGGGGAGGTCATCTTGAGTGTAAACATTAAGAGATATATTGTCTAATGAGTTGGGGCTAATAAGAAAGAAACTATCTAGAGGATCAGTGACAGGTGTGAAGTCACTGCTTCTGGCTTGTTGATCAGCTGTTTGTTTTGCTTTTTCTTAGAGCAGGATGTCCAACCTTGGCAACTTTAAGACTTGTAGACTTCAACTTCCAGAATTTCCTAGCCACCAATGGCTGGCTGGGGAATTCTGGAAGTTGAAGTTTCCAGGCCTTAAAGTTGCCAAGATTGGACATCTCTCCTTAGAGGATGGTAACAGTCAGTTGGGGAAAAAAGAGCAATTTAGTGGTTTCTCCCTTTTAAGTATTGGAGAAGCCTACCCCTTTCCCTTTCTTCTCACTAGAATATTTATAGCTATTGGGAGAAGCGTTCCAGTTAGTTGGGGTCTAGTGCAATCAATAGAGGCAGTTTTGTGTAGTGGTTAAGGCCGCTTGCAAGCATCCAAGACTTACATTCAATTAATAATGTGAAGAAATTAGTCTAAACCTGCAGTGCTAGATTTACCTAGAAAGAAGCTTCATTTGAATCAGTTTACTTGTAGAAAGCAGTTACTGGATAGCAGGAAAAAACAAATCAGTCCCAGACACTAATCTGAAGCATTTTAAGAACTTGCAGTTCGATCCCACCTTCCCCCTCAGGAGCCTTTCTTTCCATAGCTGTTCTACTAGTCATTTGTGTGTGTGAGTGTGTGGCATAAATCTCATTCTTATCAAATTTCCAGAAGATATATCTCATATGCTCACATCCTTCAAGCAGCAATTGTCCTTTCTACAGGGTCATTAATCAGACTCTTCACCACAGCCACCAATTGTGTTGTCACAATTATTAACAATTATATAACAATAATTGTGTTCCTTTGTCATTGTTTATTTTATTGCTCTGTTATTTTACTTCTGGTTAATCTCTTCTCATTTTTCTTCCTTTTTATTATTATAAGCTGCCTAAGGGTAGCCCCGCAGTGAGATAGGCCGCAAATAAATTTAACAAATAAATATAATTATGACAATTATGTTCTGTGCAATCGACATTCATTCCATATAGTTTATTGATTCAGCCCAAGTGGCTATCAGAAAAACAAAATGGAATTTTGAATGAAGATAGTTACCTTTGCTCCAGATGATATTATCAGTCCTGGATCTATCATATGTTGGATCTGGCCATGAACCTCAGCAAGCATTAAGAGAGGTCTGCAGAGAGTTGCATGTTTTTGATTTGTGTACTCAAGGAGTCACAAATTCAGGAAAAAACAATTAGTGGCATTTAGGATGAGTAGCAAAATTCAGAAAATGCGACAAATAAAAGGCTTCCATGTTCCTACTTAATAAGAAACAGCCTGGTTTTCAGGAAGGAGACTCAAAATTCTAAGATATCCTATTTTAAAGCAAACAAAAAACAGAAGAGTTATCCTGTTTACTTCTTTTCTGGGCATGCCGTTCTCTGTCTTTCTGTCTCAGAGGTAGCAGTAAGAGATTCCAGATTGTTATAATATTCAGCTAGCAAGGGAGAAAAAGCAGATGGTGTGAACATGTGGTTCTTTGCTTTAATTTCAGAGAAGCCACATGATCATTGGTCAAGATGACACTTTCATTTCTATTATTGCCCTTCAGGTTAGTCACTGATATAGACCTAAATGTTAAACTACAACCAGTAGGTTATCTGTGTGGGCCATGAGTCATTGGTGGCATTCTTTATTTCTTTATTTTTATTTTATTTATTTATTTGGCTTGTCAAACATGTACAACATAACAGGTATAAGTATAAACATGGACATGAACAAAGGAAGTGAGTATAAATAAATGGGGACAGTAGGACAGGGATGGTAGGCACGCTGGTGCACTTATGCACGCCCCCTTGCAGACCTCTTAGGAACGGGATGAGGTCCACGGTAGACAATTTGAAGTTGAAGCTGGGGGCGGGGTTGATGATGTAACAGTGGAGTCAGGTAGAGCATTCAGGCATTGACCACTGTTTCTGAAGTTGTATTTCCTGCAATCTAGTTTGGAGTGGTTTACCTTGAGTTTGTATCTATTGTTTGCCAGCATATTATTGAGGTTGAAGCTGAAGTAGTCATTGACAGGTAGGACATTGTAGCAGAAATTTTGTGTACTATGGTTAGGTCAGATCGTAGGCAGTGTACTTCCAAGTACATAGAGGAGGTAAGGCATTCTGCATGCCATACCGTCTCTACTGTAATGTGGCACATATAATGAGAGATACATAATACTTGAGAGACCGCATTCTGTCAATTACCTCCCACAGACCTGTTAGATCGCATAGGGTCGGCCTCCTCCGGGTTCCGTCTACCAGCCAATGCCATCTGGCTACTACCCGGGGGAGGGCCTTCTCTGTTGCAGCTCCGGCCCTTTGGAATGAACTCCCCGCGGAGATTCGGACCCTCCCAGGCCTTCCGGAAAGCCATCAAAACCTAGCTGTGCCGGCAGGCCTGGGGCTGATGAGTTCCCCTCCCCTCTCGACTTGTATGGCTGTATGACTCTTGTGTACTTTAATTATATGTATTGTGTTTGTATCCCCTTTCCTCTTCTGAGTTGTTCGCCGCCCTGAGTCCCTCCCGGAGAAGGGCGGCATACAAATAAATTAAATCTGAAATCTAAATCTGAAATCTAATGTGCCAGTAGCTACCACATCTGTTTCCTAATCATCTGTTACTTTCCCTAGGACTCCCTTCACTGCCTCCCCAGACCCCATAGGATCTTTCATTTGACCACAAAGAATTTGACCCGCACAGTTCAAGCATGTTAATTTAGTAGTAAATCACACCTTATTCAGTAGGAGAATTATTCTCATGTAAATTTGTATAGGATTGCAGCCGGGGTAGCAGAAAGATCTCTTAGTCAAAAAGGAGTCTTGTACATACAAATCAGCTACAACAAGGAATAGTTTGAGACAAGATTTCTAGTTCAGACAAGCTAGATGTAGGTTTGCCCTGAGGTTTGTTTTGCTTTCAACTGTTTGGTTCCCCACTTACTTGTTTTGTTTTTGTTTTGTTTTGTTTTGTTTATCTTTTTTGGAACATTGTAGAAATAGAGTCTATTTCAATTATAGGTTCTATTCTATATTTATGTTTTTTTTATCATAATGGGAAAAACGAACCAGTTTGTCCGAGTAACACTGCAGAAGTGGGATAGAGGAAGAATTACTGAATTGGTGCAAAGTAGCTGCACAATAACTTTCTGAGCTAAGGGTTCACTAAAAAGATTCTTTTCTACTGCTGACAGGCTACATCTAAATCCTTTATAATAAGCACTTCTTTGATTAATATAGCACAAAGAGCAAGGAGTGTTTTGCTTAAAGTTAGGCTAGAAAAAAAGTAATTTTCTTGAACATATGCTGAAATGAACAATTCCTATGGCTTAAAATAGAAAACTGAATATTATTGGGTATGAACATTTACAAGAATATTCATTACACTTCCACACAGCCACTACATTCAGTGTATCGATTTACATGATATGGACAGCAGGAGGCCCTTAAAAGCTAAAGCAATGACAGTGAGGGTGAAGATATTAAAACATCTACTCAGTTTCTCCTGAGGAAAAAAGAGAAGCCAAGTTCTGCTATTTACCAGGAATTAAAAGAAATTCCTCAACCAAATTGGTAGTTATTCTGCTTGGAGAAAATGGTTGATGTTAATTATTTTTTCACTTGCAGGATATGTTAGGGCAGTATAATTTGTGAGGGACTCTAGCAGTTTGTTGCTTACCAACCATGAGAAGAATTGTGTTTGAAGAAATGTGCCTGTTCAGAGAACTAATATTGTTTTGGGCTTCCTCTGCAAAGTATTTTAAAAGAATCTTTTATGAAAATGAAAAGCAATCGTTTCCACAGTTTGGCGTTATTAATTTTAACTAGAACATTGAGAAATTTATGAGCCTGAACTGAGCATCTTTCCGCTTTTATCTAACTTCAAAGGAAAAGGAATAAAATAAATAGTAGGTACAACAAAGCCCATACACCAAGGGCCTCTTTTCCAACATCTCACATCTTGACTATGTTTTATAAAGCAAATACTTTATAATACATATAAACATTTAATAGATATTAACATTTAATATGTATTAAGAAATTTGCTGAGAGTCATATGTAGGGTGTAAAATTTAGTAATTTTCTATGAGTCAGCTAATTGTAAAATTACTAACCAGATGTTTGTTGAAATGACAAGTCCATTGAAAACTCTTCTGTAAGCTTCCAAAGGAAAACTGATGCCCAAACTTCATTTGCATGCTCTTACTGACTCAAAACTACTCTGCAGGAGTTGTAAATCTTCCATCAATCCTTTTCTTGTTTTGGGGTTTTGATTAAATCTTTCAAAGCAGCATTAAGGAAAGAGCTTAGATATTACCAAAATGATGAAAACATTTAGATTAAAACTGTTTTACATTGAGGCAGCCGTGGAACAGAAATTTTCCTGTGATCTATTCCCAGATTGTGGCAATGTTTAAAATAATATCGACAAGGCATGAATATTTCCATCTTGATTTTCTCACACAAGGTTGCTGTTCTTCCATGCCACTGTGGACTGGTAAAGCTATGTGAATTAAATAACTGGTTGGAGGGACTGCCGGCTCATTCTATAGGTGAGTGGGCACACTGTGTCACATTTATGCCAGGGCACCACCTAAGATGCCTCTCCAAGACAGTAACAGGAGCTATGAAGCTGCTATCCCAAATAGCATCCAGGATTCTTCTGAGCCTGTTAGTCTCCCCGCTTAGTGTCTTAAGCTATTTTCAATGTCCTGATAAGGTCACCATTGTTCCTTTTCTTTTCAGCTGCTGTTTTCATAAGCCATCTCTTCATTTAATATCATTTATTTTTTTAACCTTCCCTTTGTCTTTGTACCACTCAGCCAACTTGCTTACATTAGATAAACTTACAATTCAGTGTGAAGATGTTTGACTTCTTTTCCTTGTTTTCTTTTATCTTTAAATTAATCCAAGTCAGAGTCATCCAGATATGGAACTAAAGCCTCTTCAAAGCAGTGGGCTTTCTTTCAAACAGGAAAGCAGTGACTATAAAAGCACCACACCTGCACTACAAGTGTAATTCTAACACCTAAAAAGAGTCCTTGGGTGTTTACATTATTCTAAATTTCTTTCACTGAGATGATATCCTCTTTGAGAGCTATTCTGACTCAACCACAAGATCTGGTCTTTCATATAGGATTGGTAATGGGAAAACCTTTCACACACTGTTTTAGACACACACATATGTTCAGAAACTTATAGAAAAAATGGTGGAAATCATCTTTTTCTTGTTCCTTTAATTCTCCTTTTACGTATTAGGAGAGTTCATATAGTAGTTTAATTGAGGTTAAATAGGAGTATCACATTTTGTGGAATATTTAATCCAATGTTATTCAACTGGAATTGCATACACTTTAAGGAAACTATAGCTATTTATTTCGTCAAGCATGTATTAGATAATATATATACCATATTTTTTTGGAGTATAAGACACCCCAGAGTATAAAACGCACCAAGGTTGTGAAGAGGCAAATTTTTTTTAAAAAGGTTTTGCACTCTGCAGACCTCCGAAAAATGGCCTGTTTTTCGCAAAAACGAGCCTTTTTTTTTTAAAGGGCATGAATAGCCTTTAGGAGGCTTGTAGAGTGCTCCTATCCCCCCCAAAAAACAAGCATTTCTCATTTCTGCCCTCACCAGCCCCCAGGAGCACTCTGCAAGGCTCCTAATGGCTATTCATGGCCATTTTGGTGAAGGGGGCAGGGTTTTGGGAGGCAAAAATACTGTATTCAGTGTATAAGATGCACTCAGAGTTTCAGCTTTTTCAGATTTTTTTGAAGGAAAAAGATGCATCTTATACTCTGAAAAATATGGTAAGTATAAACATGATTTTGAACACATGAAATGGATACAAATAAAAGGGAACATTAGAACAGGGATGGTAGGCAGGTTGGTGCGCTTACGCACAGCCCTTACAGACCTCTTAGGAATGGGGTGGGGTCGACTACCAATTCAAATGTCAGGCCTGCAGTTATATTCCTTTTAGGATCTTTGGTCTGCCACACTCTCTATTATTTTTCTATGCTGTTTCATTAGTGGGGTAATTGGAAGGAGGAATAGCAAGGAGCAGAATGTGTTATTGTCAAAAAAAAATCCTTTCTAGAAGCCCAAGGTCATCCTTTGTCTCCGCACCTGACCGGAAACTACATGGGTGGAAATGCCAGCTTGGCAAAGGAAGATTGGACCATGTGATGGACTTGTGAGTGTGGGAACAAGGTTATGAACTTTCAACTGGGTGGGAACTCCAGGAAGCTTTCAGATTCGGGTTTTCCACACTTTGTACCAACATGTCTCTCTTATTAAATTGGAACTTTGATGAAAGTTATGCCTTGAACTCTGATTTAATTCTGGATGATATTTGGAACGCTGACATCAAGTTTAGTTTCTGAGATATGTTCTATGCAGATGTAATCATATTCTGCAGTTTCCTAATTTCCAATAATTAGATTTTATAGACAAATAGTATTAGTACTATTTTAAAAAATGGAAACTGTTACCAACAGGTATAATCCACCAACTCTGCAAATACATGCACCCTCCAAACAGTTGTTAACTGCTTCAAATAACATGTTGTGACAATATGAGCAAATTCCATTTAAACCCATTTGTAATGGTGGCATCTCCACAAGGAACTTCTTCACTGAGTCACTTTGTCCTCTTCCAAATGCTGAATGTTTTGTACATATCCTTACCTACTGTGTATTGCAGTTACATCTAAAATGTCTCCCTCCTGAATATGCCTGAATGTGTTGAAACAGTTGGTGCTTTTAGCAATTGTTGTACTCCAAACAACTATCCAATCACATCTACCATTAAAAACTATGGTGGCATAATTAGTGAAGAGCTGGAGGTCACCCTTTTAGCATATTTGTGGTGAACCCATTGTGAAATTTTGCACTAGGCCACAGAGTGGGATGCATATTTTATCAATTTGAAGAACTTGGGAAATAATTGTTGACCTTTCTTTCATGATGTACTATGTTTTGAAATAGAATTATGGTAACATTTGGGACATTGCGTGCATATTAAGGCCCAGGCTCTGGTCCACCTCTGGTCATTGAAAAAGAATTACATGCAGCAATTAGAGCCTTCAAGAGAAGTGGGTATTTTTTCCAAGTGGTGTCAGTTATTGAATTTAAGGTGTACACTAAAATATACATCTCTGGTTCCTATGGAATGACTCTCTGTGTGTCCAGTTTCTTACCATCAATTAGAGTGATTTATTTTTGCATAAAGGGTTTTGTATTTATTTACTATCAGAGGAAATGATCCTTTTGAGGTAAGGAAAGCCATTTATTTAGTCAGATATTATTAATTGTAGGAGATTTGAATCAAAGAGCCACGGTCAAGTTGTAATAGATAATATGGCCATACTCATAAAGCAGAGGGAAATTATTCTAAATGATAGTTGATCAATGTTACTTGAAAAATTAGTACAGAATTGAGTATGGGGTTCCACTGCTAAAATGAGGTATTTATTTCAAATTATCATTTGCAAATCTCTGAAGTTGTTGATAATACTTTTTTTTTTACACTTGGCAACTCCTGATACCTACGTTTGTTGTTTTCTTGTCAACACTGCTTTCTCAATCTAGTCTTCTGTCTTGTCGTTTCCAGGCCATCTCCTTGAATAATTTCACTAATCTTTCTTGTTTTTTCAAGATCAGTCAGTTAGCTGGGTGTTGCCATTTGGTCAATATGTGATTAAGGCCCATATTATTTAGCACAGAGCATCTGAAATGCTACAAAGCAGCCACATATTTTCCTGAACTTGTCTCGCTCCCTTTTGCTGCTGGTATATATTACTGGGGAAAGATGCTTTTGGCTTAAAGTGATCCAGATAGATGTTGTGTATGTGCTCATTGTTTCCAAATTACATCACTAACGCTGACTCCACATAATTCTTGCTCCTGGGCTGAGATTCCCATAGGTAGCCTCATTTGAACATATAGACAAGTGTAATGAGATGTCTTATCTTGTCACTGGATTCCATCTTTCTCTATTTCTAAGCCAACCATGTATGGCTTTGCTAAGCAAAAATCAATATCTCATCCTCCTTTTTTTCATTCTATGGATAGATTTATATAAATTCCTGATCAGAAGAGTTCCCACTTAGCCGCAGATTTCCTTTTAATACCTTACAATTGGTTATACAGTAATTATCTCTTTTGCTCACATCAGTAAGAAGTGATTTTACCATCTAGTGAACATTGGTAGATCAGACTTACTCATCTTTATGTTTTTAAATTACATTTCCTGTTCAATGTTAGCTTTCTGCCACTTTTTTCTTGATTTTCTTAATTTATTCCAAATTAATTTAATCGACTTCACTGATTAATCGGGTTCCGTATAATCAATGACATGCCTATTTCCTTTGCTGTAAATATACAGAATAGACATAGATAGATAGAGAAACATACACTGGGTATATTAAACCTCAAACCCCATAAGTTAATGACAAAGTGTTTTATTTGTATTGATTTATTTAAAGACAATGTTATTGCTGTTAAGAATATTCAAAAGTATTGATTAAGGAAATGTTTAGAAGAAAATGTCAATACATTTGAACATTTAATGTACATTATATTAGAAATTGTCTAATGACTTTTCGTGACCCTGTTTGAATCTGATCATGGTTTAGAAAACAGCCCGTAGCCTAATGAAATGTGCAACCACAAAATTGCTAGACATTCCAAAACAGAAGTTGCCTTTAATCGCAGCTGGGGTGGGAGATAGTTTAATCAGGACCATGAGGAGGAAATCTGGACATGCTTTCACCTCAGTCCTCTGAGGGTGGATAGGGCAAGAGGACCTTCCACCCTCAATCTGCTATTTCTTTCTTAAGAAAAAACACATGAGTTATGAACTTCTTGATTCTTTTACTCAACCATGGTAGTGGAGAAACTCTGAACTCCAAAGGTCATCACAGAATTAGAAGAACAGTCCAACCTTGATTTATTGATGTTTGATGATGTTGATGTTGATGTTTATTGGTCTTGTATGCCGCCCACTCCCGAAGGACTCCGGGCGGCTTACAATAAACAAGGGAAGGGGATAAATAGACAAAACAACACTTTTAAATACACAACATTCACAGTTACCGTGGGGCTGGGTATTTCAAAAGCCCCCGGCCTGCTGGAGCAGCCAGGACTTAGTGGCTTTGCGGAAGGCCGGGAGAGTAGTAAGGGTCCGGATCTCCATGGGGAGGTCATTCCAAAGGGCTGGAGCTGCAACAGAGAAGGCTCTCCCCCGGGGAGTCGCCAGCCAACATTGGCTGGCAGATGGAATCCGGAGAAGACCTAGCCTGTGAGATCTGATCGGTCTATGGGAGGTAATCGGCAGGAGGCGGTCTGTCAGGTACCCAGGTCCAATGCCATGTAGGGCTTTATAGGTAACGACCAGCACCTTGAAGCGGGTCCGGAGACTAATGGGTAGCCAGTAGGTAGGTGTAACGTGGGTGTACCTGGGTGCACCCACAATTGCTCGCGTGGCTGCATTCTGGACTAGCTGAAGTCTTCGAACACTCTTCAAGGGCAGCCCCATGTAGAGCGTGTTACAGTAATCCAGTCTTGAGGTCAGAAGGGCGTGAGTGACTATCTGAAGGGCCTCCCGATCCAGGTAGGGTTGCAATTGGTGCACCAGGTGAACCTGGGCAAATGTCCCCCTGGTCACATCCGACAAATGATGTTCTAAAGTCAGCTGTGGATCCAGGAGGACTCCCAAATTGCGAACCCTGTCTGAGGGGCATATAATTTCACCCCCCAGCCTGAGAGATGGAATACTTGGCCAATCTTTGGGAGGGAACATCAATAGCCACTCGGTCTTGTCGGGATTGAGTGCAAGCTTGTTCATGCCCATCCAGACCCTGACAGCCTCCAGGCACTGGCACATCACTTCAACTGCTTCACTGAGTTGGCATGGGGCGAACAGATACAACTGCGTATCGTCCGCATATTGGTGATATTTAATCCCGTGCCGGCGTATGATCTCACCCAGCGGCTTCATGTAGATGTTAAATAGAAGGGGGGACAGGACCGAACCCTGCAGCACCCCATAATTAAGGGGCCTAGGGGTCGATCTCTGCCCTCCAACCAACACCGACTGCGACCTGTCCGAGAGGTAGGAGGAGAACCACCGAAGAACGGTGCCTCCCACTCCCACCTTTCGCAACCGTCGCAGAAGGATACCATGGCCGATGGTATTGAAGGCCGCTGAGAGGTCAAGGAGCACAAGGATAGAGGGGTGACCCCTATCCTTGGCTCGCCAGAGATCATCGATCAGCGCGACCAAAGCAGTTTCCGTGCTGTAACCACGCCTGAAACCCAACTGAAAGGAATCCAGATAATCGGTTTCATCCAAGGACCATCGGAGTTGAGAGGCCACCACTTTCTCAACAACCTTCCCTACAAAGGGAAGGTTGGAGACTGGACGATAGTTGCTCAAAATGGCTGGGTCCAGAGAAGGTTTCTTCAGGAGGGGTCTCACCACCGCATCCTTTAGGAGGAGCGGGAAAATTCCCTCCCGGAGAGAGGTGTTAACAATTGTCCGGATCCAGCCGCGTGTCACCTCCCTGCTGGTCAAGACCAGCCAGGAGGGGCACGGGTCCAGTATACAAGTGGAGGCACTCACTGCTCCCATGGCCTTGTCCACTTCCTCAGGAGAGACAAGTTGAAACTCAATCCATGAAATACGCTCAAGACCTTCCCCCGGTACCTCGGGTGGTACCGTGCAATTGGAGTCCAGCTCTGTCCGAATCCGAGCGACTTTATCCGTTAAATACTGAACAAATTCCTCAGCTCTACCTTGTAAAGGGTCATCCGCATCCCTCCCTTTCAAGAGGGAGCGGGTTATTCTAAACAAGGCGGCTGGGCGCAATTCAGCGAATGCAATAAGGGTGGTAAAATGTGCACATTTCGCCGCCCGTATTGCCACGTGATAAAGGCTCTGATAAAGGTTCTCATCAGTGCTCGGTCTGACTCAGATTTACTGGCCCTCCAGCAGCGCTCTAGGCGTCTCTTTTGGTGCTTCATCTCCCGGAGTTCCTTGGTGAACCAAGGGGCCCTCCTGGATCCGCTGCCTCGGAGAGGTCGCAAAGGCGCAATCTGGTTTAGAGCCCCCGCCACCATTGTATTCCAGGCAGCGACTAAGGACTCCACTGGATTGTGGACGAGAATGTCAGGTATTTCTCCAAGCGCCGTCTGAAATTCATAGGGTCCATCAGGCGCCTGGGGCGGAACCACCTAATCGGTTCCACCTCCCTACAGTGGGGGATTGGTTTCCAAAAGTCAAGCCTCAGTATGAAGTGATCGGACCATGACAAGGGCAAGGTCTTGATGCCCTTCAACTCTAGATCACGTCTCCACTGCTCCGAGAGGAATACGAGGTCAAGCATGTGACCCGCCGAATGAGTCAAACCCCGAATTACTTGGGTCAAGTCCATGGCTGTCATGGAAGCCATGAACTCCTGCACCCCGTCAGAGCATTCACCAAGTGTAGGCAGGTTAAAATCCCCCAGAACCATAACCCTGGGGAACTCTACCGCCAACTCGGCTATTGACTCGAGGAGCGAGGGGAGGGCTGTTGCAATGCTGTTGGGAGGTAGGTACGTTAGCAACAAACCCACTTGACCTCCAAGGTCCAACTTCATCAACAGGGACTCACACCCGACAAGCTCTGGAGCAGGGATCCTACGAGGAACTAAAGACCCTCAGATCATAACAGCCACTCCCCCACTCCTTCTCTGGGGTCGCGGCTGATGAAGCACCTGAAATCCTTCTGGGCACATTTCAGTGAGGGGGGACTCCTCCCTCCGGGCCCAGCCAGGTTTCAGTAATACATGCCAGGTCTGCCCCCTCGTCTAAAATTAGGTCGCCTCACTCATCCAAACCGCACGAGTCAATTAAAAAATATAAAATACAATGACAATAAAGGATAAAAGTGGGCACAAGCATCACATATACATCAAATACATACCACATACATATCCCATACAAAAGAAAGAAAGAAAGAGAGAAAAAGAAAAAGAGGGAAAAAAGGAAGATTGTGCAGCTGTTAAAAAAGGTGCAAGTTCAAGTAGTGCAAATAGCTCTTAATGTTCAAGATGGTTAAAGTGACTGAAACCCAGCAATGGTCCAAAGGAGGCGTACAGGGGAATATCTCGTATCCCCCTCTCCTGTAAGTCTGGGAAGGTCCAAAAAGTCCGGGGCGGTTGAGGGGAGCAGAGGGCCTTCTTACACACTGTGAGCACCCCCACTCGTCCAGGGTCCAAAGCACTGCAATGAATGGAATTAAACAAGTGCTGTCCGAAATAATATTCCAGAGGCAGTCGCGAATAATGATAGTCAAAGCGACTAAGGCTGAAGCAGCATGTTCAGAGGCCCTGGGATTACAGTTAAAGGAGACTGAATGTTCCGAAGCCCAGATGGAAAGGGGCCAGATGGCAAGCAGGGGTGTGTGTGTGTGTGTGTGAAGAAAAAGGCTCCACAGCAGCAATGATGGGCTGAAGGAGAAACTCACCCAGGGAAGAGGTCCAGTCAAGCAACAAACGGAAGGAAAAGGAAAAGGTGGCAGCGTTGATGTAAAGGCTGAATCAAACAGCGGGGGGGAGGGGTGTCTGGAAGGGCCATGGCGGCGGCAAATGCAGCCAACCACCAAATTTGCCCATCCTCGGTGGGCGCCCAGGTCATTCTCCTCCCCTTCAGGGCGATGGCTGTGCAAAAGGGTCTCCAGGGGCTCAACAGGCCGGACAGGTGAAGTCAGACGATGTCGCATGCCCCGAGGGCTGGTAGAAAACGCCGGCATCATCCATATGCCGCCGCCGCCGCCGCCATCAAGCAGCAGAGATCGCTGTGAAGCCGCTGAAGGTTGCGAGGCCTGGGATCGTCCGGGAGTGAAGACCTCCCCAGCAAACTGGCCTCTTCGGGTCCCCCAGATCTCAGTCATCCCCGGGGACCCATCCAAAGGGTTATGCCGCCTGCTTGTAAGGTTTCCCAGCATTTTCTCTGTCAGCTTGAAACGGAGCAAGAAACGGAGCAGCCATTCCGAGCTCGCACATGCACAGGTCTTATTGTCACATCCTATTAGATATCAAAAACTTCAAGGTTTCTGGCCCATGTTTGATGGGCTGATATATTTCTTGTTTACATTTACTTAAATCAATTGCTGTAATATCTGCTGTAATGTATGGTCTGTCTTACTGTTGCCTTGAATTGGTCATTTTTTTATTTGTTCCATTCACATAAGACAAGGGGGGGGAATTAAAAAGTTAATAACTTCCATAAGCCAGAGTGCATTGATATAAAAACATATAATCACTTGCTGTGCCTAGATGGGGACTCACTGATCTGCTGATTTGTGTAAGGATATAACAAGCCTGAAAACACAATAGTGAGATTTATGAAGCATCAACAATTTATGAATGTATACCAGACAGATTGAAATTTAAACAGCTGGGAAATAGAGAAGTCCATCATAGTCTCAATTATTTAGAGAAGACATACTAAACTGTTGTTTTCTCAAAGTCATCAATGTCTCAGCCACAATTTGGGGAAATAAGGAAGGGGAATTAATCTTCTCATTAGTGAGAGATGGGCATTGTTTCCTTTTTGAACTTGATATGTCTGCACAGCTGAAGAGCATCTGCTCTTAAATTATTTCTTCCAACTAATTACTTGCTGGAGTGCATCACATCACAAGCCAGGAACTTGCAGAACTAGCAAGCAAGCATGATCAGAAAATTCCAAAGTTCTTTTTAAAATGTTTATTTAAACAGGCAGATTAAACTGTACTATATATTTTAAACAATAGTATTTATGATTTTATTTTTAAAGAGCTGAGTATCCAGGGAAAAGAACTGGGGGGAAATAATGTCATATGAATGCAAGCAAAACCCCTCTCTTCAATTCTTTAGAATGGCCCCACTTTTTTGCTTTCAGTAGAAATCTGGAAGAAGAGATGGTACCACTTACTTAGGAATCCCATTGAGTTTGACGAGTGGATTTATTAAAGCAGAACATTTTGTGGAAGAAATATGGCTGCTTTAATGAGTAGCTGAGAGGTGTGGTGTTGAATGCAAGGTCTAAATAAAAATTTCCCATTTGTTTTCAAAAGATGTCCATATATCATGCTTTGTTTCTCAAAACAAACCCTCATGCAACTAATATAAAAATGCAATGATGTTCTTTACAGGGTTGTTTTTGTGTGTGGTGGGGTGATAGGCATCTCTTACAAAGCTGGAGCAAAGCAGGTTCAGTACCTTGGACAGTACTGCAGACATTGACCCAAAGGAATTGAAAGCCACCTTTGCACATCAAATGTTACCTGCACATGACTGATGGTAAGTGTCCATTGGAGTTGTCATTCAACATATTGGAGGACACTAAAGTACTTGACTTTGGACTAGAATATTGGCTAGCCATGTTTGATTTAAGGTAGGGACATGTATGTGTAAAATTCTAAAAGAAATTAAACTCTATTTTTTTATTAACTGTTGCAAGCAAGATCAAGGCAGCCCACTTAAAGCAAACCACAGAAATCATGGCAGATTTGTGATTTCCGCATTTCCAAGTTTTTCACCTAGTAGTTTTGCTAATTAGTTTCACTAATAAGAAAAGTTACTGTCTTCTTCCAGGTTGGGAGGAATTTGGATCTAATTTGATAAATACCTAAAGGTGAAGGAAGGAATCTGGACTCCACCACCCTAGTATCAAACAGCAGTGCTGTGTTTCTGCAATTAGTTGTGAGGTGCAGAATCTAAGATATACTTGGAGTAAAAAGGAATGTACACGAATCAAAGCTGAATACATTTCTAATTTTAGAGCAATAAGAGACGCTTCCATCAATTATGCCCATGGTCTTCTGAAAGGTCTTTCAAATCTGGAACAGATTTAGAAAGCCGTGAGGACCTGCAGAAAGAAAATTGATTACTGAGGATCTCTTTCCTCTCCATCCTACTGAAAGAAGGCCTTAACAGCAGAGAGATGGCAAGAGAAAAATATGAGGAAAATGTAACAGTGTAATCAGCAAATAGCTAGAGAAAAGTATTTGAAGTCTCAAACAACATTCCTCAACTTTGATTCCATTCTGAAAAGTAGTTTCCTAATGCAAAAAAAGATGTAACTTTTTACTGTATCTAAACAACCTTTGATATTGTACTTACTTCAAATTGTCAGTAGATATTGATGCTGGCAGGCACTGATGCTACTTAGTTGGGTAATAAAACACCTGCAAGCAAATAACCAAGTTCAGAGAGCACCAAGGACTCCAGATTTCAACAAGCTACATATATTCTCTTCTATTGAAAGATCTTTTCTCATCTTTCTTCCCTTATGTAGCCTTGAACTAGAAAGAAATTCTCTTCTATAGTACTTCTATAAACAGATGTTGCTTCATATTCACTCTCTCTCCTCTTCCCAATGTTTTCCTTTGTCAGATCTTTCTCTCTCACCCAGAATTAGCTCATATAAATTATGAAATTGTTCAGCATCCAAAGGAACATGAATGCAGTTCCTCCTTGCTTCGAATGCTGTTCTCAAGCATTCCCATATGGCCAGTGCATATACACAAAGTTTACTCTGGTATTTTAAATTGGTATTTTAAATTTAAATCTTAGTTTTATGCAGGCATACGGCACCTTCTATAAATCTTTTGTTTTTCAAAACTGAAACATAATCTCAATAAAGCACATCTCTTTGGGGGGGGGGGGGTCTATTGATTTGCCTGGCACCACCAAACTCCTAGCTCAAAAATATTTTTTATTTCTCTTCTCCATTTATATATAAGAGGTAATGTGACTAAATAGAGTGGGGGGGGGATACAGAACAGCAAAGTCACTTTGTAACATTTAAACAAAGAATGTAATTAATGTTTAATTAATTAATTAAACAGGTTCCCTAAATATTACAGTGCCTTAACAGATGACAAATACTTGACTAATTGGCACAAAATTATCTCTTTATATGAAGCTTTCCTAAGACTAGGATTCCGAATTTCTCTCACAACCCATCCAATCATCCATACCACTTAAATCCCAGTCTTCTCACTTTCCCACGCCATTCACCTCCAACACCATGCTTTGAGTGAGTGAGCAGTCTAATACCTGGTCCTCATATAGACAATTGAATGTTCTCTCAATTATTCTGTGCAATTGAAAGACAAGTTCATGTGTAATTCTCTTAAATAACCTAAATTGAAAAAAAATAAACATTTAAGGTATTTTCACTTCAGATTTTTGTATCTAATATTTTTTTAATCTCACTAGAGAATTTGCAAATAAATACTGGATCTTGAAGGTCAGCAGACTGCTCTTCTTCTGCAGGAAAATTATTCCTAGCACACAGAATCAGATATGCAGTTCTTGTGTTTTTCTTATAAAGCTGAGTCTCAGCTGAGTTCCTGGGACAGGAAACTTTGGAACAACCATCACAATCAGGAATAAAAACACTGTCCTGCCATTTAAATCACAATATTAGTACCGTATTTTCACGACCAAAAGCCGCACCGGATTAAAAGCCGCAGTATCAATTAACGTTAATTTTTTTAACTTTTTCCACATATAAAGCGCACCGGGTTATAAGCCGCACATTTCCCGACGCTTCTGGACATCGCGAGGAGCGGCACGAGGGTTCTTGGCGCTCCGGGGGGCGCCGAGGGCGGCTGGGAGGGGCGCGCGGCTTGGTTTCTCCTCCCTGGACGTCGCAGCGGCGGCCCCGGGCTCACCGATCTCTGTGTTTTTCGCATCGGGGCATGCTCTTGCAGCGCGCCCCGATGCGAAAGGCACTGGGATCGGTGAGCCCGGGGCCGCCGCTGCGACGTCCAGGGAGGAGAAACCAAGCCGCGCGCCCCTCCCAGCTGCTTTCGGTGCTTCCTGGAGCGCCGGGAGCCACAGATGTCCAGAAGCGGCTTTTGGGGCTGGTGGGGATTGGATTTCCGGCTCGGTGGCCCCTGTCGCTTCTGGACGTCTGTTGTGGTTGTGGGGAGCCGAGGAGAGTGTGGAGGGGAGCGCGCGACGGTTCTTGGCGCTCCGGGAGGCGGGAGAGGCGCGCGGTTTGATTTCTCCTCCCTGGACGTCGCCCGATCTCTGTGTTTTTCGCATCGGGGCGTGCTGCAAGAGCATGCCCCGATGCGAAGGGCGCGGGGATCGGTGTGCTTGGGGCTGCTGCTGCGGCATCCAGGGAGGAGAGGCCGGGCCGCGCGCCTCTCCCGCTTCCCGGAGCGCCGGGGGCCGTCGCGCGCTCTTCTCCGCGCTCTCCTCGGCTCCTCACAGCTGTGGTGGACGTCCAGAGGCGACAGGGGCTGTCGAGCTGGGGGTCCGGTCCCCATTGGCCCCAGGGGCCGCTTCTGGACATCTATTGCAGTCGCGAGGAGCAAAGCAGCTGGGAGATCTTTTTCCACATATAAAGCGCACCGGGTTATAAGCCGCACTGCCGATTTTGGATCAAAATTTAGGATTTTTAGTGCGGCTTATGGTCGTGAAAATACGGTAATATTCAGTATACAAACCAACAAGCAGATTTTGCAATATATTAATCCTTCCAAAAGCCATCTTAACTGTTCACAGTTGCCAAAATGCTTTCAACAAGCAGAAAAAAATGCCTCCCTTACTTTAAGCAAATCCATGGATAGTTTAACTACGGAAATGTTAAATTCTTAATTGCAAACATGCTTTAAGCTGTATTGTTTCTCCCATAAATTTTTCATCTAGTCTTTCTATACACACTGCATAAATCAGTTTTGTTTATTATATTTGTGTTGTACTTTAATCTCCAAAACCTCCTGACAATTAACAATAATGATAACATAACCATACAGTAATACATTTGAGCATCCATGGTAGACTACAATATCAATTATAAAATGGTATTAAAGAGAGGGGCTTTCAAATGGTGGTGTTGGTGAAGACTCTTGAGGGCCTCTTCTTCTGCAAGGATATCAAATCAGTCAATCCTAAAAGAAAGCAAACTTGACTATTCTTTGGAAGCAGAGGTGGTATTCAGCCGTTTCGGACTGTTTCGGGAAAACCAGTAGCAGAGATTGTGGGTGGGCCCGGCCACACACCCTAGTACTATGCCATCCTATTTAGCCACATTTTTTAGGCCAGGCGCATGCACTGAAGATGCACGCACAAGCAAAGTGCATGTGCAGAAGACACACGTGCGTGCCAAACCAGTGGAAAAAATAAGTGAAACCCACCAATGTTTGCAATGACAGACACTGAAACTGAAGCTCAATTACCTTGGCCACCTCATTGAAAAGATCCTGATAATTGGAAAGATTAAAGACATAAGATGGGGGCAACAGAGGATGAGATGATTAGATAATGTCATCAAAACAATGAACATGAATTTGGGCAAACTCCAGGAGACTGTAGAGGACAGGGCAGTCTGGTGTACTATGGTCCATAGGGTTGCGAAGAGTAGGACATGACTTGGCGACTGAATGACAACAATTAAAGAGAGCAAAAATGCAATTAACAGTCTGGAAACCTTCTAGTGCCTCAGATATTACAGAGATTCCTCAGTACATTCATTGTTTAGATTACTTAATTGCATTAATCACTACCAAAGATTTGCTTAAGGCTTAACTTATTAATCAGTCACATTTATTTGAACATCATATTTTTCTACAGAGAGAGATTCTTTACATACATACTTTGCAGGCATCTGTTTCTCCAGAATATGCATTTTCTTAAAACTGGGTGTGCAGGTCAACAAAACAAGAAAAAGGTGGGGCCTAAACAATGTAGGGTCTTTGACATGCAACCCAAAAGACTCACATAATTATCCTGATTCACATTTTTTTTAATGTATTTTTTCTGAGAGTGAGGACCAGTAGGGAAAATTGGCCATCATATTTTTATTTACTGTAGTTATTATACATATATTCCTCAAGTAAAAAATAGCAACGGCTTCTGTCTTGTGGGGATATCACTTGTACGTTTACTTATAGGACTTGCCTTTGCTGGGAAAGTATGAGTATCTCATTTGATGTGAAAAAGAGAATATCCTTTGAGTCCTTTGATGGATGTGAGGATGACATAGTAATGTCAGCATCATGAATAAGCTTGTGGGGTTTTTTTTACTCTTCTAAAATGGTTAAAAAATATTAAGCCCACTTTAATATTCAAATTATGAATGAGAATAAGTAATGTGTTAAAAACTGTATTTTTATAGCATACGTACATAGCTAAGTGCAACAATGGACAATAGACATGGTTGCTAATAGAGGAGGGGGGTGAAACATGGGCCTGGGGGTGAGGCAACTATAGTCCTTGTATAGACAACTATAGTCCCTTTATAATAGCTGTGGTGGCACAGTAGTTAGAATGTAGTATTGCAGGCTGACTCTTCCAATCCTGACACTTTCCATCCTTCCAAGGTCAGTAAAATGAGGACTCAGATTGTTGGGGGCAATATGCTAACTCTGTAACCCACTTAGATAGGGCTGTATAGCACTGTGAAGTGGTATATATGTCTAAATGCTATTGCTTTATAGTTTCTTTTAATGCATGGATGTCAAATGAAGTTTCATATTATGAGTAGTTAAGTCTATGCTCCTAGCAATAGTAACTAATTTCTTAATTTTTTTTTTTAAATGGAGTTATATTCATGGAAATGTCCTTTTGTCACCTCCACAGCAGGGGAAAACACATGAAGTAGTATGCAACATTTTCCAGTCATGCTGCTTAAATAACATTACATTAAATCAGGTTTACATTACATTAAATCAGGTTTTAATGTAGAAACAAAACACCCAAATCATTTATGCTGCCACAAAGCTCCAATAAGAAATGAATCACTAAATACAATGTATAAATGATGTGAATGTCAAATACAAGATCAATTCAATGTATTATTTTCAAAGCAAACCATAATCCTTCTCTTTCCAAAGGAAAAAGGAAGAAGTTCACTAAGGTTTTGTGTACATATCACTTTTTTGCTTCTAACGAGGGATGTCGGAAGCAGACAGACATTTGAAGCTTTATTTTCCCAGAATAGGGATGTCCTGGGGCACGGAATCTGACTGATTTGGGACTTTAAAGGACACGGAAGTAGCAAATCACAAGTTCCAGTTAGTTAATTATAAAGACCTTTCATGATCAAATCATTTTAAAGCAATCCTATTCATTTTTCATGTGATACATTTGCTTCTAACCATCTGTTGCAATACTCAAACTTCAAGGTCAGTAGGAATCCATTTTTGTAATTAGGATATTGGTTTTGCCAAACAACTGAAGCAAAAGATCATTTAGGGCACCTAAAAGAATTATGAAATATGCTTGGATTAAATGATTGCAAACAGAATGTAAGTATTAATTTTTCCAGGATACATCTATGACAATTGCATTTAATTTTTATTTTGAAAAACCTTTTGAGTTGTTGGCTTTGGGTTACTTCCATATGTAGTAATTAGCCTGGTTAATATGGTTGCTTCTACACAGTTATGGCATTCTAAACTATTTATGGAAGGATCTGGAAAAGGTCCATTGTTTAAAAATGACACTTTGATAATTAGAATAAAAATAACATTATTTTTTGACTTAAGCAAAAATCTACTTTTTAAAGATAACATTAGCGTATACAGCTTACTTTGGGGAATATGATTCTTTTTATTGCCTACCCATTCATATTTTGGAATACAAGAGAGGAGAGGAGAGGACAACCTTTATTGTCCTCTATTGTACAATGGCACACAGGGGTTCACCAACAAAAGGGCGAACGACAAAAGCACACCTGACTAAACCGCAGTGACAAAACCGTGAGTTCTAAAGCGCACCGATGAATAAGCACTGAAGCGTGGTGACAACAGCGCGGCGACAGAAGCACGCTGTAAACCTAACCCTAACCCTAACCCTTACCTTAACTTAAATCATGCTTCTGTCGGCGCGCTGTTGTCACCGTGTTGATGATGTCGCATTGACAATGTTGCGGTTTTAGCGCCACGGTTTTGTCAGCACGCTTTTGTCGTGCGCACATTTGTCAGGTCACGATCTGGAGATAGATGAGAGAGAGAGGTGGGTTGGAGAGGGAGGATATATATATGTTTGTGTTTGTTTGTGTGTGTGTGTATGTATATATACGAGGTCCCACTCGTCATCCTTAGGCTGCGAGCACAGGCACGAAGCTGAAGACACCAGCCTGAGGATGACGAGTGGGACCTCATCGAAACATCACCAAGATACGCTCAATCTTACACGGGAAAAGACCCGAATACACCAAAACCTGCATATCTCTACCCGTGAATATATATATATAAATATATATATATATATATATATATATATATATATATATATATATATATATATATATATATATATATATATATATATATATATATATATATATATATATATATATATATATATATATATATACTTAAAGTCACAACCCCTGGTATGCCCAATTATGGGAGGAAGGTCACACTTCCACTCTCTGTCATTAGGCTCGTCACAAGAGACCATCCAGACAGAAACCCAATATTTTTTACTGTTGCCTTTTTTGTTACATTTGTTATATTTATGCTGATAAATAAATAAAGGGAGACTAGTATAGATCTATTTCAAGCTATTTAGCTCTCATCAGCTAGCCATACCCATGTTTGGGAATCGAACCTGTGCTCCATTGCCTCCCAGGCAGGGGAGTTAACCATTTGAGCTACAGAGAACGACTCCTTATCAGCCAGCCAGGGTGGGAGGTATATACTTAAAGTCACAACCCCTGGTATGCCCAATTATGGGAGGAAGGTCACACTTCCACTCTCTGTCATTAGGCTCGTCACAAGAGACCATCCAGACAGAAACCCAATATTTTTTACTGTTGCCTTTTTTGTTACATTTGTTATATTTATGCTGATAAATAAATAAAGGGAGACTAGTATAGATCTATTTCAAGCTATTTAGCTCTCATCAGCTAGCCATACCCATGTTTGGGAATCGAACCTGTGCTCCATTGCCTCCCAGGCAGGGGAGTTAACCATTTGAGCTACAGAGAACGACTCCTTATCAGCCAGCCAGGGTGGGAGGTATATACTTAAAGTCACAACCCCTGGTATGCCCAAGTGTGGGAGGAAGGTCACACTTCCACTCTCTGTCATTAGGCTCGTCACAAGAGTCCATCTAGACAGAAACCCAATATTTTTACTGTTGCCTTTGTTATATTTGTGTTTTTATTTGTGCTGATAAATAAATAAAGGGAGACTAGTATAGATCTATTTCAAGCTATTTAGCTCTCATCAGCTAGCCATACCCTTACTGGGATTTGAACCTGGGCTATATTGCACACTATGTGTGTGTGTGTGTGTGTGTGTGTGTGTGTGTGTGTGTGTGTGTGTGCCATACACACACACATATACATACATACAGCATTTAGTATTTTTAAATAAACTTTTATATCTCATTACTAATATCATAATGTCTTTAGTTTTCATGAAAATAATCCCCCCTCAGAGAATAATCCGTATCACAATCTTTTTCTTTTTTCTTGAAAGCTCCTGAGGGGTTTATATGAATAGAAAATACAAACCATCACTGGATAATATAAGCAACTTTAGATGAAACGGCTTTCCAGGGTTGATTAGCGTTTTAGTATGATCAAAACACTGCTGAGGCTTCATTCGGTATATTGGTCTTTCACATCTGTTTTGCCTACTAGCATCTGTGAGCCAGATTAGAACAAGGGAGGCTTTCCCTCCCTCTGAGGGAATAGGAAATATTATTCAAACATGAACATTTCCTAAAAACAACTGAAGAAATATTTTTGACTGGGTTGCTGTTATTTTTTAAATTTTAGAAGATAGGTTTAGGACATTTTAAATCTTCTTTTGGTTTGTAGAAGGACCCAAGAGAAAGATGCTTTTTTGGAAGGGGTGTTTGTGTGTCTGGGTGAGTGTGTGTAGAGGATTAATTTTACAAACATTTTTCCCTTATGCTTTTCCCTAGCACAGTGATGGCTAACCTTTTTGTGCTCACATGCCAAAAGTGTGCATGTGCCCACACCCAGAATATAACATGCGCACACACACACACACTGCACATGCATGTGAGACCCCACACCCTATTTTGGGCCTAGCCTAGCAGGCCTCCCTGAAGCCTCCTAGGACCAAAAAAAGAAGTGCAGGGAGTGCACACACCCTCGGCTCCCTCCTGTGCACGCCTACGCTGTTACAGGAGTTATGTCGGTCTTGTATGTAGCTTTATTCCTTTCTAGCATTCATCTCCATTGTTCAGTGATGAATTTCCTGCCTTTCTAGGATTTACCTCTATCTGCTCCTGTTTGGCACTTCCTGTTCCTGTTGGATGTATATCAATGGCTTCTATAGTGTTTTGCAGAGATCTGAAAATCAGCTGGCTGGCGGTGTATGCTTGGTGGAGCTCAGCTGTGGCTCATGTGCAGGCCAAGAGGGCTCTGCGTGCAACCTGTGGTACGTTGCCACAGGTTCACCATCACAGCCCTAGCACCATCTCTTGTTGCTCTGAAGTGCCCCCAAATCTTCTATAATAGAATAACAGAGTTGGGACAGACCTTGGAGCAGTGGTGGGATTCAATTTTTTTACTACCGGTTCTGTGAGTGTGGTTTGGTGGGCATGCCATGGCTTGGTGGGTGTCACTTGGTGAGTGTAGCAGGGGAAGGATACTGTAAAATCTCCATTCCCTCCCTACCCCAAGGGAAGGTTACTGCAAAATCCCCATTTCCTTCCGACCAGATGGAACTCGGGAGTCAGAGAATAGATGGGGTGGGGCCAGTCAAAGGTGGTATTTACCGCTTCTCCGAACTACTCAAAATTGATGGTAAACCTATGGCATGAGTTCTGGAGGGCAAAAAATGACCCTATAAGTAAACCGGAAGTCACTTCCAGTTTGTCCGTAGGGGCGTTTTTCATCCTCCGGACCCTTCTCAGAAGGCTCCTGAAGATCCCTGAAGGCTCTAGAGGACTAAAAACGGCCCTATGAACAAACCGGAAGTAACTTCTGGTTTGCTTTTAGGGTCATTTTTCGTCCTCTGGAGCCTTCAGGAAAGCCTCCTGAAGGTCCCTGAAGGCTCCAGAGGATGAAAAACGACCCTATGAGCAAACCGGAAGTTGTAGGGGCCCTTAGGGGTATTTTTCATCCTTGGGACCCTTCACAGAAGCCTCTTAAAGATCCCTGAAGGCTCCAGAGGACTAAAAAGAGCCCTACAGACAAACCGGAAATGACTTCCGGTTTGCTCGTAGGTTTTTGTTTTTTTCTCCTCTGGAGCCTTCAGGGAACCCTTCTGAAGGTCTCTGAAAGCCCCGGAAGGCCTCTGAAGGCTCCAGAGAGTAAAACCGGCCCTACGAGCAAACTGGAAGTCCATTCCTAAACTTCCAGTTTGCCCATAGGGTCGTTTTTTTGCCCTCCGGAGCCTTCAGGCAATCTCCTGAAGCCTCCAGAGGGCCCCCGGGGAGGTTGAGGGGGCTGTTTTAGCCTCCCCAGGCTCCTATAAAGCCTGTGGAGCCTGGGGAGGGCGAAAAAAGCATTAAAAATGGGGTGGAGTGCTTGTCATGCATGCATGCATGCTGGGGTCACACATTGCATTATGGGTGTGGCACACCCATGCACACCCCCCCCTGCACTCCCCCCGCTTTTGGCACGCGAGCCAAAAAAGGTTTGCCATCACTGCCCTATACCATTCCAGACACAACCTCTTCAAGGCCACAAAGACCTACCCCTCCCCCCCCAATTCCTTTAACTAAAATGCCATGCTTGAGAAATCTGAATTCTCTTTTACAATTGGTATCTCAATGTAGTCCTAAAAGATTAGAGGCAATCAATATATTATCATAATTCACAGCATCCTATTCTTGTTCTTCATACTGGGTAAAGTTTATCAGAAACCTAGCAAATGGGTGAAAGAGGTTGATTATTTTCCTTTTCCTAATTTGATTGGAACCAAAACAATGATCAAACAATTGACTCATTAGCACTGTTAAGGATTTTTGCACAATCTCCCAACCACCTGACTTGCCTACAATGTACCAGGAAATCTAAGATACCAGCTGAATGTGCCAAGCAAAGACTTTCAGTATTTGAGCAATTAGTAGAGTCTGATTGGTGTTCCTATCCGATGCAGTTGACACAGGAGAAATCTACCTGTTTCACATGTAGAATACACATGTGTATTCTACCCATTTCTGTATGGAAATTACAACCATGTATGGAATTTTTCAAGTGTAACTGGCATTTAACAATAGCAGAATTCAGTGTTCTTACTTTTGAAGACTAGGAAAAGCACACATCTGTAGTTAATTCATTGCTACTAAAGAACAAGGAAGATATTAAAATTGTTTATGGTTTCCCATCTTAACTACCCCACACAATTCCTTGCCTGCAATGAATCAGCCATCCTGTTTTCAGTGGCTGGTTCATATTATACTAATTCCAATTGTGCTATACCTAGAAAATTAAAGGGAAACTGTCCAGTATGTCTGTTTAATTCATTCATTTCAAAGTAAATGAATGTGGACACTGATTATTTTACATTAGGATTATCTGGCTTTGCAAAGAAAAATGGGTTTTCTAATTATATTGGGGATAGTGAAATATATTTTCTTGAATTAACATTCTACAAAAGGGATGAATTGGCTCAAATTTCAAGACTTGTAAATATTTATTCCATTTTCCAAATGACTTTATCTTCATTTTTAACACGCATTATAGAAAGATTAGGATTATAATAAAAGAAGAGTAAAACATACAAACAACCCCCTCAAGTTCATCTGTTCCATTTGCAATTTTAAAGCTAAACATCAGAAAAGTTTATGAATCTTCACAAACTTCTATAATTGATCCATGTTGGAAGAAATCACAGAGAACTGGTTGTTAAATTATTTGAATCTCACCACTGGAGGAAACTGCTGGTAGGAAGTGTACATGAGAAACAAGGCAGACCAGGGCTGTGCCAGGGTAGAGCATG
Source organism: Thamnophis sirtalis (assembly GCF_051295495.1). NCBI lineage: Eukaryota > Metazoa > Chordata > Lepidosauria > Squamata > Natricidae > Thamnophis > Thamnophis sirtalis. Next base: position 93,349,444 of record NW_028261383.1, read on the forward strand.
TATCCATCCTTGTCTGTCACCTGTTGCTTTTCAGACATTTCTGCAGCAGTGACTTACCTTATGCTGCTTGTCTCGCTAAAAGTGGCTGAAGATGAAGCAGTTTAAGATATTGCTATCCAGATTTTTATCTGTTCTCCAGCTGGCTAACAATGTGGCCAGGCTTCATGTCCAGAAACAAGTTGTCACAGTTTCTGATTGGTGTATTCTTTGCCCTTCCCATCTGCATCAGTAAAACAATGGCCACCTCTTTCCTTTCCATTGATGAGTCTTTGAAGACATCTAGGATCCCACCAATAAAGTTTTTGCCTGAGACTATCTCCACTTACTTCCAATTCATTTGCCTTTGAACTTGTTCATCCACCTGGCATGTCTCTCTTGATGATTAGTGAAAAAGTAAAATCAAAGGCCACAGTTTCACTCTTCTTCTGTTACTTGGGGTAGGGAAGCTGATGGAGTTTTTGTCAGTTTCACCATGTTCAATAAAGGAAAAAAAGGGCCCATGATTTGGTCCAGATGTAGCTGGAAAAATATGGGTTTCATTGGTTCAGAATTGTGAGTAAAAAAAAATCCAATGGTTTTGAGGCCCTACAGGACATGTTCTTCTCTTCTGATACAGACATCCCCAAGATGGATGAAATATGCCAGTATGCTGTACAGACCAGATATTGCCTAGAAAATTTATCTAGGCCTCAGCTTTGAAGCCCAGCTCAATCGCAGCCTGTCTTTCATGTGGAAAAGGGCAAGACTAATAGGATGTCATCAATTCAAATCCTCTTGGTGAGGCTGCTGAAATTTTCCTCACCTGATGGTTAATCTTGACCTCTTTCTCCATGGTTTCATTCTGCCCGCCTTAACCAGAGAGAGGAGGATAACAGATTGGGCAAGATGAGACCATTGTCCTGTACAGGCCTCCTGGAGCTGTGCAGCACTTAGGACATCAGAAAACGGCAGGAAAGAAAGGCAGAGATTGAAAACAGAAGCAGTGCAGTATTTGTCAGCAAACCGAGAGAAATTTGGCCAGGGTACTTCTAGAGCAGCCACTGCCAGCCATGTCAGCAGTGAGTTAGCAGGGCTGGATTAAACTGTGACAATGTATCAGTGTGGAACATAGATTGCACAAAATGCCTGCAAGGCTGAACGTACCCAGGGCTATAAATTTGAAGTCCCCTTAGAGAAGGTTATTGGAGACAAAAGTGTGACCTTGTTTTTCCAAGTTTTTGGCTTTGATTGTTTTTTTCCCCCTAGAAATATCTGCAGCTGCACCAGGGGAAGTTTATGCATTTATATGTGAATCATCATAAATCAATAGCTGTCAACAGAATAGACACATTTCTTTGATGCATACCAGCACAAAACGAATTACATACAGTACATCTGTGCTATCAAACTTTTTTCTAATTTGAGAATACATAACACTATAGAGAAATCCTATACACTCCCTCAAAATTATTTTCCAGTTTGAAAATGAGTATTGCATGCATGTACTATATGTACAGTATATATTGTAGACACACAGACACACACACACATTCTCTCTCTCTCTCCAGAAAGCTTCAGATTCAGTGGAGTTGGTTTACAGATAAGTAAGTTTAGAACTGCAGACTCAAATGATTTTCAGCAGTTTATTTTTTGCACTACCTGCCTAAAATCGAAGGGGGAAAGATCCCTAAAATATGATTTACAATTGTGTGCTGGTCTGTGACTCTAATAGATTGATTAATAATCTTTGATTTTTTTTCATAAAAGGCTAAAACTAAAACAATGGTTTACTGTCTCCCCACTCCTTCTCCCCTGCCCTCTGGTACTGGGAACCTTTTATAAACCATTGATTGAGACCAAATGTTGTAGAGACAGTGAAATAGAGAAGGTAGTTTTTCATTCATAAAAAAAAACAAATCCAGAGTTCTGATAGATTGTGTCAAAGAATGATTTAAAAATTAACTTTAATGTTTTACAAAGAACCTTAGTCCATTGTTAAAAATATTATTCTGTACAAAATATATGTACACACAATATTTGTTGATTTACATTATGAAAAAAAGATATTGAAACTTATACAGAATCCATAATTTCTTAAATGTTCTATGGCTATTGACATGAATTGCAAAAAGTGACTTATTTCCTGATAACAGGCCTCAGATGATGCATTCTTGAATTGCATAAAGAATTCTATTATCACTAATGGCAAAATAATACATACTATCTATTTGGTGATTGAAAGATGCAGGCAGAGAAGAAAGAAGAAACCAAATATTAAGTACACTGGCTTGTGAACAACACATTTCAAGAAGAATTAGACGGATGGAATATTATAAAAAGGAAATAATTTATCAAAAAAAAAACCTGAAAATATGAATGATTGATAACAATAACTAAAATAATTCCAGATTTCAATAGTTCTAGAGGGATCAGGTGAACTTTCCAGAAAAAGTCTGAGCAACCTCTGTAACATTAAATATTTGAGATACACAGTCTTTTTTTCCTGAAAAGGAGTGTGAGTCAAGTTAATCCATTATCAGTACCTTGACCTGATTTAGTTAGTATATGCAAATATGATGAGAATCTATAACAAATTAAAAAGTAAGCTGAAGACTCCCTCAAGCCAGGCTCAGCTCTGGGTCACTAAAGGAGATAATAAAAGCTGATTGATAATTAGATGCATAATTGGCTATTAAGCAGGGGGGAGAGCTGTACGCTGATCTGAGAAACTGAAAGAACTTTCCAGAATATTCTAGAAGGCGATAGTAAACCATAGTTTCCACAAATATTGTATAGGCATCAAATTTAGTTTGAGAGAGTCCTTTATTACTTATGTTATTTTCTTCAGAAATATTTGAAATGAATAAACATAGTAATAACCCTTGACTGAGTTGGCAGAGATGATGAAACTAACTGGATTGATTAGAGACAATGGTTTGGACAAGTTTATGAGAGATTGGGAACCATTTGTGGAGTTTCTTTGAGGTGCATAAATAAAATATAATAATGGATTGTTAACAGAGGGCTTTGAAATTTTTTTTTTTTTTTTATGGAAGTGTTAGGTAAGCTCCCCGTTAGGAGAACGAGTGTGTTCAGAGAAGTGGTGTGAGAGTGGTGTTGGAAAACACACAAACCAGCATACAGACGCTGCAGTTTAAATAGATTTGTGCTTTCGTGGAAATAGAGATATCAGAGTCCATCAAACAGTCCAAGTCATACACGGTTAAGACAGTCAGTCATCAACGTATTTCAGTTAAGGGATAATCCAAATAACATAGTTCATAATCAAACAAACAGTCCAGTACACATAGTTTGCTAGCAGTTGCAAAACTTACAATACCTCACACTGATCACTATATGGCACTTCTAACAGCTAGCTTCCAAACACTCAGATCAGATCAGCATCTAACAGTGATTCTGGCTCCATCTTATGGCCTATTGAGGAAACAGCAACCAATCACATTTTACAGCATGATTTAAAGAAACAGGTACAGCATTGTTACATGATTTATATATTGCCAACCCAACCGTTAGATTATATTCCTAACAGGAAGGTTTAACAGTTAACAGCTTTCTTATAGGAAACAGATATTTTGGTCAACTTGATTAACAAACATTAGATTTGTTTATTTGGAATATTTGTTAAGATAATATTATGCAAAATAGTAATTAAGCAAGCATAGATGGAAAATGTATATCTGTAGACCCATAATGCAAAGGAGGGAATCTATTAGATTTGTTTGAGATACAAGTATCAACATTCAACTAGGCTGGAGGTTATATGTTTACTGTTAATTTTATATTTGTTATGCACAAGATTTTTCTTCTTTTGTATCTTGTTTGTAATTCCTGTTTTGTTTTTCTTGCTTCTGTTTTTATTTTGCGTTTTGTATTTTATCTTTGAAGAAAAAATTTAAAAATTCAAAAACGAAACAATAAACCTTCAGTCCTGGAGAAACATAGGCAGATTATTCTTTTCTTTTAAAGCAATATGGGAATTTTCTGTTTCTACATATATATGTCTATTGCTGTTCCATTAAGTGCTCGGTTGTCATATCCAGGATTTGGTCTTTAATTAAAGGAACAATGTAGTCAGACTTGGCAATGGAGCCCGAGGCACCATTAGCTCCCCAGCTGTGACACTCTTCCATTTTGGCTCACACCCTGGTGTCTTCAGGCTTGGAGCCAAATGTTAAACAAATGTATCCCATTTGCACTTCCCACATTCATCGCCAAACTAGAATCTGTGTTTGAACAAATAACTTCACTCCTGAGAGTCTTGTGACTTGGGTTAGAATTAAAAGAAAATATCCCCCACTTGAGATAAAAGCACCCACAAAGAAATATGAAGTAAGCCACAATAATGTTTGTCAAAGAGTATAGATAATAAGGAAAGTGCAGACAAAAATATGTGCATTATTCCAAACATGTACAATAAGGCATACCTTTTACAAGGTGGATTGCGTTCATAACTGTATCCATCAATAGGCATTTTCCTGGGGGCCAGCTTACCTCCAGAGTCAAAAGGAGCTTCTTCCTTGGAATATTGCAGAGATTCCTTAAACTTGATCATTCTTAAAGGTTGTAAGGGACCTAAAAATTGAAAGAGAGACAACATCACGAATGAACATTATAAGGGTTGTTTTACATCTTCTGTTGATATTGCTTTGTCTATTGTTTCTAATGTATTGCTAGCCAGAGTTGCAACTGAGAGTTAGGCAGCCATATAAATCAATTTCATAAATAACCCAAATCAATATTACTGTTTTAATAAAACAGTATAAATATAAAATTCTTCTTACAATGCCTACATTGTATATTGTGGGATTATGGGCTGCACTATAATCAAGGTGGTATAAAGTCTCATTGAGACACACATATGTAGTCATTTTTTTAATTTTACCCTTTTTATTGCTAAAATAGTGAAATATAAAAGAAAAAAGATTCTACTGAATGATGATAATGGAGTGGAAAACCCTAAATAGTTCATGTAATCAAACTAAGTAAACATAACAGAAAAAATTACAAAAAGAAAGCTCCATAAGGTACATGCTTACTGTGGAACAATTGAATTAACTCAATTGTTGATCTTATCATTAAAACTGACCATTTAACAGCACATAGCTAATAGTTGACTTGAGCTTCCACAAACTTCCTTTGCCTACAATTTCTTTTTCTGCCTCTGTAGGAATTTCTTGAGTGCTTCATATCAGTAGTGTTCAGAAAGTAAATAAATCTTTCAAAAATTTGGTTGTGGTTTTGACTGTTATTTATCCCTAAAATATATAGACTGTGATTTCTATGCATAAATTTATATCTGTTTTGCAATACAGTAGGGCATAACGAGTTGGAAATGGCTCTAGAAATCAAACCACTGTTTTGCAAACGTAAAGTATCATTTACAATGATGGAGTAATTCAGTAATATGTTGCTTAATGGACACAATTGTACTGTAATGTTTTTATCAACATATCAAGCAACATTAAGTTTGCTCTCCTTGACAACATAGCACTTTCTAGTTCTCAGTGGTCTTATGAAATTGCAGATACAGTAATATAGCAAAATTTGTGAATTTTGTTCCAAAAACATTTATCAGAATGCCATGCCCCGATAAAGCCCAAGATGGAGTGAAAAACTTCCTTCAATTACCCTTTTGGTACCAATTTAATGGCACTCTGCTGATGAGGCAGGCTGAAGCCAGACTAGGTTTATGAAAGTTTTCCTTGCCATCATGGCTGAAAATCCCAACTCACAGTATATGGAAGAATCTTCAGAGGCTGATGACCTCTGCACTCCAGTTGGCCCCACAGGACTGCTATGGGACTGTTTCCTGCACTCTGTTTCCTGCTGAGAGGGCAGGAAACAGTCCCATAGAGTCTCTGTCTCTATGATGATGGATGTTTGGCTGTCAGAAAGACTAGAAAATTAAACTCCTCTCCTCTAGAAAAGAATAAAAGCTAAGTTTTGGCAATTGCGGTCATGTGATAGCAATATGCTGCATTTATAAAATGTGGATCATTTGGAACTGGGTCATGAGCAGTGGTGGGATTCAGCCAGTTTGCACCACTTCGGGAGAACCGGTTGTTAACTTTCTGAGCAGTTTGGTGAACTGATTGTTGGAAGAAATCATTAGGGCAGAGAACCAGTTGTTAAATTATTTGAATCCCACCATGAGTATCTTTTGGGTGGTCTGCTGACAGGTCATAGAGGATATAGGCAACATGTATAAGACCTCTCCTCTTCCACTGCTTAAATGCAAATTATAAAGTCTTTACATCTTGCAGGAGTAAAGTATAAACTCTTACAGAACACTCATCCCCTGTGATTGGAACAAAAGCATGATGCATGCATAGGCTCTGCTTCTCATAGAATTCAAGTGCCTTCATTCTGTTCTGGGTTTTGGGTCTTATCCTCGTCCTCATTGTTTGTTTTTTATTTTTAGCTCTTTCGTTGGATTTTGCCCAAATGAAAGAAGAATATTACATACATTCTAGTTGAAGCTTAGTAACATTTCTCCTGAAAGTATGGCTTTCAGGAGAATGGCTGCATTCAGCTCATACTCAAGTGTCCCTTAGTTGAGAATTCACTGCAAACCTTAGCTTCAGTTAGAATAGAATAGAATAGAATAATAGTGTTAGAAGGGACCTTGGAGGTCTTCTAGTCCAAGCCCCTGCCTAGGCAGGAAACCCTACACCACTTCAGACAAATAGTTATCCAACATCTTCTTAAAAACTTCCAGTGTTGGAGTATTCACAACTTCTGGAGGCAAGTTGTTTTGCTGATTAATTGTTCTAACTGTCAGGGAATCTCTCCTTAGAACTAAGTTGCTTCTCTCCTTGATTAGTTTCCACCAATTGCTTCTTGTTCTACCCTCAGGTGCTTTGGAGAATAGCTTGATTCCTTCTTCTTTGTGGCAACCCCTGAGATATTGAAACACTGTTATCATGTCTCCCCTAGTCCCTTTTTTTATTAAACTAAACATACCCAGTTCCTGAAACGGTTCCACATATGTTTTAGCCTCCAGTCCCCTAATCTTTGTTGGTTTTTTCTGAACTCTTTTTCTAGAGTCTCCACATCTTTTTTACATCGTGGCAACCAAAACTGAATGCAATATTTGAAGTGTGGCCTTACCAAGGCATTATAAAGTGATATTAACACTTCACGTGATCTTAATTCTATCCCTCTATTTATGCAGCCTAGAATTGTGTTGGCTTTTTTAGCAGCTGCTGGCTTCATATTTAAATGGTTGTCAACTAGGATTCTAAGATCCCCCTCATAGTTACTACCACCTATACTGTACCTGTGCATTTTGTTTTTCTTGCCTAAATGTAGAACCTTACTTTTTTCACCATTGAATTTCATTCTGTATCTTAAGCCTATTTTCTGGAATGTTGGATACTCCTGCCAGCTTGATGTCATCTGCAAATTTGATGAGTTCCCCATTTATCCTTTCATTCAAATCATTGATGAAGATGTTGAAGAGCCTTAGGGTACTCCACTGCATACTTCCCTCCATATCAATGCAGTTCCATTGAGGACAACCCGTTGAGTGTGGTTGGTCAGCCAGTTATGAAGCCATCTGGTGGTGATGTTGTCTAACCCACCTTTTTCTACTTTATCTAGCAGTAGGTTATGGTCTACTTTATCAAATGCCTTACTGAAGTCCAAGTAAATTATATCAACAGCATTGCTCTGCTCTACTAATTTTGTCACTTTGTTAAAGAATGCAATAAGATTAGTCTGGCATGATCTGTTTGTGACAAACCCATGTTGGATTTTGGTTATTACTTTGTTTGCTTCTAGGTGTTTGCTGATTTGTTGCTTGATTATCTTTTCCAGAATCTTCCCTGGTATTGAGGTCAGGCTGATAGGTCTATAGTTTCCTGGATCTATTTTTTTTCTCCTGTTTTTGAAGATGGGAATCACATCAGCTCTTTTCCAGTCCTCTGGCAGTTTCCTGGTGCTCCAGTTCATATCACGGTGATCCATATAGCTGTAATAGAAATTGCCTTGTTATTTTTCTGTTCATAAATGAAAGCATAGGATGTACAGTATATCTACATCTGCAGCATAAAACCTAAGACAGTGTTTTCTAGTTGCTCCAAGTATTTTATGGCTATCTTATTATATTGAATCAACATTCCTGCAATAAAAACCAGAAATGTAAACGTTATGTTTCAGCTGACAGGCCAAACCTGGAAATCAGGTCTTGTCATAGAAATAAAATTTATGGAAGTGATTTGGACGTGTACAGGGCTCAACTGCTGAAACATATGCCCTGTTTTAATTTCTGGGCTATAAATTGTGGGGAAGTTGAAAGGAGTCTGTCATAATTCAGAGGGGAAAATGTCAAGAAAATAATGTGCTAATAATTTAGCAGAAATATTTGTAGAAGAGGGGAGGGTTAGAACATTATTTCTGTGTACAACTGATTAGCAGTGCTTTCAGCACTTCTGGTGTGTGGTCATCAGTTGTTAGACTACCATATTTTTAGAAATGTAACTTCTGTTAACTTTTATATCCAAATCTGTATAAAATATTTTACAGGGTGTGAAGTGAATCGGGCTGGAGAGGTGGAGCAAAGCATTGAAAACTAGCTCCAGATTTTTGTGAACCCACAACATTGTCTCTCCTCAAGAAGTAAGCTGATTTATTTTCAGCTCAGCTCAGTTATTTTAAACTACAACCCTGCTAATATTTTCTTTTACAATAATTTTAAATGGTGAGTTGTAAATGATCTTATTTTTCCCATAAGTAGGTAGGACCACTTTGCTCATCCCACCTCTTGTCTTCTAAATTCCAGACAACTATTTTTAAACATACACAAACACATACACACACACACACACACAAAGAGAGAGATCCAGTTTAGAGTGTATTTTATTCAAGGGGTTCCATTTCAAGGCAGCCCTCCCCCCCAAAAAAGTTCCAGTAGCAGCAACGTTGAACCAACATGAAGGAAAAACAGAGGTAAATTTGCCATTCTTACCTCAGCATGCTTTGCCTGGGCTACTGTGCACCTGGGAAGAATTAGATGGACATGAAATGGGGAAAATAGCTTGGATCAGTCCCACATGGCACTTCTCATTTCCATCACAGCAGTATAAATATGGTAGAAGCTATTATGAAAAGAATAATGATTGTAAATGCCTGCATAGCTTTTATTTTAGCAACTGAAATAAAATACTTAGTATTTCTCAGTAATAACAATGAAATCTAAAAAGAAAAAAGAAAAGTCTCTTAAAGCCAGCATTACCAATACAATACCATAATATTAAAAAGTTCAGATTTTTTTAATAGGATCTCTTAATAGTAAAACCTAGGGCCAAATTTAATAGAATATAAAATGCTAATATGCTGTTTTTCAGTTTTATACTTCAATGTGTTTCATTAAAAAAACCTTGAATTATAATTTTTCAGCTAGATAAATTATCCTAACACAAACTCTCCTATTGTTATTTTTTGGCAAATGGCCACAACCATATGACTATGAGAAGCTTTGATGGAGCATTTCATTTTAATGAATATTTGTCTGAAGCTCCTTTTGAAGTAGCTCAAAGAAAAGAAGTACTTTATAGAGTGAGGAGTGAGGAGCAAAGTAATTGCCTAACTGCTCAAGGAAACATGAGGTGCTCAGATGCACTGAAGCTACTTCCTTCGAAATGAGGATGCTGTTGAGGCAAATTAGTCTTATCTCCTTACTTTTAAGCCAGCATTGAAACGGAGGCTGTTCTTTCTCCTCAAGACATACGATGCTTCTGTTGCAGAAATACAGTATTCTGAAACCTATTGCAAGCACCTAACATGGGATCCAAAATGTGGATGGAAGGAGTCACTAGTCTGTGACTTTTCTAATGTTTTTTATAACATGGAAACAAGGTGATTTATTATTATTATTACTCTGGGAGCTGCTAAAAGAACAGGACGTTGTGTTCCTCCTCTAGATTACCTAGAAAAGGGCTGTTGAACTTACATTATTATGGTGGCGTCATGTGATGTACCAGGATTTCCCCCCACCCTTTTTTTTAAACCGGACATGACACATCTGGCCAGCGGGCCACAAGTTTGACAGACCTTACCTAGAAGGACAACTGACTTACTACTGATCCTCTCTGTCCATTCTCAGCATTTCTGTCCATTCTCAGCATTTCAAGATCAAAGCAATAGAGCAACCAGATGTGGGATGCAAAATTCTGTAAATGGTTTGTTGCCTACCCTGTAGTTATTAAGGCAGATGAGCCCTACTGTGAAAAATGGTGGCAGTGCCCTCTCAAACCTACTCTTAGTGAGTGTTTTTTCTAGCTTCAGCTACACTACACAAACATAAATCAAGCCAATCGGCACTCTTGTTTTCAAAACATTTCACATCCGCTTCTGTGGAAAAGCACTTTGAGCAACTGTTCCTGATTTTTGCTTCAGCTGACTTTAATTTTACTGGCATTCTTTGCCCCCCACCAAAAAAAGTACAAATGTGCTTATTAAAATAGATTTTCTGGTAATAGGATACATGCACATCTTCATGTGCTCCATGTCTCTTGTTGCCAAATGCTGCTTATTCAAAAAACCTGTTTCCATCAAAAATACACAGTAGCCTCCACCTTGGTTCCAAAAATGAAAAACAAAGGCGGGGGGAACAAATTTACACCTTTCTGCCCTGATCAAGATACAGTACAAGAAAAAGATGTGTTATAAAAACATATGAGGAAAATTGTTACGGCACTTTTTTGGGTTTCTATTTTCCCCTTTCACACCTGGTGTAGAAAATAAGGAAGATAATCTTGATGAAGTTAGACAAGATCTGTTATCAAAGGGACTTAGGGTGACATGTACCTTAGGTCCATATGTGGAAGAAGTTCGAACATAATTTACAAGCATATAACAACAGGACAAGGCACAGCAGAATCAACTTCTATTAGCCACTTTGAATAAAAGTAGTTTTGAATAAAAGTAGTTTTAGCTTTCCTATGGAATTAATTTACTGGTCAGGCCCACCTAATGAGGCTGACAGTTGGTTTCCCCAATTAATCTCCTTCAAACTATTGTGTTATATATCTTGAGCCTTTTTTCACTATTATTTTTCATAGGCCACATCATCTCAGGACAGTCATTCTAAAGGATACTGAAAATCATAGATACCTTACCTAGATAAGATTTTTGTAATGACAACATTTTTGGAGTGCAATTTAAACCCACTAGCAGCTTTATATATGACTTTATATTTATTTTTATATCAAATATCCAGAATCCGGTCATGTTTTCCATGAAAAGCCTCATTCTCAGCCCCAGAATCTTAAAGTGAAATTGTTGCCTCCATCCTATTATACTTAGCATTAAAATATGATCATTTCACCCCCATGTAAGTAGTTTAGTTTGGAGGCTAAATGCTGCATTTGATGGAACAAGGAGAAGGAGATCATCAGCTCTACACTACAATATACAAATTGTTTCTTCTTCTAAATTGGCCTAAATTCAATTTATTGCCCTTACTTCCTCTGTGCAGTTGTTAGTTGGCAGAAGACAGCAACAACCAGTATTACAAATAGTAGCTTCCCAGGTGAAGCAAATGGCAAATTTGCCTGAGCCCTTTCTGTTAGGATGGTAGCATAGGAAGAATGAGTTAAGCTCCTCATGGATCTTGATAGCTCTTTTGTCCTTAAAAGAAGCCCTTGATGGTTGGGCTTTTATCTTGCTTTGGATCTGAAGGCATTCTTCATTTTTTTAAGAATTGTAATTCAAACATTTTTGTAACGCATGTAATTATATGATGTAACTTTATTGATTTATATTTCATATTTCTTAACCACCCATTTCCCTCAGATTTCACTCTTTGTTTGTTTGTTCCATGGTGCTGCTCTATATTATTTAGCACAGGCTAGATGAATCATCGCATTTAATAAGTTTTATTTACAGCAGCAGATCAATATTTAAAATCTAGCAGGAATTCATGTACCGTCCCAAAAATCTGTCTGTGTGTGTGTGTGTGTGTGTGTGTGTGTGTCTGAGAGAGAGAGAGAGAGAGAGAGAGAGAGAGAGAGAGAGAGAGAGAGAGAGAGAGAGAGAGAGAGAGAGAGAGAGAGAGAAAGCGCATAACTCATGGAATGCAGTGTTTCCACTACAAGAGATATTAAAACTCATAAATCTGTTGTCTGCCTGCATATCAGGGGAAACATTTCACAAAATCTACTGTCAGTCATCAAGGGCTCTGCTGCCGAAACTACAACTTGGGATTTATGAAAAATAAATACATAAAGCCATTAATGCCTGCACAATCTCAGCGAAGTAGCATCTGCTTTCACCTCCAAGTTTTCACCTCCAGGCCAAACACTGTACTCCCAACAACCCAGGATAATTGCATGCAGCTGAAATTCCATGTCAGGTTCTTTAGGTCATGAAACCTGACTTCAGAATTTTTCTACTTATTATCAGTCTGATGTCCATTTGAAAAGTAATGCAGGCTGGCTGCTTTCTTGGGGATCTCAGGGATCTAATTTTGGGTATGCAAGCATAGGACAGGACTACAATATTTTTAATTTATTTATTTTATCTTAGAGGTTTTTTTTTATCTCTCCCCTTTACTGTATTTATCAATAACTGAAGGCAGCAAACATGCATAATATTCTTTCCTCCTGTTTTTCTCACAGTAACAACCTTGTGAGGTGAGTTGGGTTAAGAGAGAGTGACTGGCCCAAAGTCACCCAGCCGGCTCTCATGGCATCATATCTGAGCAGGTTAAAAATAGCAGGAAGAAGAGGGCTGGGCTATTTCTTGGAGCTCTGCCTCTAGTTATTTATTTGCTAGATTTGCATCGCCTTACCTTTGGAAAGTTTTAACATGGTGAGTTAGATAAATTGATACTCGAACATTGAGTCAATCCAGATATAGATCCATTCTCAGCCACGGAAATTCACTGGGAGACTTGGGATCAGCCATTTAGTTCACAGGAATATCACTGTGGGCCAAGGAAATGAAAGATCTTTGCGTTCCTTCAATGCTTTCTACAACTTGGGAAGAATAAGCTTGGTAGAGAAATTGCAACTGGTCCAAAGACACCAATGAGTTTCTATTATTTAGGGTTCACATCTAGGAGGCCTTATACTCATGATTCTATTTGACCGAGTACCCTGCTTCTTCACAACGCTATATGACGTTATTTATTCTTATGCAAGAAAATGTAAAGAGATGCTTTCTACACTCATACTTGTTCAACACAGAGAGGTTGGAGCATATAAGCTTTTTCTTAGGTGTTTTTGAGGTTGCTGTGGCAATAATAGTTTGCAGAACTATAGCTCGGAAGCACATCAATTAACCCTACATTCCCATGACACCTCTGCAATTTGTTTTGCTTCCATACAAAACTTGGTAGTGATCTTTGAGTCAGTGAACCAGAATTTAAATTATAGTTTTTACTCTGGACACACCTATTGACTATCAGATCAATGCCCATGCATTTGTTAAGAGTTGATTCAGATCATTACAGCATATTCATAGGTGCCATAAAGCTATGTTTAAAATGAAACATTGCACAAGAATCAATTAACACAATTGGTTCCCTCCTAAGTCATGCACTTAAAATCATGAGAATGCATCTCTTGGTAGCTAGCTGATTTAAATAAAATCTACATATCTGAAAATGACCCCACATTATTCAAATTATTATTATTTAATTGAACAAACCAAGTATAGTTTACTGCCATATTTCTTCATGAGAACCTATCTTTTGACAAGTAACATACAAGTAGACCTTGACTTATGAACACAGTTGGATCCAGAATTTTTGTTGCCACCATTGTTAAGCAAATCACAGCAAATATTAAGTGAATCATATGATTATTAAGAGAATTCAGCTTCTCCCATTGACTTTGCTGGTTGGAAACTGGCTGGGAAGATTGCAAACAGCAATCACATGACCCAGAAATGCTGCAACTGTGATTAAATACATGCCAGTTGCCCAAATTTTGATCACATGACCATGGGATGTCACAATGGTCAACATGTGAGTGGCAGACATAAGTCATTTTTTTCAGTGCTTTTGTAACTTTGAAAGGTCAAATGGTGGCAAATTGAGAAGTGCCTATACCTTTAATTGACCTAAGCCTGCAAATGTATTTTTCCACTGCAGGGTTACATTCTATGTGATATCATAGCCAGAATTAGTTTCTCCCATCTCCATGCTTGGCAAAATAAACATAAATATACGTAATTATTCACTAATCATGTGGATGAGATTCATGCAATTTATTTGATCAGAGCATTTCTCTCTAGGAAATGGATCTCATCTAGTTAAAATCAGCTACTACATATATAAGGGAACAAACTACATTTTTAGGAAGTCTGGCCCTAGTTGTAGAAAATCCCACAATTTTCAAGATGAAACATTCATTGCATCTGACCTAGAGTGTAATATTGGCACTAAATCCAGAAGCAGAGAGCTAACACTAGCAGGATGTCTTGAGTGCACCTGTGCCAACTTGAGAGCTCCTTGAGCTGGCTTTAAGAAGGACCTGGAGAGGAGCCAGGTGATACAATTAAGAGTAAACAAAATGAAGCACTTGAGTCAAGTACACACATCTGCATGGTTTGAGAAATTTTTCACACAGAGAAGTAAATGTAGCCAGTACATTGCTATAGCTTTCTCTTCAGTCAATCTCAAAATGTCCTCTGCATATTAATGGTGGTCTGTCAAGTAGGAAAAAACTTATAAAGGTAAAGGTTCCCCTCGCACATATGTGCTAGTTGTTCCTGACTCTAGGGGGTGGTGCTCATCTCCGTTTCAAAGCCGAAGAACAGTGCTGTCCGAAAACATCTCCGTGGTCATGTGGATGGCATGACTAAATGCCGAAGGCACACAGAACGCTGTTACCTTCCCACCAAAGGTGGTTCCTATTTTTCTACTTCCATTTTTACATGCTTTCGAACTGCTAGGTTGGCAGAAGCTGGGACAAGTAACAGGAGCTCACTCCATTACGCGGCACTAGGGGTTCCAACTGCCAAACTGCCGACCTTTCTGATCAACAAGCTCAGCATCTTAGCCACTGGACCACCACTTCCCCCCAAAAAATCATAGGTAGCTATTAATTTTTATGAATCTGATCTTGTTGAAGCATTGGAGAGAAAGATACCACATGCAATAATATTCACAGATTATCAGTTTAGTGTTTACCTGGGTTTAAGATTATGGGATAGCATATGGTAAAAGAATTTACATCTCTGTGGCTTTTGCATGGACACATGTTCCAGTTTAATCCAGGTATGGATTCAAGTTTCAGCACCATATGCATGTGGAAGAACTATCCATATTTATTTCTTTTTATTCCTAGTAAAATGCAATGAATTTTTAGAAAGGAAAAGGAGAGGAGAAGAGAGGAGAAGAGATAGAGAGAGAAAAAATGAAAGAAAGAAGGAAGGGAAGGGAAGGGAAGGAAATTCCAAATAGGAAGCCCATTTTGCTGAAGATTCCCAGGCTATTTACTACAAATAGGGCAATTTACAGGTTAAAATTAGATAAAGGGAAGACTCTCTAAAGTAAGGGCAACACCTTCATGAACACGGCCTTCAGGAAAAATTGCTTTAGGTTTTTCCTCATTTTGGTTTCATTCACTTCTCCTTTTGTTTCCAATCCTTCTGCACATATGAATAAACCCATAAAAGAAAGGAATGAAATACTGGACTCATTTTATGTAGCAACAATCCAAGAGTTGCTCTTTTTTTCAGTATAGCAAGGCCTTTCTCCTTCATCGCCACAGCTCTGAATAAAGCCTTTAAAGGTTTTTTCTCCCACAGATTATCACCTCGCTCTTTCCTCTTATCTTTTCCTTTGCAAAAAAAAGGAATATTTAATAAACTGAGATTTAAGGAATGTTAATTGTGTGAATAGTAGTTCACTAAATGGTCATTGTCTGACAATTGTCTAAGAAACCTGCATGTACTGTACTTGCTTTTTTACATATCTTGTAACTTTGTCTATATACTTTTCTTAGAACCAAATCAAAGATGTCTGAATGGCATATGAAACTACTTTCTTTAAAAACTCACCTGTGTCAATTTCTCTTGTGAACCATGTGGGTTTTTTCTGTATGGATGTTAACATTGGCAAAAAATTCCCAAAGAAGCAAGCAGATGACTTAATACTTCTGCATTCCAGGGCAGCTTTCTAGAATCCATTTTCTCTTCAAACATGGTATACAACACCTCTCTGCCCCCACTAAAATCCATAAAAGGAAGCAAGTGAAAACTCTTTATTCTGCTAAAGGACCAGTATTTTCATTCCCCAAATATATCCGGGGTAACTAATTCACTTTTTCTTCTTAAAAGTGCAAGTGTCACCAACCTCTAGCTTCAATTTCCATGCCCAATAGTGATGAGAATAACTCAAGATTAGAGATGGATAAGGATTTTGTTTGGCGTTATTTATTATTATTATTTTTAATCAAAAATTGCAAAAATAGGAAAACCTTCCCCTGTGCAAGATGATAAGAATCTGAGTTTCTAAAACTAATAAATGTATTCATTCAGACTTGGTCTGTTTACTTTGCAGAAAGCTATGTGAATCTCCAGGACTATGCTTATTACATTTTGCTCTCTTTTTCTAGCAGGTCCTCCTCACTCTTTAATAAACAAATAAGTAATGTTTTAATTCATTTGTTTAATTGGATTCTCTTTATCTAGTTTTAAGGCTTTCTTGTAAAACAGATTACATTTTAGATTACCGAAATATTTATAGCCAACAAATGGACAGCAGTAGCACAAACAATATGGCATCCAGCTCTCTGTTTCATCAGAGGATCCAATAGTAGTGTGTAACTTTTTCTTCATTTGCTTTCAAATGCTTTTGTGGAAATATTTTTTTAAGTGTTTTTCCCATCCCGAAGGGGAATTTTAGGGTGCAATTATCATGGCCAAAGTGCAAACCTTTTATCTTTATCATAATCAAGGGGTATAAAATTGAAACATGTCCTATCTTTCTTTGCACAGATCTTTCTCCTATGACCTTACAGCCATTTGGTTTCCAGCTTGCTAGTAAAATGCAAAGGGAAAATATAATGCAGGAATTCTTTCCATGAGTCTTATTCAGATCAGGGAGTTTAATTACCCAGAAAGACAGCAGTGGAATGGAAAAACATGTAAGGTTTGTTTTAAAGCTCCACATAACAATAAGCTACGCTTCAAATCTGCATCAAATGAAATCTGAAAGAAATTCCAAAGCAGTGAAAAACAAGTCATTTTCACATAAACTTTGGGACGCTGGAAGAGAGAGTTGGCACAGTGTTAATGCTCTGTAACCGAAAGAGAGCAATGGGCAGTAAGGTAGTTAGAAAACTTGGACTTCCTCTCCATCTCTGTATTATTCTGAAAAAGAGTCTGTGAGGTCAAAGAAGCTTTCAAGGGTTTTCAAAATTTTGGATGCCTTCCAACTCCTGAGATTTCTTGAAGCCAGGTTGTCCTAACACCTGCCATAGGACACTTTCCAAAATATGAAAGAGAGTCATTCAATGGTCTTGTCTCCTTTTCTGCTGTAGAAAAATAGTGGAATCTAATATGAAAACTGATCCCGGTGCAATTGTCTACTGCAGGACAAAGTCCTTATTTAAAAAGCAGAGATTTTGCTCACATGCCAAGGATAGTACATTCAGAAAAATTTTCTCATCTTTTTAGTACTAATTGTTTATATATTATTTATTGAATGAATGTATCACCTTCCTTCCAGGAGTTTGAATACTTCATGGTCCAATTTTATTCCCACAAGAAAAATCCAATAAAACCCCAATCTCTTCTTCTTGTAAAGTACCTTTGCTTCCACTATGCCCAGGCACCTCTTAAAAGTTTGCCATTTACGCTTAAAATGCCTCAGATCTTTTCCAATGTCTTTTCAATTCCATCCAACCATGACATTCTTAAGCTTACTTTTTCATTCATTTCCTCTTCCTTGATTTCTTTTATGCTTTGATTTCTGTCCATTCTCTTTTTATTACCATTATGTATTTCTTAATGTATTTCTGTCCTTTCTGTATTTCTTAATTTATTATTTAATGTATTTCTGTCCTACTCATCATTCACTTTAGCGTTCAGTCTGTTTATTAGCTACCCATTACTTCTTGACACTATACCATACCTGGTTTTTATGTTTGCCATTGAGTCAGTATTGACTCCTGTCAACTGTCTAGCCAAATCCCAGGCAGTTTTTAGTAAGGTTTTTTTGAAAGTGGTTTGCCATTATCTTTTTCCTAGTCATGTATATATGAAATTAAACTAGGAGTGGTCCTCAACTTACAATAATTCATTTAGTGAACATTCAAAGTTACAACGGCACTGAAAAAAGTGACTTGTGACTGTTTTTCACAGTTACAAGCTTTCCAGCATCCTCATGATCATGTGATCAAATTCAGATGCTTGGTAACTGGTCCATATTTATGACCTTTGCTGTGTGCCAGGGTCATGAGATCCACTTTTACGTCCTTCTGAAAAGCAAAGTAAGTGGGGA
This sequence comes from Thamnophis sirtalis, assembly GCF_051295495.1. Lineage (NCBI taxonomy): Eukaryota > Metazoa > Chordata > Lepidosauria > Squamata > Natricidae > Thamnophis > Thamnophis sirtalis. The sequence goes on from NW_028261383.1 coordinate 93,367,901, forward strand.
AGCCAGATTCACTTAACAATCAGGTTATTAATTTATCAACTGGAATGATTCACTTACAACAGAGGCAAGAAAGGTTGTAAAATGGGGCAAAATTCACTTAACAAATGTCTCCCAACAACAGAAATCTTGGGCTCAATTGTGGTCATAAGTCGAGAACTACCTGTATACTGGTGATGAATGGTTTGCTCTTACATTAGAAGCAAATTGGCAACCCCATAATAAATGTATGAATATTCCATGTGTTCATTCATTGCATGGAAGAAGAAATCTTTATATTTCTTGATTTGAAGAAAGTGTACGTTAAAGTGAATAAACTTGAATTATGGAAAGTTTTGCAGAACTGTAAAGTTGAAAGTTGATTTTTAAATGTGATAAGAGTGCTGTACAATGGAAATAATCATGCCTGAACAGGGAATAATAGAAGGTTGAATTATATTTAACTCATTTATTGATCAATGTATTGTCTAACCTCCAAAACTTCTCATCACCCTTTGATTTTTTTCCAATTATTTCAATCTTTCAAAATAATCAAATCAACTATGCTTTTAGATTTATATCATTTTCTCTTCTGCGTATAGATGTGAACATACTTATGCTTCTACTATACATTTGGGACAAACCTTATTCCCAATGGTTATTCCCTTATAACCACTGTTATTCATTCTTCAATCCCCAAATCCCCAAATCATATTTTCCTTACTCCCTCATCTTATTTTCTTTCACTCATGTTATTTCATTCAGAATACTGCACAATGTTCTCCAAAACTCACCTATTGGTTCTTCCATTATCTTCATTCACTGGAGTACAATAGGCAGCTATCATGTACTTTCATACTGCCCTCATAATAACCTAGATGTCATACATTCTAACATTTTTCTGACAAACCTCCAATATAAACATTCATTATTAAATCTACACCTTCAACTTCCCTGCATATATTCAATAAAAAGCCTGTTCTTGATATGGGTTAATACTGGTACTTACAAAGTGACACAAAGCATTATGACATCAAAACATTAAAGGAAAAAATTAAACATAATTAACTACAATATCAACATTGTCAGTAATTAGGTCTGCTTCTTTGGACAGACTCTGTCTAAAAGATGTTAATGAAGGAATGGCAGATATGGAACAAATGTTATTGCATAAGACAAAGAATGTGCAGAATGTGGAACTAAAAATGGCAGGTCACAGGGATGTTTAGGAAAAGAATGGCTTACTAGATATACAAAAGAAATTGGCTGAAGTTTGAAAAATTAAAGGGAAACTACAAATGAGAAACCAAGAGAATGACCTGGGAAACGTTTTCTTATTGGATTTATAAGAGACTTGATAAAGCCTTGGAGAAATCTGTACAATGCAATAAAAAAAGAATGGAAGAGAAATCAAAGTCCAAATTAATGTTTAATTGAATTAAAGATTAATACTGTTCTAAGTAAAGAGAAGTAATATAAACTTTGTTTATTTGATCAATATAAGATTTTTTTGCAGTATTCTGGTATGGATTTTTTGCTGTCACCAGGATTAAAATTAGGCTTTACCCTAAACTGTAAATAGAACAGACATGTAGATTCTATTCAGATAGCAATATTTAAAGTTTGCTGCCCAATGGAGTAATAGAAAGTTCAAGTTCACACTCAGCAGATCTAGAAATCTGGGAAGCATGTTCCACCAGGTACAAGGCATTCTGGCCTCTAGAGTAGACTTCTACTGTACTATAATTAGATATAAAAGCAATTTCTCTTCTCCACCCCATGGATGGGGTGGTATGTGTCTTTCTAAATCTCAGGTCATCTACCACAGTATCCGCACAGTATCTTAGTTGTTCCAAGTACTGTACTCTTCTGGACAGAGACCTCTGATGTTGTTCCTGGAATCTATCAGAATTGCTCTCCAGCTTAGGTGTCACATAATATGGTATCTCTTGATACATTTCACCATTAATTTCTATTAGACCCCCATTTCTCTGAAGTTCTGCTTCTAGACTTAGTACACAGCAGTATATATCCAGGAAAGATCAAAGATATATTAATATAAATTTTCCATTGTATATATTATTCCAAATGATGGGTATTGCCTATAAGGTCCCAAAAGTTGGACAACTGAATGGTAAAAACAACAATAAGTCCATTCCATTGCATAATGCACAGCATGCACAATGCACAAACATTATTTCATTGTTTTATAATCTTCCTACTTAAATTTATATATTCCAACCTTCACATAACTGTGTTTGCTCAAGCAATATATAATTTATTGCAGTATTTGATTGCTGACACCTGCCATTAGTTTAGACCACTTCAAAAATTAATGAGCAACTCCACCCAAACGCACAAGTCTTAGCGTGAGAAACTGAACATCTAGAAGATGTTTCCCCCGAGGATATTAAATTGAATGCTTATTAATCCCTAGAGAGTTTTAAGGAGAACAACTAGAAATCCACCCAGTTCCATAAATTTTATGAGTAACATATATGGAAAAATGTAGTTTTACTTCAAGTGACAAACCTAAAACACATACAAAATCCAGTAGCTTTTCTTTGATGGGCTTTTAATTCCATTTTGCTAATCACACAATATGAATATAGAATGAGAAAATAACAATAAGAAAGTGAACAAATCACCCTAATCTTCTTTTTCAATTTATAAACACCATTCTTACAATTGTTCTAAAATTAAAAGTGAAAATTAGATTTTTATGTTAACATACGTCTTTTTCTCCAGTATCCCACAATCATCTACATATAAGATTTTTCTCAACATATGCTGGGATGAGTCACAAGTATCCATCTTTCACTGTTATAAATAGATACATTGATTATCTATCTCTCCAGCCAGCCAGCCATTTGTCCATCCATCTATCCAGGATATGTCAGAGGTCAGGCCCCTAGGTCAACTATAATATGTTTTGTTAGTATTTTTTCAGAGAAAATGTTACTCTTTTTAGGAATGCTCAAAGGTCATGCATTAAACAAGTACGGAAATGTTTATAAGGAAATGATAACCAATTTGACCATTTAATATAATTTATATAACAAATTCTCTATGGGACCTGACTTCTAATACTCTCTATATTCTTCCCATTCTACATTTTCCCTATTTTAAAAGAACTTTGTACTCCTATTAAAGACATTGAATTAGGCAGCTACTTATAGCACACAAATCCTTTGACCTGTTTTTTTCATTTTACCATGGATAAACAGTGAACTGCTTCAGTACAAATTTTGGATCTAGAAGTATAAAAGAAATATTGCAAAGCTTCTTCTCCGGTAATATCGTACTGAAAACTAGGGCATACAAAACCTTTGTTAGACCAATTCTCAACTACAGCTAATCTGTCTGGAATCCACACTGTATATCGGACATTAACACAACTGAGCAAGTCCAGAGGTATTTCACGAAGAGTACTCCACTCCTCTGCTCGCAACAGAACACCTTATGCCACCAGGCTTGAAATTTTGGGCTTGGACAACCTAGAATTACGCCACCTACAGACCTAAGCGTAGTACACAAAATTATCTGCTACAGTGTCCTACCTGTCAATGATTACTTCAGCTTTAACCGCAATAATACATGGGCAAACAATTGATACAAACTCAAGGTAAACCGCTCCAAACTCAATTGCAGAAAATACGACTTCAGCAACAGAGTGGTCAATGCCTGGAATGCACTATCTGACTCTGTTGTTACATCCTCAAACCTCCTCAACTTTAACCTTAAACTGTCTACTGTTGGCCTCTCCCCATTCCTAAGAGGTCAGTAGGAGGTGTGCATAACCACACCCGCGTGCCTAACATTCCTGTCCTACTGTCCCCATTTATTTGTACCCATTTCCTGTGTTCTTATTCATGTTTATTCTTATTCCTGTTATCTTGTACATGATTGACAAACTAAATAAATTAAATAAATAAATAAATAGCTTTCTGCATTAATCTTTAAAGAGATTTCTACAAACCCAGAACTCAATAGTAAGGAATATTAAAGACCTGCTTGTCTTATCTTGCTTTCATTCCAAAATGGGTTTGTTCAGAGAAAGTTGAAAATTAAATCAATGAAAAATGGAAACATTAAAACTGAAAGAAATCTTTTCTCCTTTGCTGCACACAAATGGGACAGGCCTCTTAGCAACTACGTCGCAGAATGAATCACATACTCACATAGTGTGGGAGATCACACTGCCTCTTTGCCCAAGAGAAAAAAGTGGTCACTAGAGAAGAGATAGAAGTCCCTGCAGATGGATAAACAGTCTATGAACCTGCAACATTACAAAGACAGAAAAATGTTCCATTAAATTGGACTCCAGTAATCTGATTCTTTCCCCTCATTATTTAACAACTTTAGCAAGGCTACTAGAAATTAATCAGAAATGATGTTGTGTTTATTTACTTACAATGCTTAGAGCCTAACCTAATCAAAAGTTTATTTGTAGTTTATGCCCAATGACCGAATTTAATTTGGCTTTCAGTGGCAGCTGAATTACTTCTGGAAAAGTGGACTTCTTGTATCCAGAGAAATAAAAGAATGGTGTTAAGTTTCCTGGAATAGTTGAGTTTTGAATGATTTATAAAAATAATAGCTCAGAAAGCCGAGCTGTGTAACCTGGAGAGAGACAATCACAGTGCAATCCAGAAATTACACAACAGTACCACAGTGATCACAATGGAGGTAGGAGAAGAACTCCTTTCCTCTTTTGTTCAGAAATTTTAAAACATGTATTTGAAAGAATCAAACTGTGGTTACCAGTCACACCCTTCTGGCATAATTAAAAGACATAATTTAGCACTTTTAAACCAGCTTTAAGGAACCTTTCAACAGATGAATTACATGTTTGCTACAATCCTTGGGCCACATGATCCATCACTGTATGAAATGAAGCAATGTTTAGGAAGGAGTGCTGAATCATGTTTATATATGCAGAATTAGAACATGATTGCAGCTGCCAAGAGTTTAGCAGATACACCTTGCGATAAGATCTTTATCATCACAGCTAGGAGCAGAAGTTCCTTTCTGTTCCTTTCTTTAATGCTCCACAGTCAGCCTACTTCTTTCTTCTGTATTCCTTCTGTAAGTAGCTGTTTTATTGTTTTGTGTAGTTATTTTATTCTTATTTAAGTAGTAAGTGCACAAAATAACACATTTCTCTTTTTTATATCTTCTTTTTGTAGGTCATTCTTTGGGGCAAAGAATTCAGTGACATCAACTTGGCCACTCCCACCCAGTCACACAACTGCCAAGCCACTCCCATCAGTCACATGACTGCCAGGCTACTCCCACCCAGTCACATGATCACCAGGCCACTCCTACCCAGTAACATGACCACCAAGCCACTCCCACAAAACAGGCCACACCTACAGAATAGGTTCTAAAAATTTTTGAAACCCACCACTGTTGTGGTTGTATGAATCTATAGGAAATAAACCTTGCCAGTGCACTTAAGGATTCTTGAGGATTTTCTTTCACATTCTGAACACACCTCTTCACAGGTATTGTTGCTTCACTTGCTCTTTTTGAAGGGAGAGGCAATACATTTGCAGAGTCCTACAGTCCTTTCCCATAGCCCCTGTGGTGATTGTTCCTTGTCCAGGGGCAGAATTATAAGCCACATTGAGGCCATGAAATCTACTCCTCTAGGACCATGATGGCAAACCTATGGCACATGTGCCAGAAGTGGCATGCAGAGCCTCTCTGTGAGTATGTGTGCTGGTGCCAGCTGCTCTTCTGGGTTCCGGCAGCTGCGCTCACATCAGAATCTGGAAGAGAGCAGCTCTCCATTGCGCATATGCACATGCATGGGCCAGCTGCTCTCTTCTGTGTTCTTGCACTCCAGCCGCATGCAGGAGTGTTGAACCTTACTGCTCTAGGATATAAAAGCTCTTCTTGATAGGTGTAGGACTTTGTACTATATTAGTCCATCCCATCTTTTCTCCATATATCTTTCTTCTACCTTTTCAAAGAGTTTGTGATGGTATGGTGCCCTACAAAATAAGGGTGATCAGTTATGATTAGAACCAGGGTATTCCTCCCCCCCCCCCCCCAAATAATAATCATGCTAGTATACTCTTAAGAATGAAAGCCACATTCAGTTGGCTTCTGATATGCAAGATATGAGACCATATATTGTAATGTTTAGGGAAAGGGAGTAAAACCATATCTATTTTCTAGCTTTTTCAGATGAAACATGAAGAAAGAAAGAACTGGGAGAATTAAATGATTACAAAAGTATCTGTAAGAGAAACAATCTTTCCTCAAAGATCAGTTTCATGAATTGTGCATGCTACAAAAATACAATAATATAAAAAGTGGGCCATGATATCTGATGCCCCAAATAAGAACATTGATTTTAACAGCAATCTCTTCTTTCCTTTGGCAAGCAATTTCTAAGAATTTGAAAAGAAAACACCATATAATTTTCTATTTAAAAAGGTCTATGGAGATTCTTAGTCATCCAGGTCATAGTTGTCCCAAAGATGTTTTTTCAGGAGGCAACTGGACTTTCTTGTTTTTTTTTTTCTTTTGAAGATGTTTCAGAAACATGGGAATGAAATGTCTTCAAAACAAAAACAAGAAAGTCCAGTTGCCTCCTGAAAAAGCAGCTTTGGGGCATTTAAAAAGGTGTTTCAGTGGTGAATGGATATGTATTTAGCTTGATTAAAGTAATGGATGTTTTGTTGTGATCTTTACTGTGCCCTGAATAAATCTGCTTCTTTTGCATGAGACCTTTTAGTCATCCTTCTTAATATTAAATTATAGTAACAGAACTGCCTTCACATTTTGTATTGTGTATGGTGAAAGTCCATGGTTACTAGTCAAGTATAAATATTTAGATTCTCTTCCCAGGCAAAATAATGTCTTTAAAAACCACACCTATGAATATGAAGATACACACCCATTCTAGGCGGGAGCGCATCAATCTTTGCATGTTGAGTTTACAGACAAGAGTTCATTTCTTCACAAAGTCAACCAATTATATTATACTGATAGTTTAATTTCTATTGTGTCACATGCAAAATATTAGAATGGATTATATTGCTACAAGTTCAGAATACTGATACCCTTTTACATGTTTCTCAGCACCCTGGTACTTATAGGTTCTTGCTTTTCCCAAGAAATGTCAGCCAAGCCAAATCTAGGTTGAAAAAGTCAAATCAAAGTATACTCAAAATGGCTTTCATGAGGAACCAAGATGGTGAGAGTTCCACATTTAAATTCCTCCCAAATCTTTTTAAAATCTCTTTTAATCTTTCCCTTTTTATTCTTTTGTCATATACATGCTCTCCAGATTTTCTACTGACATGGATAAGGACATTATCCAACATATTATTCAGCTAGTGGGTGGGAAAAGTCAAGGTTGTAAATTCTCAAGTTATGTTCTACCCAAAATTAAATGATCTTCACTGTGCTAGATAGGCCAACGTGTACTGCTGTAAAGATTATTACCAGTGTGCAATCAATTTGCTTAGGTGAGTAATAGCAGTAAGTTGGCATTTCTAACCACTCCCTTTTTATCATATTAGAATTAACAACTAAATCTATTACGGTTTCCAAGTCATTAGTATTTTTCATGGGGCGATTCTTCTTCTCCCTGAAATCTTTCAGACTTGAGATTTCCCTAAGCCCATGATTCAGTTTGTGTCCACCATGAATCCTTGATTCACTGTCCTTTCTTCTCTTGCCAATGCAATAAAAACTGTCAGCGCTGATAATTGTCCCCATGTTTATATTTTTAAAAAAAAGATAAATATGACATTGAGCTGACCTATTCTCTTTTTCCTCCATTTGTTCTTTTTACACTCATAGGTTTCCCTTTTCCTTCCTTTTCCTCCTTCTTAATGAAAAGCCTTCTAGCTGTTCATTTTGCTGCTAATTTCCTAGATTTCCTCAATAAAGTTCATTTTCTGTAATAAAAAAACGCTACTGTTTCTATCCTCTACCAGTCAATATATTATGATGGCTGTTTACATACATTTGGCTTTCCGTGTTTTATTTGAAAGGTACTAATTCTGGGACTAGGGAAATGGGATCACCCCTTTTGTTAAATGTAACAGCAATACAGTGACAATTAAACTTAAGATAAAAAATGAACACGCATCAAGGATAATCCACATTAAGCAATCTAATTACCCATCTTAGAATATGGTCTACAGTCTTAATTATTTTTGCTTTTGTTTTCTAAACTGTGAATAGACTTCAGTGACCAATAATGTAGTACTTGCTAGAATAAGGTTTTATTACGAGAAAAGGTATCATGTCACTTTTTATGGGATGGGCAGCCATATAACTTTGATGTATTAAAAAAAAACAATGTATATCTGCAAAACCAGCAGTAAATGCTTGAGGCAACAAAAATGTTCAGGATCTTAAGGGCAATAATTTAGTATGCCAGTGTTTGAAATCAAGGGTTAAAAACATAGAAAGAATCTAGTACCAGTTTCTAAGTCAGCTGGCTTTGCAACTAATAACCATGAAAAGTCTAGGAGCTTAATCTGAACAATTCAAAAAAAAATTAACTTATCAAAATTCACAGCAAGGCAGAAGCCTGAAAATGAAGTAAAAAGCAATGATTTGTCTCCAGAAATTCAGAGTTATAAATTGTGAGACTGAAACACATATTGTATGATATGATCCTGAAAAAGAAAGCACCTGATCCTACAAGATCTTCTAGAGGGCATTGCTGCACATTTCAAGTCAGCATTTTTTCCCTTAAGCTCAACTAGTTCACCTGAATCAATTGTCACATTTTATAGCACTGCTTAGTTTAGCTTCCTCTCCATCTGGAAGTTATGAATATTCACTACAGATTTCTCCTGGACTTGATTTTCCGCTTCCTGCTCTCTTTCAGATGAAAAAAAAAAACTTGAGAGGAGACAGACCAATACTATAGTGGGTCCCAGACAGGCCCCCGTTTTTGTCGTTCCAAATGAGCAAGTTAGCCTCCTGTGCTGAATGAGTCTGTTCATATCTTTGGGGGATTTCTGAGGTCATCCCAACATGGACAGGCAATGATTTTATTTGCAGATATTGTTCTTCTATATAGGGTTCTCTGAAGAATCTTTATTCTCTTGTTCTGTATTGATATACTTAGATAAGGACAAGCACAAACTATAAGGACAAGCATGATCTACCAAGAAGAAAACAACTCGCACCAACGCAGACAGGATAAGCCACTTAATGAACACAGAACAAACCCCACTCCCTTCTAGCACTGAAGATGTTATCCAGTTGGGTAATGAAATGTCTGCAAGTAAACAACCAACCTCAGAAAGCACAAAGAATCTCACAGACATGCACACAAAAACATTAATTTGCTGCATGAATATATGATGGCCTGATTGCACACATGTGGAAAGGAAAACAATACAAAACACATCTGGGGAAAGTCAATTATTTCCAGTGTGGCTTTCTGAAATTATCTAAAAGTTCATAATTGAGTAAAGCAAAGAAAAGCCTTACTATCCTGAGACATTCTATTGCTGCCAGCAATAAATGACAGCAGTTCTCAAGCAAGGATAGTTGGACTCTCTTTCTTCTGATGTTAAAACTAATGAAAGCAGATTTTGATGACAGAAGTGTAATGATTAAATATCCCCCCCCTTGGCAAAACAGTTAGTGAAACCAAATTTCAATTGTTAAAATATCGGCAGCAGAAATAATGGAATGCTGCATTTGCTCATGTTACAAAACATGAAGAAAACTGTGCTGGAACAAATCAAAGATCTATCTAGCTCAGCATCTGCTTTCTAATGAACCCAAACCATGAGTTCAGCAGCACCTATCTACCTATGTTTTCCAGGAGGTGACTCTGCAAGGTATAGGGCTTCTAATCCTGAAGGAATTTGCAGCAATCACAATAATTAATTAATGATTTTATCTTGCATTAGATAAGGTTAAGACAGATAAACCAGACATATTGTTAGCACAGAGTTCTGTTTTGTAAACAGCCAAATATCTATTCATTCGCTAGTATATTCATGGTTTAATTTTCACCATTGGGCACTGTCATTAAGAAACTATGTCCCAAGGACAAATTCTTGAAAAGAATAGCTGAAAGGAAAGTTCACTGGAATAAATGTTGGGCTTGTTATCCATTTCAGGGAGGGAAAGATTGAATGGGTATGTTTTTCATTACGCTCTTCTTTCAAGAAGAAAGACATTAAGTTGCAGTTATTAGTAGTTATACAGACTTTGGCTTGATTGTCATCCAGTTAGCATTGAAACACTTTTGTTGAAAACAAGAATGAATGAAACCAACATCTGTCAATATCTACCAACTGAAAAGAATAGTAACAATAGTAACAACAGGAATACAATTCTGTTTTCTATCTCTAGGGAAACATCACATAGCATTAATGTCTCCATAATAGTTTAGGAGAAATATCCAAAATGATTGTAGGAAAATCAATGTTTAAACTGAACATAAACTTTGCTTCATGGTAAGAATCCTCCAATTCTTAGGAATAAAAATATCAATTAAAAGAAATTAAATTAAAAGATTTTAATTTCCCCCAATTAAAAGAAATTAAGCCAAGCACCTTACTATGAAAAACACTTGTGATATAAATTGGTATGAAAGTTATGGAAAAACAATGCGAAATGTCTTATTGGATCACACATAAACACAATTTGAAGCAACAGCCTGCCTCCAAGACAGCTACAGCAGAATAGATGATGATGATCCAATTATTATATATTTTCTCTTCTCTTTTCCATTCCTAAATTTGGTGTCTACAGCTGCTTCTATTAATAGTCAATCTCTCAGCCGAGCACACTTTTAACATCTCACTGTGGGCACAAAATAAGAAAAACTGGAAACTTAGATTTGTGACTTTCTGCTGTGGACTCTACTCATTACAATCTAAAGATCTTCCACCTATTGCATTGTATTACAGATGTCTGCAAAGCAGGGCAGGTTTCTCAGCTTGGAAAACTATGTACAGCCACAACTCTGAACACAGAATTGGTCCTGGATTCAAGAGCTGAATCCCTAAGAAATTTCCCAAGCAGAATCTCTTCCAGTTCCTATAACCATGATGCTGAACCTGTGGCACGCATGCCAGAGGTGGCACGCAGAGTCCTCTCTATGGACACATGTGCCATCACCAACTGTTTTTCTGGTTTCTGGTGTGCACATATGCACCGGACTGGTCATATGGTCTGGTGCATATGACCAGCGGGTGCCAGGGTGCACCGGACTGGTCATATGGTCCGGTGCGTCCTGGCACCCGCTGGTCTTTGCGGGTGCCAGGGCGCTGGAAAACGGCCAAAAAACCAACCAAAAACCAGGCCATTTGGGGGGGTTTCTTGGGCCACTTTTCAGGACTCCTGCCTATTCCATATCTCTTCCTTCTTTCTCTTATGCCTTGTCTCCCTCTTCCTCCTTATCTCACCCCACGTTGGAATCCCATCTGCAGTGCTGAGCTAGCTTGCTGTCTTTCTTTTCTGCCTCAAAATAGCTTGTTTTCCACCATTATGTCTCCTCTCCCTTTGCCTTTAGGGTTAATTAAAGTATACCCTAATTAAACTATAAACTTTAGCACTAATTGAAATATAGCATATGTCCCGGGAAAATCGTATCTCTTTCCCAAATACGTGCCACCCTTTACTTACTACCCATCATAAAAGAGCCTGTTTCCTGTTGTCTAGCTATTTAGTTTACAACCCAGACAATGACAGCAATAACCCAAGATTATTTCAAATCCTGTCCCTTAGAAATAGGATGACCCAGAGAGAGTTGGATGGCCTGTTTGGGCATGTAAAGGGTGTGATTCAGAGGTGGTGTTCAGCAGGTTCTGATCAGTTCTGGAGAACCAGTAGCGGAAATTTTGAGTATTTTGGAGAACCGGTAAATACCACCTCTGACTGGCCCTACCTCCATCTATTCTCTGCCTCCCGAGTCCCAGCTGATGAGGAGGAAATGGGGATTTTGCAGTATCCTTGCCCTGCCACACCGACCAAGGCACGCCCACCAAGCCATGACACACCCATCGAACCACAGCCACAGAACTGGTAGTAAAAAAAATTAAATCCCATCACTAGTGTCATTCACTTCCTTCATCCACAGCCACAGTGAGGACCACATTCTGTTTGCCCATTGATACCTGATTTTCACCTTTCACCAAAGAGCTCCGGGTGCACATATGACAATGCAAATACAATAGCACCCAATGGATGCCAATTATTCACAGTGCTCATATCCATTATGCAAGCAGCATTATCTGAATTCCAATAATCAACCTGGATATAAGTGAGTTCAAAAGGCTTGAATATTGTTTGAGTTCCAGATATCAAGCAGGCCTCCTCAGATGTTTGTCTTCACTCTCTAAGTAGAGTACCTTAGAAGACATATTGCTTCACAGAATCTGGATTGGTTGCCATGATCCTATTTTGTGATTATTATATATATTTTTTTTGAGACAGGATAAGCAGAGAGATAGTGAACCCATGAACCTAATGTTATAGAAATTTGCAGATAAGTCTCCTTGACCCTTCACTTCTTTGGTAGCTCCTGCTTAGGCTGTTCTGCTTTTTCTTTCCATGTTCACCATTTCTGGATGGAGCCAGCAAGGGGACATAGTGGCTCATCTATTCTGTTTTTGAATAACATTAATCACTATGGAATAAATAATAGTGATGACTTGTAACACATTTAATCCCAACCAAAAGCAAGAAAATAAATCACAAGCAGATTTGTCTGTTGTAATCTCTAAATTCATATGCTAAGCCTGAGAAGTAGGACATGATTGTTTCCTTATTTCTTTCCCAACCCAGCCATGCTTTGGAACCTTGCAGGGTTTAGCCTGAATTTTTCATGTCTTAATTTGTTTTTTCCTCTAAACTATGTACTAAAAAAACAAGACAATAATTTGATGGTCACTAGGTGAGTTTTGTCAGATCAGTACGGGATGCATTTCATTTGCATGTTTGCTGCCATGACCTCTGACCCAAGAGTGCTTATTTTCTGGGAGAAGCACACACACAGTGAGAGAGGCACACATGCATACAGACACAGAGACAAGCACTTGAAGGTACAGAAGAAGCACGTCTTGGGAAAGAAGGAAACACAGAGATTTGCATTAATAAGCCTCAAGGATATTCAAGATGTTCCAAGCATGTCAGCAGCACGTCTCACATGAGTGGGAAACATGCTGGGGAGGGGGGGAATGGATACATCATTCATTATATTCTTTGTGCGTGTGGTATGCATGTACTCCTTAAATTGCCAGCTTCAGACATTGGAAACAATATTGGATTCTGAAAGGAAAGCTCTCATAGTCATGTAATTAATTAAGAAGGACAGCCCATTTTTTTCTGGTTTCCTTTTGCTGAATAATTAATTCATGAATGTTGACTTATCAAAATCCCTCTTTTTCCATGCTCTGTGCTCATATTCACTACAAACAAGGGAAAATTGAATTCATATACAGCCATGGTTTATGTGAGTAGAAAAGGGTATCTCTTAACTATTCTATACCATATGAACTTTTATTTTGCACTACCTCTGATATTATCTTGGTAGATGACAATTTCATCATGACATCTTGATTAATAAGCCAGTTAAGTGAATGATGATGAACTGGGTAGGTAGATAATTGTACTCAAAAAGTGCTCATCAAAGGCTTCTTGTGGAACTGGGTAGAAATATCACCTGGTATGTCTCAAAGTTCAGGCTTAGATGTCCTACTCTTTAATATTTTTATTAATGACTTGGAATAAGAAGATTGAGGAAATGAGAATTGCAGATGGCTGAATAATTGGCTGGGAGAAAAAACAGGCAATTTTAGATTGGAGAGAGTGGCTGAAAGTAATTAAATGAAATTTAACAGAGTTAGATGAAACGTTCTTCCCTTAGGAAATAATAATAATCAAACACACATGTATAGAATGGGGAATATCTGGTTTGGTAGTGATATCTGTGAAAAAGTTCTTAGGATAGTTATTGATTACAGCCTGAATTTGAGCCAGTGGTGTGTTCTGCATGCAAAAAAAAAAAGACAAATCCAATTGTGGGTTGAATCAACAGATGTACTATTTCCAAACCACAGAAAGTAATCATTCCAGTTTATTCAACTTTGGCCACATACTACCTGTGTTTTCAATGCCACCCTTTTCGAATAATTCAGAGAAATATGAGGTTTGGAAAAATGCAACAAGAAAGATGATCAGCAAGTTAAAATGCAAGTCTATGACAACAGATTGAAAAACTGGATATATTTAGAAAATATGACTAATAGGGAATATGAAAGCATTCTAAAGATATAGCCTGTGAACAAATGTCACACAGAAAAAGCTCAAGACCTGTTTTCTGTTATTAAAGAATATAAGATATAATGGGGTTAATTCAGGCAGATTCCAATGGAACATAAGAAAAACTTCCAATAATAAAAATAGTTCGACAATGGAACCAATTCCCCCCCCCTCCAAAATGATGGCCTTTCTTTCACTCAATTTGTTTACGTGGGGGGGCTAGATAGCCAGATGTTTGCAACTTTTTAATTTGTATTTCTACATATTGAAGAGGTTGGACGTAGTGGCCTAAATGACCCTTCACCTTTAGAAAACAAGCCTGGTTCCCCCCCCCCCACCATTCTTTTGTTTTCACCTGCAACAACCCAGAGATTCTCAATGGGTTACAGCACAATATTCAAGCCACAAAAAGTTAATGACATAAAGCAAAAATTATACAAAGCCAACCAAACATAAAGAATAAAGATGGAATCATGAAGCACCTGTATTTTTTTCCCCTCCATTTTACTTTGAAAGTAGGTTCTTGTTCAATTGGAGCACCACAATACTTAGCAGAGAGGTGCAATTTAAACAGATCACAACAAGGAATTTGATTTGTAGGATTTCAAATAGTAGCTACTTCCAGAATCAACCAGATTCTGATATCCCTTTAGTACTGAAGTTTCAAGAAGAAAAAACTAGAACCGGGGAAGTTGCACTTTCACTATAGAGCACAATTTTCCAACTATTTCAGGCTAGTGAACCTGTTAGTTGAAAAAAAATGGAATTCCTGATCAAGACATAAATCAAAACGTAAGTGATCATCAGTTACAGACCTCTGACTCACAATGTGAGGCAGTCTCTGACTGGAGGTGGGCAGACTTTCTTGCCCCCTTCATACAGTCCCGTGGTTTGCTCCAACTCTAACCAGTAGACATTAAATTATCTTCAGTGTGCTTCCTACAAAAATGACATCATGTAGATGTCGAAGACTAGAGAAACATATGCTTTCAATCACCACTCCCACCACAATGACGTGATAAAGTGTTTACACATAGGGAGATATTTCATAGGGATGGCTTGTTGGTGGAATTCCATTTCTAATAACCACTGAAATTAGTCTCATGTTAGCATAAATAAAACAGACAGATATCCTGCACCAAATTCATTCATTCATCTAATTCAACATGACTCCATCAAATCAAGCTTGATTACTGAAGAGTTGATTCTTGGCACAAGAATGGAAATGGTTTTTCCAATGCCTCCTTTCTAGGGTGGTTTTTTTTTTTCAATTTCCCAGTTCAGCTCTGAGATTTTCTGGTGATCTCCCACACAAGGTTAGATTGTTCTAGATTGTAGGTTGTCATCAGCCAAGTCTGATAAGTGTTGTTCCTGCCCCCAATTTTAGCGGTGGTCATTATACAGTGATAATGCATTGCAGAATCTGCAACACAGTAAGCTTAGGTTTCAGTGTGTGGCAGAAAATGCAAGGCCCAGAGCTGCACTCTTTAAAAGGGAAAATGCCAACTAATTCACTATCCTCTCTGAAAGGAAGCAGGTTGCCTGCAAAACTTTGAAATATTTCCTAACAATCAAAGCATCAATGTTATTCTGTGCTAAATTCTGGGAGCTGCCATTCACACTTAAATCCTATACTGTTAGGATCACTTGTATTCTGAACTCTCTCCAGCTCTGTGAGGTTAATGCTATCCTTTCCTCCAGTTTTATCCTCAATAGGAGCCTTGTGAGGTGCATTGACCTGAGAGCCAATGAGTTTCCCAAGAGTTTCAGCTAAAGGGGGTTTTCTGACAGATTGCACCCAGGTTTCTTTGGGGGGGAGAAGGTGGAGGTGGGGGAAGAAGGCTTCCTTTTCACCCCGTCTTTCTCACCTTCATATTCTCTCCTTACATTGTGAGACCCACGAAGATACTTCGCTGCCTTAAGCAGAATCAGCTATTTTTGCTCGCTGCAAGTCCCTCCCTTTGGAGGGGGGAATTGCGAAATTGTTGAAAGTAACTGAGTCTATCTGCATATTAATGAGTCAGAGGAAAAGGGCAGCAGGAGCTGTTTTAAAAGAGGAGGAAAGCCTCCGTGCTCAGGCAGAGAGGAGCTGAAACTGGCGGGACGTGCAGGAAGAGACATAACAGAAACCAGGAGAGCAAAACCGGACGAGTCAGTCACGATCCGTCCTTTGGCCTGGCATCCCTCAAACGCCATCTGACCTCCTCTATCTGAACAATCCCGGGGGCAAAGAGAAAGCAGGTTAACCCAGTGAGACCTAAGTGAACCCATTTCTAGGCTCTTCAGGTCTTACTATGAAGCTTTTGACCGCAGTTCTCCTCATATTGGTCCTTGTAATCTGCTTTACCAGCGTAGAAGGTAAGTTACAGGTTCCTCACTAACCACCGTCTCTCTCACTCACTCTGGCGTTTTTCCCTTTCATCCCTCACCAAAACAGCAGATTGAAATACAATTGTGGTCCTTGGAAGGATTTGGAAAAAGAAAAATGACAAGAGACCATAGAATATAGGTTTGCAAAAAATGAGAAATTTTTGCAAAGCTCCCATGAAAAGCCATGGGTAACCCTGGTTCGCATTTAATTTTTCAGCCAAAGTTTACTTCTTGCAATGATCAGCTTTGAAGGGTGAACTCATTCCAGGTTTTGTACAGTGGGAAAAGTGAACAGAACTCAAACAGGTGCAGGTATCAAGAATTTTTTTTAACATTTTGGTTTTGTTGGAAGGCTTGAATTGCTTGTGGTTAAATTTCTCTTTGGCCCAGCTTGGTACTGTGTTATTTTTTGAAGTTTGTAGAGTGTAAAATGATGAATTTGGAATGCTTTTGGCAAACTCTTTTAATATGTATCAAAAGGAAAGAAATTAACATCCGTGAAAGTCATTGGTCATAATTTTCCTTAAACTTTTCTTTGTCATTAAATTTCAACACAGCAGGTGCGTAATTAATAAAATGGGGTTGTCACATGGCTTGTTATACACAAAGGTTGCAATCCAGTGGATTTACTTGGGAGTTAGCCCTACTAGATCTAATAGATCTAATTTCTGTATATAAACAGACATTCACACATCTTCCGTCTACTTCAACTGAATGTAAACTGCTTAAGCATATGAAGGATTGAAGCGATATAAAAATGTTTACAAATATAGCACTTGTTTTTTAAAGTGAAACTATAAACAAATAAGATGTTTCTGTAGATTTTAAAATAATATTTGAACTTAGTCCATACACAAATGGACACATACATTTTGTCTTATAGGATCAAAATGCAAATGCTTAAGAAAGGGTCCGAAAATAAGATTATCTGATATTCAGAAACTTGAAGAGCGGCCAAAATATCCATATTGCAAGGAACGAATGATCATGTAAGTTTTTTTTTAAAAACGGTGTTATATCTAAATCTAATTTAAGTCTGCTTTTCTGCAAATGTTAAAATGATTAAAATAATCTGTTTATTACAGAAGCATATCATATTTAGTGTAGCAAAATAGCTGGAAACTTGTTTTTTCTCTTACATTTAGGAAACATTGTGGATTTGTTAAGTGTAAACTAAAAGTGCAATATGAAGTTAGAAATGCAATAAATCTTTTCAGTTGTTTATATACCTGTACTTATTTATTTGTGTATGTCTGGGCATTAAGAGTTTTCATACTCTGAATCTTAATCTTCACAGAAGCAATTAACGCAAAATCTTTATTATACAATGCTGCAAGACAGCAACTATTTCAATCCCATTCTCTTAAGTGACTAAAAACCTTTAACTGTAATGTAATATTGAGTATATTTATTTTTTAGTCCATTAAGCTCAGTGAGATGTACTGCTACTAAAGATTTGCACTATACATAAGGAATATCTCTTAGCTGAGTAAAACTGCTGATTTCAGTACCCAAAATCACCTCTACCACTTTGGGAATTTGTGCTAAATAGAATCACTTGCCAAGTCATTGTTAATCATGCCAACTTTATATAATACTCACCCCTTTGACTTCCATACCAAAAACATGCTAACGAAATCTTCCTTTTAAAAAATCCCACATAGAACTTTTTAAATGGGCTCTAAAACCCACGTAAGTAACAAATGTAAATGAACTGGTCCTACTTTTAAAAAAAGGATAGTTTTAGTACATCACAGCTCACTCTCCTCTGTGTCAACTGATGCAAAAAACAGAACCCTTCTGCATAGGCATTTAGCAATATTTCCTTTTCTTCCAAGTGATAAATCAAATATGAGAGATGGAGGAAAGTAGCAATAGCTATTTTCAGATCACATAACATCTTTCTTGTGTATTTCAATAGTAGACTCTTCCCCCCCCCCCCCGCGCACCTGAAAAATGTTTACTAGCTAAAGTATATAATGCGAAATATCCGGTGGCTTCTTTCATTTTAGACATGCACCACAATGATATAACTCAGGACATCACAGATATTAGTTCGAAAAAGTTGGCAGAAGTTGGGGAAAAGGCTCTCTTGTAGAATTAAGGTTCACCTGCTTCATCAACTTTGAGGAAAGGAAGTGGCCAGAATGATGTTTTTTTCCATACTGGATACTACCATATAAAAACAGTTTCAACAGTAAAGATATTAAAAAGAATAAATTGCCTGCTCACTTTTATCACTCTCTTGTGACTCCTCATTGAAACGATGAGTGATCTATGAACCGAAAGGCACAGCTTATCCCACTATTGTGTTGGAATGATGGCAAAAGCAAACACTACTCCACTTCTTAAGAAGTATTTTTTCCCCACACTGTCCTTTTTTTAAAAAACAACAACACATTGATTCTTTTGCTCTAGCAGGAAGAGAACAAGTTTGTCCCAGGAAACAATGTTCTGTAAGCCAAGAGGGATTTTATTTTTCATTGCCATTGTTTGAAAACTCCAAACAATACTCTCTGATGCTTCCTTTTAGTTTGTCTTCGGAACCAGTTGAATTTCTTTGCTAGATTTAATTGCTGGTAATCTCAGATTTTTCATATTGATAACTCCAAATGTTTCTTAGGCAGACCCATATATTACATGTGGTTCCAAATTTATTAATCTTTAAGGCTTAAAAAATACTGAAGTATGAAGAAAGACAAACATAAAAAAGAGTCTTAAGATTTTCTTTCACTTAACTTTTTCTTTCTGAACCCTTCTGGTTAGATATACAAATATTTTCTAAGGCTAAATCTGTTGAAGAGTGGGAAAATGGATGAATTCAACACCAATACAACTAACTTACAATAATAATTAAATATTTCATAAGATACTCATTCAAAGAAATATACTAATTTGTAGTCTGTTTATTAACTGACTTCTGTAGCAAAAAAACAAAAACAAAACCTGAGCTCCTGCATCCATAAGTTATTTAAAATGGTGCTTTTATCATTTCTGACATCTTATTTAACTTGTCTTCATTGTTCTTCATTTCACATGCATTTTCTATAATGTGCCCACCCACTCTTACCAGGACCGAAATAGGGATTAACAGATGCTCATTTTTTTAATAAATTGGCTTTGCACTCTATTTTATTATAATCTATTAGGATCATTCCTAAAATTAATTTTGGAAATGGCATATACACACATACGCTTCATCACAGTTCAAAGTTCAGAGATGGGTGATATTTGGATTATTCATGCGCTGTGCATCAAACTCCTTTACCTCTGTGCTCATTCAACGATCATGAAGCACTTCTGCACACAGCTGTAAAGAGTGAGAGGAGGAAAAAAGCTAAAATGTTCAGATTTTAGAGGATAATGTATGCCTATAGAGATTTATGCAAAATCAAGAAATTAAAAATAGAATTGCGGTGGATTGTTAATGTATTGTTTCTTTGCAAGCAATATCGAATTGTTTAATATACACCATAAAAATATTTCTTGTAGCAAGGAAGAATGTGCCTTGCCAAAACAATTTCTTCCACTTTGCTCTGAATCACTATCATTTCTTTCTCAGCTCTGTACTCGGTCTGGTATATATGGCTGTTACATAAGTTGACCGTCAATATTCAATATTCATAACAATCAAATTATATATTCAGTCATTTGGAAGTAAATCCCTTCAATTCATAATTTCTCAGTAAATTTGAAGGCATTCAAACATAGCAGATTCAAGATTTTCTGATATATTATTTGCTTAAAATAATATCTGCCCAAAATTCTAGTTGAAGCTATGTAATAATAATAAGGCATTACATTCATAAAACAAAATGAAGCTAGGCATAAATTTGATTCACCTGAATAAAAAAGCCAAAGTGAAAATCAGTTTTATGGAAGGAGTGTAGGTCAATAAAATAAATAGTTAAGTGCATAAAGAATCTTTTCTGACCAAAAACAGGTCTTTGCATAAATTAATCCAATAGCATAGGCTCCTGGGAACAATATTAACCCTATAACTTTAGGCTGAATCTAGCATGTTGTTCCACAATTCCTTTTACCAAAATTGTAGAATTCAGAGTATGCTCTCTCTGAACTTGATCCTATAGTAGCCTTTCCTTAATCCACCCCCCACCCGAAGTGCTGCAATTTTCCTTTCACAAATTCCCAGCCACCAGAAATAGTCTGGGAATTACAACCATCTGAAGATTAGCAGTTTAGGGATATACTTTTTGTGGCTGTATTAAACATTCTGTGTTTATTGAGAAAAAAACAAAAACAGGGATATATCTATGCATAACTGTTCAAATCTGCAATACACAGGGGTGATGATCAACTGAGAGTTAATGAACATGGATATGGGATAGGGAGAAGGGAGGGGAGTGGAATTTTAGAACTGCCTTGCCCTGAGGTTGTATACCCAGCCTTTGTGGGCAAGAGAGCTGAGAATCTGTGATCCAGACACCAGTATGCTAATATGATAGTAAGTATATGGTAAATGCAATATTATATTTGAAGACCAGCCACAAAAATGTAATGCATCCATCCAATGCATCTATGGCCAATAATCTTAAAGCAATATTCAAATGTACTATCTGCATAAGTTGATTTACTCCGTTGATAATGCACAGCAATGGTAATCACACAAAAAACTGGCACTTAAGAAATAACAGAATCAGGGGTAAAATTCAGCAGGTTCTGACAGGTTCTGAACAATCGGAAGCGGAAATTTTGAATAGTTTGGAGAACTGGCAAATACCACCTCTGACTGGCCCCAGAATGGGGTGGGAATGGAGATTTTGCAGTATCCTTCTCCTGCCATGCCCTCCAAGCCATGCCCACAGAACCAGTAGTAAAAAAAAAAAAAAAAAATTCACCACTGAACAAAAATATATTATAGAAGCTATATAAAATTTTGACAAATAGGGCCAGTGCAAAAATGTGTGCCCTACCAACTCTGCTTCACAAGGATCATGCAATCTCCCAACAAGAAAAAGTTCTCTTTAGAAATTCTCAGAAAGAAAGAAAAATTGGCTCTCTGAAACAGCGATTCATTGGCATTTGTTAGTATGGAATCCTCAAGAGCTTAGTGTGAAATTTTGGATCAGAAAACGAATGGCTTGGCCATCCAGGATTTGGTGGGGTGGAGAACTACCTTTTATGAGAAATAAACTCAGAAGATAGCTTCATGGACAGGAAGGGAGGGTGTCCTCCTCCCTTGCTCCCCCTCCGTATTCCCCAAATATCAGCTTTCATTTGAAAATCAGGAAAGGCCTGTTCCAACTGCTTCTATGGTCCAGTGTGCCAGTGACCTCCTTTTTCTGACAGGTCCTGAGAAATGTTCAAACTTCCAGAAGGTATGGAGGTAGCTCTTTCCCAGTCCGCCTGCATAGACAAGTTATGTCTCCATTACATCAGTGACCTGAAGCTGACAAAAGGTTCAGAAACGTGCATCAGCATAACAAAAGCAGTGCGAGGCTTTCCTGCCTGAACATTGGCTGCCAAGGACTCGTCTGGGCTGCCTGATGGGAAAACCAAACAACAGTGTGCTCTCACAAACAAAATGCCAGTAGAAGTGGGATGTTGGAAGGCCAGCAGAAAAACAATCACAAGCTTTTTTTAGGATGGGCATGAGGGAGCTGTGAATGCCAGACTTTTAGAAGCTCGGCCAGATCTGGCAGTCGAAGGGAAAAGGCAGAAGTTCTGAGGTAGAAATATAACTGAAATCCCTATTAGAGAACATTTTCCCTGTTTGCTAAAAACAACAACAACAAAAAAACCTCTCACAATTAAGCCTCTGAGCATGCAGTCTTAAGATCCCTTCTATTTTTTTCTATTTTTCATAACACAAAAGCACTTTTTAAAAAAATTAGATCATCCTAAAACTTAGTTGCCTACCAGCCTGGTACATTTTCTCTTTCTTTCTGTTTCTAGTTTTTTCTTCTTCTCTGTTGCAATGCAAACCTTGTCTAAACAGAATTGTTTGGAATAGGATGTATAAGGTTGCAATCTCAAACTACAAGACTTCAGAATTGAAAATGTTAGGACTGTTAATGCTTTTATATGTTAACTCAATGTCATTGTATAGAGTGGATAGATAGATAGATAGATAGATAGATAGATAGATAGATAGATAGATAGATAGATAGATAGATAGATAGATAGATAGATAAATAGACAGACAGACAGACAGACAGACAGACAGACTATAACAAGTAATTTAAATCACAATCAGGGAGAAAAATATTGTAAAATTTACTCTATCAGGTCTTCACAAGTTAAGATGTCTGTCCTAAAGGCATTCATGTGATATGTGAATACAATCAATCCCTAGATTGATTAATTCTAGTTCATTGAATAACCATGATTAGTAATTTCAGGCAACATGCTAATCTATAAACCAAAGATTATAAGATACAAAGAATGAGATAATACTGCTCACTATGCGTAATGGAACAAAATGACTTTATATGACATGCAGTATGAGCTACATTACAATCACTCATGAATAAGAAGCTCAACAGTTGCTCTTTTTACAAGCACAACGGAAACATTCTATGTGTGTATATGTGTACATATACACATTCAGACATAAAGTGCTGGGATTCATGAAAATTTTTTAACAAAATGATTGTTTGGTATGGTTATGTTGTTCTAACATTTTACACAAATTTAGAGAAGAAAGGGAGCCAAGAGGAATGAGGCCATAGTGCACCAAAGAAATCCATGAGAGCATAAGTAGGCATTTGGTGTGACAGAAAAAACCACAAGAACTAGAGTTGCAAATATTGTCAAGGTGGTTGCTACGGCAAAGATTAGGAATGTTATAGTAGCTTTTTTCACTTTAAAGTTATGCTGGTATCTGAGAGCCACAGATTACTGAAAAATATTCTGGTTCTTAGGAAGTTTCACTATATAGAACAGCAAGATACATATATACAATTTTCCATTTCTGACCTGTTATTTACATGCACCAAAAATGAATGTAATGCATAGGAGAGCTTGTAGGGTATAAAAATAGACCCACCTAGCATCTGAATCTTGCCAGGGGTGATCCAGGCTGCTTTAGAGATTTGTTTTTTTCTTTACCATTTAACAATTTGTTTAGTTAAGAGCTTGATTGCCAGAAAGATGAACCAAGCACATCCAGACTTTCTATTACTCCAATTCTCTAACAGAATTTTAACAGCAGTAATGCGAATGACACAGCAGTCTGTTTACCAGTGAATGAACTATGACTTACTTGAAGTGGAAGGTTCTGCCTAATACAAAATCGCATGCAACAATGCAATAAAGGTTTCAGGTGTGGAGAGAAAAATAGAACATGTACAGCCATTACACAAAATAGCTCTTAAGAGAGTAATGAACTACTGTGATTTTCCAGATGTCCCAATACTCCATATATCACAACAGTCCCAGTCAACATGGTCAGTAATAAAGGATGTTTTGAGAAATCTAGATTAGCAACACCTGGAAAGACAGTTTGCCCAATGCTTGTAGTAGAAAGTTAGATGGTTAACTAATTATGGTTGTCCAAAGGTGCTTGTTTCAAGAGGACAACTGGACTTTCTGGTTTTTCTGAAGAAGTTTCACTTCTCATTCAAGAAGCTTCTTCAGCTGAAGAATGAGAAACTAATTATGGTGTTAACAAATCTTGTTTGTTAAAATTGTAGGAGCCACTCCATTCTGTACTCACAAATTGGTTTTTATTTCAGAGTCACAATGAAATCACGATTCCGAGGTGGCCATCAATACTGCTTGCATCCTAAACTCCCAAGTACAAAAAGATTACTTAAGTGGTATACAATATGGAAAGAAAAAGAAAGGTGGGTTTGATTGATTATATACAGGTGACGACAATCATATAGCATTATTATAACAAGAGGGCTTTCTTGTTAACCAAATTTGCTTATTTGGAAAAAAGATGTCTCTGACATATGTTTGATTCAGTATTACAGTGACAAGCATGCGAGGTGTCACTCTGTAGATACAGTCTCAATCTAACTTGAAAAAACTTATCCTATTGAAAGAGTGACAGATTAATGTATCTATATTTCTGCTGAAGTAGATTTTCTTCAGAAAGCCAATTATATCTAGGCTAGAAACTGTGGGAGACCATGAGTTCTAGCGCTGCCTTAGATCCAAAACCAGTTGAGTTATCTTAACCCCATCACTCCCCCACCCCTCAACTGGAGCAAGGAAGCAATGGCAAACCACATCTGAAAAACCTTGCCAAGAAAAATGAAGGACTACTCCTGGAGTCACCTGGAGTCAAAACTGACTCAAAAACATACCCACACAAACAAAAAGCTTCTGCTTAAGCCTGGAGCCAGTGTGTTAAACATTGCCTACCTACCTTCTTACTGACTAATATGCCACTCCATATTTTAATTATTACTTAGATGCAACAGCAATTTATGATAAAGTGTTAATATAAGGATGATCATTAATGTTTTAGTCATGTTTTATGCATGCAATATGAAACATAAATTATGCTTGCCTTTTCCTGGTGTGTGTGTGTGTGTGTGTGTGTGTAATAAGTGGTCAATGTGTAGGGAATGAGCAGGAAGCAATGTTTATTATTTTTCAGAAGCCCTTGCAAATGCAATGCATTCTTCATTTCTACTTCTGCTACATAATTCTGTTTCACAAGACTAGTTTTACTACTCTCTTGCAATGGATGCAGGGGAGGATTAAACCAAAGATTAAAGAAAAAAAGAGCTCCGCTCAGTTTTAATTTTTTTTGCTACCCATTACACAAATAGAGTCTCAACTTTTTTTTCCTGAGAAGAAGACGGCCCTGGGGAGAATTTTTTTAAAGAAAATAAAAACCTTCTGGGAAACAGATGTCTTATCCTTTAAATTATCTTTCTTATTATGCTTGTGTGGTGAATTGAAAAAGATCCTCTGCTTATTCTTTGCTAAAATCCTTTAATAAAATCAAGTTCTAAAATTTAGCTACAACCCTGAGTTAGCCTAATCATAAGATCATTTCTGATTCAATCATTTTGCTTACAGATTATATTATGCACAAAGCTCAGACTGAATTCAAGTTAAACAGCGTGCTTCAGGAAAGTTCACCTATATCTGGAATTTCTTCACCTATAAACAAAGCTTTAACCTAATCAAATGTTTTAAAAATCTCTCCATAATTTAGTAATTTCAGATGTGCTGGGCTATTATTTTCAAAGTTGCCATCCATTTCTTCCCAGATGTGCGGTAGTTGACCAGATACATCTGATGGGCATTGATTTTGGCAAAGCATTGTGACAATATCTAAAAGATGAAAGCAAAAGTTAAAACATCTTCTGGGTCGATCTGAACTTTATAATTATGTTACAAAGCAAATTGTTTCAGTGCTCCCAGCAACAGGTTTAGAGAGGTGGTTCCCCCACTTCATCCAGAGCCCTTTGGACTAATTGGCATAATCCTGCTAGAGGTAACATAGTTACAATCACCAGACCTGCATCACATTTGGAATCCTGAGAGAAGCCATTTTCTTAGGGACACAAAGCTGATATTAATAGGCATATATAGCCCCTGAACTAAATGATTTTATAAATGCCCTCTAAAAAGGCACTTCGGAAAGAACTCTCCTTCTCTCTAATTTGGAGGGGGAAATTATTTGCCCATGTGAAATATTATCAGCCTGAATATTTAGAAGGTCTGAAATTATCTTTCTTAGCTAGGATCACATAGAGGGCAGTAGAGCAAAGGGATATTCTTTAATTTCCTTAATTTATCAGTTTGAAGTGGCCATTCTAATTAAAAGCATAGGAGCAGAACATTGTTATAATATCTGGAAAAGTCACAGAACTGGGACACGTTGTTTTTTTTTAAAGTATAATATCATTTGTCCAAGGTGAAAAGGAAGTCCTGACTGATATGGATATTCATATTAGGGACATTGTTTTATTTAATGTGATCTACCTGGTGTGCTGTTTGGCCAGTTTCTGCAGAGATGACATGTTTTGGCCATATCTTACACATTGTAAATAAGTTTTATTTATACCTGACCAAGAACCAAGATTTGTAATAGGTTCAGCTTTGGCAAAGGATAAGAAGTTTTGAATGTTCAGTCTACGTGCCTGAAATAAATAATAATAATTACAACTATATCCCTAAACATGAGGAGAAAACCTGTTTATTATACAATATACACTAAGGATCTGTTCTTCCATTCAGCTACTGCAGAGCCAGTCAATTATAACTGCAAGTACAATCTTTTAACATTAGAGTTCAGGTTTTCTGGAAAATCCTAAAGTTCTACTTTTAGAATTATGGCATGTTGCCTCTAGAACCACGTCCTAATATAGAATTGTGAATTAGAATTGAGATTAGAATTGTGAGTTCTGATATCATTTTAGGCATGAAAGCCAGCTGGGTGACTTTGGACCAGTCTGTCTCTCTCAGCTTAACTTATCTCAGAGGGTTGTTGTGGGGAAAATAAAAGGAGTATTAAGTATGTTCACACCTTGAGTTATTTACGAAAAATAATAAAAGCACGATAAGAAATATAGAAGAATTCTAATATATCACTACATCTATTTACTGCATCTCTGGCTTAGCAATTGTGCACCAGTATGATAAATCTTTGTCCAGCTACCCAATGTAACATAAGTATCTTTCAAAAACACCTTCCTAGGTGATAGCCCCAGGATCACACAACAAAAACCCTTGTGGTTAGAGAACAAATTAAATGCCTGTTTCCCAGGTGAAAAGGCCAGAAGATTGCTTCTCTGTATAAAAGAGATGAATAGAGACTTGGGTAAACAGCTATTTCCTTCAGCATTCTGCTTCAATAAACTTTAGCACACCTGCCCTGAGGTGAAACAGCAGAAGCAGATGAACTTCTAGGAACAAAGGGCCTGCCTGATTGCCTACCTAGTTCCCCTTTGATAAAAGCTCAAAATACAAGCAAAACACTGAAGGTATTATTTGGAGAATATACTCCTGCTCCCAAAAAGAGAGGAGGGTTTTGTTTTTTTCAGCAGAAGTTGGACAGAGCCCAACAATTAATGTTTAAATTGTATATTGGAAACTTTTGAAGGTTTTAAGGATCTGCAAGTGTTGTATCTAGAAATAATCGACAATTTTAAATTATGATTTTGCTGCTTTTGTAAATGGATAAATGTAACAGTGGGAGGTGTGTTGTAACAAATTTGCTGCTTCTTACAATTTAGTCCCACTTATAAGGTAAATAAGCTCGCATTTATTACCTCACTTTTTAAACTAATGAACAGCAAATTTTGGGTCCTTAATGGCATTTTTGGTGTGCCTTTCTGGACCACAAAATAGCAGTTACATAGACAGTGCTGGATTCTATCAGATGTGTCACAGATTATTGATATCTGTATTGTGAAAGACCTTGGGAGACAGGGCAAAGAGATGCTGCCTAGTTAATGGTCACACAAGAGGCAACATAACCTGCAGCTGCATAGTGGGTGGAACAAGAGCTTCAGAAGAGACCCTAAGTATTCTACGGGAAAATTGTACTTTCAGACTTGTAAGATTCTGTTAATATGTAGCAGGGATAAACGTGTATTGTGTCTGATGGCTTACTTGAAATGTGTCATAGAATATAGTTGCCTCATTGTCACAATATGTGTGGGAACATCAAATAGGAATGGTTGACTTGGTCAATTTACCCCCTGAAGCATAAGGTCAATTCTAAATGTGCCCCATGAGACACAAATGTAGAGTAATTCCAGCCATGGGAAAAATTAGTAAATTAGCCTGTTTTGCATATCTTCCCTTTTAAATAAAGAAGTGGAAAGAAGGAACACCTGAAAAAGCAATAATATTTACAACATTCACTCACAGCCAAGGCCTAGCCATTCAAACATTTCAACCAAATGCTGATTACCTGTCGTGGCCAGGCCCAAAGCTGTCTGCAGGAAGAGATTAAAGCAGCATTATGCCATTGTAACATGAGCTCTGTCCCTTCTTTATGATGTTGTCAACTCATACATGTATATAAAGAGAGTAGAGCTTGCATCATATTCGTGCAACAATCCTTTGGTCATTTGGACAAAAACATCTAATCTTGTAGATGCCTCTGACTAAACCATACCTATTGTTGCCTACATGACAAACAGGGAAGGGCTGGCTGTATCATCCAGATTGCCCTTACTCTCCTGGCCCTCCTCAGAAAAAGTGAGTGGGGATTTGAGATTCTCAATATAGACCTGCCAAGAGATTTGGCTGTGGGAGTGACTGACTGGGTTAAGGACATTGTAGGAACAGAGCAAACAAATCTAAGAGACAATTCACTATGAATTAATACAATAATATATGAAAGGAGATCTAATTCCAAACACTGAATTTGGATTCACAGCTATACTTTGTACATCTTTGTTTTATTAAACATTTTGCCCATTCTCAGTATTTATAGGTTTCTGATATGAAAGATCTAATTCCAAACACTGAACTTGGATTCACAGCTATACTTTGTACAGTATTTACATCTTTGTTTTATTAAACATTTTTGCCCATTCTCAGTATTTATAGGTTTCTGATCTTAAAATAAAAGCTATAAATTACAGCAATTGCCTATAAACAAGCAGACTTCTACGCTGAATCAACTGCTGTTGAACCTGAAGAGTTTAATTTTGAAACACATGTCAAAGCTTCTTGAAGATATTCACAAAGCAGCTTCTAGATCTCTTCCTATATTAAATCTCGCATTCTGTATTTCCTAATGTATTGTTGTCCAACTGTTTACATATCTTTCAAAACAGTTTAGATATGCAACGGCAAACCACAGCAACATAACAAAACTCATAATTAACCCAACACTGACAGAACACAAAATATTAGCATTGCCTTAAACATATATAGAAAGCTAATTTTATTGAACACCATTTTAAGACGCAATATGCCACTGAATAGTACTAACTATTGAACAGTAATAGTAGTAGACAATAGTGGGAACTGATATTGCTGTTCACAGAATCATCATATATCACTTTTTACCATCTAGTCCAATCCTCTACCCAATGCACAAATTTACTTCTATAGCATCCCTGGCCAATGGCCATACAAATTCTGTTTTAATGCTTCCAGCAAGTTGATTAAGTAGCATAAGATTTAGAAAGAACAGAAGATGTTAAATCTCATCTGTCCAAGAAGGCTGATAGATCAGTGCTTTGAATTTTAGTTTACTGAAGAGCTTGTGGGGTTGTTTCACAGTTTGGTCAGGCTTACTTTTATATTTCCTTTTGACTTTTTGCTTTTATATTTTCAGAGTTTATGAAGAATAAGAGAGTGACGTCTAGGAGAAGAAGTGGGATTGATTAATTGATGGGCATAAGAAAGATGGACAACAAAGATCACTTCTCACAAGACACAACTCAACATCTATGTTAATTATAAAGCACTTTTCTTGTTACCAAGGATCACTTTTTACATTTTATAGCTGTAAAAAAGCCACCAGATTTCGTAAGTGTCTTTATATATTAGATCCTATACATGGCTCCTTTCTAGTGAAAAATATCATGAATCATAATCTTCATTTAAAATGTATTTGTATAATCGTAATTTCATAACCTCTGTTCCTATGACTCGATATTGGGCTTTATAAGCTCATAAAATGAATCTTAATTTCTTAAAAACAAAATCTAGAACAATCACTTTTTTAGCATGGGGGAGGGCAGGTTTCTAGTCCACAATAAACCTTTTTGGTGTGTCCTTTTCTATGGAGTGAGAGGGGCTAAACTAGGGATTGTTCTGTACCTTGATATCTACTGCTGTAAAATTTGGAAATAAGATTTCTCATTACAAAATTGATAAAAGCTGTTTGTTTTCTAATCCCTGCAGATGGGACAATATAAATATACTACTCATTCTCTTTTGGTGGATAAAAATATTTCTAAAGCAGTTTAATATGGAAAAGACACTTTTTTTTACCTGAAGTTCTTCTGAAGTTTGCAATTTTGTGTTGTGATATCTTCAGGTATATTATGTATGATTTCTTAGATTTGTAGCTTAGAATTATCCAAAAATGTACCTTATTATTGGGAAGGGATGAAGTTTCTGGTGGGGGAATGGACATTTAACTTTTAGTCATAAAGCAGCAATCTGTTATTTCGAATGTAATCGTTTCACTGGTAAGCAGTACATTCCTCTTTATAAAAAATACAAATAACAAAACTACCTTTTCAATTGTAAATATACTATAGGACATTTCCCTATATTACCTTTCTGTATAATGTATTGTACTGCTAAATTATCATACACTATTTAAATGTTTGAAATATTTAGGGAGTTGCATGCAGATTTCATATTTCTTTCTATGACAAATGAAACTTAAGGAATAAAATACATTTTAAAGGCTGGTGGCTAATTTTCATTGGATTCAACATTTCGGGCTCCAATAAACAATTTCTGGATTAGGCTGTTGTAAACATTAAAGGCTAATATCTTACTATTAATGCCACTAGAATTTGGAGAAACCCCCATATTCACAAGAAGTATCTTGCATTTAAGTGCACTTACCCATATTTTTCAAAAAGCTATTCAGAACATTAAAAAAGAATGTCATCAAATCCCAAAGTGGAATTCATATTTTTTTGAAACTGTTATTACTCTCATTCACTTGTTCCCTGGTTTGTCTTTGCCTTTTACAATGTTTATCTAGTCACAAAAGGAATTTAATAAAATCCTCTTTTTTTGTATTCCACGTGATGCAAATACTGCATTTAGAATAGAATAGAATAATAGAGTTGGAAGGGACCCTGGAGGTCTTCTAGTCTAACCCCCTGTTTAGGCAGGAAATCCTACACCACTTCAGACAAATGGTTATCCAATATCTTCTTAAAAACTTCCAGTGTTGGAGCATTCACGACTTCTGGAGGCAAGTAGTCCCACTGATTAATCGTTCTATCAGGAAATTTCTCCTCAGTTCTAAGTTGCTTTTCTCCTTGATTAGTTTCCATTGCTTCTTGTCCTACCCTCAGGTGCCTTGGAGAATAATTTGACTCTCTCTTCTTTGTGGCAGCCCCTGAGATATTGGGACACTGCTATCATATCTCCCCTAGTTCTTCTTTTCCTTAAAATAGACATACCAAGTTCCTGCACCGTTCTTCATATGTTTTAGCCTTCAGTCCCTAATCATTTTTGTTGCTCTTCTCTGAACTCTTTCTAGAATCTCAACCTCTTTTTTACACCGTGGTGACCAAAACTGGATGCAATATTCCAAGTGTGGCCTTACCAAGGCATTATAAAGTGGTATTAACACGTCATGTGATCTTGATTCTGTTTATGCAGCCTAGAACTGTGTTGGCTTTTTTGGCAGCTGTTACACACTACTGGCTCATATTTAAATATTTAAATGGTAGTCCACTTATATTCCAAGATCCCTCTCAATATCATTTCACAACATCAAGTGAATAATGTACAGTTCATGTGGAGTTTCCTCTCCAATAGTGGTAGTAGTAAGGCAAAAGTACACAGACTTGTAACCTACAGGATCCATGTGTTCAGTGTCACACTATTCAATAGAAGACCCTCTCTGAAGCACATAGGAAGAAATGAATCTATTGGGTGATATTGGCTTTGCTCTGCCACATACACAAGTGCTTATAAATTAAGAGGAAAGGGAGAACCCAACAGAGTAAAAGCAGTTGGAACAGCAGGTGAAAGGAACTAGTGAGGAACTAAGATAAAATGAGGTTGGAATACTTGAGGATCTGCAGGCATTTGTGATGTAAAATTTCTTTACTAACAAAAAAGTTTGGTATCAGGATAAGAACTGGCAGGGGCCTCCTGGCTTGATCAGAGTCCAAGGCTAAACTATTATTCTATCAATGAATATTGGTCTGTCCACTTTCTTCACCAGCAGCCTCTCCTCACTAGGGATCCTTACAGGTCATCTGCGAGTTACGACTGTAATGGAGTCTGCCCATTATAATTGATGGTTATGGCCGTTAAGTGAACCACCCCATTTAACACACACCCAATCCCTGCTCCCCACAAAGCATTCATTAAATGTGTGGGTCATTAAGTGGAACACAGAGTGCCTCAGGTGGTGAATGCTTAGTGCACCTAGTGCAGGCCCACCTGATTTGTGCTTCCCCTCACACCCTGAGATACACACCCCCATGCTCTGTTTCCTGCCCATTGGGGTCTGCATACCACTTAGATCTCCTCTCTACCACATCCCCTGCCACAATCGCACATACTTCTCAAAGAGCTCATGAATTTGTGGTACGGAAGGAGGACAGGCTGCTCCATTGTTAGGCCATGTGGTACAATCCCAATAAGTGGCCATGTTTCTCTGAGTAAAAAATAATACTGGCAAACTAAGACTAGCATTAGTGAAAGAAAGAAAATATTGTACAAACAGCTGTATAAACTGTTGTATAAACAGAGTTATATACAGGGTTGTATAAACAGAAGCATAGAATCAAGATGATATGAAGTACTAGTACCACTTTATAAAACCCTAGTAAGATCACACCTGGACTACTGCAACCAATTTTGGTCACCACATTACCAAAAAGATATTGAGACTTCAGAAAAAGTTCAGAGAAGAGCAACTAAGATGATCAAAGTCCTGGAGACTAAAACATATGAGGCTGCAGGATTTAGATTTGTCTAGTCTAAAGAAAAGAAGAATTAGGGGTGACATGATATCAGTATTCCAGTATTTGAGGAGCTGCCACAAAGAAGAGGGGTCAACTTATTCTCCAAAGCACTAGAGGGCAGAACAAGAAACAATGGTTGGAAACTAAACAAAGAGAGAAACAACCTGGAATTATGGAGAAACTTCCCTAACAGTGAGGACAATGAGCCAGTGGAATGGCTCGCCTGCAGGGATCATGGGCACTCCATTGTTAATGATGCTAGCTCTAGTGAAGCTAAATGCTGGTGGAGCAAAAGCTAGGATTAGCGGTTCCACCACAAAACCGCGGTAGACAAAAGCGCGCTCGACGAAAGCGCGTACGTAACGTCATCACAGCGCGATGAAAACATCGCGCTGTGAGCGGTAAATTTAAAAATAAAGCGAAAACCTTACCCTAACCCCCCCAAACCTAACCCTAAACCTAACCCTTAACGTAATGCTAAACCTAACGCTAACCCTTAACCTAACGCTAAACCTAATCCTAACGCTTAACGTAACCCTAAACCTAACCCTAACCCTAACCCTTACCTTTATGTGAATCGGCTTGCTTTAATTTTATTTTAATTTCAATTTAATTTATTTATTTATTTTCGTCGCGCTGCTGATGACGTCACGTACGTGCTTTCGTCGAGCGCGCTTTTGTCTACCGCGGTTTTGACGGGTCACGGGATTAGCAAGGGAAGAAAACCCTCAGTTTTCCATTCCTCACTAATACTAACCTTAGCTTCACCAGCATTATTTTTCATTCGGAAAAATACAGCCACTTCTGGGATTGTGCCACTGGCCCAGCAAGGGAGTGGCCTGTCACCCTTCCCCACTGCAACCTCCTGAGCTGTGCAGATCTTCGAAAAGTAGATGTGCAATTGTGACATGGGGGAGGGGTGGAACATGTGAAACCCAGTGGGGTGACAAAGGAGATCCAGTGCCTGTGGGAATTCGGAAGGGCAGAGTGTCAGAGAAACAAGCAGGTGTGTATGTACACTGCAGAGTCATTGCAGTTGGTCATGACAGCGAACGACCACAGAAGTTGGAAGTGATGTAACTTTGCGACTGGGTCGTAAGTTGTTTTTGGGGGGGCTGGGTCTGCCGTAACTTCGAACGGTCACTAAGTGACTACCTGTAACTGCTATATTGGGATAGTATCACAAGATAGTGAAGTGCTGTACAGAACCCTGGTTGCTGTCCAGGCATCTAAAGAAAATGTACTGTCTTCACTTATAGGAAGAATAAACAGGGAGCCAACTAATTGACGAATAACCAATTGCAGGTCTGTTTGGCAGAAGATAAGGCTGATAGATTTGTGCTGCAAAAATCCAGGCAACCACTAGATGGCAGCAGGGAGATACAGGAGGTCTGCTGCTAGTCAGTTTCTGGGGTTTTGCAGGTCAGGTCTTGTCATATTGTTAAGGAATAATGTAATCATCAATTTCTACAATCATCACTCTGTTTCTTCAGTTCCCTCAACCAATGCTTTTGCCTCTGGCTCATTGCTTTTATTATACCACTTGCACAGAAGCAAATAACAAGAAACAAAGTTGGCTGGTTGTAATAAGGTTCAAGAGTTTTTATTCTTCCTGACCCAACATGATGTTGGAAAGAGGCTATGCACAGGAGTAGAGGACTCTGCCCATCTGCCCA
Source organism: Thamnophis sirtalis (assembly GCF_051295495.1). Taxonomy (NCBI): domain Eukaryota; kingdom Metazoa; phylum Chordata; class Lepidosauria; order Squamata; family Natricidae; genus Thamnophis; species Thamnophis sirtalis. Next base: position 93,402,756 of record NW_028261383.1, read on the forward strand.
TCAGCATGCTAACGCTCTGGAAACTGAAGAGCGCGGGACCAAATTTGATGTGGAGGTAGAAGCTGGCAAAAGAAAGAATTTGAAAATGGGCCAGATCTGGCTTGAGGATTCAGAGAAAAACATTAAAATTGGATTATAAAGTGTTACGAAAACTTCTCATTGAGAGCTAGTCCTTAAGAACCACATCCAGCACTCAAAACTAAAGTAATCCTCTCTCATCCCTAAACAGGCGATTGATGCCCAGCCCAGATGTCTTGGCTGTTTTGCTTTGGCATCTGGCCAAGGAAAAAGCTAGAAATTTCAGAAATAAAGGGGGATTAACCAATGTCTAAACACCCCACATTAGTACAGGAGTACCCATACTACATTTGTCTTGTTGGGGTACTCCTCAACTTACAACCAAAATTGGAACCAGAGCTTCCGTTGCTAAGCAAGGCACTCATTAAGTGAGTCACATCTATTTTGATAATATTTTTGCTGCAGTCGTTAAGCAAATCTTGTGGTCATTAAGTGAATCTAATTCCCCCCCCCCCCATTGACTTTGCTTGTCAGAAGCTGGTTGGGTAGTTCACAAATGACAATCATGTGACCTTAGCATTCTGCAATTGTTGTAAATACATGCCAGTTGCCAAGTGCCCAAATTTTGATCATGGGGATGTTGCGAAAGGGACAAGCTCAGAGAGCACCAAGGACTCCATACTGAAAAAAGTGGTTGTTTTTTTCAGTACAAAGTCCTTGGTTTTCCTTGAGCTTGGTTGTTTTTTTAAATAGATGTTTCATTATCCATCTCTCCTTTTAGAACACATTGTTTTTAAAATAATAGTCATAAGGTGAGGACTACCTGTAAAGCAGGGGTCCATTGTAACTTTGAACAGTCACTAAGTGACCAGTCATATGTCAAGGACTACCTGCAACAAATATAAGCGACCCTTAGCAGATTTAAACTAACATATGAATATCCTGTATAGCAAGGATTTGTTCTTTCATTCAACTTTTACAAGTCACAATTGCATTTGTAAGAGACCAAGTACTCTTGATGGTTAGAACCATCCAAGGGGCAATGGCAAGGACATTGCCCTCATTTTAATATAATTTAAGTGGTTTTCAGGATACAGGAATGATTAATATATACATTCTAAACTAGCTTACTTTATGTATGAGTTCAATTAATTGTTCCCCCCAGGAAAAATTATACAGTCCTTCAGAGGACAACAGTTTCCTGGAAAACATTCTCAGGTGAAACTGTAATATTGTATTGACATCTCTTAAATCTGAAATTGCAGCCAGTTTCCATACGCAGCATAGGATAGGAATGTAGACGACTTTGCTTTTTCTCAAATCTCTATAAATAAAAACCTAATCTAAATCTCATTTATAGAGTCAACAAAAGGCAGACATAACAAAGACCAGAATAGCAAGTCTAATTACCATTAACTTGAAGAAAACCAAACTGCAACTAGACCAACAAAACATAGTCATTTTGTTAAATTATACTTTAAAAAGGCTACAGTATTTTGTGCACTCTTACTAGAGATTAAATATTGCCAAAGAAATGCAACAGAAATATAATATTTAGTATTTTAACTGTAAATTCAGATAGGCAACAGGGATAAATGCTAATTCTATTTTCATATTTATTTTGGCAGTATTCTTAATGGCTTATCTCCTAATGTGATATAGGCTATCATTTGATGCTCAACTGAATTAAACATTAGAACAACAGGACTATTTGTACAAAAGAACAGTAAAGTCTCTTGCAAGTTGAAATTTACTCCTAATGGCTTTATATAGAGATTGAAGTCTTGGAAGAATTATAGACACTGTTTACCATTCCCTTCTTCTAAGATTTTTTATTGTTGTTGTTATCTTGCACTAGTGATTTCCTGATCATTTCCCTTTCATAATTAACCAGGTTCATCTGTGCTTTGGTTTTTCAAGATCAACTAGTATTGACTGGATACTGCTCTGATGTGCCGTCGAATAAATGGACACAAATATAATATCAAAAATTCAATGTTTTTTTTTAAAAATAGTGTGGAATCAGCTCCCAAAACTTTTTGTTACCTTAATCCAGCTATTTTTCACATGAGAATTTTCAAAGATGATTCCAGTATCAGTCAACTTGTCTACAATTCACCAAGAGGTCCACCTATATCTCTGCGGCTTACACAGGGACAAAAATGTATCTGTATCATACCTGGGCCTCACCACTCAGTAGAAATCTAGAAGAAATATATTTATTTATTATATACAGGGTATAATACATGTTGGGTTTGTTTGTCTTTCTTTTTGTTTTAAAATTCCAGGGATAGTAACTTCAACAGGCCGGATCTACAGATGTAAGAAAGAAGGGAGCTCAACCAATTTTGATTAAATAAATGTGGGACATGTTCAAAGTGTTGTAGCTTGCAGTTTTGATAGCAAAACTATCTACACAGTGATGATATGATCAATTCTTCAATATGAATTCATCTCATTCCAAAATGCCATTGCTTTTCTTCATCATCACAGCTCAAAACTTCTTTGGGCTTCTGGCTTATTCTTCTCTGGCAATTTTGTTCTACTGAATTTCTGGTTTAGTTAAAACCCCACACCACCCCCTACCCATGAAATCTCCCCCCCCCAACACATTCCTAGCTGCCTAATGAACCTCCGTTGCTTTTATTAATATTCACTCTCCCAGTTCTTTTTTTTCCCTTTTCAAATAGTTACAACAACACACACACACACAATCAAAAACTGAACAATAGTAGAAAATGGAAGAAAATACAGCAGAATTTTGCTTCCTCAATTCTATTTATTTATTTTGTGACTATCATTTGTTCATTACTCACTTTTTAGATAATAATCTAAGAATCTTGTTTTGGACAAAATAATTTGGAAGCTTTATCTGATTTCATTAATCCACTTTTTCTTAAAGAAATAATATTACATTATGCAAAATAGTTCACATTAGCCTCTTAAGTATTCTTCTACAAAGCCATTCAGGAGAGCCAAAAATATATGAAAAGGAAGCTCAGTTGTGGAGGGAAGGCAATAAATCAAGCCACTAAAATATAAGATACATTTATAATCATAGGCCAATTGCACATTGGAAATATTAGTGTCATTAGCTACCTAGATTCTGCCCCAGTGCCTGGGCATTCTGCAGATTTGGATAGGAACTATTTTTGATCCAATCCTACCAATACTGAATTATTATGAATGCTAGGCCACCTAAACCAAGGGGTGTTCTGTCTTTGAACTTGGATGGGTTAACAATTCCCCATTCAAAATGGTATATTGTGATTCAAGATGCTGATTAAGATTTATAAATCCCTACATAGTAGAGAGCTTGATTATTTGAGGAATCACCTGTCTCTTAATATCAGCCTGTATAGTTCAATCTGATAGAGTTGGTGAGTTCACGTACCCTTCAATCAGACAGTGCCATTTTAATCCAAGCCGTAGAAGTGCCCCTTTATTGTTGTGGCACTTTTCTCCTGGAATAAGGATTCCAATTCCTGAATCCTCTGAACATTTATTTAGCAGTGTAAGCGCTAGTTTTGTATCAAAATTAAACTACCAGGCTAGAAATTGGGAACCCATGAGTTCTAGTCCAACCTTGGACACAAAGCCACCATGGTGATCTTGGGTCAATCACTCTGTCTCAGCCCCAGGAAGGAGACAATGGCAGATCGCTTCTGAAAAACCTTGCCAAGAAAATTGCAAGGCAGACATCAGGAGTGAACATTGTTTCAAAGTCTCACACCCACACACACACACTCACACACAGATAGAGATAGGGAGGGAGAGAGAGAGATGACAGAAGGTAGAAGGTAGACATATAAAGTATCTCAACTCACTTCTCTTTGTCAGAAGATTGGGCTACCTGAGCTGGATAATTACTAGAGAAAGAAAGGAGGTAGAGAAAATTCTATTTCTTTGCTGGTCATCCTTGTCTGAAAGCCCAATTAGAGATAGAAACTGCTTTATTATTTGTAATAGACATAAGTAAGCAGCATCAAAGAAGTACCCATTCATTTCTAAACATTTCCAAGAAAATCAGAATTATTTTTAAAATTACTTACAGATTGAAAAGGGAGAAAAGTAGGGGAGGGAGGGAGAGAGGAAGGAAATTAAAGATTTATAAAATAAAAAAATAGGAATTGAAATAAAAAGGAAAAGCCTTCTACTATTACTCTTACAAGTAGCATTAAATTGGAAAAGATAATCATATATAGTATGGCAAGTTAAGAACTAGTATTAAAATCAAAGCAGAAATTGACAAAGCTAAGAATTTTTAGTTCAAAAACTAAAGAATTACTAAGAATTTGTAAACTAATCCAAAACAGTTCATCTTTACATTACATTCTATCAGACAGAATCTAAAGTTTTAAAACTTTACCTTAAAAGAAGCTTGTACTTTTAGTAAGCACTCTTGAAAAAGAATAAGGGGTGTAAAGGAATAGAATCACTTTCTGTGAAGTATTGCCAAGAAATGAGAATATCTCCCAGGTCAATAATGGGTCTGTGCAAAAGACTGAAGCCTCAGGCTGAAATTCTATAACCCTAGATCTGACAAGAAGTACCACCAAAGAGCTTCCTTTGGAATATGATGATTGCAGTGCTATTTGAATTATCTAATAACTATTCCAAGTCTAGAAGGTGGCTCCAATTTCTACACTGACTGAGATGACTTGAAATTTAGATCAATTAACCAGTGAAACAACTTACCTCCAGAAGTTGTGAATTATCCAACACGGGAAGTTTTTAAGAGATTGGACAACCATTTGTCTGTAAATGGTATAGGGTTTCCTGCCTGAGCAGGGGTTTGGACTAGAAGACCTCCAAGATCCCTTCCAACTCTGTTGTTATTATTATTAAATTAAATAATAATAGTTCATATTTTTTCTTCAGTGGAAGAAGAGTGAAGATCCCTGCCAATATAAAAATGATTTGTTTTCTCTTTGGCATACTCTTTTTCAGCAAAGTATGTTATAGTAGAAGAGTAGAGTCTCAGCAGACTTTTTCACAGTGAATGATCTCTTATTAAACTTTTACATGCTGCTATACTACACTAGTTGAACTGTGGTCCAATTCCAATTCAGCATTGGATAGTATCATATATTCATAATGTAAAGCTGTATGTGTGCAATTGTTGGTGGGACAAGAGATTGCACTTTTGATAGAATTACAAATGAGGCTGCCAGAAAAAAAAATAGCATTTAAAAATTGCCATTAAATATGCTCATACATCTCATTAATGTTTACTACCGTAATAATACGTTAAATGCTTAATATTGCCCATTCTGTCACTTTAAAAGTTATCATTGAGCAGCATCTTTTGAAGACCAAGACCATTTTTTTCCTTTTGGGGGGCTTGGTACACCTGCATTCAATCCTTTAGCTACAAGTTGCATATCCCCAACAAAACGTTAGTTGAACACAATACTTAATCTTGAGTTTGTATCTAAAGCGCAATGCCTTTGTTTGAGGCCAACAATGTATCTTATTATCATATTGTACCCATTAAAAAGTTAAATTTATATCTGTCCAAGGTCTCAAGCTCCAAAGCAAGAAAGTTAAATATGTAAATAGGAGTCAAAAGCCAACAGGTTGAAATCAGGCAAAAATCTAGAGATTAAGACAGTTAAGTTTCAGAAATCAACATTCAGATATCAGCAAGGGCGTGCAAAGGCAGGGTTTTCAATGAAATCACAGACTTCAAGTCAAGCACAAAGATACACTATTCTTTTCTGTAGAAAACAAGATAGTTTGCCTCTGGTGTCTAAAAGGCAACAAAGTGGGTGGCAATAGAAGTCTTTTTAGGACAGTTATTTTATGCGAAAATTCAGACGTCATTACACAAAAGGTCATCTGCAACCCAGGATGTTCCTTTGTCTGTAGATCTCCCACAGCCTTGGCTAACCATCTTTTCCATCTTTAGAAGGGAAAGCCTTGCAATATTCTGAGGTTTGATCCATCAGCGTATAAGATTCTAGGCATTGCGGGTGCTACAAAACTGAAGCCACCAACTGCCTTCTAGAACAGCAAAATATTTAAGAAATTCTGGACTCCCTGGAGAATGGGAACAACCCTGACACAGGGAACAAACTGACACAGAGAAGGGGAGTCCCCACAGGAAATGCCTGGGCCTCTTCCCATCATATTTTTGACCATTGGAGATCTTCAACAGGCATCTTTCTGTCTTCAGACTGAATGAGCAGCGTTTATGTGGGATGGATGATGTTAAAGATAACCTAGGCTGAGTCATGTAGGGCTTCTTAGAGGATAGTTGTAATATTCAATTCTATTTGAAAACATATTGGTAGACAACAGCTAAAGGGGATGTCTGAAATGGTGATGTGATGTTGTGGTCATGTAGGTTTATGCAAGCCTAACAGAATGCAGGCCCAATTGCATATCATTTTTAGAGCATAAGACCGTCTATATTTACTCAGAAATAAATATCTACATGACAGGAGATTTTGAGTGGCATGGGGGTGAAGACCAGTGGTGGGTTTCAATTTATTTTACTACCGGTTTGCTCATGCACATGTGCTCACATGTGCAGAAGCGTCCGGGTGGGTGGACAGAGCCTCCCCCCGCCACCATTACCGGTTCGCCTGATCAGTGACGAACCGGCAGAAGCCCACCTCCAGTGAAGACCATTTGGAAGGTTGAGAGTTCAATCCTAAAAGTAGCAGTTTTTCTCCTGGGGCACAAAGGAAATATATTTGCTGTGAACTCCTTGATGGAAGGGCATCCACTAATAAATGCTGAGCCTAACTCAACCCTGAATTAAGGGATTACAGGGTTATAAAAAGGGAGATTTGTTATCATTATAAAACACTTGATTATATGTAGAATATTAACATAAGCATCCTGCTAATGGATAATAACTTAATAAACTCCATTTATTTTGCAGAAGAGATTGCTTGCCATTCCTGAAAGCAAAAGGGCAAAAATAGTTTGCAGTTAAGTAGTAAAGATTGCCATCTAGTGACTAATGTGTGCAATTTCTAATGAAATAGACAATATTTATTTACTTATTTATTTGTTTATTCAATTTCTATAGCCACATATCTCAGTCAATGACTCTGGCCAGCCTAAAATTAAAAAAAATGTTACAATTAAACACTAAAAACATTTTAAAACAATAAAGCATTCAAAATAAATATACACAGCAACCAAAATTTTTGATTAGTTAGCAATAAAGCCAGGATACAGAGCCCTTGATATATTCAGCACTCCAGACACAAGAAGATAACCAGGGTTTTAGGGCTTTTCAGAAAGCTACCAGGGTTGAGGCCATTCTAATCTCCAAAGAGAGGGTATTCCATAGAGCAGGGGCCACAGCACAAAAAGTCAGTCTTCTAGTCCGCGGCAGCTAAACTCTGGCTGGCAGAATCTAAAGTATGTCCATAAATGTCTCTTCTTCCACAGAGCAGAGATGAGGGAATGGCATACCCGAAGTTACTACTACATGCAACTCCTGGAAGACTAAGATTCTAGGCCATTTTAAGGTTTATATTTTCAAATCTTACTAACCTGCCAGGTGCCAAACTGCCGCTGTCAGAGCCTGAGAGAGACACTTTCGTGTTTTATCGACTTCCCATATCATTTTAGAAAATAAATCAGTCTGTTTCCAGATGAATCCTAGCAGTAGGCCTGGTTGCTCTCTGCTTGACATCATATTGAGATCTGTCAGTGATTGCTTCGTTTGAAGCTGTGATCCATCCAGTCCGTTAAAGTGTGTGCAGAATTTACAGGGAATTCATTTTGCCACTGGCCTTTTATGGTGGAAAATAACTTGATTGTTGTCATTAAAGCTACAAAAATAGAATGTTATAAATGTTTGGGCTGTGGGTGGCAACAAATTATGTTTCTCTTTTTTTCTAGCAACACATTTATTTTATTTTGTTTAAGCAAATACAGAAATAGAATACCCACAGAATGAAAGTCAGTCAGACTATATTTGGTGGGCATAGGGGAAGGGGGAGGCCATCCTGCAATGAATTTAGCCAAGTCCTGAGTTTTAGCAAACTATTCTGGGTTGGGTTTTCTATGACTTCACAAAGCAAAGCAGAATCCCCACATATGAACTGACCTAGACTGAATTGGTGCCATCAAGGATCTCCATGGACAGTTCAGTGCTTCCAAACTTAACAAAAACACAGGGTTTTTTTTTAATGTCTGAAAGAAAAAAATTCTTTCCTCATAAATGATGTGAATGGTAGGAATGTTATGGAGCATAGCTCTTAAACTCTGCATATTTTTATAATTTAAGAGATTCATTATCAGGAGATCACTCCACAATATCTATTGTTTTATAAATACCACCAATCAAGCAATGGCAATTTTTCACCTCACTGCTTGTCTATTTCAATAAGTTTGATATAGAACCCTTGATTCCGGACAACTATTGACCAGTTTTTAATTTTTCATTTTGGGGGAGGGAGGGTTGAGGAGAAGGTGGTTTAATGGCCATTGCAGAGGATTTTGGAGGGAAATGGATTATCTAGACTTGGTCAGTCAGGTTTCAGACTGGGTATAGTAAGGAAATAGCACTGGTCATGCTCATGGATGACCTTTGACAGATCCTTGTGACAGATGGTGTATCTACCCTTGTGCTGCTTAAGCTCTCAGTGGCTTTCAATACCATTGGTCTTCTGAACTGGCTGCGGGGCTTGGCAGTAGGATATACTATTACAACGATTGCCCACTTCCTTGGTTCCTGTTTGTGTTGATGAGAGAGGAGAGATAACATACATAGCCCTTAACTTCTTGGTTGCTTCAGATTTTGATGCTTTCCCTTCTCCTATTTAACATTGTGTTAAACTGATGTCAGCCCTCCCAGATAAACAGAAAACACAACAATTCAACTAATTTTTGTAACTCTACATTAACGGAATCTTGCAAGTCTGAAAGGACAAACTTCCCATCTCCACTTGCTCGATCCATTAGTGCAGGTCCTTTCAAAATTTATTTACTGACTGTTAAAGCCATTGGAAATTCCTGCCTCTCTTGTCGGATGTTTCGTAGGCGTATTTTGTTCCTTGAGGTCATCCACATATTCCATTACGTAACCCGGTTCATAATTATCTTTGCTTTTGAGTAGGTTGTGGAATGTAAGAACAAAAAAGGTGACAGCTGCCACTCTTTCAGGAATCTGCTGATCAACCCCTCACACTTTTTAATGCCTGATAAGTCTAAGTATAATCTTTATTCTCATTGTACGTAAATACAATGAAATTGGTTGATGTGGAAGGAGCTGAATCATTCCCCTCCCCGCCCCCCTGGTCTATCTCTTGGTATCCACAAAGCTCCCTCTATCCGATGGAAGAGTTTCTGTTGCTTGTTTTGATCGACACTTGATTCTGGCAAGTTTGGTAGCTTCCTAGGATGGGATTTGTTGGGATATTGGTTGTGAAAATGGTGTGCCAATGGTGGCAATGAATATCTGTTACTGCCACCCATTATGTTTCTGAGTCTGGGTATCCTTTCCTGTGTACAAAGTACTCAACCTGCTTCACTCTGTGTCTAACACTGCTTTTACCTCAGAGTCTTCCTCCCCATCTACTGGAATAGGAGGGGGCGGGAGGAGTACAGGGAGAAGTTAAAAAGAGAAGTGAAACTTCTAAGAGGGTGAGAGACGACGGATCGAAAGGATCCCTTTTTTAAAAAAAAACAAGACTGGCTGTATTAAAAATTAGAGTAGATTAAGAAATTAGGAATAGGGGGGAATATTGTTATACATATTTTTGCCTAATACATTTAAAGTGAAAAGTAGAGGTTAAGATCAGATTTTGAAAAAGGGTGTTATCAGGTATGTTCAAGAATGATGCTATTACTATTAGAAGGGTGTAGCAAATATTGAATAACTGAAGAATGAAGGATTATGTGCTGACATAAATATGTATAATAACGTTAGAACCACGTAAGTTTGATTAATGTAGTAATTCTCATTTGTATCAATATTATTTTTGAATCAAAATGAATGACACTCAGATGCCACATTCTCCTTGTAATAATGTTGCTGTATCTTTAAAAAAAAACATTATGCAAAAAAAGGAGAGGGAGATGTTATCTGTGGATGCAGAGTGCATCAGGAGGGGCTCTTTCACAAACGATGATCAATAGAATAAAGCTAGTCCACAATTTACAACCACAATTGAGCCCAGCATTTATGTTGGTAAGTGAGAAATTTGTTAAGTGAGTTTTGTCCCATTACAACTTTTCTCACCACATTTGTTAAGTGAATCACTGCCATTCTTAAATTAGTAACAGTGTTGTTAAGTGAATCTGGTTTCCCCATTGATCTTGCTTGTCAAAAGGTGGCAAAAGATGACCACATGACCATGAAACACGGCAACCGACATAAATGTGAAACTGTTGTCAAGCATCCAAATGTAAATCACCATTAGAATGCTGCAATTGTCATAAGTGTGAAAAATGGTCATGAATCACTTTTTTCACTGCTGTTGTAACTTCGTATGGTCACTAAATGAACTGTTATAAGTTGAGGACTACCTGTACAGGTGAACATTCACTGATGCTAGCAACTACAAGCAAAATGCTACAGGGTTTGTTTGTTTATTTCTTTATTTTGTATGTAGCCTTTATCAGTCTGAGCTATTCTTTTAAGAGGTTTTGTGCTGCTTGCTTCTTGTGCAAGATATCTGTGGTGCAAGAAATAGCACTTTCTTGTCTGGTTGTTGGTAAAACCCATGGGTGGAATCTATACATAGATTCTTCAGAACTTATGTACTTATTTCTTTGAAAATAGGACAAAATTCTGTCACTCAAAAAGTCTAAATAATGGTAGTGTTGTTTTTTTAAAGTAATATTTTAAATATTCTGCATTGGCCAAGTAGTTAAAGAACGTGGCAGAAGACCATTTCAAAATGTCAAAACACATTCTCACAGGTTTTCTGAAAATGCCAAAGGCCAAACTTAAATTTGGTTGATTTTATTATTAAATGCAAGCTATTGGAAGACCAACAGATGGCAGTGTCCTCTGCCAAGTAGAGAAATGGAGAAGCTGAATTGTGCCCATATCATTACGGTTAAAGCACATAAAACTGCTTTGGAATAGCAGCATATTGGATCTAACAGGTGTTTTACTGATGATGAAAAGTTACTGACATTTTCATCATCGATAATTCCATAGCAGTGAGAACATCACTCAAGCACAGTAACTACATAATCTTTGACTATATAGAAATGCTGACAAAAGAGCAATATGAATTAATTGATAGATTAAAAACAAGCACCTTTGTTTTGATCAAGTGACTAAGGCATTGTCCTGTTGGAAGAGGCTCCATGTATTGTTTTCAACTCGCAAAGCACAAAGCATATAAACATGCTAGCTTTGGGGAAATTGAATGATCTCTGTGGATCTGCCTAATTCATTGTAATCTCCTATCCCGTTTAGGAGAACTTTTCCAGTCTCTGTGCAAATCACAATGGGACATGAGCAAGATGAGATCCATTATCTGAGGAGAGGTGGGACCAGATATGACATCTTGATTTGATGCAAGGTTCGTCCCCTGAAATTTTGTATTTACTAAGTGGTGACAAGTTTCTATCAAATGAGAATTAAACTCTATGAATCTGTTGATGTGGTGTCTTATTTATGTCATAATGAATATGTTAAGATTGCAGTGGCCACTGGGCTTCAGCATCCAGAGAGTGGAGATTGAAGTTTCTGCGCAGTCCTTGTTTTTATCCTGGAGGATCCTATGGTTTCTGGGATACAACTTTTACGTAAAATAGAGGAGTATGGTAGGATAGCGGGGCTACGTATAAACAAAGATTGCAAAAGGATGTGCTGGTTCTGCTGAATCATAGATCTAACATCTCTATTCACTGGAGAGTAAATTATCATGAGTTATTGTTATGAGTAAAGTGCTTGAATTCTGCTCCCTCAATAGCAATTTTGCAATTGTAATCTTTAGCCTTCAGTTCCTCTGTTACCATCTTGATCTGAGATGAATCAAAACCGGATAAATGCTACAATTAAAGAGGAAGTCTGCTAGGGAAAATAACAGCAGCCAGAAAACAATATTTGCACCTTATTTTAAAGAATTGTGATGAAATATTCAAAGTTTTCTTCCCACTTCTTTCTTCTTCAAAGAATCCCCTCTGCTGTAACCAAGAATATAACATTAATAGTTGACTTGTTAATTTAGTTTTTATAGCTTAAGGCTTCCTCCTCAAATCTCAATCACCTCAAATCTTCCAGCTTTATTTCTTCTGTTTGCAGCCACTGACAAAGTTGTTTCTATTTAAGCATCTCCCAAGGATGAAGGCAGAAAAGGAGAGTATGGGGAAAGGCCTTCACTGTAGAAGAGAAATTAAAAATGGCTTAGCACTGCATTAGAGGACTTCTCAGAATTTGCTGCAGAGATTGGGGGAGTGGGAAGGAACCTTACTACTTCCTGCAAACTTTTCAAAGAAAAGGAAGAAAGTACTGTACCATTAGCTTTCCAGAATTAGTAGCTTGGATACACCAGTTTTTGTTCAGACAACTCCAAACATCACTAAAAAAGACTTTAATCACTTCATGAATATCCATGAAGCAATCTAAGATCTGGAAGAGTGGACTGGTTCCCTTTGGGTCCCTACTCCAAGATGGTATTGCTATCAGAAACCACAAAGGTGGGAATCAGGGGTGGGTTGCTGCCAGCATTATTGCCAATTCATTTTGTGTGAGCCTACCCACCACACATTAATTGTGCATACATGCGCAGAACATTATAAAATGACTAAAAAGCATGCCGGTAATGGCATGGGCGACCGGGGAACTGGTTCGGGAGTATGGCCAGCCTGGCGTCTCTACCAGTTCGGCAACCCAGTCCCAATTTCCACTACTGGTTCACCTGAACCGGTGTGAACCAATAACAACCCACCTCTGGTGGGCATCTTTCATTATTGTCCACCTTATATTGGAACAATAGTCTCCTGGAATTAGACTGACACCAATCTCATTGTTATTTAGGAAGGCTAATTATATTTGTAGGCTAATAGTATTGGAGTCCCACTTTCAGCAGAGTTATTGATTTATGGAATGTATTTTAGTGTAGTAGCATAAGAAAATTTTATTGTGATGTTCTATTAAACTTATTGTTTTATCTCTTTCAAAGCGTTACCTATTTAGAGTTGTTTGAGACTGAAATAGCATATAAGTTTAAACAAAGAAAGAGATATTTTATTACGCCCTTAAAAGTCACTATTTTTGAAAAAAGATCTTCGGAAAAAAACATATGATTGAACACTTAAACCTTTCTTTCCATTTCATTCAAGACCACAAAATCAGGGTGGGTTTTTTTTTTTTTTTTTGCAAATAAATTTATCTGAACTGATAAATGGAAAAAAAAAAGCAGAGGAAAGAACTACCGTATTTTTCAGAGTATAAGATGCACATTTCTCCCTCAAAAAGGGGGTGAAAATTGGGGCACAGCTTATACACTGAATACAGCATTTTTGGCCTCCTAAAACCCCACCCCTGTCACCAAAATGGCCATGCATAGCCTTTAGGAGGCTTCCAGAGTGCTGCTCAGGGCTGGGGAGGGCAGAAATGAGCGAAAAACAGGCTATATTTTTGCTCAATTTTGCCCCCCAGACCCAAGGAGCACTCTATAAGCCAGTGTTTTTCAACCTTTTTTGTGCAAAGGCACACTTTTTTCATGAAAAAAATCACGAGGCACACCACCATTAGAAAATGTTTAAAAAAATTAACTCTGTGCCTATATTGACTATATATAAGGTGTTTTTCCCACGGCACACCTTACACTATGTCACGGCACACTAGTGTGCCGCGGCACAGTGGTTGAAAAACACTGCTATAAGCCTCCTAAAGACTATGTGTGCCCTTTTTTGACAAAAAAATGGGCCAATTTTCGTGGAAAACAGGCTGTTTTGGGGGATTTGCAGAGTGCAAAAACTTTTTTTTTAATTTGCCTCTTCAAAATCTTTGTGCGTCTTATACTCCAGTGCGTCTTATACTCTGAAAAATATAGCAATTCAGAAATGCATTTGTGTGAACCAACCCACAGTGGGTACTTCAATTTCTATCACTGTCATGGTGATACCTCCAAAATGAAGCAATCACTTCTTCCACTCAGCTTTATAAATCCTAATGCTACATCATAGAAATGCTTGCTGCTTTCTAGTTATTTCAGCCCTTGGTCAAGTGGTCCCCAAAAGTTTAGGAAAAAACTGTTTGACGGCACTATCATGTCCAGTTCTTTTCTTTGAGGCTGGTCCTTTGTCAGAGGAGCTCAGTTAGTGAAACTTCAGCATTAGACCCTGGACAGCACCAGGAGCCCTAGAGGAAAGCTTCTTTGTCAGAAAGGTGAAAAAAGACCACCCCTCTTTTTCCTTGCCAAGGATGGATGTGGAATGCTTCCTTTGAGTAGGTGACACACAAACAACAGCTTGCTATTATTCACTTAGATCTAATGGCACCTTCTTCTCTTTAAATACCCCAGAGGCAATAGAAGGATTGTTTATGACACATGCTGTCCAACTGAATGCAAGCATAGATGCAGCTATAGGAAAAGGTGGTAGCTTTTGCTTCTACTGATCCATTGGTGGCACTTCATTTTTCTGTACAACTTCCATAAGGATGCTTCAATATAGGGTTATCGAAAAACAATTCATTCATGTTTAGTATTATCTTTTATTCTGCCACGCTTTTTCAGATGTTTTGTATCAATTGTATTTCAGGATAAGGAAGTTTGTTTGTTTGTTTGTTTTGTTGCTAGAGCATACTAATAATGCTACTGGTTTGTGTTCCCGTGTAGGTCATTCAGATATAAAATGCGCAGGAAAATGCATTAAATACAAAAATGCATTCAGTCTTCATGAAACACACTGAAATCAGTGGGATTTAATTACATTTTTTTCTTTATAACATAGAATGCTTTCAACACAGAGATTTAATATACTTTTAGATCCCATACGAGCAGAAGAGACTCCTCTCTGGTGGCAAGATATTAAATGGCATTCCAACAGCCTTCATGCCAAAGAACACAATCTGTGACTATTAAATAAAAAAATCACATGCCCATATGAAAGATCATATGCATTGGATCCATAAAGATACAAAACACTTTCTGATTTATATACCAGTAGGAGTTGATATTTAACACCAATGAGGTGTACATGAAATTGGAGTAGATAATGGAGATAATGCCTGAAGCTTTGCCAGAAACTAAACCTTTTCAAGAATCTCTTTCTCTCCCCCCCCCCCCCCTGCTTCTCAAATGCAAAGCAAGTGGACATATGGCTCATCTCCATCTTGAGAAGGCGGGTCCCTTCCTCGCAAAGTTTCGGATTGTATGACAAATCACGTCCTGGGGAGAGAGACTCTCGCACCAAGCAGAGGGTTTGAGGCGTGTGCCTCATTACCCCCAGACAACGGCTTCATTAGACTGGAAGGGGGGCCTAAAGCCCCACCCGCTCAGCACCACTGACCTCTCCTTCTCAATTTCGCTATTGTTTGTCCATTCCTGGTTCTTACTCTCCATACCATATGGTTCAGCTAAAGATTAAAAAAAAATAAGTATAAAGATCCACGCTGCCTGAATTGGGAATGTTCCAAGCCTCATACACAATTTAGATCTGCAAACACACTGTTACTGCACAGATCTGGTGTCACTTAACACAGAGAACCTGGGGGCTCCTTTTGTCTGAAGCTGTCTATCTCTATAAACATATGAACCCTCCCAATATTACAGTGGTGGAGCAAGTATGAAAACTTTACAAACCTTGCAGGAGTTTAATAGGACAAATATATTTGTTAATCATCCATTCTGATGCTTATTCTGTACAAAATCTATGTTTGGCAATTGTTGAGGAACAAGAATGAGCAACGTTGCAATTTGGAGACCCTGCCATTAATTTCAGTAAAATTCAATTGCCCATTTGACACTAATATCTTCACTTTAAATCTCTAGGTCTTGTCACAGGTGGTTTTTGAAGGAAATTATTTTTGAGAATTACAGATCAAGATCCCATCTTGCAATCCATAAAGCAATCTTAAAAATGCAATTATAGAAAGCAAAATCAAGAGAGACCTGGTTTTTACGTGCTATTTATCACCACAAAGCAGTATAAAAGCTGATAATATCTTTGTCAATTTTAATTATATTTTGACTAGAGGACACTGCAAAGATATGCAGTTATAGAGTCACGATTAATGGCACATTCATAAAAATGTAGCAGAACAGCTAATGCTGTAACAATTTCCCAGAATGTGAATATGTTAAGCCAACATTAAGACTGCACCCAGTTTGAGCTATCTCTAATTAAATTCTATTCTTTCCCTCCAACTGTCTATTTTTTACAATTTCTGTATCTAGAAACTGTCATCTTCCAATCTCTGCCAACTGGAAAATTCATGGAACTCTTAAATTCTTGATTATTCAAGAATCCAGGTTGCTGGTCTTGCAACAGTCTATCCAGACAGCCAAATTTGCAATAACATACATAAAAAAGGATTTCAACATCAATCCTGTTGCCTTGCAATGCACTAGTCTTAGGTAATGGGAATTTAATCCACATCTTATTGGAATCATTGGTCTGTGGCACAGCTGTGAATTACACCACCTCATGAATTAATTGAGATTTAAAGTACCCGGGACTGAATAGGGATTTTATAGGGAAAACACACACACACAGACACACACACAACTCCAAAAGAACGTCATCAAAACTTGATTATTAATACTTCTGACTGCAGTATATGCGCACAGAGAGAGAGAGAGCTCCTATTCATTCACATTATTCCAATGTTTATTTACATTTCTGGAATAAATAATTTGAACACCTGCTTACAAACTGGCTTATTTCAATCTCAATGCCCAAGCTCTAGATTAGTTGAAATTTCTCTGAATAGAAGAATCTATATCTTCAACTGAGCGGAAGGTGGGAGGAGAAAGAAGAGGAGGTTTTTAGATGTGAATTCAGTTTTCACCAGTATTAGATTGTGTAAATTACCCACACATAATAATAAGTATCAGTAGTAATAGGCACATTGGGGGCAATCACAAAACATCTAGAGCACCCCTTAAACATCATCGGCATTGACAAAATCACCATCACTCAATTGCAAAAGGCTGTTTTACTTGAAACAGCCTGCGTCCTTTGGTAAATTTAAAGTTCGTAAATTTAAATTCGTCAAACGACATCTGTCTATCTCAGATCCTTGGGAAGGATGCAATAGGTGGATAAAAATGTCAAGTCCAGTCTAAATATCTGGCTGACTTGCAACCAATCATAATAATAATGCAAGGTTTAACTATAGTTGAAAAGAAGAAAGTGTGGATAAGTGATGTGGCACTACCAGAAGATACTAGAAGAGAAAACAGAGAATTGGAGAAGATTACAAAGTATTAAGAGCTGAAAACCGAAGTTGAAAGATTATAGCATAAATCAGGCCCAGGTAGTTAATTGGCACACTATAGGCCATACAAAAACATCTTGGACAGCACGTGGAAAATATGCACGTTAATAAAATTTCCATCTGTCAATTATAAGAGGAGCCATAGTGGCAAAGTGGTTAGAATGCAGTATTGCAGGCTAACTCATTGCTCGCTGCCAGGACTTTGATTCTGACCCACTGAAGGCTGACTCAACCTTCCATTCTTCCCAGCTTGATAAAATGAGGAGCCACGTTATTGGGGATAATATGCTGATTCTGTAAGAGAGGGTTGTAAAGCACTATGAACAGGTATATAAGTCTAAGCGCTAGTGATAGTGCTACAAAAGGCCACACTGTTTCAATCCACGCACGTACCACACCCACGCATTACAGTATCCGAGGTTCTGGATAAGAATTTGATGCACATGTAGGCTGAAACCAGCTAAAGAACTGGCAATTGTTTTCCCTTTGAATGGGAATGTTTGATTTAAGCTATAGTAGGTCCCATTACTCTAATTGAGCAAAACTGAATTAATAGACTTGCTACATAACAAAAACATATTAACAGTTCCATAAGCCATGGTTTTTACCTTCATTTTTGCTTTCCATTTCCATTATGCATACCCAAATACACATTACAAGAGGAGGAGACCAAAATGTGTCTCTCATCAATGTTCCTACCATTCATCATAGAACAGGACCTTTCAAAGGAATGATCAGGTGACAATCTGCAATAGAAAACTAGCAATTTTTCTTTACGTCTAGTAGAGAAATAAATATGCATTTTAAAGAGGGGGAAATGGTCATTTTCCTTTTTTTTCTCTTCTCTTCAGATGTAGCCAACTGCAGGCATGCGCCTATTATCTTGTTTGATAAAACCTAATAGAAATACAAAGAAGTGCTCTGTGAAGACCTTTTTGAAGCGTTTTGGACGGGAATAAACTTCAAAATAGGCCACACTTCTCCAGATAGTTTACTTCTCCTTGCATTTGAAACCTTATGGCATGATTCCTTAAAATCTTGATGATATTTTGGATGTAAAATGTAACAGAAACAGAGAAAGGGAAAAATAATGACCTCCAGCTGCCAAACAACCAAACAAAAAATTCCTACCTCCTCTCCTTTGAAATGTCACTCACTTAAGTTCACCAAAAATATTCAGTTAACCTATCCACTAAAACGGTGATGGCTAACCTTTTTGTTGTCGTAGCAATGCATGTGCTACTCCCCCTCCGTGTGCCTCGCCCCCTGTACATGCATGCGTGACCTCCAGGCGTTTCCCCTTCCTCATGAGTGTGACAACCCCCCCAGCGCCCAGCTTTGGGCCTAGTAGGCCTTCCTGCAGCCTCCTGGGAGCAAAATTGCCCGCCCCGCCCCTGTTTGTGCGCCCCCTGCGTGTGCGCAGGCATCTCCTGCATGCACCCTGCCCCCCACACATATACGGCAGAGACCTGAAAATCAGCTGGTGGGAGGGAGGTGGGTGCACGTGTGCATTGGAGAAGACCTGGGGTGACAGCTCGCATGCCCGCAGAGAGGGCTCTGGTGCCACCTGTGGACGTGTGTGATAGTTTCGCCATCATGGCACTAAAAGCTTCCTTAACACCTGCATATCTACTTCATTACAATTTTCCCCTGTAAATAAAAATTATCTATAATTTATGGACTTCCATAAACTAAGTGGGAAACTGTATATAAAACTATAAGCTTCCAGTTATATTACAGAAGTATAAAAGTGCTCCCATTTTGCTAGATTCTGTGCTTTCAAGACTGGGACTGCAGTGACACCTCTGTGTTTACAAAAGAACTGGATAACAGTTTGTGTTCTGCAAATGTGAAGGAGTACCTATTGTAGTTTTACTTTATCAGCTTGTGCCATGTACCGTATTAACCCTACAGAACCAGAAATCACTGTTGACAACACCCAACTGATAAAAGGTAAACAGCTTCAAATACTTAGGAAGGGTCACCTTGAGTGATGGGTTTTTGGACAAAGAAATTGACTCTAAGATCAGCAAGATCAGGCAGGCTCTTGCATGGTTGCATACCAGAGTGGTCAATCAGCAGAGTGTTCACATTTCCACAAAGGCAAAAGTCTACAGAGCTGTGGTTATCCCTTCTCTTTTACAGAGAGATATTAACAACAAATCAGATAACTGCAAAAAATCTCACATACACACCCTCTGCTCCATCTGTGGCATTCATTGGCAAGAATGTGCCTCTAACTTTAAAGTCTTGAAACAGGTGAAGTCCACCAGAATTGGGTGGTTTATCAGAGTCCATATGTAGTGGATGGGTCATGTCATTAGAATGAATATCCATCATGTTCTTGCCAATTGCTTTTTGGTGAACTGGAGATCTCAAGTTATATATGCAAGTGTTACTAAGACACTGTGAAGAAAACCCTAGGTTACTGTGACATTCAACCAAGGGAACTAGATGATGTGGCTGTTGACAGAACTCAATGGTAAGCCCTGTGCTATGAAGTCTATAGCATCTTCAAAGACAGGTACCACTACGGAAACCGTAAGTCTCATCACAGAATAACACTCACAGTTGTAACAATTTCCAGTGCCTCCAATTGAACTATACTTTGCCCTTCCAGACTGGAACTTCATAGCCAATTGCATGTTCACAATGAAACGCACAACAGCATGTCTTTTTCCAAAGGACTTGTCAGAGTTTTTGTCAGGGTGGCTATTGTTATGAGATAAAGCACAGGAGCAATACACAGCACATAGCACACAGCCTTTATACAGTTATTAGTGGTATATATATATACATATATATACAGACATGCACATGGAGATAAATCCCTTACCACTCAGCTACGAACACACAAGGATACACAATGAGAAATTTTTGTTGTTTTTGTCAAAAAAAAGGGGGAGCATTAGGAAGCTTATAGAGTGCTCCTGGAGGCTGGGGGGGGGGGGCGCAAAATCATTTATGCCCTTCCCAGCCCGCAGGAGCTCTCTGAAAGCCTCCTACAAGCTACACACACCCATTTTGGTGAAGGGGTGGGATTTCAGGAGGCAAAAAAAATGCTGTATTCAGTGTATAGGATGCACCCAGATTTTCAGCCTCTTTTTTGAGGGAAAAAGGTCCGTGTTATACTCCGAAAAATATGGTAGGTGTGTTTGTGTGTGTATGTACACACACACACACACATATTCGTAGATTTTCCCGGGTGTACGTATGCTGGTCTTTTTGTATTCGGGTCTTTTCCCGTGTAAGATTGAGATTGTCTTGGCAACATTTCGCCGACATCTCACTCGCCATCTTCAGGCTGGGTTTTGGGCTTAAAGCGTGGTCGGAGCTTCCGTCTTTCTATAAATCTTGGTGGGGGTATGTGGAGTGCTGGTGTTGTTTCAGTAAGTGGAATGATTGGTTGTGTGGTTGTATCATGATTGGTAGATTGGTGCTGATTGGTGCTGGCTGTGGGTCCATTGTTGTTTCGTGTTGTAATAGCCTGGGTGGTGGGTGGGGCTTGTTTATTGATTAGGGCTAGTTTCCAGATGTCTGGTAGGTGGGAGGTATTGTCACGTTTATTTATGTTGTGGGGGTGTTTCTTTATTTCGACAGCTTCCATAATTATTTTTTTGTTGAAGTGTTCAGTTTTGGAGATTAACCTGGTTCCTTCAAAATTAATTTCATCTCCTGTAGCTTTAAGGTGCTGGAAAAGGGAGGAAGTTTTTTTCTTTTTTTCTTACTGCGTTCTTGTGTTCTGTGATGCATGCATTTATTCTCCTGTTCGTTTGTCCTATGTATGTTGCAGGGCAGATTTTGCATGGTATTTCATACACTCCTTGGTTTTCTAGCTGGATTTTGTCTTTGGGGTTTCTTAACATGTTGGCTATTTTTTGGTCAGTGTTGAAGGCTGTCTTGATATTGTGTTTGTGGAGAATTTTGCTGATTTTATCTGTGGTGCCTTTGATGGAGGAGGAGGACGATGCCGTTGTCCTGTTGTGTGTCTCGGTTTTTGGGGGGAGTCTCCCTTTGTATTAGGTTGGTAATTGTTTTTCTTTGGAATCCGTTGGAGATTAATACGTTTGTGAGAGTATGCAATTCAGTTTTCAGGTGGTCTTTGTCAGCTAGGTGTTTGGTTCTGGAGATGAGGGTCTTGGCTACAGAGTTTATCTGTGCAGGGTAGTGCTGAGATTGTGCATTTAAGTAGTGGTTGGTGTGTGTTTTTTTTCCAGTAGATGGTGTGTTCTAGGGAGCCATTGGGTTTTTTGTAGATTAGGACTTCCAGAAAGGGAAGTTGGTTCTTTGCTTCTATTTCCATGGTGGATTGTATTTTGGGGTGTAGGCTGTTGAGATGTGTGAGGAAGTTGTCCAGTTTTTCTTTCCTGTGTGGCCAAATCACGAAAGTGTCATCAACACATCTAAGCCAGAGTTTGGGTTTGTGTTCAGATTTATCTAAGGCATTAGTTTCAAAATGTTCCATGTATAAGTTTGCGACACACAGCCAGCACCTATCAGCACACACACACCTCGTTGCATTATACAAGCAGCATTATCTTCAAACACTGGTACAGTATCTTTTACATTAACATTTACATTTTTCAGCAATTGCACATACTTTGGGTATTACCAACATTTCCTGGCACTGATACGGTTCATGCCTAACACTATATGCTCTGACCTCATTCGCAGTAAACCACTCATGAGGTACACCTTTATTACCCCTCTCAGGACTTCTTGGAATTATGTGTTCCCATGTCACTGTTTCCGGTCTCTCCTCTCTACATCTATATCGTCTGTCCTTCCACATTTTATCAGTTTTATCCTCTTCTACATCGGTCTGACTCGGTCTCATTTTCTGACAGATTAGAACTCTGATTAGCATGTATCTTGTTTCAGTTGTTCTGTTCTGCAAAACTAGCAGATCTTGAGATCACTAGTCGCTTAGTACCATCTGTAAACCTGTATCCCTTCGTTCCTGGCTCATACCCAACAACAGAATCCAAAAAGACTATATTATATGATTGAAGCCACATTCCATACATTGCCTATAAAAAGTGGGCATTACTTTGATCTGTAGCCTGGGCTGCCATCTTAACTTTTCTGACTGCCTTTTTTTGATACCACTTCTAGTAAATTATAATAGCACTGAAATAAACCATTAATTTTAATTTTAGATCTTCCTCTCCTCTCCTTCGCATGTCAAGATTTCTCAAACAAACAAACAAACAAACAAACAAACAAACAAACCAGGAATTAACATTTTCAACTCTCCAACCAGTATTTCTGATTCAAGAGATCTTTTGGACAGTAAATCATATGTCTGTCTTCTTTAGGATTCTGGTTTTACCAAGTGCAACATTGATTTTTAATAGGCGTGAAGAAGAAAGTAAGGTTGTTTTAATCAAGGCCAATACAAAGTGTGGAGAGTTTTTTTCAGCAATTATTCTTCCTTCACTTATCTGTTCCAAACTTTGTTTTCTTTCAGACCGGCTGAGCAAAGCCTGTATGGTCCCTTGCCTTGTTTCCAGCCTCCCCTAATTCCTGCCAATTTATCCCATATTAAAACTTCTTTAACGAAGAATGAAGAATCAAGCACCTGCTATGCAAATGGCAGCAAATCCTTCCCTTCTGAGGGAAGTGGGGGGAGAGCCAAGAGGAAGAAGGGAGCAAGAAAGCCGAGGGCATTCATCTGCTGGGAGACTGTTCATATGTAAACAGGTTTGGGGCCTTGACAGATTGCTAAATGCTACCCAAGAAATTCTGATATTAACCTGAAGTAAAGTTATGCAGATCCCTAAATACCCTACTCGCTCTTAAATGTCCACTTCACAGTCTTATTTACTATACAGAGGCTGCTTTTCTTCTGAACATAAACTCTCATTTAAAAGTTTCAGCTGAATATGTTCTATCCAAAATATGTTATCCAACTCTATTTTGGCCTTATTTTATAGCGATTCCTTCCTTCCTTCCTTCCTTCCTTCCTTCCTTCTTTCCTTTTTCTTTTTGTCTTGTTTCATAATTATTTCCATCAAATAGACAATAGTGAAACTTGGTCTTTCTTAAAATTCTACAACTTACAGAAAAGAAACTAGGCCAAGCATCAATAAACGTCTGTTCACTTTATCATGTTTTTATTCTCTTTCTCTTCCATATTCCCCACAATTTTTTCTGGCCTGATTCTTTTGGATAACATGGATTAGCGCTGTTGAAACTTAAAAAAAAAACAAAAACAGAGTAGTCCTTTTTTCTTTCCCTTTCTCACATGGGCAGGCATTGAATTGCAATCCTATCTCAGGCTTAATCCCATCAGACATTCTCCTTGGAGGATCCTCTTGGCTAGTTCTTTTCATCCCTGAACTTCTTCAACACAATGCAATTGTGTGTATATGTGTTGTTGTTGCTTCCTTTGTTGTTGTTGTTTTGTGGACTATGCCATTTTCAAATTTCTAGACACTGCATTATGGCACTATGGCAGTTTTATGAGGTGACTAAAATAGAGCTGGACCTACAAATGCCACTAATTCCCTCCTTAAAGTCACTTTTAAAATGGCCTCATCTGTCATTTGGGAATTGGAGGTGGGGGTTGAGTTACTTTTACACTGTCCTGTGTTAAGATCATTTATTGTCAACTGCTGAGACCATGACTGACATTGACTACTACTGTGGCTCAGATATTGTTTGGGTTGAAAATGTATTGTTTAGGCTGCCCATAAAAGAAATAAGTTAAATGCCCCGGTATCCCCCATTAACTTCCCCCTCTTCTAACACACACTTTGATAACCATAAAATCCAGGGTGGAATGGGAATATTGTTACAGGGGACAAAACCCAGCCAATGGTTATCACTTGTTGCCGAGTTCTCCACTTTTCTGTTCTTCCAAACAAAAGGCGCCACCAAGGAAAAGAGATTTTGAACATTCTAACTTTCTCTCTAGGTCTATCAGATATATCAAAGAAGCAACAATGGGGAGATATTACCATTATTCTTCATCTCCCCCACCACAAAAAAAAATGCTTGAAAAAAGTAGGAGAAAAATCATCAAGAAGTTATGGTAAAAATTTAAGATGCGACAGCAGTGGCTTTCTTTACACATGCTGTGAGTGTTTGAATAAGAACAATGCCCCAGCACTGTAACACGCTAAAAGAATGACAAAGGATTTAAAGGAAAAGGTTTGGTTAGAATACAAGGCAAGTGAAACTGAAAGGAAGCAAAGAGGGGGGGGGGACACCCATTTACAATGGAACAATGCATGTACTAATCGCTTTGATATATTATACAAGCCCAAAGACCCAAAACATTGTGTAATTATTTATAAATGACTTCTCCACTCTTGTATATAATACCAGCGAAAGAATAAAACTGCAGGCTACTCTCTAAACTATTTCTAAATAGACCTGCCTCAAAAGGACACAGAAGTGTTTGAAACAAAATAATTAATGGTTGATTTTATGATTGTCTCATTAAAACATTTTAATTGCTGGAAGAAAAATACTTTGTGTTCATAGGCAACCATAATTTAGTTAAGTTCTAAAATGTGTATAAAATAAAGGATATACTGAGCTATTGTTACCACATTTCTGATTTCTTAATGCAGTTAAGAAGACAAAATGCAGCAGATGAGATGATGGTTTTGCTGTAAATTTGGTAAATTTGCCACTTGGCTTGAATTATTATTTTACATACTGCATATAAATGACTGAGAGAAAGAAAAATTAAGTGTACTTTAAGAACCACTTACAGAAACTAGCATAACATTTCAAGTGCATTCAAACATTATATATTATCTGGAATGAAAATTTCTTCGATGAAATTGACTTTGAATTTACATTTCTGTCACTTAGTTGAAAATTAATGTGAAAAATCACTTTGTGTTCATCATTAAATATTGAAGAACTTTGGCCTGATTTGTGGGTGGTGTCCATCTCAGACATCATATGAGTATAGAAGGTGGTAGCATTTTAATGGAAATAAAGCAACCCATTTAGAGATGTTAACAGGCTATTGTTGAAGCTTCTAGTCTACTGCAACAACAGAAGAACTGATTGCTCATGTAGCCAGGGGCTGAACTGTTGGAAACATAGCCACTATTTACTTATAACTGCTTAAGTCGATATGGACATTTCACCAGTTTACTCATATCACAGAAAATGATACAGAACAAACCAAATGGCAAATTCAGATAGCAAGGAAGGGACTCAAAAAGTGATTAGTCCTTCATAAGTAGTAATATTTATTATGTGCAACCTGGTCTTCAAGAACATGGTACCTTATATGGGGAATTTAGTCACATGCTTTGGAAAAGAGAAAGTTGGCTGAACTGCATCAAACAAACTTAGCTCTCTGAACGATCCTATCCAAGAGTCTCCATCTCTCTATGTGATCATACTGCCACTGAACTGTACAGTGATTCTGATGTGCTTTCTGCAAAAAGATGCTGAAGTTTCTGGTTCACTTGGACAATTCTCAGTGAACTTGGAAAATAACATTCAAGATATCCAGCAATATGAAGAAACAGCTTCTTAAAACACCCTGTCAAGAAGCAGAGAAAGGTTTAAAGTGTTATAAAAAAATCTCTTGAGCAACATTTTGTTTAACTAATACCCATTTGATCCTTTCCTCCCCTGTATTTAGAACCAGATTCTTCTGCAAATTATTTTGGCCATTGAGTATTTTGAAACGAATCCCAATGTATAAAAGGACTTATTCAAATTGATAATGGGTATGTTTTAGAATCACTTCCAAAATCTGTGAGGGTTGGAATACAGAACAATTTTTAAAAAGGCATGGATTGAAAAGGCCTGCTTGTCAGAATTGTTTGAATAAAACCTGGTCAGTTGACTGAAAAAAAGGAGGAAAGTATTATGTATTCTGCTCTTAATTATGAATTATAAAAGCATAAGATTCTTACGAAAATATTCCCATCCAAAAATAAACACTAATCCTCATACAAAATTAAAGAACAGAATTACTGAAATAGAACCCGCCCCCCCTCCAAGAGAGTATCTACTTTAATTTCTCCTTCTCATCCCTTTTTAATAGTTAAAAATTAAAAGTTAATTTCCTCTAAAAGTTTGCTTCTGACTAAATATTCATTATATTGCATATGAGCACATCCTTACATGAATTTTGGATAGGAGATTCTGGACTAAATCTTAAGCAGTATGAAGTAGGGAATGTGGATAGATAGATAGATAGATAGATAGATAGATAGATAGATAGATAGATAGATAGATAGATAGATAGATAGATAGATAGATAGATAGATAGATAGATGGATGATTATATAGATAGATAGATAGAAGATGATTATATAGATAGATAGAATAGATAGAAGGGGGGATATTAAGCATTATACAAATTGTTGTAAACTAGATAATCATATGACAGCAAATTATTCAAATTCCAAACAGAGAACTTTAAAATTCTCCTCATAGTAAATACCAGGGAAAAATAGGGGGGGGGGGATTATTCATGTGATAACGTATTGCTACTTTCTGAAGGACTTTAAATATACCATTGTATTTTCTGCAGTCCAGTTAAACAACAGAACTGACTGTATATTAGTTTAAACTCTTCTGCCAAGACAATCAATTCTAAAAAAAAATCAAAACAGATATTCCTTGATTAGCAATTACAATCAGGACCAGTCAACTCTGTGGTAAGCAAAGTGTTCCCTAAAATAAAATGAAATTGTGCTTATGATCTTACCTTTGATCTACAGATCTGTGAAGATGGTAAATATGAGGGTTGGTCATACACTTATTTTTTTTATCACTATCGCAACTTTAAGTGTTCATTAAACAAGGCAATCACTAAATAAGGACTACCTGTAATTGTTTCACACAAAAAGTGTTCTGGAGTTTGTTGATTATCAGGATTAGGATGTTACCAAAATATCTAGGCATCAGAAGTTAATTAAAATAAATAAATAAATAGTCAAGCTTATTCCATAACAAAGCTTACTTTAAAATAAGTCAGTCTAGGCCACTCTTATTTATATATTATCTGTACCAATTCATACTTATCAAAAATGACAGTAAATAAAAATAATTTTGTTATAATGGAAATAACTCCTTCAAAATTTTATTCACAGAAACAGAAATCTAAGCCATGAAGCCATTCTCTTTAAAATGTTTTCCAGTCAATTGTCTAATCTTGATTTTTGAAAAGTCAATGAATTTTCTGCAATTGTCTTCCATTGAAGGAAGCCCTAAAAGCCTAAGTAGAATGATCTTTGCTGGCTAAACAATTTATTCACAAAACAAGTAGCAAGCTATTGAGCCCAATTGAATTATTCATTTAGCACTTCTTTATGTTTGCTAATGAATCAATTTTAATTCTTTCAGTGTATAGACAATTCATAAGAAGTCACTAAATAGATGCTCCAAATAAATTGCATGCATGGTATACTTTGGCAAAAACAAACAAACACAAACCTCTGAAGATGGTGTGCTTAATACCAGGCAATAGGTTAATGCTTTTTATTTTTCTATTTCAGATCTGACTGGATGAAAACAAAAAATCTATTTAAATAAATGTCCAAAATGTAAGCTACAAATACAGCTAAAAGCTGTGCTAGCAAATAGCAATAGCACTTAGACTTACATACCACTTCACAGCTTTTTACAGCTCTCTCTAAGTGGTTTGAAGAGTCAATAAATAAATATATGTACAACTATAGATAATAGCCGATTAGAAAAAAAAATAGATTAGAATTATTTTGAACTAGTTAACCCACAGTGTGAAAAGCTGTGGCAGTTACTTTTCTACTTCAAATGTTAATAAAAACGTGACAGTGCCCATTTCTAATGGGGTGGGAATAAATGGACATAAACTGAATGCAGAAGTCCAGAAACTTGCAACATTACAGGATTTCCCAATTTATAAACTGGAAATAGTGGTATCTCCTTATAAAAACTTGACTGAGTCATTGATTATATTTCTCTCACGTTTCTGAGGCAACTCAAGCTGGCACACAAGACCTCAGGGGCAGTTTTGGCTGAGATGGATTAGCCTGAAAACATCAGCCAGTTCCATGGTGTCACAAAAACTTGAATCTGGATTTCCTTGGTGTATAGCCAATGTATCATGCAAAAAGATATTACTGTACATTATTATTATAAAATTATCATTTGCATTATTTCCTTATAAGGCAAAACCTTAATTACAAATTACAAACTTTGCCAAGACTTGCCCCAGTCTCTGAGAATCGGACATAATTGAATTGAAGGGGTGGAGGCTGGAGGGGAGGATGGGATGTAACACCCGTCTTCTGCAGACTTAAGGAAAAAGTACTCAAAAGTTCTTTGAGTCAAGCTCAACTCCTGAACACATCTATATTATATTCTGACAACAATATGAAAGTGGTTTGCCATTGCCTGGTTCCAAAATGTTTGTGTTGGATTTTGTTTTACTGTCCTAATGTAGCCTATAAACAGGTTGGCTTAGTGGTGCCATCTAGCTCCTTAGTGAAAAAAGACACAACATAGCTTTTAGTTTTAGGATGCAGCTTTTCAAAGCAAAGGACTTTGGTTGAGGAAGGATCACTCTGCTAAAATTTACACCCTAGTCGCCTAGTGTGTTTGTACAAGGCAGAAGTACATTTCACCTAACTGAACACATCACTCGCAAGTGCAATCTACATCTGTGTAACTGAATTTACATTGGTATCCTTCTTGATTGTTCCACAACTCAACCACTTCAGATAGTAGCATCCAGCTGTCCTTGTCTAACTTCAAAAAAGCCCAAACACCCCCTCCCCAAACCTGATTAGTACTCAATGAGGCACCTAGGAACCCAATCTAGGAAATTGAAAAAAGAATAAGAAAGTAATAGCAAATTGCTTCTGTGTTGTAGTCAAATCATCCAAACCAAATCCTACAAGACTTTTGATGGTTTTAAAAGGTGTTTAACACTGAACTTTTCCTGGTAACGTTTTAGTGATGCTTTTCTATGCCATTTCCTTCTTTTTCTGTCTATTTTTGTTATTTTTCTAGTTACACTTTATGTTGTTGTCAATTTTATTATATGGTGCCTATCATTCTAAACCACTAAGTATTGCAAGTCTGTAGTAAGAAATCCAATCACCAAATAAATTATAAAATAAATGTTGACTGAATCACTAAGAATCAGGTGTGCTGTTTCTTTTATTCTTTAACTTTAAAAAAAATGCTGAGACACTTCACAATGCAAAAGAAATACTTTCATAAAGTAACTGTGTTGTTGTCTACATTTAATCAAGCAAAGTTATATTGCCTGCTTTCCAAATAGATGTAGATTAGAACTGGCAGTGGGTGAAACTATTACTATCCCAAACTGACTTGGACAAAATGCTTTTTAACCTCTTAGGATAATTTATAACAACTTAAAACCAATACTTAGCCATGTTTTAATACTAAGCACCTTCCACTTGATAATGCGAAAACACGCCTCCGCCTTATATATGCATACCACAAAGTAAAGAAAGTGGATGGAATCCCAAAAGAGGATAAATCCACATCATTGTTAATTTTTTTTCTCCATAGGCAAGGAGAATGGGTAGAAAAGAAGGCGCGCTTGTTTGTTTTATTCTGAGTTTTGAACTTTGCAAAAAGCGCTATGTTCTCAGCCGAAAATAAAGACGCGGTAATGTATTTTTCTTTTTTTTTCTTTTTCGTGCAAAACGAAGAGCCTTCCCGACTATTCTTGAGTTTCCTAAAGACAAGCGCTAATTAGAAATCTCCCGCCCCGTCTCTCTCTCTCTCTCACACACACACACACAAACACAGAGCATCTAATGCGGCAGGTAGAAGAGAATGACAGGAACTCGATGCCCCCTTTGACACTATTATGATCGCGATTATTTATTCCTCATTCTATTCAACGGGCAGGGGGTCGAGTTCTCCCGGCCGGCGACGTCGCTTTTGTTATTTCCTGATGCCTTCAGCCAGATCACGCCGCGCTTCATTCACCGAGGCTCAGAAAAGAGCCCTGCTCCCCCCCCCACCAAAAAAAAAAAAGAATAAAATCAAACCAAAGGCAAAAAAAAAGGGAGACCCGAAAAAAGCCAAGCGGGCGCCCCCCTCCCTCCTCCCCAATGCCCGTTTGGCGCAAGGCTGAATGGCCAGTAATGCCGCCTTCCGAGCGGGAGGGACCGGCTCGCCAGGGCTCCTGTGGGGGACTTGTGCCTCCGGCCCGAAGGCTAATCACTTTGTTCCTCCTTCGCCCCCCTTCCCCTTTTAATAGACTAATGAAGCTCAAAGGAGGCGGCTTAGCCTAGTGATAGCTCACGTGGCTCGCCGGCCTTGCTCGCTCGCCATTGGGTCGCCGTAATTATAGGCACACTCCCGGGAGAGAACGGAATCCTCGGCACATAAATTATGCAAAGGAAGGAAAGTGCAGCACGGGGCAGACCTGATGCCTTGATTCATTCATGCCGCCGGAGATCGCGGGCGGGGGGGGGGTTGGGGGGATCGAGCAAAAAGGAGAGAAGAGAGTTGGGGGGGGGAAGGGCGGCGAGGGGCGAGATCTATTGTTTTACAAGGGTATATAAGATATCTGAGGCCAGTCGTGTGCCAAATCCGCTGCTCGCGCGACCTGATAGCGGCAGAGATCCCTCCGACAGACGAGGGCTGTCACGTGTCCTCTCCTTTCGCTTTCAGCCGAAATCCGGGTTTCCCAAGTCTCCAAATTAACGTTTGGAACCTGGGCTGGCGGGCGGGCGAGCGTGCGTCGTATGCGTGGACCGCCGCCTTGAGCGCGCTTGAAGTGAGTATGAAGCAAAAAAAAAAAAACTTCAAACAGGGAGCTGTTATTGCTGGCTGGCTTCTGAGATAAATTAAGGCGCTCAGATAGGAGGGGCTGCAATTTGGTTACCTTATACATTTTTAAAAAAGGATACGTTTGGACTTCCAATCGTTCTTGAGAGGAGACGACCCCAGTGTAAACACTCTTGGTTGATTCGAAGTTTAAATTCAGAGCTTCGTTTTTTGGAAAGTTTTTCTCAACTTCTCCCATTTGTTTATCTCAGAAACTCATTTTAACGAATATTCGTTTCTTCATTCGTGAAGATATTCATTCATTTCTTTCTGTTTAAAAATATTTCCCCCTTTCTAAAAAATGTTCCTCATTTTTTAGTTCCCTCTTGTTTCATCTTCAGCTCAAATCTTCTTTCTTCACCAGCCTGGTAGCCTCCAAATCTGCCAGTGTCTTCTGACTGTGGGTGATGGGAGCTGTGTCATCACATTTTCTGAGTATGCAGCCTTACAGCTACTCACCGCACCTTCTTCTCCTCACAGGATGTCCTCTGCTTTGGAGACCAGCTACTCCGACCTTGACAACAGCAGTGACGTGTCCTTTTGTATCACAGATGATGAAGGGAGCCTTGGGGGCTTACAGATCCCTTCCCTGGCCTTTCCCAAACACCTTGCCTCCCCAGAGCCTGGTTCCCAGAGGTGCGAAGAAGAGAAAGAACGGGGGAAGAGGCGTAGGGGCCGCACCAAGGTCAAGAACGAATCTGTCCTTCACACCATCAAAAAAACCAGGCGGGTCAAAGCCAACGACAGGGAACGCAATCGAATGCATAATCTCAACGCAGCCCTGGATGAGCTCCGGAGCGTCCTGCCCACCTTTCCAGATGACACTAAATTGACTAAGATTGAGACCCTGCGCTTTGCCTACAACTACATCTGGGCTCTTTCGGAAACCCTGCGGCTGGCTGATCAGTGCCTTCAGAAAACCCCCAAAGCAATGGTGCTGCCCAGTTTCTTGGCCTCCACCGATCCACCCAGCCCAGGCAGTGATGCAGAATCCTGGATTTCCACAGCATCTCCTGCCACCTCTTCTCTCTCTGCCTGCACTTCAAGTCCCAGCAGCCCAGCCACCTCCGAAGACTATTGTTATGGGCCTGGCGACGGTCTCTTCTCCTTCCACAACCTGCCCAAAGACTTGCTCCAGAATACAGCTTGTTTTGTGCAGTACCATTAAAAGGCAGAAGGCAACTTGTGAGCAAGGGTATTCGCCTCCCACAAGCAAAAGTTCCCAAGCAGTCAGTGCTTATTCTGGGGACTTGATCCAGCTGGGTTTTCTCTAGATACAAGCAGGCTGGGGAGGAAATTGTACCTTGATTTCTCAAATATCAAAGTCCTGTATTTTCCCATCCTGAAAGTCAAGGATGAATAATACTAGGAGTGTTTGCATACATTATACACCAAGGTAGGGAGGCTGTGATAAAGCAGTGTGTTTAGGCTGGCCTATAACCTAGCCTTTTGAACAAACCTCTCCCCGCTGCTATAAAAGCAGGCTTTAGCCCAGAGTATAGCTTTATTTCTACCCCCTCTCTTTTTTTTACAGGTTTTATTCCATAACTCTATCCCTTTTGCACTTTTCTACATTTCACAAATCCCACTTTGTTTCTTTCCTTTTCAATCCTGAGCTCTTGGGGGCATCTATATGATTTAGAAAAGGAGGTGGGGGAGGACAGATTTGCTGCTACAGACAAGGTGAAAAGTCAATTTTACAATTTGTAGGACTCTAATGAAGAAAAATGAGCATGAAAATTTGGTTTGAACGCCCTGACAATGCAATGAAAGGGCTTAGAGAAGGCGGATTCAGCTGGGTGCATGGGCCTCCTGCTAGGGACTTAGCGTGCCAAATGCCCAATAGACTCCTAAGGCTCAGGATGCAGTTTTGCCCGTCCCAGGCAAAGCTCTGAACCCTGAGATGATCAGTCCTGAAAGAAGGCAAACTAAAATCAGCTGTTGTGGCTCATGACTTTCACTCCTGTCTTGTACTTGAGTAGAACCAGAAATGGGGCATTCATCGACCGGTTCCAATGTTGGTTTAATTTATTCAAAAGCTTTCATTCCTATGAAAATTGTATTTTTGTAAATAAAGAGCTTTATTCTTATGATATACATTATGTTAAAATCAGATGCTGTACTTTTTTAAAAAAAAAGTTGGATGTAAATAAACATCTTTAACATCTGTAACTTCTATGCCTCTTCATTATTTTTCTCTGTCTCTTCCCTCCGACAGCTTCTACGTTCCTAAAATGTGTTACTGTTTAGAAAAAAAAGAGGAGATGCATTCTATTAATGAACTGGGAAATTGCACTGTGGCCTAAAGGCAAGATAAAAATTGAAAAGCACTTACCTGTGAATCAGTCTTAACTTTACAGAATTCTCCTGCATCACCTAAACTTTTAACCCAAGTGGAGGCCATTAATGCTCACAAAAAAGCAAATTAAAAGTGTTAGCCTCAGTTTAGCTCTCAGCATGAGACTACCTGTGGGGATGCACACTTTAAAAAGAGAAAGGGGGAGTTCTTTTGGTGCAAGAAATATCAGCTGGCAACAGATTTTCAAAGAAAAAGGGATTAAAAGGATCAATAAAAACTGACAATTAGGTAGAAAGAGGAAAGTGACAGGTGGATGCCTAGAGCATTGGGGTTGGAAGGCTTTATATTTTTGCCCTTTTAGAAGCGACACTAAAGCTTTTTTAAAGATTTCAAGCTCTTAATCCGGTCTACATTTTTAAAAAATGGCTTGATTCTGAATCGTTAAACAACAAACATTCCCATTTCACGTGACTTCCAAACGTTGTTCTTTATTATTACAAAGTCTTGATGAAAGTGTTAAAGAGAGGTATTCCTAGCTTTATTGCATACGCTCATATTTTAACGGCCAACATTGTATTCTTTTGCAACATGCATCAAAAGCATTGAAACATTAAACTACAGCTCTTTAGGGAACATTAAACTGAGAATTACCAACCATTCAAATTTATCAATGATCTAGAATATATATCTATGTCTTCTTAAGTCAAATCAGTTATGTCTGGCCATAATTGTAGGGGAATTGTTCACCCTGATCTTTTATTAGCTTTGTCTCATTTTTTAGGCTCTTTGCCTTGTCTCCTTTGGTACCTTTTAGTCAAAATTTAGCTTGTAGCTAAGTTATACATGGCAGAAATACATCCTTCTTGCATATCAACTGGCAGAGCAGAAACAACTAGGAATAGGTGAATTCATGAGCTATCAAGGGATGGCATCTCCAGAGCAAATCTTTGGAGTAGAAGTCCGGGACCAATTAGCAGATTGAAACCTCTAATGCTGGAGAGATCTGACAATGCATTTTGATGTAGACGTAAGTAGTAAACATTATTTTAAAAATAAGGACTCCTGGAAGCTCATTAAATCAGAATCAAAATTTACTTAGCCTTCCCTAGGGATATCAATAAAAACAAAGAGAAATGTAAAGACTTACACTTAAGCAAGAAAACCAAAAGCACACATAGATTAGGTGAAACCAGGCTTAATAGCAGTAACTGTGAGAGGGATCTTGGAGTCTTATTAGACAATCAGCTAAATATGAGCTAGCAGTATGCAGCGGCAGCCAAAAAAGCCAATGCAATCCTAAACTGCATTAACAGAGGGATACAATCAAGATAAGTCAGGTACTAATACCACTCTATAAAGCCTTAGTATGACCACACCTAGAACACTGCATCCAGTTTTGGTCACTACAGTATAAAAAGATATTGAGACTCTAGAAAAAGTGCAGAGAAGAGCAACCAGGATGATTAGGGGACTGGAGACTAAAACCTATAAAGAACGTTTACAGGAACTGGGCATGGCTAGTTTAGTGAAGAGAAGGACCAGTGTTCCAATATTTGAGCAGCTACCACAGATATGTTCCTTCCAACTCTCTTAATCTAATCTAAACTCCAAATTAGATTAATCTAAAATCAAACAATTACAGAATTCTTAAGTTCTCTAGGATTCTAGGTATGGTACCTAGGTTGAGACCTTATTTTCAAGGAAATTATTCCTTCTGTATTTCAACATGGATATTTTAGAAAATTCATTTTAGAAAGTTCCAAACTTGTTGGAATAAGATTGTGAAGCAGATCTGATTGTTCACTGGTTACAGCTGCTGAGATTTCTGTTTTCTGATGTACATAATGTGCATTACATGTAGATACTGGATTTCCCAGAAAAAGGGACTATAATAAATCAATGTGCAAAGATTATGTAAAATATTCATATTTCAAAAGAGTGCGTAAGAATGTGCTAATTTGACCAGGCATATGTACTCACAGTATATGGGACTACTTTCCTGATTAACAAGTATTGAAAGGTGCCTATTTTAACGATTACCATGTCCTAGCCTCAAGAAAGTCAGTCTTCTATGCTGTACACAGACAGACACACAATTTCTTCTTTGGGATAATTTGCTACTTGAAATCAGGCTAGATCTCCATTCCCCCCCACCCCCAACAATCCTGTTGTGTTTTAGGACTGCTGTCAAAGTCTAGTTAAAAAAAACTTGGGTGGTGGGCTGGAATCTAATGTAAATTAGAAGCCCCAACCTGGTTTGTGTTTAGATGTCTTAATTTTGGGTGGCCCTTGTTTGTCTCTGAATACATTTGTGTTATTACTATTTTTTGTAGGTTTTTAAGGGGTCTCTGTGTTGTATTTTAATGTTTTTACTGTAAGAAAGGCATGCCAGCCAGTTAGTCTTTCTGGATTGCAGCAGCAGATAAGTCCAATAAATTAATAAAGCCAAGAAAAGCAGTGTCTTTGAGCACTATTAACACACTTGCTCAGCACATACTTTCTGCTGTGAACGATTGGTTTTGGTTGGGAGATTGTTCACCCACTGAGCAGAAACTCAATTGCATTGCCTTTGTATGTATGTCACACTGTGGGTGAAAAGACTGTCAGATTGTGATCTGAAGCCCAGCAGACAAAGAAAAGAATGGCTAGTCTTTGGGAAAAGATATAAGAATGGATTAACCCCCATATTGAAACCTCGAGAAATAAACTTATGGACTTGAAAATTGTTTTCACTTTACCTCTTCTATGTTTTCTCCACTGGAATTGTCCTACTCGCTCTCTTTAATAGCCGACATAGGGTGTGCAAGACAGGATTTGCAGCTCCCATTATGCAGGAAGGTTCCTAGAAGGGAATCAGTTCAGCCTTTTGCTTTAGAGCTTATGTCATTTCTATAGTAGAGGATAAATCCTCTATTTGGACTCCAGCAAGAGGTCCCTCCAATCCTGCTGTAGGTGCACGTGTCTCGGATAGAACACTGGTTTTCTTTTCCTTAAGCCCTCAGGAGACGCACCAGGAAACCCATCCCAAAGCCGTACTCACATCCTGTTTCAAGAAGAGTGCATATGCTTTCTTAAGCATGCAGCTGGCAGCAGCAACACTAAGGACCTAACGCAACTACCGCCATGCTCTGGCTGAAAACAATGAGGCTAAACTTGTAACTCCTCTCTCCCCAGGTACAAAAATTAATGAGCATTTCCCTCTGCCCAAAATTGACCTGATCAACTTTATCATTTGATCTCTCTTGTGCAGAAAAGAAAGTGATGTCATCTACGCAATTTAGAAAATGTATAGCTAGAGCAAAAACACTGCCATTACACTTTCCAGCTAGAGAGAGATCTTCACAATCCGAAATCTGAAAGCCTTACTTTTAGTCTTCTATTCCAATAACCAAGGATTTTTTTGACAATATGCACACAGTGGGTTAATAAAGGCTTTGCAAAATGTTCTAATTTTACTGTCCACATCTTCACCCCTCCCAAGGTCACATCAAAAGTGAGAAAAGGCTCAGAAGCAGGCAGGGAAGTGTTCACTTATGCATTAATTTATTTGATTATATCTTTCATCCTGGAGTTTTCGTGCTTCAGTGGCCTCCTGAATGAACCATTGCAATGTTTTCTACACAAGGCTGCCCTTGAAGAATATTCAGAAGCTACAATTGTCCGTAATGCATTGGTGAGTTCCTACTGGTTCAGCCCGATTCAGCCAAACCAGTAGTGACATGCCAGCCTGGGTTGCAGAACCGGCAACGCCTCTGAACTGGTTCCCCGGTTGCTGTCGCCATCTTTTTTTTTGAGTTCTGTGCATGCTCAGAACAATTTCTTTTGAATTGCGCATACACACACATGCACGCAGAATGTGCACGCAAGCGAACCGTCAGTAACACTGGCCAGAACCAACCCCTGATAAAGACAATCATGGGCATTTCTTGATATAGCCTTGTTAAGCCTTTGCTATGCTGAATTATACTTACAGATACAGATTAACAGAGTTGGAAGGGACCTTTTAGGTCATCTAGTCCAACTCCCCACTCAAGCAGACCCTACACCATTTCTGACAGATGGCAGTCCAGTCTCTTCTTGAAAGCATCCAGTGATGAAGCTCCCACAACTCTGAAGACAAGATGTTCCACTGGTTGCTTGCTCTCACTGTCTGAAAATTCCTCCTTATTTCTAGGTTGAATCTCTCCTTGTTCAGTTTCCATCCATTATTCCTATAGTCTGGCCTTCAGGTGCTTTGAAAAGTAGCTTGACCCCTTCCTCTCTGTGGCAGCCCCTCAAATATTAGAACATTGTATTATGTCTCCCCTGGACCTTCTGTTCACTAGACCAGAAAGTTCCCACTTGCTCTCAGTAGGCCTCTGGGTGCTATTCAAAATACTGTTTATTACCTTAATAGCCTTTCTTAGCATGAACCAGGATAGTTGAAGGATTGCCTTTCCCCAGTAGTTTCTACCCACCTTTTTATATCCAGAAGAAGGGGCATCCAAGTCTTGTCGATTAAAGAATGCATCTGACATGGTCCAGCCTTCATTTTCAACTTCTGCACCTGCTTTCTAGAACACCCAAGATCAGGTTGGCCTCAACCTTGCTGACTTTCCAGAAAGCAATGAAGATCTGGAGGTTTGCCAGGCATAAGGTTGGAAGGATTGATATTATGTTGCCTATTTTTAAATTTTCAACTGCCATTTCTTTTTTGAATGATATGTGTGAATGATATGTTTTAATAGTTTCAGACTATGCTTTTGTTTGTCACTCAGAATAGCTGGATAGAGGAACAGCCATAAAAATCTATCTTAATGAACAAATGCACATAGGGTTTATTCTCCCCATTGTTCCTCACACCACAACAACCTTGGGAGGTTGATTGGACTGAGAAAGAGTGACTGGTCCAGTCACCCAATGAGCTTCTGTGGCTGAGGATGGATTAGAATCTGGGTCTTCCCAATCCTAGGCCAACTAAGCACATTGGCTATTTAATTATTACATCATTAGAATAAAATAATGCATTCAACTACAGCCATTACTTTAATAATAAAGATAAAGGTAAAGGTTCCCCTCACAGATACCGGTATGTGCTAGTCATTCCCGACTCTAGGGGGCGGTGATCACCTCCGTTTCAAAGCCGAAGAGCCAGATCTGTCCAAAGATGTCTCTGTGGTCATGTGGCCAACATGACTAAATGGCAAAGATGCATACAATGCTGTTACTTTCCCACCGAAGGTGGTTTCTATTTTTCAACTTGCATTTTTACAGGCTTTCGAACCGCTAGGTTGGCAGAAGCTGGGATAAGTAACGAGAGTTCACTCCATTACGCGGCACTAGGGATTCGAACCGCCGAACTGCCAACCTTTCTGATCGACAAGCTCAGCATCTTAGCCACTGAGCCACCACATCCCTACTTTAATAATAAGAAATATAAAATGCGGGGCCAGATTTTCTGCAGCTAAAGCATTTCACTTTCACTTTCCTTATTAATATATGCACATTCAATCTTGAATTTTAATAATGAGAAGTTTCAGCAAGTGAAGAATAACTGACAGGCAGCACCATTACAGCACTTAATCAAATTGGGATTTTTCCTGGGGACGTGATATACGAACACACCCTTAATAATTGCTATTTCTGAAAATCAGATGCAAAATCAACATTTTTAGAGGTAATTGAAAGATTTACAATGCTGCAGCACCGCACACATTGAATAGTTCATATACTGCACTGCAGTATAAAGGAACATCTGTGACAGACGCCAGCCTACAACTAGATCCCATTATTACCCCCAAATTCAATACTTCCTATCGTTTGCAGTTTCCCTGCTGCCAACTAGACTATTTGTTGAAGAACTAAAGCATCTTTATTGCTGGTGTTAAACCTTGAACAATGCTTGAATTTCAACAATTAGCGAGACCATCTCTGTGAGGGATCTTCTTGACTCATAATCTGCTGTAAACTTGATTTACTGTCGACTTTCTCTGAATGCCTCCCTTAGTACCTGTTAGCACATGAAAGGTAATACTATAATTATAGATTTCAGTCACTCTAATGACCCATTAAGATTGATTTGTATAGTGGTTGGGGGATTATAAAGGTAGAAGCAGGTGAGAATTCAAAGTTTGGTATGAAGTCTTTTCTCACTGGTGGCAATGGAAATGCAAAAGAAATCATTTGGGGGAATTAATAAAGCAACCAAAGACAGCAATATGTTCATAACTAGAAAGACCCAACATAAAGTTGCTCCATTTTAACAGATCTCTCAAGGATTTCTATGAACCAAATGTCTGATGTATTTTCAGCTGGCATGTTTGACAGTATGGGAAATCCACAGCTTACCACCCCCTCAAAGTCCTGCAGTTCAATTTTCCTGGTTTCTGAAGACTCTCTTCTGCAGACCGAGCTACTGAAATTCAGCATTAAAGGACAGGAATTCACTATTATGAAATGGGGGTATGGAGGGGGAGTGAGAGAGATGTTTTACACAGAGATCCAAATCCAAGGAAGTTGCATGGTTATTTAGAAAACCTACAGTACCTTCTCCAGACTGCGAAATCAACCATCTGCCATGAGTCTAGAGCAGAAGTAGCAGGAATGGATTCCAGACTATGGATAGATACTATGTGCTTGATGCGCGCTGTTTGTACATGCACATTACAACTAAACTTGCTCTGCGCATGCAGAGAAGCAAAAAACAAGATGTCAGCGCCTATAGTGTCACCAGGGGAACCAGTTTAGGGGTGTGGCAGGCCTGGATCGCTGCTGGTTCCAGTGAACCAGGCTGCCAAGCTACTACCAGTTCAACCGAACTGGTCTGAACCGGTAGGAATCCACCACTGAGAAGCAGGTTAAATTGGACTAAATGGAGTTGGGCAACAAATGAATTGGAAAATATTCCCGCCTTTTGGTTAGTAGAAGCAAATCCTTAGGCTGAGTAAACATATGAGTTTTGATGGGAAATAGTAGGCAAGGAAGCCTTTCCTTCCTTTGTTTCTCGCTTTTGTTGAAAGCAGATGACATTTTGGTTCAGTACTTACATCTTGAGAGTATGCTGTGGATTGTCTGTCACAAATTGTCATGTCTATTATTGAGAGCCATGGTGGCACAGTGGTTAGAATGCAGTATTGCAAGCTACTTCTGCTGACTGCTGGCAGTTTGGCAGTTCAATTCTCACCAGGCTCAAGGCTGACTCAGCCTTCCAATCTTCCAAGGTTGATAAAATGAGGACCCAGATTGTTGGGGGCAATATGTTGACTCTGTAAACCACTTAGAGAGGTCTGTAAAGCATTGTGAAGCAGTATATAAGTCTAAATGCTATTGCTATTATGGTGAGACATTCATTTACTAAAAGGAAAACTAAAGATTTACTCTTTCTAGTTTCTTAAACTATCAATAGTAAAAAAAATCACAGTTTTTTAAAATTTCTATTGCATGTTGGCATAGAGGCATTCTTGAAAGTAAAAATACTGCTGAACACTGCCACTTTTCTTTAGAAACTAGCAGCTTGGCAGTTACTTTTTTAAAAAAACA
The DNA here is from genome assembly GCF_051295495.1 of Thamnophis sirtalis. Lineage (NCBI taxonomy): Eukaryota > Metazoa > Chordata > Lepidosauria > Squamata > Natricidae > Thamnophis > Thamnophis sirtalis. Next base: position 93,443,750 of record NW_028261383.1, read on the forward strand.
CCTGAAATAATATTTTACTTTATGAAAGAGCGTTAACAGATGGGAATATTAAACAAGAAAAGGCAATATAAGAATTGGACCAAGGATACAAAGATAAAAAGTTATGGAAAAGTAGCATTAGGTTTTCTTAAGTCTTAACACCTGCTTTTAAAATCCTTCACTTATTACTTCCTATTCTTTTTTGACACTTTCCAATACTTATCTCACAAAAGAAGATACAGGAATAATATATGTTTATGTACAATCTTGAAAATGATGTCACATGTTTATAACCATACAGTTCAATAAAGAGATGGGAATGATTAGCTGGATGGCTGGATGGCAGACTAAACAAATATGTATTTTGCTGATCTTTGACTAAGTAAAAATTGATTGATTGATTAACAAATATGTAATTAGTAAATGCAACAGAAAGAATGACTTAATTTATCTTGTAGTGATGAAAAGATCTGAACATGCCAATTACCGTATTTTTCAAAAAAGAGGCTGAAAATCTGGCTGCGTCTTATACACCGAATACAGCATTTTTTTGCCTCTCGAAGCCCCACCCCCTTCACCAAAATGGCCATGCATACCCTTATGGAGGCTTTCAGAGAGCTTGTGGGGGCTGGGGAAATGAGCAAAACCCGGACCATCATTGCCCGCCCCCCAGCCCCCAGCAGCACCATAATCTTCCATAAGGCTATGCATGCAATTTTTTTGACAAAAAATGGGCCCGTTTTTGCAAAAAATGGGCCATTTTTTGTTTTTGGAAAGCTCTTTAACTGATTAATGAAATTACATTGATCAAGTGCTGTGCCAGCATAAACACCTACCTATCTACTGTATTTCTCTCTCTCTCTCTATTTCTTTCTCTCTATCCTTTTATCTACCTACCTACCTACTCTCTCTCTCTCTCCCTACCTAACTACTATATTTCCCTCTCTCCCTCTCTATTTCTCTCTAGCCCTCTACCTACCTACCTACCTAACTACTCTCTCTCTCTCTCTACCTACCTACTGTATTTCTCTCTCTTTCTCTCCCTGTCTATCCCTTTACCGACCTACCTACTTTTTAAAAAAATTTGCCTCTTCAAAACCTTGGTACATCTTATGCCCCGGTTCAACATATACTCCGAAAAATATGGGTATACTATGAAATATACTGTCATAAATACAGACTCAGAGAAGGATTATCTATGATGATCAGGCTTAGGGGTGGTCAAATGGTCCTGCTCCTCTCATTAGAATGACCAAAACAACACTGTGGCACTGGGACAGAAGCTCCAATCCTTGGAACAAGTCTACAACATCAGAATGTATATTAAAAAGTGGGTAGGTTTTGAATTATGATGCTGGGTGCTGCTTTTGTTAGTCTGCTCCCCTTGTCAACCTGTGGACATAACTGGGCGGTTCACAGAAGGGAATAAGACTGAATATGACCCTTTGGGAAAAGACACTGACAACTAACTCACTCCAGTATTCTGCCAAGATTGGCACTCATAACTAAGCAATGTCTGTATGATAACAGAAGCACCTCTGACCTGAAGTTGGAAATATAAGTAAGCTGAGGAAATAAAGGAAGCAAATTCTGGTGTTCATGTGTTGTTGTTACTATACAGATATAACTACATTATTAACTATAATATAGTAATAGCTGTATTGAAGCTGAAAAAAATGCTGATGTGATCAGAAGAAATGTTTGATGCTGGAAAGATATGTCAAGCATTGATACATGAAATGTCAGATCCGTGATCTGAGGGAAATTTGATGTTGTTAAAGCAGAACTGTCAACACTGACATTCTGTGAATCATTGAATTGAATTCAGTTGAAATGTGTCAGTTTACTTCAAATTTTCAACTATGGAAAAGAACATCCAAAAAGAAAAAAAGGTGTGGCCATTGTTATTAATAATAATGTCAAAATAAATGTCCAGATACAATCCTGAAAATGACAAAGTGATCTCATTTTGAGTCCGCGGCAATTCAATCTGTATTCAGTGATTCAGTTGAATAGTTTCATGGTGATAGCCCTGTCAACCTAGCACCAAAAAAGATAACAGAAGAACAGTATAACAGAATTAGAAGGGGCTTTGGGGGTCTTCTAGTCCAACCCATTGCTCAAACAGGAAACCCTATACCATTTCAGACAAAAAGGTTGTCCAATCTCTTTTTTTTAAAAAAAAAAACACTCCAGCGTTGGAGCACCCATACCCTCTGGAGGAAAGTCATTCTGGAGAGGAAGAGGGAGTGGGAGAGAGAGGGAAGGAGAGAGAGAGGGAGAGAGGAGAGAGAGGAAGGTATTCTTAGTTACTTTCAAGTACAAAGTTCTACCTCCCCAAAAGAGGAATTTAATGATAAAATAAAGACTATATGTGTCTGAAAGATTCCAATGTAAGCAGAATGGTCAGTGGGGTTCTGATGCCAAAGATTCCTTTCATTTAAAAACAGACTTGATCTTCCCTTCCCACTGTGGTATTTTAATACTTTCTTATTTCTTTTTGAGAGAACCCTGGACCACAGCTTTTTAGAACTTAGACTGAAACAAGTAGAGGGAGGCCACAGACTCCAATTTAAGTAAGAAAATGTTTGCTTTGAATTATGAGTTTTGTTTGGAATAGATCTTCTTCCACAGCAGAAACACAGGCCTAGATTGCACACTAGACTTTTATGCATTGTTGATTGTTCTCTCACATTGTTGGGTCTTTTTCATGATGCTATATGAGATGCTCTCTAAAAAACCCTGAAAGTTTAAATTACTTATTATACTATAGATACTCTAGAGGATTTTACAAAATGTTACTAGAGAGATTGGCATGCCACAAACCAAATCCTTTCCTGCTACAGTACAAATGAATGATTTGCTTAATGACCCCATGGCATTTGCTTAATGTACCTTATGACTATCATTAAGTGCTGTACCTTATGATTCTTGATGAATGTATCTTGTCTTTTTATGTATCCTAAGAGCATATGTACCAAAGACGAATTCGTTGTGTGTCCAATCACACTTGGCCAATAAAGAATTCTCTTCTCTTCTCTGACCACTATGAGAAAGCTTCTGGTCACATGAGTGTCTCAACTTACAACTGTCAATGATTTACAACTCTAATTCTGAGCTCAATGACAGTCATAAGTCGAGGACTAACTGTATGTAGAATCCAATGTTTTAAAATGTCATATAATATCTATTTGGGTCACAGAGGAAAGGAAAGAATGATACATTTCTCAAAGGACTGTTTTTTCAAGATGGTTATATTTTCTAAGCCAGATTCAATAGCTTCATAGCTTATCTGTTTTCACTTTTGTTTTTCTTTTGGCTTAAAACATATTTTGTGTTCCAGGAGAAAGTTGCACAACATTTTCTCCTTTAGGAAAAAAACATTTTCGGCTAGTTGAAGGCAGTCTTAGGATCTTAATGCAACATGTTTCATAAATAATAGAATATATGAATTTAGAAAAAAGCATTTGTTTGTATTATTTGTATTTTTATTATCCTTTTTGCAGCTCCTAGGCCTCTCTGAACATCTTCATTGAATGATTTGACTTTCTAATTTACCTGTGGCTTTCTAGGAAGCCTATTCATTCATCCATCCAGATCACTGACGTTTTTGGCAGGTGGAAGGGAAACACTCACGAACCTTTGATTGAGTTTTAGTAGCCCAGTATAATTTCCTCTCTTCTTGTTTGTACTCTACTTCGATGGCCATTCCCCAAGAAACATGATGTTACTCACAGAGCTACAATGGCCCCTTGATAAGTCAAGTGGCAGCTAATTAGCCCTAAGAGGATGCAGCCAAGGAGGATCCATGTTACCTGAATGGCTGTACATCGTCACCTGCGGCACTCTCTGTGTCACATACTAAATGGGGAGCAATTGTTCAGACCCTTAGAGACTCACCGTGGCGTATCGGATGCATCAGCCTGGCAAAGAGAATTGTCAATCAAAATTAGGCAGCAGCAGCTGCTCTCATTCAGCCTGAGCCAACAGAGACATTCTGTGTGTCTGTGTGTGTGTGTTTGTGTGTATGTGGGCACACGTGCATGCACACAGATATGCAGGATGGGTTCTAAGAACTTTGAGGAAGAGTGAAATATTTATCCAAGAAACTCTATACCCTATCACAGACTAGAAATAGATGGACAAAACCTTTTATCAGTATTAATAGATAACTTCTAGGAACACTGATATTTGAATCTACCTGATTCTTTTTATTAAACTCATTAAAGGATTTTTGTTGTGATTTAAATAAATAAACATTTAGACTGAAGAGAGTAGCTTTGAAAATGGGAGAAAAAGGCACATGTTTTGCGGATGTCAGGAAAAATTCTCTCTTTAAAATTATTTTTCTTTCTGCTTTGAATAGCACATTAATGTTGAAAAGAAGGCTTGATAGCAGGAGATATCTGTTGTGAAATTTCTAAATTCTAAATGTTATATCTGTGCATGTAAAAAAAAACAAAGCACAAAACACATATTTCGGAACTAATTTTTTTGCACAGAGTTTTGTTACAGAGTTTTGGAATACAAGTGGCTTTTCACATATTAAATTGTCCAAATCAATATATTCATATATTGGCTTGTACATAAACAATGTAAATGAACTATCATTTCCCTTACAACTTATTCTCGTTTTTCAGATCAAATGCCTTCGTAATGGAAACAAGAGCTTTGCATAGTGATACCAATTACCATCACCTGCCCCATTGATTTACTGTGTGTAACATTTTAGATTAGATTTTATCAGATTTACTATAAAATAAAAAATATTTTGATTTGATATATTTCTCACAGTGGAATGTGCAAAGTGTAAAATGGCATGGGCAATACAAGCCCATGTATATACACAACTGAACAACTTATTGTCTTCATAGCGCTGGGAAGAAACAAGTTGCCGCTTGAAAACTAGCTTGCTTGAAAACTAGCTTGACACTTACTCGTGCCCTAATTTGAACCCTCCGAGCTCAGATCAATAAAATTTGCTAGTAAAAGTAACACAATTCAAATCCCTTTCTTGTTCTTCTGGGCATTTGCACTATGACCCCATCTCAGTCCTCCCATCAAAGATTTAGACTTCTGTGAGTTTGCTCACGGAATAAGAAATGCAGCATCTCAGCATCAACATTTTGAACCCTGTAACACAGGAAATACTGCGTACCACATCCAAGAACCAATTTTGTTGTATACATGTTGTACAATAACAATAAAGGCTATACTATACTGTCCTGAAAACGACAGTGTGAACATAAGCTGCGAAATCAGAGCAAAAATGCAAGTTCGTGCACTCTGCACCACTTTTTCCTTCTAACCTCTATTATAAACAAGTCCACTCAACTCGAGTTGGACCAGAGGACATCATGCGGGTCGCACAGGGAGCCATGGCTGATGTCAGTAACGTGGTTGCTGCCTTATAAATCAAGACCCTGCAACACTCATAGGTTTTCTTGCTTTTCAGGGAGGGAGGCCTGCACTGCCTCTCCCCCTGCTCACCCATACCCATTTGTCTCATTTTTGAAAAAGCTGAATTACTGCCTTTGAGTTGAGGTCTATTTTTCTCCAAAGTGACCATGAAGAGGAAGGGGGAGTATAAATCACATTTTTAGGGGAGCCTGGCACTTGGTTCACAATATTTTTTTTTAATGGGGCTAGGGGGCAGGAATAGAGGGAGAGAGAGAGAGGTAATGCCATAATGTAAAATAGTTAAAAGCTTATTAGAGCCGTTCAGGGCAGTATGATTTCCACTTTGTTTCAGAACACCCTGAGCTCATCCTTTCATGCTATTGTGCAGCCCGCAATTCAAATCTCCCTTTGTCAGAATGAATGGCCCCTCTCAAAGCTCTTTTATGCCAACATATTCCCTACGGGCACATGCCCTTTAGCTCTATTACTGATTTACCCCAAGTATTCAGCCCATACCTTCTGCTTTTCTTTCTTTCACTTTCCAAAGATCCAAGTGACACGAGCCCAGCGTTCCCCTTTTCCCCTCTGCGCTCCGAGCTACCTCTCCCCCCCCTCCTCCTCCCTCTCGGACCTGTCTGCCCATACCGAGGGATGGGGCGAAGGCGGCGGCCAGTCTTTCCGCGTCTCCCCAACCCGGCCGCCCCCGCCCAGAATAGTTCCTCCAAGTACAAATGACTTCACAAGAACCGAATCTAGCAGGCCCCTGGCTCTGCCTCCCTCCTCCCCCGGGACCCGCGGCTCTCATTCGTCCTAGCAGCCTTTTCAGGGGAGGGAGTGGGGGGGATCGGGACGGGAAATACCAAGTGGGACCTATTACTTCTACGTATCTCTAATTAGGCTGGCTTTGAAGACCTATTCAGCCCGTCTGAAAGGCTCGAGTCTCCCTCCGGCTCATTGAGGGATGTTTGCAGTTTGCAGAGACATTTGCATCTGTTTGTGCTTCTGAAGACAACCGGGGAGGCTTTTAAGGTGCCTCCGCCCTCTTCAATTCCCCCTCTCTCTCATACATACACACACACACACACACACACACATACACACATATCACTCTCCTTAAAAAAAGGGAAAAAAAGAAGCCCTGGGTCCTAAACCAAAATTATGCAGCTGGAACAGAGTTGAGGCATGTGAAGCTGAAGCAGCAGACACGTTTGGGGGCGGGGAGGGGGGGAAGGAAGGCAAAGCGGGGCACCCTCGACAATTCTAAAGCATTCTTTATTGGTCAAAATATTCAATAACTAGAGTTAACAGGGCAGTTTTGGTCGGCAAATCTCCTAACCAGATTAAATCCCGATGACACAAAAAGGCCAAGTCAAAAGAGCCCTCCTCCTTGTTGGAGTGAAGGGTAGGAATGCTTATGGGATAGAAAGTGTGAAATCCATGCAGAAGGAGAGCTAAGAGCTAAAACCACCCACCACCCCCCTCCATTCATAGACTGATGGCTTAACGTTTGACTCCAGATTCAATGAGGTGATCAGCAGGGAAGGAAGAGAAAGCAGGCCACGTGTGTCAATGCAATACCCTCATTTTGTACTGAATAGCTCCTACCGAAGGGGCAGGTAAGTCAAGTTCAGTTAAAGGAGCAACATAGAACCGGATCTGAAAAGACAAGTAGAGAGCACCTGGTTAGGTTTGGATGGGCAATGGCCAAGAAATTCAAGGTGTATAGAAAGTTGTCAAAAACATCCCAGTGAAAGCAATGTCAAATCACTTTCGGACTCATAGAAACTTACATGGATAAAGCAGATATCAGTCTTAAAGATTGATGTTTAGCAGACTTTGCAATATAGGTAGTCCTTGAGTTACGACCACAATTGAGCCCAAAGTTTATGTTGCTAAGTGAAACACTTATTAAATTAACTTTGCCCCATTCACAACTTTTCTTGCCACAGTTGTTAAGTGAATCATTGCATTTGTTAAGTTGGTAACAGGTTGTTAAGTGAATCATGTTGACTTTGTTTGTCAGAAAGTCACAAAAGCTGATCACATGACTCCAGAACACTGCTACCATCATAAATATGAACCAGTTGTTAAGCATCTGAATTTTGATCATGTGACCATAGGGATGCTGCAATGGTCGTAAGTGTGAAAAACAGTCACGAGTCACTTTTTTCAGTGCCATTGTAACATTGAATGGTCACTAAATGAACTGTTGTAAGTTGAAGACTACCTGTACTAAATCATCTTTAGTTTGTATAATTTAAGCCAATTGTTAAAACAACCTACAAGAACTCCTTGCCCAAGGTTAATGACTCAAACAAAGATGGGTCACAATAATAAACAGAGGCGGCGGAGGAGAGGAAGTTGAAGGAGGAAAGTAGGTGGGATTATTTATTTATTCATATCATTGAGAGAACCTGGTACATTTATTTTTGTTCTCATAAATTTCTATGGATAGTAGGTAACTAAAGTGGTGTGGCCATCAAAGGAACTCACAAGGTTACATCTTTAGATGGGTTGCTTCAGAAGAATTAATTATTCATTTAGAGGTAGGGTAGAAAGCTATGTCAACCCCCACCCCAGGAGATTCATGTTCTCACATTTAGATCACAAAATGGAATACAAAATGTAAAATCATTGTTGAATTTTACAAATCAAAGAAAGGAATGCAAACATGGAATTTATATTTTACACTTCAGGAATGAGTTCTATCTGCATGAGAGAATTCTCAAAATGTAAATGGGAAATCATGAGAAATTTTAACAATTTTGACGTTTCTGATAGTAACCCAAAGAAATATTTTTAAAGCCATAAACTCAAACTATGCATAAACTCCTTGTTATGTGGGTGTGGTGGCCTAGCGGTTAAGGTGCTGGCTTTGTCAACTAAAAGGTTGGCAGTTCAAGACCCAAGCACCATGTGACAGGATGAGCTCCCATTCTTGCTCCAGCTCTTGCCAATTTAGCAATTTGAAAGCATGCAAATTCAAGTAGATAAATAGGTAACACTTTGGTAGAAAGGTGCAGTGCAGCATATAGACATGCCAGCCACTTAACCACAGAAGCATCTTTGTCAGTGCTTCCCTCCTCAGGTAGGAAACGGTGATGACCACCATCCACTACAAGTTGGACATAACTGGACGGGGAAAATCTTTACCTTTATTTTATGATGGCTAAGTCTTCAAAATATTGTTAGATTAACATCGTGCTTTTCTTCAGGTTTATCAGGACAACTTACAGTATGTGTGACACACTAGCCCAGAATCATTTTGGTGTGGGTAACTGATCTTGGAACTCTGCAATTTTTGCCCAGTATCTTAATCATATCTCAACCACATTGGATCCATATTGACTCTTAAACAAATTTTGCTGCAGTTCATTAGCAAATACTAGTAAAATGCCATCATATTCCAATTTAACAATAGATATTTGTAGCTCAGATTTGAACTGCAGTGTCCTTGATGCTCCAACCTAAGAGGTCATCGAAAACCCCACATATCCATATTTGCCAAATGTCCACTGTTTGTATTATCACCAGCTTGAGATTTATACAGAAACCTGTGACTGGATTTCAGGTTCAACTTTTGGGTTTAGACAGCTATTTTTTGTGACATATTTTAAGCATGTTCTCTTTACACCTCTTAGTCTTAAGCGGCATTAAGTAAGACAGGCATAACATTAGTTCTTTTTGTTATTTCATGTTTGAATTGAATTCAAAGGCAGATCTGCAGTTCTGCACTGAATATGGTTTCTTTTAGGTGTATGTGTATGTTTTATGCGCGCTCACACACGCACACACTGTACATGAAAATGCACATGCATAAATACATAGCATTGTGTGTGTTTCCAGTTTCCAAACCCTATTCATGGTGGGTTTTTTCCCTTTTGATTCTTTTGAGAACACACCATGTTTGTGTTCTTCTTTCTTTCCCACACAAAAGCTCTCTCCATTCCTTAGGACCCTGGTCACACAGCCTTCAGATCTTTACAGAGGGAAGATGCAGAGGTGAAAGGTCAGCTCAGGGCACTGGCAAGAGACAAAGTCCCTTCAGCTGCCAATGTAAGCTGCGATAACAGTCTTCTCAGAGCTCATCCACTTGAGACTCTCTGCAAAAGCTCTCAGACCTTTCCAAGAGCCTGTAATGTTGACTCTTCTGCCATGACATCCAACTTTAGCATAAGTATAAAAAACAAATTGGAAGCATCGTTTCATTAAAAAAAAAATCCCAAGCCTTGACACAGGGCCTATGTGTGAGAGAATACTTCTATTGCTTCACATGAATAACACAAGAAGTTGTAAACTTCCATGTTCATTTTTTAAAAATAAATTTAATAAGAATTTGCCACCATTATTTGTCTGAATCTCTCCGATTCTCTTCTAAAGAGAACATGGACACAGAATTTGTTTCCTCTACAGTTTCATTCTCCTTTTTTTTATTCTTTTCTAAAGTTTACCCAATTCCATAGTGAGTTGCTTATTTCTGGTGTTCCTATTTATGTTCAGTATTTATTTTCTAAGCAGTTCAAAGTTATATTCTTGTTTAATAATAATAAATTATATTCAATGTACTGTATATGCCACCCAACTAACTCCCAGTGACTCCGGGGGATGGGGTGTGTATCTACAATTGCTAAAAACATTTAAAAACAAAAAATAACACAGAAACGCAGCACAAGACAAAAGAACAAAGATGGCAGAGAAAACAAATACCTGGTTGGGAACACAGAAAATGGGGGCAGGGCGGGTATTAAGTCATGCTTGTGAAAACTTGGGCAAAGAGCTACAGCTTTGGAGCTTTTCACATTTGGGGTGGGGGGCTCATTCCAAGATCAGACAGAGCTACAGGAAAAAGCACACTTGGGGAATCCCAAAAAGTGACATTATTTAATTGATGGAACCCATAGCAAGCCAAGTCAATTGCAAGCCAGGTACTATAGGAGTCAAGGTGTCCCACAAGTAACCAGGCCCCATGCCATATAACAGCTTGTTGCATTTTGAACAGGCTGCCCTGTTGCATTCTGTACAGAGAGTGATTTTGAGCCTAATAAAGGAGACATTTTGTACCTCAGGGTTGAAATGAGGGGTCATTGGTGCTCTCTGAGGTTGCTTGTTGTGCTGTGTCATGATGATGTTACCTAGTTAGGGTAATGGCATGCCAGGCATCACCTGGCATGACAAAGTTCCAAATAGCGCAGTCTTGGTTCATGCTGGAATTTCTAGCATGTATACCAGAGGTGGGTTCCTACCAGTTCGCACCTATTCGGTAGAACCAGTTTGTCAAATCTACCGAACTGGTTAGAAGAGGTTCTACCAGTGGACCCGGAAAGCAGGCCACACCTACAGAAGAGGTTCCAAAATTTTTTGAAACCCACCACTGTTCCTTGGATATGATTATTCTACACTATCATGCTCATACGTATAAAACTCAGTGCCTCTGTGAAAGGTAAGGATGACTACTGCATTTGTGGTGCAATCAGAACATTGCGTGTGTTGAAGTTGTTTTAACGCAAACCAAAGATGCCTTTTAAAAAACAAGTTTACATCATATTCTTATGCATGCCAGTGCTGTTTGTGAGGTAATTTAAGGTGGTTCTGACAAGTGTCATCGGCATCTTCATATCCGGTCACATGGGCGGCAAGCCACTCCCATCCGGTCACATGGGCGGCAAGCCATTCCCACAAAGGAGGCCACACCCACTGAGTAGGTTCGAACAATTTTTGAAACCCACCACTGATGTATACCATATTGAAAACAGTGACGTCTATGCTGGCATGGGCATGTCGTGAGAATGGCTGATGGTCAGATTCCGAAAGATCTCCTGTATGGAGAATTAGTGCAGGGAAAGTGCCCCAGAGGGAGACCACAGCTGTGATATAAGGATATCTGCAAGAGGGATCTAAAGGCCTTGGGAATGGACATTAACAGCTGGGAAACCTTGCCCTCTGATCATTCAGCTTAGAAGCTAAAGACGCAGCATGGCCTTCTCCAATTCGAAGAGACACTTGTTCAGCAGACTGAGGCAAAGAGGCAGTCCCGGAACCAGTGAATTCTGGGCTAGCTGAGTAGGGGACAGAATGTATCTGCCCTCAGCGTGGAAGAGATTGCCACTCCCAAATTGGCCTTTTTAGCCACACCAGATGCTGTTTTAGGACCTCTTTCCAGAACATGATACCACAGTCTTTTGAGACTGAAGGATGCCAACTGATTGAGGGTAATGAAAAATCTGCAAGAAAGCAAGCAATCTCAGAGAGCACCAAGGACCCCTCATTTTGAGCCTTTCAACTTTTGTTGAACCGTTCATTCTGTTCAGTTCAAAGATTTCTATTTTTGATTTTCCTGGCAAGATATCAGTGATATTTGTTTTATTTTGTTCTCACTGTTTACAAATTATTCATCTAAGCTATAATTACAGATTAAGTCTTTGGGGGGCAAATTATAATTGAGCACAGGTGGACTGCTTCTCTAGCTCAAAGTGAAGAGCACAGCGACGAGATTTGGCCTTTGACAATTCGAACTGGACTTTTAATTTTTCAAAATCAACAACCTTGGAACATATGGAGTTTGGCAGGGATTTTATCAAATGGGTGAAATTAATTATACCTCACAAAATATAAAAATAATTGTGAATGGAAAATTAACAAATCCTGTAAGATATGGACAGGAACTAGAATGGGTCTTGTCACTATTGCTGTTTGTTTTAGCTTTGGAAGTATTGAAAAGAGATAAGAAAAGAGATTAAAATGAGATCGGAGAGTTGGAGTGACGATCAAAAGAGAAACATAAAAACATTTAAAATTTGCTGATAATCTGGTGATAATTGTGGAAGATCCTCCTGAAAGGATAGAAATATTAATGGTAAAACTAAAGAAGTTTGAGATGTGAACTGGTTAAAACTTAACCACCAAAAGATGAAAACGTTAACAAAGAATATGAAAATGGAACAACAAATGGAATTGATAATTGGATGTATATCTATAACTAAGATGAATTGTATGTTATACCAAAATAATTATGTTAAGTCATGGAATAAAATCAAGAAGGATCTGTTAAAATGGGAGAAATTACAATTGTCATTGTTGGGGAGAATTTCTGTGATTAAAAGGAATATTTTGTCAAGAACAATGTTTTGTTTTAAACAATATACACAAATGATGTACCATTTAAACTGAAAGTTATATTTAAGTTTATATGGCAAACTTTTGTATAGTTTGAATATAGCCTGCTGTTTAGTCCGGATGAAAAAGTGGGTTTTGCTAAGAAATATAAAAAAAAATAGAACTAAAGGACACGATCTGACATTTAGACAACATGGTTTTCTATGGTATGATATAATTAAGGTAAACGTTAATTTTAAGAAGTGCCATTTTGAGAATATAGGTCGGATATAAACCAAGCCTGTGCCTAAAAATGCCTTTAAGACACACAGCACAAGAAACATTTTATAAGAAAGAAACAGTAAAGAAAAATGTTACTGAGAATTGTTAGAGCAGGAACATGAAGAATATAATATGGAATCAAAAGAGCAATTGGCTGCAAAGGGATTTACTTTTCAATAGTTTCCTATGCTCAGGTCAAGTCAAAGATTTAAAGTAGATAATATGACCTTTGGAGCCGAGCAGTAGCAGGCAGCATCTGAACTACGTACAAATGATGAATATGTAATTGCTCAAAGTATAAACTTCCATTGAAATGGAAAAACAATAAGGGAAAAAGTGTACAATAAAATGGACTAAGAATTGTGGATACAGTGTATTGCTGGAACAGTGGGAAAATATGTGGTTAAAAGGATTAGACTTATAAACAAAAAGAGGATTTTTTCTAAAATGATGCACCATTGGTATATGACTCCAAAATTGTCTGAAATCTATAAAGGTACCTCAAATTTTTATTGGAAATGTGGACAACATGAAGGGCCATTTTATCATAGGAATGGTTGGTGAAGATGACAAAACTTGCAAATACAAAAGAATTAACTTGTTGATTAGAGAAAGACCAATAACATGGATTTTTGCTGAAAAAAGAGAAAAATGAGCTAGTGATTTATGAGTGAGGATTAGAAAAGATAGATATGGAAAGAAGAAAATAAGGAGAGAGAGAAAACCCTAAATGCATTTATTCACTGTTAATAGACACCACCGTAATCTTCTCCCCACCTTTTTCTTGCTTACTTATTCGTTATTCCTTTTTATTTTCTAATATTTGTATTGTTCTCTTGGGTTTTCAGTAAAATTTATATTTAAAAAAGCAATGTGATACCCTTTGTAGAAATATTATTTGTTTGTAAAATGGTTTCATTAAGTCTAGGATAAATTGGTCTATAGTATTTACAGTCAACAAGACCACTTTTTTTTTTTTTTTTTAGTCTCCCTGGTTTCATTTTTCACCTCAATATCATTCTGGGCATGTTTGAGCTAAGTTATTTTGTGGCCTAATAGTGACACCATGATTACGTGGAGTCTTTTGAGTTTTTCTAGTAAAAGAGAGAAGATAAGTAATTTTAGATCTTGGACATAATGGTCTTATGAAAGTTTCCTTTTAGACAATCATGTCAAATATTTTATGAAAGCTAAATATTTACATATTAGATTGATATCCTGCTTTTCTTATTACTGGTGTATATTTAAACAACATACAACATGTATAATTTCTGGTTTTTCAATTGCAATATTTTTCCAACAAATTTTTATTTTCAAGAACTTTTGCCAGTAATGGTGTTACACATACTATTTCTTCTTCCTATTTTTTCCACAATAATCTTGTGAATTCGGTTGAGCTGAGGGAACATCCAGACAGATATTTAATGTGTTTCTCCTACCTTCAGTTAAAGGGAAATGTGTTGACAACTCTGGAATGTTCTAGCTGAGAGAACACGGTCAGACAAACGGAGGCGAGCCAGGACTTCAAGTCAGCTAACAGTTTATTTCTAACAGGTTGCCAAACGCGGTACTTCACATTTCACACGTATTAGCTAACTGGCAAACACCTGTTTGACAGCTCTTTATATACCCCAGCTGTCAAACAGGTAACCAATCAGAAACAAGGACACGCCCCCCCTAGCCAAACGGACCAGAGAGGAAACTGTAGTACACAACATGGAAGATCATTGAAGGCTACCCAGAAATCCTCAAAGATAACCTGGAGTTCTGAAACAACAAGGAATTGGCTTTTTTTTAGACAATTACACACTGACTTGTGTTTTCCCTGAGCAATCTAATACATTGTATTTCTTCCTCAATTTGTTAAATCTATGAACTAGTAGCCAGTTAAAACTTAGAAATGCTTCTACACACCAACATTTTCTGCAAGTACTTTCTGCCACATAGAAACCAATGGAGCCTCCATTTAAATGAAATAAATAAATAGTAAAATTATTTTACTTGCTTCATTAATATGCCCATAAGTATTTCCCCCCTCATTAATGAGTTGATTCTAGCACATAATATTGCGCTATACTTTTCTAGTATAGTACATCCTTTTTCTTGAAGGATGCTGCCAGAGGTTTTCTTTAAAAGTTACAAATCGGAGGATGTGACTTTCAAAAGAAAGAACTGGTACATGGAGTTATAAGGATGCATATGCAGATCAATATCATAAGGATTCAGATCTTGCAGAAACACAGGATGGACAAGAGAAAGAGATGTTGTTTTGGAAAGAGGAAATGTGGAGCAGATCAGGCTGCTGATCCAAGGGGAAATAATGGGATTTTCTGGGTTTCACATTGTTCTTCGCACGAAAAAAGCCTCGGCTTGCCTTTTCCTTCCCTCCACACTGGTGAACAAAAAGCCAAAGCCTCTTTAAGGACAGCCTTTTCTAAGTTAATTATTATCACAGACGGTATTGGATTAAAAAAAACAAGCTGCTCTCCCAGCTACTTGTTTCTTTTTTATCTTTTTGGAAACTAGAAGAACATGAGCTGTGTTGGATACTTTACAGCACACCTTGTTTTGTCGATATTTACCTAGCAGAATAAATGTAGTTGGATCTCATGTATGTCTGTTATTTCAACGTTCTTGTTTTCAATGGCACATCTAACTTCACATATGCCTATTTTGAAACACTAGATGACGGTCCCTCGCTGGAGAAAGCTATTGATTTTGTGACGTTCTTGAAATGTGTCTCTTAAAAAAAAAAAAGAACAGAACTTGTGTTCAATAGCCAAGGCAAGCCCACGTCACCCAGTAATAGGAAGTCATATGAACTACCCAAGACAATGACTCACTCAAGGAAGGTCATTCACACCTTGTCCCCAAGGAAACAAGTAGCCAACCTCCTACCCTTTCCTGGGGCCACTGAAATAGAGAAGCATTTGTAGTGATTTCTATATAGCAAGGTCAGTAAAGAGATCTCATGACGCAGACCTTGCTTGAAAATGTCAAACCCACTGGCTTTTGTTATCAGTAAAAGGTCCGAGATCTTTCCAATCTGATCATTTGTTTCTTCTGTCCACTAGCCAAGAATTGCCTTCCTTCCTACCTTCCTTCCTTCCTTCCTTCCTTCCTTCCTTCCTTCCCTAACACCTAAGATACAACAATGTTCTTCCTTAAAACCAATATTAAAACGTTTGAGATTAAGTTTTGAGGAGATTTTTAAATACTCATTATTCACCCAAAGTCCCATGCAGGTCTTACGTGATAAGTTAGGAAATTTTGAGGTATTAAGGTAATTTTTCCTATTGCTGTGTCCACCAAATGTTGTACTCCAATTCCAGTCATCTCCAATCCACACATTCCAAAGCATGTGCAGGGTACAACGGTAGAGGAGAATAACAAAATAACAGAGCTGAAAAGGGCCTTATAGGTCATCTAGTCCAATGCCCCTTCCCAAGCAGGAGACCCTACACCATTTCTGACAGTCTCTTCTTGAAAGCTCCCAGTCATGAAGCTCCCACAACTTCTGAAGGCAAGCTGTTCCATTGGTTGATTGTTCTCATCATCAGAAAATTTCTCCTTATTTCTAGGTTGAATCTCTCCTTCTTCAGTTTCCATCCACTATTCCTTGTCACCCTTATATGATCATACTAAATTAAACATATTGGGGAATCCTAATTTGGAACTAGGAAGGCGATCCTTTTGTTGGAGAACCTGAGGAAAGAATCTTTAACATCAATTAAAAATACATTTTTTTGTTAACTGAATTGCTGTTTAATTAACACTTTGACAAAAGGTATGGTGATAGTGTCTTATCTCATCGCTGGTTGTTGCTATTAAGTGCCAAGGGCGCTCATAATAACTGAGGAAAGGGTAGACCTGGCATATCAGAGATCTAGGTTTCAGCTGGTATATCAGATACAATTTCAAGTTAGCAAAGACAAAGTTATGATTGGAGAAAGCAGGTGATCAGAGATTAGTATAGAACATGTGATATGAAGCATGATTGTGAGGTTGGGCTTGAGGGACAAGTTAGGCTTGCTGATCTTGGATCAGCCTTTCTGCATCATAGCATCATATGTATCTGAGTTGTTCAATGAAGAAGGTTGTAAGTTCATGAGCTTGTCCTAGGCCCGTGATGACAAACCTATAGCACATGTACCAAAGGTGGCACACACATCCCACTCTGTGGGTATGTGTGCCATTGCCAGCTGCTCTTCTGGTTTCCAATGTGCAGCTGGTCCGGCCAGCTGGTCTTTGCGGGCAACAGAGTGCTGGAAAATGACCCTGAAAACAGCCCCCAAAACAGCCAAAAATGCCGCCAAAATAGGCATGTGCATGCTGGCCAGCTGGTCTTCGGGTTTCTGGTGCTCCAGAGCACAGGAAGACCAGTTGGTCAGTGCACATGCGCACCCTATCCTGGGTAGCCACTAAAAAACAGAACAGAATAACAGAGTTGGAAGGTGTCTGGGAGGTTTCTAGTCCAAGCCCCTGGTCAAGCAGGAAACTATTTCAGACAAATGGCTGTCCAATCTCTTCTTAGAAATTCTTCCAGTGTTGGAGCACCCTCAACTTCTGGGGGCAAGTAGTTCCACTGATCAATTGTTCTGGCAGGGAATATCTCCTTAGTGCTAGGTTGTTTCTGTCCTTGATTATTTATTTATCTACAGCAGAACCTCTGGTCACAACCATAATTCATTCCATAACCTTGATCACAAACTGATTTGATCGTGACCCAAACCTAATTTTGGAAATTTGGCCCTTACAAAAAAAAAATGGCACAGAAGGGGAAATCAGCTGCAGGGAAAAAATTGTGAATTTTTTGGTCAGAACCCAATTTGGTCATGGTCGGAAGCATTTGTTACCAGAGGTTCTACTGTACGTGCAATTGCATGCTTTTGGACTGTTAAGATTGGCAGAAACTGGGGCAAGTAATGAAAGCTCACCCCATTGCAGAGTGCTTGGGTCTTGAACCTGGCTTGCCAGCTGACAAGCTCAGTGCCTTTAACCACAGAGCCATCATGCCCCTATAATGGAAGATAAATTTGCTATTTGTGTGTTGTAAATTTAAAAATATGTTTAAGCCATTGCAATTATTACTTAATGACCTGAGCTAATTCTTTGAGGCCAATGTTCAAACTTAGTAGGATAAGGCATAGTGGCTCCCAGAAAATACTCCATATATCAGTTTTATTCTGGATGGTTCGCTGGTTTATTGTGTGTACATATTTAGTTATTTTCAAAGTGTAACAATGGATTGAAAAAATAAATGAACAGAGCAAGTGAAATGATATTATTTATCTCACATACATACACAAGCATGGAAGAATTCCATTCTGCACAAATTATATCCATTCTGAATGATTGGTTTGCTTATTGAATAAGCATTTTACTGTGACGAATTTTGCTACGGTAATTTAGAAACTTGAGCAACATAATGCTAGTTTATATATATAGCCAGAAGTCAGTTGCCATATACATTTAGTATTATTTTGTCTTCCCAACATTGTGAAATCAAAGTGGCCATTGGACGATATTAGACTTCACATATTATCTTTTTTTTCTGTTATACAAGAGTATTTAAATGACGTTTTAATGAAAAATACAAAGAGCTTTTCAGCAGAGCTTCTTCTTTTCTTCACAGTAGCATCTGCAGAGGGTGTTAAAATGTGCAAGGCGGTGGACAGAACATTGCCAGGCAAGCCCTGCCCCCTTTCTGTGTACATTAACATCACACATGTGTTCAAAAGGAGCAGGGCCAGCATGTGTCGCTCTGTCTGTCAATATTTTGAAAACCCTTCATGCCTTTGACTTAGCATGAATTGGTAATATTGGAAATTCCGGGGTCCAATGAAAGAAATCCCACCTTATGGGATGTTCACTTGTTTAATGTTATTTCTCTTCCCCAAAGAAGTAATACTGTTAGTTGAAGGACTTATTATGTGGAATTTCCTTATCTAATTTCCTGGCATCAGATATTCCTGAGTAGGAAGAAATCACAGTTCAGAAAGTCTACTGTCTCAGAAGAGAAAGTCAGAATAATGATTACCATTATTTTACCGGAACTTAACATCGGCAAAGGTTGATTGTTGATCGTGTGCTGCTTTGAGGACAATGCAATGATAGCCCTCTGCCAGTGAAAACAGAGCTCAGGAGAGTAGGGGGGAAAGCTCCATTTTCACTGGCAGAGGCACCGTGGATCAGACATTGATTTTGACACCCCTGAGCTAGAGCTTCACAGAGATACAAATAATCACTGAAGTACAAAGTTGTAGATGGCATTTTCAATGATGTTATAGGTGGTATATGCTTAGAAATTGGTTTGTATTTGTTGACTTGTACAAGGCTCAGATGGGGATTTGGTGAAGAATGAAAAGGAGACTCAGGTTGTCAGATTAATTACTTGTCAACAGATGTCGCTTCTAAAAGGTATCACCTTACCTACATTATCTCTACAATTGTTAGGTTGAGAAGCAGGATGGGGGAGAGGAGGAGAAAGGAGGAGAGAAGGATTAGTTGTTCAGAATTCATGTTTTATAAATCATTTTTTCATGGTTTGGCATGGTTTGCTAAATACGGAAACCCACCCAGCTATGGTCCAAATTCATCCTCATGTATTTTTATGAAAGAAATGCATGTGCATGCATTTAACTTTATTTCCCTTTGATGCAATAGAAAAAGATAAAGGGAATTTTTCACAGGCTGAAAGAAAACAAGGTCTTTGGCAAGATATTATACCCCGAGATTAAACTAATCTCCATTTTTGTGCATTTTTTTCATCTCAAAAAGTGGGCTTCTTTTTGATTTCCGAAAGGCAGTAAAACAGCCTATTTGATAGCAATGTTCTTATTCCAGTTAGCGTTTCTTTATGATATTACCTCTTGGTTTCTAACTTTATGATATTACCTCTTGGTTTCTAACTTTATGATATTACCTCTTGGTTTCTAACTTTATGATATCACCTCTAGGTTTCTAACTTTATGATATTACCTCTTGGTTTCTAACTTTATGATATTACCTCTTGGTTTCTAACTTTATGATATTACCTCTTGGTTTCTAACTTTATGATATTACCTCTTGGTTTCTAACTTTATGATATTACCTCTAGGTTTCTAACTTTATGATATTACCTCTTGGTTTCTAACTTTATGATATCACCTCTTGGTTTCTAACTTTATGATATTACCTCTTGGTTTCTAACTTTATGATATTACCTCTTGGTTTCTAACTGGGTCATCTGCAGAGTAAGGATAAGCTTATTCAAGTAAGTAAAACAAAAGTGAGAGAGGACTTGGATTGTGCAGTCACCATCTCAAAGTCTTCACCTTCTATGCCCTTTGCACTGACCATCTTGGCTTTGCTTGTACTTCGTCCTTTTCTTCTGCAGATGTACCAGTTTCATTTGAAGTTGTCCCTTAAGCTATTTATGGGAGGAGAGGAAATACAGAATAGGTCACACTTCTGCTTCTTTGTCTAGCATCCATATTACATGATATGGGAAAGTGTGCTCCAGAGCGCTGCTGATCGTGAATGTTCTCCTCAGAACCAGAGAATGCCATGGGGTGGGACTTCCCCGCATTCAGCCCAGTCCCCTGATAATATTGAGCATGCTGGACAAAGGAGGAGATGGATTTTGTCCCATGAACCAATCCAGTCCCTCACTCTGGCATACTCCATGGTTACAACCACATAATTCTACAGGGCACTGATCCTCACAATGTAATTAAGGGGAAAATATAAAAAGAATTAAGGAAGTGTCCATCACAAGATTAAAGATTCAAATGAACGTTTACCTCCTTTTCTTTTAAAGAATGCATTTTCATGCATTTAAATCAGTCAGTTTGACTACAAATATTTTACTATTTGTTTTGAAATAAAGCTGCTCTGACTATTGCTCAGCATATTGTAACTCAACAAATGGAGTAGATCTGCAAACCTAGAAATGGCTGCTTCCCCTCCGACTTTTTAGCTACCTACTGCTTCTGCTATCATTGAGAAAAGGAGAGAGAATAAGTAGGACAGATGCCCTAATTAAGCTGAAACCTTGCAAATAAAATGACATGAGGTGGAGGACTCACAGATAAGCAGGAAGGGAAGAGAACTAGTTCTGAAGAGACAATTTGGAAAGCAATAACACTTCAGAGAAGTAAGAAACCTGACTCCGAGCTATACCTCTTCAGTTTAAAGGTGGGAGCTCAAGAAAACAATATTTCCTCCAGATCATTGTATTGATTGCTTATATATAGAATCTACATGGAAAAATGGAAGCCAGAGAAAATAATAATGATGTAGCACACTCTGTTTTATACTAGTTTTTCAGTTGCATGGATTTGGGGAAGCAAGACTCATTCAAGGATTTCTCCCAATTGTCAAAGATGCATATAAATCTAATAAATACAAACACAAAATACAATACAATGCAGCTATCTAGATTTGGAAAAAGTAAAAAGGAACAGAAACAGGTATCTAAGAAAAGATATAGGACAGAAAGGCCACAAAGTGGAATGAGACTGAACTAGTGGGAAAAGCAACCCTTTTATAAAGCTCTCTTTTTTTACTTTTTTGGTGGGAGGGTGTGAATGATGATTATGTATATATATAAAAACAAAAGATGGTTTCCTATGCTTATTCCATTAAGTTATGACATCAAGTTATTCTTTCCTTGCCCATCTGGTTGTTGGTTCTTAACTCTACCCCATGCACTGCTGTTCTTCCCCCAGGACATTTCTGCTTCCCCTGTTTCTTTTTCTGGTCTTCAATCTATGTGCAAAAGTAGCAGGGGAGCTCTTAAGAACAGCTAAAGCCCCTCGGCAGTGGTGTGTTCCAGCCAAACAGCTCTTGTATTAGTTTTTGATGAGTTTTCAATTTAGGTCTTTGCAGATAGAAGGAAAGAAACGACAGGAGAAGAGGGGAGGGAGGGTGGGAGGGAGGGAAGAGGGAAAATGCAACAGATGGGCCCGATTGTGCTCTCTAGGCAAATTAAGGAAGACATCTGTAGCTCCCAAATACTGGTGGTCTAAAGCAATTAGTCCCCTGTGAAAAGGGGCCTCTTGGAGACTCCTTTAGCCAATCCCATCCTGGGGAGTGCTCACGTTACAATGGCCTTGACCACAGTTCATTGAGCCAAAGAAGAAAAAGAAAGAGAGAGAGAGAGAAATTAATTCAGTAGAAGCAGTGTAGGAAGGCTGGAATCTGTATACTTTAAAATGCAAGGTTGTTTACAACCTTCTGCCTTAACACCATTTGCATCCTTGGGTGGAGAGGGAGGGCAGTCCCTTCCTTTCTCCAAACCTACCTGCTTTCTGCTCCAAACTTGAAATTGGCAAAATAACAGTTTGTATAGACACCTACAGCTCAGTTGTACAGAGTGTGTAATCTGAAAATTGCCCAGGGACCTCAATTTTCCACTGATTTGTTTGGAAAACAATGAATGAAGACCCAATTCTCCGTGGTTGGAAGGATCTCCCCACCCATCCCTTCTGCCGCCTTCAGAAAGAGGGTGGGAAGGGGGAGGGCGAGCCTGTTATATGATAAGCTTCCCTTCTGTAACCGATAATTATAATGATCGTTATGATTCCAGGTTGAGCACTGGTGGATTAATCGGGTCCCTCGGTCCTCCAATTTCGATGCTCCAGGAAACTGAAACTGAAAAAAAAAAAAAAACTCAGAAAGGGTTTTATTTAAACTAGATAATATGGAGCCGCCCGTGGGGGCTCTTTTCCTCATGCATATTTATGATCAGCAAAGGTCTCTGTGGGAAAAGTAATCCACAAGCCACAATGGGTGAAGCAGCTCAGAGGAGGTCACAGCACTTTTAAATTACACCTCTTGGCTTTGTTCACCCAAGCACAATGGGGCTAAGAGATAGGAAGAAAGAGTCTGTACTCTACAGCACACCCCGGGACACTCTGCAGCTCAGTAAATAAAAGCTAAACTGATTTGATATCTTATTGGATTTCAGTTAACCTAAAAACACGTTCATGCTCAGCCATGGAAGCCGGTCAAGAGCTGATCTCTGGAGGGGAGGAAAAGGGGAGGAATCTCTGTTTGTTGATCAAAAAATTACCTTCCTTGGGATTTCAAATGGGTCGGGTTGAAGCACACAATGGAGCCATCTGCCCTCTTAACCTGTTGCTTATTTTAATTAATTGATGACATTTTTTTTTATTGTCGTTGCTGTGATACTATTTTAAAAGGTGACTCTTGCCACATGAGTGTGTAAGTATTTCACGAGAAGGAAAGTTCTTTGAAGGAAAATTGGATTATGCAACTACTACTATACGGCAGATCTTTGTTTAAAATGCATGCCTTTAATGACTATGTAAATGTGGACTGGTTTTTTTTTAATGGGGATAATTTTTTTCTACATAGGCTTTAACTGATGGCTATAGTAATGTTACTGTTCAGATTAAACTGCAGACAACTTAATTCCTCCTCTCCTAATAGTTGGAAGGAAAACAGAATGTAAATGCCATTGCCGCAATCATTGTCAAAAATATATATTTTATTTAAAAAAATAAATGAATGAACAATAGGCTTCATGTGAACTTCTATACAGTTTATTAGTGTATATGAACATATTTTGGAATGTGCTAATTATCTTTCTTCAGTTGTAAGTTTCCATGGCAGTTACGTGATTTGATATTTTCCATCACTCTTTTGTGCAGATTTGAATACTGTGCACAATTCTGTGAATTCCAGACCCAGGTTTTAACCAGGTTAGCAAAACCCAACAATAAATGTGTTTATACAGCATGTTAGAACTACCAGTAAACCATATTATGGCTTAACAGAATGGCTATTTTTACACAATTATGGCTGGACATTTAGCAATAGCAATAGCACTTAGACTTATATATTGGTTCATAGTGTTTTTACAGCCCTCTCTAAGTGATTTACAGAGCCAGCATATTTCCCCCCAACAATCTGGGTTCTCATTTTACCCACCTCGGAAGGATGGAAGGCTGAGTCAGCCTTGAACTGAATTGCCAAACTGCCAGCAGTCAGCAGAAGTATCCTGCAATACTGCATTCTAACCACTGCGCCACCTCAGCTCAGATCTTCCACCATGCTGGATCACAAACCACTAAATCTATACTAGCCTGGTCTAGTACCATACATTGCTCAAATTAGCTATTGTGCTTGCACTGATACTTCTAATAATAATCTTTAGACTATAGGGCAGGCTTGTCAAACTGGCGGGCGGAATACAGCTGGTGCAGGCCATACCCACCCCAGCTCTGCAAAGGCAAAAAACATTGAGCTACGTCACAATTCGGCCCGCAACGGAATCGTGTTTGACACCCCTGCTATAGGGGATACAGTGATATTATGGTCAGGTAAAGGATACAGTTCAATCACCTGTAGATAGATAGTTGTGGATGACTCATGCACGTAGATCAATAGGACATCCGTTCCGCATACTGTTTTCATAATCATTGGTGTCATCTCCAGCTAATGCAAAGAAGTAATGGGAAAAGAACCTATATTGGGATAGACAATGTTTTAAGCCCCAGTGGATATCTCACAAAATGAGTGCCATTGGATAGTGAGTTGCAAATCCCCATGAACTAAAAGAAAAACTTTATTTATTTATTTATTTATTTATTTATTTATTTATTTATTTATTTATTTATTTATTAGACTTATATACCGCTTCATAGAGCTTTCAGCCCTCTCTAAGCGGTTTACAGATTTTTAGCAAATTGAGTCAGCAAATTGCCCCCACAGTCTCGGTCCTCATTTCACCCACCTCGGAAGGATGGAAGGCTGAGTCAACCTTGAGCCGGTGAGATTTGAACCGCTGAACTGCAGATAACAGTCAGCTGAAGTGGCCTGCAGTACTGCACCCTAACCACTGCGCCACCTCAGCTCCTTTTAGCTTACCACAAATGCTCTCTGCCCCCGGTTTTTTTTCTTTTCTTTTCTGGGCACCTGAGTACATTTCCAAACACCCCACAAGGCTACAGCAGCTATATACCATTTTTACATTCTAAGAATATATCCATTGACCTTGGGGCCAAGAAGAGCTCCTGTATTTAAAGATGATGCTAGAGGTTGAGACTGCTTCCTAGAATGCTAAATTCCCATTTATTAATATTACATAAGAGTAAAGCATGGGTAAGCTGGAAAGCTTTAGGATCAGATAAGGCAGAGATCAATATGTATACTTGGCTACCTCTGAATTAAAAGAACAGTTGCCTGAAAGCGTAGACAACTGTAAATTTAATGGACCCGTGGCTTTACACAATATAAGGAACTTTACCATGGGATGGTGGGGTTACCTTAATAATCTTTATGACCACTAGAGGGCAGTGAATAAAATCTTCATGGACAATAGATGGTAGTAGACAATAGTATGGCTCTTTGTGGCTTGTTGCCCCAAAATACAGCTGCTCTATTCTAAATCAGAGGCATAGGCTCTTTCTAATGCTGGTTAACTAAAAGTTTGCATGAGATACAGATCTGCCACATTTCCTATAGGTATTTTCTGCAGTTCAAGCAACTTAAATTTAATAAATGAATATTTATACATGAGCAACCTGTCTGTTCAAAGACGCACGTACCGTTTTTTCCAGCCACAGCTTTTCAGAATGCTAATAAAATACTCCAACTCTTTCCCTGAGACTACATACCATTTAAAGACAATGGTTCTTCATTCAAAGAGTGCAGGTATTTAAAGGGGTACAGGCTCCTTTCATTCAAAAACAGCCCTCTGTTCAAATGGGTTCACCCACAAAACCACACTTGACTAAACCGTGCCCGACTAAACCGCGTCACTGACGTCATCAACAGGGCGACAACAGCGCAGACACAGAAGCACGCTGTAAACCTAAACCTAAAATTAACCCCTAAACCTAAACCTAGCCCCCCTAAACCTAATCCTAAACCTAACCCTAAACCTAACCCTTAACTTAACCCTAAACCTAAACCTAAACCTAAACCTAAACCTAATCCTAACCCTTAACCTAACCCTAACCCTAACCCTAAAGCTAACCCTAAAGCTAACCCTAACCCTAACCCTTACCTTAAGTTGAATCGGCTTGCTTTCAAAGCGCTATTTAAAGCGCCCTTCTTTCTCTGTGCTGGCTGTTGTCGCCCTGTTGATGACATCAGCGACGCGGTTTAATCGGGCGTGGTTTAGTCGAGCGCGGTTTGACGGGTCATGGTTCAAATGACCTTGCGATAGAGGCGAGGAACCTATAGATATCCACATTTTGCTAAACTACAACGATGAATAGTCAGTTGTATTCAGTAATTGCCCCACCTTATAAATTGTATCAGATGGGACCAATAATTGTGAAATTTTAGGCTATACCCATGATGGTGAACCTATGGCACATGTGCCAGAAGTGGTACGCAGAGCCATCTCTCTGGGCACATGATCCATCACCCATTGTTCTTCCAAGTTCCTGCCCATATGAATACAAACCATAAATGTGAAGCAAGGGTATGGTAAGTCATTATATTATGTGAAATAATATATATCACTGAACATGGTATAGAAACAGGCTTGGGAAATATTATATTGGTTCTGGCCCTTCTTCCATTGCAGTTTGTACCCTTCTCAATAGAACTTGGATTAGTTAATGAGCATGACATTTATATAGATTGGAGCACCACGTGTTGCTTCTAAGTATGAAAGTATGTAGGCTTTTAGACAGTAGAGGAAGACTTTGAATGTAGCAGGGTTGCCTTGCTACATTTTAAAGTAAACAATGCAATACAATGTAAAGGAGTATGTCTGTGCAGGGAAGATAATACCATTACTTTCAGAGCTCAAAATGTCATAATGTCATGATTGCCTTCAAGCAGAGATCTGTCAAGCATCAATATTTTGACAAATGATTGCATGACATCAAGTTATTGTTGACTCTTAGCAACCACATATGTAGAATTTCTCCATGACAATCTCCCTAATCTGGTCTTCCAGACCTTCCAATGACATCTTGCTGCTGTCATTCTTTTCCACTTTTTCCAGCATTGAAGCCTTCTACAGAGCCTTCTCCAAATACATCCACATTATGTATCTGGTCATTTATGCCTCAATGAAAACTCTGGATTGTTGTTGTTATGATAACCCATTTGTTTGAGTTTCCTTGCGTACAATGCTCCAGTGAAACTATTGTCCGTGAATTGCACTACTGTACCTATATGGCTTTATTTTATTTTATTTTAGCATTGTGGCAATCTAATTTTTTGCAATTCTTACAAGAGAAAAGAGAACATTTTTGCCTGGAACTACAGCTCCATTTAAGGCTATTAAAAGTCCTGAAAATGTGGATTGCACACCACTTAGTGGCAGAAAAATAAATTACAATGTGAAACTTTTCTCGGTTAGTTATACGTATTATCTGCTTTGTTCTAGATAGATAGATACGTGGAAGATAAACAGATTAAACAGGCGGGAGACAAATAACAGATTAGAAAGTGATGAGAGAGAAAAAATGATGGATGGATGGATGGATGGATGGATGGATGGATGGATGGATGGATGGATGGATTGCTGGATTGCTGGATAGGCAGGCAGGCAGGCAGGCAGGCAGGCAGATAATAGAAAGTTCAGACAAATTAGATTGTATAAGATAACTTTGTCCTATTTTGTGCAGCCCTGAATTAGACTTCAACTTCCATAACTCCAAGGCATCAGAGTCAATACAGTTACAGGAGTTGAAATCCAAGGTGCCTGGAAAACACCAGGTTAGAGAAAAGTTGATGTTTCACTTTAATTATTTTTAATTTTAAAAAGTGTTTCTCTTATTTCTTTCTAAATACATGTCTGTCAATCCACAACACAAAGAGATTGGCTATAATTTCTAATACAATATTTACAGAAAAGAAATATAATCACATGCAGTATATTCATCTAGATTTCCTGGAGAAAAGACATATGAATGATAATAAGTAAATATAATGTTCTACATGTTACCTATTTGAGATTATCTATCCATTTATCTTGGATTTGTAATATCTTTTCAAAATTTACCTCTAGATGAGAAAAAAAAGATTAACCAATAATACTGTTAAAATGCTCTTTAATATCAATGATAGAGAAATAACAGAAGACAAATCTGCAGCCCACACAATCTGATTTCTTCAGGATCTTTTATATCTGCTTTTAAAAATGTAACAGTTGTGCATTAGACCCTATGTGATGTTTATTACATGGGATGCGGTGGCTCAGTGGCTAAGATGCTGAGGTTGTCGATCAGAAAGGTCAGCAGTTCAGCGGTTCGAATCCCTAGTCCTTCGTTATCAGTTAATAAAGATTAAGTTTGTGCAAAGCATCACATTTAGTTCCAAATCTAAGAGTGCAAAGGGCATAAACATAATAGCAGTCTGCAGCTCTTTAAAACAGCCACGTCTTTCCCCAGAAATGATTGCCCTCTGCAGCTCCCTGAAAGCCCAGAAAATACTACACCATCTTATCTTATATCTTATCATATATCTTATCATGTCCCATACAGTCCATAGCAGCTTCTAAAAATTTAATCCAAAGCATTGCAAGGACTAATATACCATATAATAACTAGTTAGTATTGTTCGCGCAATCATTTGGAATTTGTTTTAAATCAGCTCAGTAATATCATTATCAGTTTTATAGTTAGCTTATGTGCTGTGTTGAGTAGTTCAATCTCAAAGTTCTGAACACAGAATTTCATTGGTTTTCCCTGGTTCTACCATTATAATCTTTATTGAATCATTTGCTAATGTGTAAAAAAAAAAACCTCAAAAATTATCATCTTAGGCTGGAGCTATTTTTTTATTTCCATCATAATCTTTGATTACCAGCCAATCTCCCACCTGGAATTTTCTTTTTATGAAAATTACTATCTATTTATTGTACATGTTTGCCCTAATGGACATTGCATTGCTTTGCATTAAACAAAATTATCACTTTGGAAAGATTTTTTTTCTATTGATTTGGTTTTAACCAATGTAGAAGTTTTTGATTAAAATAAAGGCCAGACCTTTGTGATTGTTGTTCATGATTTTGTTTTACAAACATCAAACAATATTGCTACCAGTTAAATGAAAATCCATGCATATGCTTACATGTTTAAGTCTTAGGAGAAAATTTGCAATTTGCAGGTTGAAAGAGAATCTGTTGCTGAAGGAGGAGATTATTATGAACAGATATGAGGGGGAAAATGTTTGAGGTTGGGGCGGGGGGAAATGTTATACCCTAGTTTCCTTTTAATCTATTCCAGCAGATGGAGCCAATAAGTAAGGAAAACAATTTATGAATCAATGTCACAATAATATTATACACTTCTTATATTCACTTATGCTTTAAATATCATCATAAACAGAGCCACTTTCGGAGGCTGTCCTGGAAAACCAGGTAAACCAATTCTGTAGCAGCTACTATAAGAATTTGTAAGGATGTTTAATAATAAAGTTGGGTATTGGGTGCAGAGGTAATCCTCAATTTACAACCATTCATTTAGTGACCATTCAAAGTTATAAAGGCATTGAAAAAAGTGACTTCTTGGTATTTTCACACTTATGATCATTGCAGCATCCCCATGGTTACATGATCAAAATTCAGGTGTTTGGCAACTGGCAGGTATTTATGATGGCTGCACTGTTCCAAGATCATGCCCTTCATGGTAGTGGATCTGCGTACTTGAGAGACCGCCTCCTGCCAATCACCTCTTCTCGACCCATTAGATCTCACAGATTAGGCCTCCTCCGAGTGCCATCTGCCAGCCAGTGCCGGCTGGCAACTACGCGGAGGAGAGCCTTTTCAGTAGCAGCTCCGACCCTCTGGAACGATCTCCCCGTGGAGATTCGTACCCTCACCACCCTTCAGACCTTCCGCACAGCCCTCAAGATCTGGCTATCCCGTCAGGCCTGGGGGTAAAGAGTATAATCCGCCCCCACCCGAATGTTGAATGAATGTTGCTCGATTTTAATTATACATTGTGTTTATATGTTATTGTATGTTTCCCCCTCCCATACAAGTTGTTAGCCGCCCTGAGTCCCCTCAGGGAAAAGGGCGGCCTATAAATAAACTTAACTACAACTACAACTATGTGATCAACAAGAAGAAGACCAGCTTCTTCTGACAAGCAAAGTGAATGGGAGAAGCCAAATTCATTAAAATTCATCACGGGTGTCAAACTTGCAGCATCACATGATGTATTGTGATGTTTTTCTCCTTCGCGGAGCTGGGGTAAGTGTGGCCTGTGTGTGATGCATTGGGCCCATGGGCTACCGGTTTGAAACCCTTAATTGCAGTGATCTGCTTAACAGCTGTGGAGAAAAGGTCATAAAATGCAGCAAAACCCACTTAACTGCCTTGTTTAGCACAGAAACTTTGGTCTCAATTGTGGTCATAAGTAGAGGACTACTTATACTAGGTATATCTGGATTACAGTGGAACAATCAACATTCTTTGGTTTAAAAAGATGAAAGCAAACACTAAGAAGCAGTGGCACTCTAGAAAAACAGTATTCTAGACAACAGGAGCACTTACCTGGAAAAAGACTTCTTTATCCAAGATGACCTTCTTCATATAGAGAGTATTACATATCCTGCCAGCATGCAGAGTGTTCCTGCCTAGCTCAACTTAAAATCTCATAGTCAAGAAAAAATGCTAGTGTAGTTGAATAGTCATTAGAAATATTAGAAATAAGAACTAAATTAGAAATAAGAACTAAAGCTTGGAAGCCACAAAATTTTCAGAGAAAACCTTTGATGGCGATAAGATTAAAACGTTTCTTAAGTTTTTTTCTGAAAACAATCATTTATTTCTTTGGTCTGGTGAAATAATAAAGCATATATCTTTTCCCAAATTTAGACACAAAAGAATGTATGTACCTTGTAGAAAGCTGTGAGTAGCAAAACACCAAGGGCAAAAAAATGTGGGGTGTGTATGCGTATGTGTGCGGATAGATAGATGATAGATAGATAGATAGATAGATAGATAGATAGATAGATAGATAGATAGATAGATAGATAGACAGACGATGATAGATAGATAGATAGATAGATAGATAGATAGATAGATAGATAGATAGATAGATAGATAGATAGAGATAGATAGAGAGAGGGAGAGAATGATCACAGCTAAGAGAGGAAGACCATTAGACAGCAAAGATATAAAGAAGTAACATGCATGAATAGAAAAAAACATACAGTATCTATTAGGCTTTGTTTTATATAGTCCATCTTATACAGTGATCTTAAAAAGCAAAGCAGTTCCTATATGGGAGGAATGTGTGAGCACAAAATCTTTTTCAGAGAAGGTGCTAATTATGATATTTGGACATGTGCAGTGTTTGGGGTCCAACTGCCTTAATGGGAATGTCCACTCCATTTAATTTGATTTATAAGCCCACCCATGTGGGGTCAGCATCTCTGCTGGCTTGCCATTCCCCATGCAGCTGTTGGACACCGAAATGTTCTTTGGACACAACAGTTCCTATACATGGAGTCATTAATGACACCTGCTTTTGGTAGCTGCTGATCTGATCTTTCCTAATGGGAGAAAATACAAGCCTTTCAATCAAATTGTAAGGTCTGAGAAGGTCCTAATTTTCTTTTTTCTTTTTCAAATAGCCAACTACTTAACAAGGCTGGAGACATAACCAACTATAAATCTCTCATTTTGATAAA
Source organism: Thamnophis sirtalis (assembly GCF_051295495.1). Classification (NCBI taxonomy): domain Eukaryota; kingdom Metazoa; phylum Chordata; class Lepidosauria; order Squamata; family Natricidae; genus Thamnophis; species Thamnophis sirtalis. Next base: position 93,475,118 of record NW_028261383.1, read on the forward strand.
GAATCTGAAGGTGAAAAAGGATTAAAACTGATCATCAAATTTCACATCAATATCTCAAAAGGCCGGAGGATATTTTAAGTGAATTCCTAAATTTTGGGTCCAATATTGCACAGAAAACCTGGGCATAAATGGTCACTTTTACATTTTAAAGGTAGGACTACTATGCTTTTATCTTTTCCCCAAAAATTCAAATAAATGCTGCCCATTTTTTGTACTGTCTCAATAAAGCCAAAGCAACATGACTACTACAATGCACATCATAATATCAATTCTGCAGAAATAACCAAAATAAATGCAGATCAAAATCATGTTCAGTTAGTGGTTTAGGGTCCTCTCCCTCCCTCATAAATCTGGATTCTCTCTCTTAGCTATTATTTAGCTCAACATACTGTAAAATGTAACCATGTAATTCATGTTGTACAAAGACTTATGATCACAATTGAGCTCAAAATTTCTGTTCCTAAGCGAGACAATTATTAAATGAGTTTTGTGCCATTTTTCTTGCCATAGTTATTAAGTGAATCACTGTAGTGGTTATGTTAGTAAGTGAAGTAACTTACTATGATAGTTAGTAACTTAACACTGAAGAGAATCTGGGTTCCCCATTGATTTTGCTTGTCAGAAGGTGATCGCATCACCCAGGACAGTACAACTGTCATAAATACATGCCAGTTGCCAAGCATCAAAATTTTGATCACATGACCAGGCCAATGCTGTTACAATCCTTATTTAAAAACGGTCAGAAATAGTTTTTTCTAATGCCGTCGTAAATTCGCAAAATCACTAAATTAATGGTTATAAGTCAAGGACTACCTGTAGTACAATGGTGGGTTCCTACTGGTTCAGACTGGTTTGGCCAAACTGGTAGTGGTTTGGCGGCCTGGGTCTCTAGCACCGGCAGCAACCCAGGCCTGCTACACCCCTGAACCGGTTTTCCAGGCAGCGGCATATGTGCCGCCATCTTGTTTTTTGGTTCTGTGCATGCGCAGAGAAATTTTAATGCAATGTGCATGCGTGTGCATCAAGCATGTGTGCACGCAGCGCGTCCATGAGTGAACCAGCAGTAGTGACTGCCGGAACCCACCCCAGCTGTAGTATCTCTTTTGCTGATTTGGGATGCTGCCATCATTCTGTGTAAGGGTTTCCACATTAACTAAGAAGATTATTCTTCAGTAGATAAAATTGGTCTGATCCAATGACGCATATCTCTTTCTTAATTCTTTCTCCTAACATATGATTGCTAATAACATTTGGGAGCTTATGAAGCACCTCCAGCACTGAGGCAACTAAATGATCTTCAATAGCAAAGCAAACAAGAATTTAAAAAGGAGAAAATCATGTCTAATCTATAATGGATGCTAGATAAAGATATACAAACAAACAGACTAATGCAGAACCAAAAATTATATACAAATATTCTGCCAATATTAAGGAGAACACCTAATGCCACATTCTTTATTTTTGTTGGAAACAAAAAACAAACCACATGCCATATCCCAAGAAGATTAGTGCTTCAATGAATCTTGTCTTCATGTCATCCCGTAGCTATACTTGTTTGTGTTATTTTTGGCATGCAAAACCATCATCATTTAGTGTCAGAGATGAGAAACCTGTCTCTAAAATTATATGGACTGTCATGTTGTAGTTGCGTATGACTCATTTCATGTTCGTCCCTATGAGTTAAATCATGAATTAGATATTTAGATGTTTAAAAAGTAAGAGTGTATAGAGTTGTTTCTAGTGAGCGGAAAGGGGAGTGAGGCAATAAAAATCATTTTGCCAAAATAATCATGAAAAACTTTCTGCTTTGTTCAAACTCAAAGAATAATTGAACATTTAAATAAAAACAAAATGATCATTTAGTGCTAAATCTGAATGGAATTAATACAGATAGTTCTTGACTTACAAGCCATCGCTTAGAGACTATTCAAAGTTACAAAAAAGGCTACTTAAGACCTACGGTAGCTTTGCACCTTTGATGGCCACACAAAGACATCTGCAACCTCATGAAGGCATTTTGCTTGGCAACTGACTCACATTTTTGGATGTTTGCAGCATCTCAGGTCACATGACTACAATTTTTGACACGTTTTGCTGGTCTACAGAGCTCACTTCTTATTTGGGGCAAAAAAACACCCATTGGTAAAATAGATTTGCATAATGACCATGGTATTCACTTAATAACCATCAGAAAAAAATCTTCCAATTTTGGCATGTGATGCATTGCATCAGTTTATAAATGCAATGACATACAACTGTAATTCCAGGCTCAATCACAGTCATAGGTTTAGTACTGCCTTTGTTTTAAATTATTAAGACTGTGACCTTGGGTCTTAAAGGCAACCATCATTTTCTCCTGGAGCCAAAGGATGGATCGGATTTTTTTCTCCAAGGCTGAATTATTTTTAAGTGATCTTGGAAAATTTAGAGATGGAAGCTTTTTTAAAACCTTTCTTTATATTGGTCAGACCTTCAAGGTAGACGCAGACTAGGAAAGCAAAGTTATTGATGCATTATTTTTATTATAAGGTGACAGTAACAGGATCTGGTAATTCTGTGTCTCCTCACTTTCCTGTATCTTCATGAGAAATAGGATGGGCTATGTCTGAGATGCTTTCTCAAATTACATTTCTATCCTGGACTCAGATTTCTTTTATTTGAGTGTTGTCTTGATTGTGGTGCTTCCTTCTGCCCCTCAAGGCTATTCTTTCTTCCCATTACAATGTCAACCCTCCAACAGTATCAGAGAGGAGGAGAAGAAGGGGAAACAGGGATCATACCATAAATAGAAATAGGAGAGATGGTACATCTGAAGGAGTCAAAGACTTTCCAACCTTCCATCGTGGAAGCCTATAATGCAGGGAAGAAATCAGGATTAGATCTCAGGCCTTTCTTTGGAGGAAAGGGCAGAAAGAGTAGAGAATAACACCCTGCTCTCTGACTTCAGCCAATTTTGAATGTTCTTAACAGCATTCGTTTCATTGAACACTGGAGTTATTTGAACCATTCAATAGCAGTGCTCTGCCCAGATGTATCCACACTATGAACTTAAAAGGACATAAATCTATATAGTCTACAGATATAATAGAACAGCAGAAGGACAGAATTGGAAGAGACTTGGAGGTCTTCTATCCAACCTCCTGCTGAAGCAGGAGACCCTACAATATTTCAGATGAATGTTTGTCTAATCTCTTTTTACAAACCTCAAGTGATGGAGCACCCACAACTTCTGAATAGTTATAACATTATTCCTCTCTGGTCCGCATTCTTGTCTATGCAGTCCATGACATAGAATATGTGATGCATTGGAGTGAAAAAGATATGTCCATCATCTCATTTCATAAGATATTTCTTTTCTTTTTTTAAGGACTCCCTTTTATGAACCTATAATCCCTTAATTTAGGGTAGGATGGGGGCGATTAGATGGAGCTGAACATTTACTGGCTCAGATACCTACAATTGGTAAAGGGTTGAGAATTCAAGTTATGTCCTCTAGATTAATATTAGTAGATATAAGGCTATTTTTTTGTTTTTGTTTTAAGAAAAGCCTTATATCTAGTAAAATTAATCCAGAGGGCATAACTTGAAAGTCTCAGCCTTTATCAATTGTGGGTATCTATTTATGGACCTTTGTATCATAAGAATGGAGATACTTGTGGAACAGATTGTGGAAGACGTAAGAGAAATGAGTTAATTTCTTATTAAGCTTTCTGTCAAAGGAAGGACATTGGTAACTTAAATGAAATATCTTAAAAACTAAAAGGGGTCAAAATTTAATAAGAGTAAAAAGATCAGAAGGAGAGAGAGATATAAAACTGGTAATTTCATTCCATTTTCCCTTGGATAGCAATTTTTCTTATGACATGGAAGACTGCACAGTTCTACCTTGCTAAAATTCCAGCGCTGGGCTAGCTAAAAAGATACCACTGGATCCTGAGCACCAATAAAACAAGTAATATGGATTATTTTTATACAGACCTCAGCCTATGATCCACGTTTCATCTTTGGAGTAGCATTTCTTCCTAATGGTAACATCAACAATCAGACAGGCTGACAACTAAAGCTATTCGGACTCTTCCCTTGATCTTTAGGCAAGTGCCTTCCTTTAATGGACAAGGTCATGCTCCTTCCTGTCCCTGCCCCTCCTCTTTAATAGCAACTGCTTGCAGGGATGACCCTTTTTGATAACGGAGTCAGAGAGGTCAAAAGCCGGTACTAATTGCTGTCCCTTAAGATCTCTGGCTGCTTTTTTTTTTTTTGGTATTCCAAATATATGACCTCTAGAGGTGTTGGAAATACACCCTTTGGAAACAATACAATTGTACCTAGTTTACTTATGGGCACCTGTTGCATTTTCTAGGATTACTCTTGTACATACAGCTCTAAAATGCACAATCAAATATTTAACAGCAGGATTAATGCAAGAGAGTTTTGCACAAGCCAAAATTTCTTTTAGCATTATTTATGGCAGCTGAAGTTTCCATGGAGTTCAGTTCCTATTTCTCTTAGCTGTCAGGGTATGTGTTTCTATGTGTCTGTACCTGTATACATGCACAGAAAGAGAATATTTATTGTACTCTGTTCTATTGTACCATCGTTTATTTTATGGTTGAATCATTGTTTTCTTAGAGTCGATTGAGAGTGAAGCCAATACAGGTTTCTTATATAGAACATTCCCACAGGTTCAGAAAAGAAAATAGCAACCAGAAGAATCAAATATGAGACTATATGATAAAAGGGCTTCTCTTTTCTCTTTTGCCATGCGATTCTATTTTGAAAGAATTTTTAAAATAAATGGTAGTGAAAAGGAACCCACATTACATTGCAACAACATAAAAAAGTTTATTGGCGGCTTAATTAAGATAGTACTTCACAAAATACTGGAAAAGTTATTTGTTTATTTGAATGATATTATTTGTTTCTTATCTGTTTCCCAACAGGAGGAGGCAGCATGACATGTTTCAAAAATAACACATATAGACAAAAAAAAAACCCAAAGAAATAAAAATAATAAAGCTTTTATCCCACAGGGGAAACTGAAGTGAAAAGTTAACATGATAATTAAATTTCATAGAGAATCCCCCACAATTTCAAAATGTTTAATCGCATAGCATTTTTGTAATATTGATTTTTTTTTCTGTTATCATTTAATGTTTTCTTCTGTTTTGGTTTTTCTTCTTTTCGATAGGGTTTAATTCTTTACAGGCATGTACCTCCTTTTATAATACCTTAAAAATGAAATTAAATTGAATAGCTTTGTTCTTTTTACTTCTGCTAGTTCTGTTTGCTTAAAAACTCTGTCAAATAACATTTTGGCTACATGAAAATGGAAACTCCTGATAAATTAATGATGAGGTGCCTTGTCAGCCTGAGATCAGTATTTTACTCTTCCCTAAACTTTGAGGATCATCTTGCTTAGCACTGTCTGACTCTACTGAGTTGGCTGCAAGATGAAGTAATCAACAGTGAACAGAATAAGACAGATGAATTAGAAAATAAGCTCTTGGAGACTGTGATTGAGCCTCCTCAGTCTAAAGAACAGCATGTATAACAACCATGTTTATGGTTCATCTCTCATACTGGTATATAGGGAAGCGACATACAAGTAATAAGGGACTTGTTTCAGTTTGGGACCTGGAAAACCCACTGATAAAGTCTTGCCTGGCAGACTGCAGGCCTTTGCCAGCCTTTATAGCTGAGATGATTACAAAAAGGTGAGATCCATTGACACATAAGTTGTGTAAAATGGAGCAAGGATTCCAGTTAAGACTATTCTTTCACTAACTCCATCATTAACTATGGAACATCTGAACAAGTAACTGATCAAATAAAAACTTCAGGAAGTTTAAAATAAATCACGAGGAATAAAACTCTTGCAAATTAAAGAGGAAGATAAATCTTTTTTTTTTAAAGATAAACTATTCTTGATAAAGAAAATGATCATGGAAAAAATAAGCTCAAACTCAAGGATAAGAAAGCCAGAAAGCTAACAATCAGTCCTGAGTCAATTCAACTCAGAGGCTTAATTTAGGAAGCAGAAATGGGGAAACTACAGCATGCCTACTGATTTATACCAACTTAAGGACATATTTAAACAATAAAGTAGAAAACCCGAAAGACATGGAGCTGACAGGTCTGTTGCTATTTGCTGACATGACTATTTGCTGCCTTCTGAAAGGGGCAAATATTTTTTTCTGGCATTTACATCCTGATAAAAAATAAGCTAATGTTCTTAATAATCCAAGTCTAGTTACCTAAATTGACTCAAAGGGTTACTTTCTCCATATTATTCATTCCTTATCCCACTTGTTACCCAATTCAAGGATACTGCCAGGACTAATTAACTATACTATAAATACAATTCACACCAAGCAATAGGGATATTTTCTTCACATAAAGTTGCTCAGCCGGTTTTTAGTTTGAAACCTATACCCATTAACCCAAATGTTTTAATATTGTGCTTTTCCCAAAATAATTTAGTTATACCCATCCTCTCAAGCCTATGGATAATGGAGAGCCAAAGTACTTGCGCACCACAGATGCTCTGTTTAAGGAAAAGTGAGTAACAGTTTCTGCATAGCTGGAAGAGTCTCCCTCCAGTGGTCCTTTTACACTTCAGGACAAGCAGCAAAATGAACTGAAAGGGGATATTGAAAAAACTTTACAACGCAGGCAGAAAGTGTACCCCATCAACTATTTTCTTCTTATCACAGAATCTCCTTTCCCTGAGAAAGAACTTTGATGGACTACTTGACTCTTAAATATTAGAATTATAGTCTCTTTAACTATTTGGCATACCTTCTTATCCACTTTATCCTATCGCTGAAAGTATTCCAACAGAATTTGCTGTTGTAGCAGATTCTTACAACAGTCATGTAAAGCAGCCAGTTGATGTTTGTGGACGTACTCTGCTAGTCCTTGTTTAGATAATGTTGTTGATTGTCTCATATGTATTATCTAGTTATTTCTATATTTTAGACTATAGATTAAATGAAGGTAGGGCCTCCCTCTTTTTACAGATCTGGGATCAGTAGATATGGTGCATAAATGCTTTAAATCAGGGGTCACCAGCCTTTCGGAATTGAGGGACCACTAAATTCATAATTTTAAATCTCGTGGACCACTAATATGATTTTTAAAAAAAGATAAATAGTTTTTAGTGCAATATAAAAATGCAAGTATTTTTTCTTAGGATCACCAAAACCTTCTCATTGACCACCAGTGGTCCACAGACCACAGGTTGGTGACCGCTGCTTTAAATGAAGGAAATAATGAATAACCTAAAACAGGAGTTATTTTTCTTATGAGTATCAGCAAAATACTGACCAAAGATTTTGTCTGTCAGTCACTTACCCTGGGAATAAAATGTTTACATAATGCTGTATTTTAAAATAACAGCATTGGTGCATGGCTGAGCAGGGCTGACAACTATAGTAAAGATTTTTGGCTTTCTTTAGTACTTCCTCTTCTGAGCTCACCTAAGCAATATCATTTTGATCTCTGTAAACAAAATTAAATATTTCAGTGGCATTAAGCCTGAACAATGAAAATGAGTGATCCAGCCGTAGCTTTTGTTGGCTTTATTATGACAAGCACTGCTGCAGCTGGTCTGTCAGTCACACCATGGGAAGCAGGAATTTTGATGGCTGATTTTGCCACTGGGAATAATTAACTTTTGATTAGTAGGGTCAACAAGGACAGAAAAAGTGTAAAACAATAGGTGAGAAAAGGGGAAAGGATCTTGTAGAGAGTTGTCAAAGCAGCTCCGGATTATGTACGTGCCAGCTTCACATTTCTAGAAGTTGGAGAGTGTTTAAAAAAAAAACATCTTGTACATAAAATTGACCCCATTTTTTAAAGGTTGGGATGTTCACTAGTTTAGAAAAGATCAAGAATGATTAAGGCTATAAAAGAATATGTCAGATAATGATAGGACATAACAGAAGTGGAAGAAACATTCATATACTCCAATTCAATTGCGGTTACGTAGTACTGTCAAGACACTTCTAATTTTAGAACATACATTTTCATCTTTGTGACAAAATGATTTATAACATTGACAGTTTTCTGTGAAAATGGGAATAGCATGCTTCACAGGCTTAAAAGAATATCCTTTGGTTGATAAAGCACATTATTAAAATGTGCTTTAAAAGGCAATCAGGTTTACAAAATACCCTAATGGAGTAGCAGAGAGTAACTGAGGACCAAGGAGAGATTAAGAACTTTAGGATATGTGATATTTTAAGTAGAAAAAAAAGATTATAGACTACTCACTAGAGGCAGAATCTATCTGGCATTTGTGCTGATTAATAAAAGAGATTTATCTTAAAGCAATAACATAGCGCCTATTCTAGATAGCTTTCGTACAGGAAGTCAATTATGTTTTCCCTGTTCAGAATTATACAGCTATGTGTGTTATTGGAATCCATTTTACCCTAAGGTAATAAGGGCAGATGATGGGGCAAAGGGCAAGACTTCGAAGCTTCAAATATTGCCAGCCTGTGTTGGAGTTAAGATAATGAGTTAGATAGATCATTCTCTCAACTGAGTTTCTGAGTTTCCCTCATGGACAGATGTAAACCTCATCAGAAAAGATACTATTACAGATAATCCTTGCTTAATGAAGATAATTGGAATTTCCATCACTAAGTCATATGGTCAGAAAGCGTGATTTCATGTGACTCTATTGCTTACTAATGGCAATCCCAGAAGTCCCCATTGCCATTAAATAAAAATTGTGGATCATTAAGCAAGAACCTCACGTGACAGTGACTTCTAACTTTTTTTCCCCTCACCTCTTCTATCTTAGCTTTCTGACTTTCCTGGACTTCCAGAGGAATTGATGGATTAAGCAATGGTGGATACAGAGTAATGGCCTCAATCCAATCAATGGCTTGTCTATTTTCAAAATCAGTTTCATCCATTGTTGCTCGATGGATATATTGGGCTAAAAAGGCTCTACGTGGAACCAATATACACTATTTTTTTAAGTAGAATGGGATGGAATTTGCTATACGGTTAGATATTCAGAATGGTAAATTTGGTAGAGGAAAAAAGGACAACTTGAGTATGTGAATGCAATTGAAATAAATATGCACTTTCTCTCCATCAGTATTGCACAGCAGCATATCAAGGCTTCACATGTATATAGACACAGGCAAAGACACGACATTCAGAGTTTAAAAAAATTAATCTGAAGGTACATTTTTATTTGCTACAATTTACTAAAGGTTGATGAATCATAAATACATAAGATTAGGCATGATGGAGAGTTTGGATAAAATTTCACAAGATAAATTAATACCATTAGGTGCTTGCATCCTGGGGCTTTTCCATTATGCATCTATGTGAGGATCATTATCCTGGATCATGGTGGGAAATTTTTATACCAATGACTAATAATTGGAACCATATGCAGGGCGTTCTTTCCCCTAGACCTTCCTTCCTAGATGTCAATTCTTGCTACCTTGTTATTGAATAAATGAGGTCCCTGGTGAATCAGAATTCCCTTCTGTTATTATAACTAATTTATTTATTAATTTAAAGGATTTATAGTTTTGACTGAAGGCATATATTATTGAATGCACTGGATGCCACCAAGTTTCTGAAATATTCCAGTTTGTCAGATGATTTCAAAATAATATGATGGTTGGTCAGCCCAAAATTTGGGATAGCGAACCAATTAAGAGAAAAGTATTTCCAGATACCGTGTTTTAGGAACACTGAACATGTCAGCAGCTTACTATTCATTATAAAATTGCATATTTAATATGGTATTAATATTACATGCTACCCAGAAAGTTTTGGGATTGGGGTGGAATACAAGCACAGGCAATTCAACATGTGGGAGACAGTAAAAAAAAAAGTCAAGGTCTAGAAATGTTGGATTGAGATCAAGACAGTGGATTGAGATATAGTAGTCTCAATCCACTATACATGCACGTAAAGTTGATGTACATATAAAGTTGTGCCACTGTGATTACCATATTGACTTCTTTGATTCCTCTACCGCAGGGGTGTCAAACTCGATTTCATTGAGGGCTGCATCAGGGTTGTGTTTGACCTCTGGAGATTGGGTGAGCATGACCAAGGTGGGCATGGCCATCTTGAGGTCACTTGTGTCAGGGGCACATATGGTGGCCCGAGCGGTATGGAGCTCCATTTTTGCTAGCAGAGATACCACAGGCCGGTCCTTCGCTGTTTCCAGAGCCATGGACCAGATCTAAGCAACCCATGGGCCAGATATGGCCCACAGGCCTTGAGTTTGACAACCCTGCTCTACAGGAAGAACTGATACACGATGCTGCTCAATCTTGTGCCAATGGTTCAGTCATCATGAATATCCTCTGATACCGTTGTCATCAGGCATAGGTTTTTCATTTATGGATCTAAGCAGATTCATGTTTTAACTGTTTCGTTATTTTACCTTGTTTTCAATAAGCTATAAGCACAGTTAAGGCATAATTTAATACCTAACTTAGAGGAGAATTTGCAAAATGTGTATCAATCAGAAAATCTTAGATCATAATCCAACTCAATCCGAGGCTTATCCTTTATTGTATCAAGATTTTCTTAACCTCACTCTCTTCTCCTCCCTGTGGATGGCTGTATGTGTTCCTCAATCTCAGGTCCTCTGGGAGTGATGATTTTGCACAGTATCTTAGCTGTTCCCAGCACTTTTCTGGACAGAACACTCTGATGTTGTTCCTGGAATCGGTTGGACCCATTCTCCCAGTTTAAGCATCATGGCACTAAGTAACCCTACCACCACTGGAACCACTTTGGGCTTCACTTTCCATATCTTTTCTAGTTCTCCTTCAGGCTCCAGTACTTCTCAAGTTTCTCAAACTCCTTTGTCTTCATGTTGCTGTCACTTAGCACTTCACCAGTCTTCTGGTCCTTGTCTACTATGATGTCTGGTTGACTGGCTAGTACCTGCTTGTCCATCTGGACCAGAAGTTCCACAGAAAATTAGCCCATTTATTCTTCAGAACCAGTGGTGGGATTCAGCCAGTTCGCACCTATTTGGGAGAACCGGTTGTTAACCGTCTAAGCAGTTCGGAGAACTGGTTGTTGGAAGAAATCTCCTTTTGTTTTTTCTACTTTTCAGGGCTAATCCTGTAAGGAAGACAGGAAGGAAACATTCTGGTGTTGTTTCTAGCCTAATCTTTATTATGAGCCAAGGTGGCGCAGTGGTTAAAAGCAGCACTGCAGGCTACTGCTAGATCAGCAGGTCAGCGGTTCAAATCTCACCGGCTCAGGGTTGACTCAGCCTTCCATCCTTCCGAGGTGGGTAAAATGAGGACCCAGATTGTTGGGGGCAATATGCTGACTCTCTGTAAACCGCTTAGAGAGGCCTGAAAGGCCTATGAAGCGGTATATATAAGTCCACTGCTATTTATTGCCCTGCTTACAGAAACTGCCTCTCCGGTTAACCCTTATTACATTGTAACAGCTAAAGCAAAGCACCCATCGACATGAGTAATGTTGAGTTGACCACGCCTACCAGTCACATGAACACTGAGCCCCAGCTGGTCATTAAGGCATAGAACCGGTTGTTAAATCATTTGAATCCCACCACTGTTCATGACCTTTTGTGGAATTTGAGAGTCTAGCCCATATACTGTTCAGACGTTCTTGTACACAATGCCAGCTGCTTGTTGTGATATTCAATGAATGCTGTGCCTGCCTGCATCTTATACTCTGCCACTATGTGTTAGACTCTTTCTGAGGCCTCTCTGCACAGTCTGCATTTCAGATCCTGTCTAGTGCGATAGATAGTTGTTTCTACGTAACGGAACTTAGTGCCTATTCTTGTACTGCTATGGTCAGTCCCTCAATGCTGTCGTTAAGTCTAGCCCATGGGACAGCAAACGTAAACACTCAAAGAGCCATTTGAATCCGTTTCCTACAGAAACCACCGGGAGCCACAAAGATCCTAACCAGAAGCCCCCTGTTCAATTCTGGAACTGACCGGAAGTTCAGTTCCCCCACATAGAGTCTCTTCCTAGCAGGGCATACTTTTTCCTCTACTTGTCATAACCGAAAGCCCTATCAATTGTGGAGACAACTGGAAAACCCACCCCTTGCCATAGTGTCTTCTCCTGGCTCACTGTGCTTCTCCCCCCCCCCCCCCGGATGCTCCTCTCAAAATTGTGGTGCCGACCAGCAGAGCCGCAGTTTGCTGACCCCTGATCTAGCCCCTTCCAGTCACTGGTAGGATTTCACAATGTGAGCCAAACTTGGCTATCTGTCAATATCAATTATATTACAACTAATTTGACATTTAGGTAGTAGGGTCAGGGAATACTTCACTCAAAAAACATCAAGGGCCATTGCCAGTTACAATAGAGAATGCTGCATTAGAATGGAGAATGAGTTTCAGTTGTCCATATGCTTACGTTATAGTGAGGATCTGTTGCAACACATTAAAACAAATCATACTTAATCCTGTATAGATCCAGAAAAATGTCAATATGCTGGATGTATTTTCATAGCGTGCTAACCTAAAAAAAAGTTTGATTATGTCATAGGTGGATCTTTAATGTTGTTTAAATGATCATTATTCTAGATTTTGACAAATTGGGTTTTTATTTACAGTTTGTCACAAGGTACAAATGCCTGTTTCTTCAAACTCAGAATGGCATCCATTTCAAGATCTAACAATGTGATAAATCATAAAAAATTATTAAAAAGCCATATTTAATGGGGAAAGGTAGAAAATGGCAACATATTCATTATCTGAACTGTTTTTAGAGGATATTGTACAAATATGCTTATTATTTTATTAGAATTTCCATCAGACATTTTTTTGAACATTCTATAATTCAACTAGCTACTAGTAAGGAAGTAAGATGTTATCAAAAGAGGTTTAATCTAATTTTAGTCCATCTTTTTATCCAGATGTGGGCCCTTGAGATGACCAAATTTACAAAACCCCAATTTGCCATCTTTGTAAAAGTAACCATTTCAGTGGTTACTGAGATAGTTGAAGACTCTTTTTAAGCTAAAATTGATTCTAACTAGATAATACTATATATTCTTTCCCATTGCTTGATCTTAGACAGATGCCAGTGTAATTTTTTTTTAAAGCATGTAGCTGACAAAAACTATCTTCTAGTCAGGTCTGCTATTCTCATCATCTGTTTTGAGTTAAACATCAAGCAGAGCTACATCATTCTTTGTTACATTCAAATCTTTAACAGTGAGCCCTTGTTCAAGAAGAGGCAAACCATTCCTGTCAAAGGCATGATGGGGAGAATAAGTAAATTATTATATCTATGCACTATGTACTTATTTAGAATATAAAACATAAGAATAATAAGGTTGAAAGGAACCTTGGAGGTCTTCTAGTCCAATTTCCTGCCGTGGCAGGAGACCCTATACTATTCCAGACAAATGGCTGTCCAGTCTCTTCTTGAAAACCTCCAGTCATGGAGCACCCACAACTTCTGGAGGCAAAGCCACTGATTAATTGTTCCCACTGCCAGGGGGGGAAATTCTTAGTTGTAGGTTGGATCTCTCTTTGATAAGTTTCCATCTGTTATTTCTTGTCCTGCCCTCAGGTGCTTTGGAGAATAGGTTGACCTCTCTTCTCTGTGATATCCCCTCAATTAATTCTCATCTCTGTGACAACTACTGAAGACTGCTATCATATCACCCCTAGTCATTCTCTTCCTTAGATTAGACATACTTGTTTCCCTGCCTTGTTCATCATATGGTTTAGCCTCCAGACCTCTTATTATCTTTGTTGCTCTTTTGTGCACTCTTTCTAGGGTCTCAATATCTTTTTTTTTTTTTTTTGTATCGTGATTAGTATTGGATGCAGTATTCCAACTGTGGTCTAGCTAAATCGTGAAATAACCTAGAAAATCAAAGTAGACTGCTATTATATAATGGGAGAAAGAAGAAAGTTGCTCCAGTAGAGAAGATTTTGGAAAGCATTCAAATGTCTAAATTTAGAATGGGATTGATCTTCTCAGGAACCACCAGAAGCAAACAATTCCAGAGGACCAGTTTCCCTCTGAGAAGAAATAATGGCTATTTATATATCACCTTAATTAATGGGGAAATGTGCAGATTTATTCCAGGCATTTTAAGGACAATTTGTAGCAAATGCAACATTATTTTCTTATAATCAGTCATAATGTAGTACTGCAAGTAAAATATCAGCTGGTTTATTGAAATCTCTCCATTACAGCACCTCTTCACCCTGCCCCAACCTCTAATTATACTTGAAATTATTGCAGAGAAGTTCTAGCATTATTAAGCACTCCAAAACCCTTTAATATGTCTTGATATGGCTGGTATTTAAGGTTAAAGACTAAATTACACATTTCCCATAATCTCTAACAGTCATCACCTTTGTTGGTAAATGGTAAAAGTGTTTCCATGTGGCTGGCAGAATTGGCTTACATGCCATAAAATGCCTTCTCAATTGATACAAGGCTACAAATTACATTGTACAGTTTAAGTGGTCCTTTCATTTAATTGACTTTACAGGCAATTGTATTTTCATTTCAAGATTGGAGATTGTTTAAAAATGAAAGTGTTTTTAAACTTTACTGGGCTAGAGGCTCCATTTCTAGAGATCTAAGGACATATTAAAAAAATTTGCACTAAAATCAAGTAGTTCATGAAGAGAGGGCTAATTTTCCGAAACCCTTCAGCAAAATTATTATTTTAAATTGAATTGCCTGCATTTTCATTGGCTTCAACTTGACATTAAAAAAAAAAAATCCCAGTGGCAATTCAAAACAAAAAATGCAACCATTTTGCTAAGGGGTATTACAATACACAAATACGTATTTTCTCTGGGAGATCTCTTGTTCTGTATCAGAAAACCTGGATAATCTTCCATAACTTTTTGACTTCTAGATAGTGAACTATAGTTCCATCAAATTCCAGGCAGCTAGTTAACTGAATCACTAGCTGTGATGCCCCCTTGAGCCTTCAGGAACCCTTTCTGCAAAGGGAGGGTCAAAACAGGCAAAATGGTGGCAGCATAGGAGCAGGGCTTCACTTGCAATGTAATGACTAATATTTTGTCCTTTTTCAAACATATTCCAATCTCCCCCTCCATGAATGATGGTGGTCTCTAGGCAGAACTCAGAGAAGAAATGTGCTTCTAATCCACAACAGTATACATCTTAATTGCTTTTTGTCATGAATTTTTGAATAAACTATAATTTCCTGGGCTTGGTTAAATTGTTGAACCATCATTTGGTTTTACGAGAATGCATCCTGTGCACTTTGAATTCATAAAGTATAGCTTGTGCAGTATGGTGTTTACATTCCTACAACGTCATAATCTAACAAGTCAGATTACAATTCAATAGTCTATAACAAAAACGTCAGTCAAGTACCGTATTTTTCAGACTATAAGATGCACTCCCCTCCCCAAAAGTGGGTGGAAATGTCTCTGCATCTTATAGAATGAATATTTGAATATTGGGGGGGGGATTGGTGCAGTGCTGTTCTAGGCAGCGGGAATTGCTGCCATCGCCTATCACCATCACCACCCATTCACTGAGGCCTGCTCATCAACGATTGGCGGCGAGCAGGCCAGAGCAAACGGTCACCGTCGACAAATGGTCGCCGTCAGCAAACGGACCATTGCAGCGGTGAACGGCTGGTGGCAGCAATCCCCACTGCCTAGAACAGCTGATCAGCGGTATTCCTGGAGGCCGATCCTATCGCCAATCAGCTGCTTGGCAGTGAAGGTTCCAGTGTTCCATGGCAGCAGTAGCAGCTCAGCTCAGTTGACCGGTGGTAGGTGCAACTGAGTGGAGCCCTGGTGAACCACATGCTGGGGCTTGGATAATATTCTGAAGCTGACCAGGCTGTTGGCTGTGTTGCAAGGATGCTAGCCAGATGATGCTGGGAGGCAGATTTTTTTTCTTGTTTTCCTTCTCTAAAGCTAATGTGCGTCTTATAGTCCGGAACATCTTATAGTCTGAAAAATACAGTGTGTTGGGATTACTTTTGCTTTTTCAGTTAAATAGAATTGTTTTGTAATTAATTGTTCAGTCCTGTTCCATAATGGGCAGAAATGATCAAATGTTGTCTGACCAACACGTAATTTGATTTATTGTTGTCTGAACAAAGCTATATAGCTTATTCCATATAATGTAGTTTACAATTACATTATCTGTGTATTTGGCCAGTGGATCAAATCACAGAAGCTCACTATTTTGTGTAGAAGACCGCTTAGAATGAACGGTTCTTCATTAAGTTTGGAAAGGACAACTTCTCAATGAACCAAAGTTTAGTTTTCTCTTAAATTGTTTATTTTATACATCTTTTGGTCAGCCCAGCAGAATAACTGCAAACTGAATTAAGAACTAAAAAAGCTATCAGAATGCCAGCATTTGATGTATTGTACTAAGGTATAAGCCACCACATAGATTCCAAGACACTTTGACTCTCCTATAAAGGAATTATTTGTTAGATAACTGAAAACACCTGGTGGCATGGAATTTCCGGCTGCAGCTCAGTTTTAATTTCCTCAGATAGTAAAAAAAATACCCAAAACCCTGAAGTTGAAAGAAAGCACCAATCAACACAAATTGCCAATGCACTGTAGCAATGATAGTATTTTCAAAATTAAATTCTAATCTCCACATGATTTGTTCTAAATTATTTTTATTCAAACCATTCATCTGCTCCACCTTTGCGTTTTCAGAGTTTTGTGTAGAACTCCGTAATTATTAACACCAGTTTCCCAGGCCATCATTTCTGTGTGATCAGAAAAGAAACGTGAACCAAAACAGCCGACGCTTGCTTGAATAATTGTAACTTTCTCTAAAGTTATTTAGCACCAAAGTTAGTAGACATCCTCTTCTGCTCACCAACATTCATGAAAATGTCCCAAAGGTGCTTTTTCAAGATGCAACTGGACTTTCTTGGTTTTTTTTCCTTTTGAAGACATTTTGCTTCTCATCCAAGAACCTTCTTCAGCTCTGACAGAATAGTCATTCCCCATTATCCTGTCACAGCTGAAGAACGTTCTTGGATGAGAAGAGATACATCTTCAAAAGAAAGTTCAGTTGCCTCCTGAAAAAGCACCTTTGGGACAACCATGACTTGGATGACTGAGACTCTCTACAGACATTCATGGAAATAGTACGGGGGAAGAAAATATCTGTGAATGGAAAGGCATTGATTGATTACAGTTGCTTGCATACTGCCTACTGGATAGTGTTACACTCCCCCGTACTGAGCCTGTGCACAATTTGGGGTGCTCCTGTACTCAAGAGCTCCTGCTTGAGGAGGAGGTGGCACTAGGGAGCATTTGCACAGATATATCTTTTGTGCCAATTGCAACCATTCCTGGATCAAAAGGCCTTGCTCACCACCACTCGCACCTTAGTCAGTTCCAGTTGGATTACACCTCTATACAGGCTTTCCCTTGAAAACCACTCACAGGTATTAACTGATCTAGAATGCAATTGTGCACATTTTTCTTTTAGAAAGAATAATGTTCAGTTTAGTAGCAATGCCCATGTTGCAGTTTTTAAATTTTGTTCCAACAGTCTCTTTAATATCTTTTCCATTTCATCACCTGGACACAAATGAGAAGATGAACTTATTGTGAAGGATTTCTCCAATCAGTGATAAATGAAAGGCATCAGGCAAGTGTCACCCACCTAAATTGGAACAACCAGATCATGATGTGTGATTCGAATACAGTACACAATAGCTTTCAGTTAGTGATGCCTGCAGCTGTTTCTGAACATTTTTCTATTTTCTTCTGCTTTTGCTTTTTTCGTTCCTTTTTACTTCCTATAAAGCAAATTGTATCCTGAACTCAAGTACTATAACTGAAAAGTTCAGTCTCATATCCACAATTTTAGTTTCAAGTGCTTTTTGTTCAAGAAGAGTTAACCTGATAATGAACCTTTTACTTACATGTTTTCTTCTTCATCACAACACAGTTGTGTCATTTTAAATGCAAAGAAATGCCCTTTTATTTGTAGCACCAAAATTTTGGCAGTTTATGGAAAAATCTAGAAAAAAAATAATCTAGTGCTAAGGAACAAAATATTGAAGCACTTTAAGAAAATCCATACAGTGCATGAAACCTAGCAAGTAATTATTGAAAGTCTTATTACATGTCTAATACACAATTAGTCACGATTGGATTATGAATTTCTTTTGTGGGCAATATTACATTCTACTTTATTATAACATCATATATACACATATGTATATGGGAATGTGTGCTAGTTATTACTTATTTGGATTTAGGGATTACATTTTATTTTATTTATTGAGTTATTGAGATGTATTCTGTGTTTTGGGGGTAGGGCTTCATCACTGCTCATTCAATTTCATTGTACACATGTTGTGCTTTGACAATAAAGGTTTCATTTGATTTATATGTATTTTTCAAATCTATTATATTTTTAAAATTTGTATTTTGTTCCACTTGTAGGATCTTCTGCTTTAGCTAGACTAGAAGACCTCCAAAGTCCTTTCCAATCCTGTTATTCTGTTATTTGAGGGGGGAAACATTTTCTAATGATGTATGCAAGTATGCACAGTGCCCTCTACTGGTTGAAAAGAATAACTGCACCATTTCTGCTAGCATTTCCCTTTTCAAGATAAAGGAAAACCTTTTACATAACATATTGTATACAGGTAAATTTCAACTTACATTCTTTTAGCTACAATGGCACGGAACAAAAACTAACTTATGAACATTTCTCACACTTACAACCATTGCAACATCCCTATGGTCAAGTGATCAAAATTCAGACACTTGGCAGCTGACTCATATTTATAATGGTTGCAGTGTCCTAGAGTCATGTGATCATTTTGCGATCTTCTGACAAGCAAAGTCAATGGGGAAGCCAGATTCCTTTAACAACTGTGCTACTAACATAGCAACTATGGTTGTTCACTTAACAACTATGCAAGAAATACCGTAAAATGGGACAAAATTCACTTAACTGTCTCACTTAGCAACCAAAATTTTGGGCTCAATTGTGGTCGTATGTTGACGACTATTATATTCATTTTGAAACACATATTGTTACTTTATATATATGTAATATCCAATTCACATTTAGTATTGACTCTTTTTTTATCCTATATACCACTTAGACTTATATACCGCTTCACGGTGCTTTTACAGCCCTCTCTAAGCGGTTTACAGAGTCAGCATATTTCCCCCAACCATCTGGGTCCTCATTTTCCCAACCTTAGAAGGATGGAAGGCTGAGTCAACCTTGAGCCGGTGAGATTTGAACTGCTGTATTGCAGCTAGTAGCCTGCAGTACTGCGCTCTAACCACTGCACCACCTTGGCTCTATATATCCTGTATCTTTCATTTCGATGTACTTGGCGAGTTCATTTAGATTCCGCACATTCCCAATCTGCAAGCTGGCCCACAGTGGGTACCAACAAAATAAGTTACATAATTAAAAAGGAAAAAAAAATAACATAGTTTTATGATGTTTATTATTCTATCTAAAACTATAAGCAAGCACAACAATAAAGTCAAGACAATACAAGGCATCATTCTTAAAACATAATAAAGAGCCCAACTGGTCTCTATGCCCCCTTAATATGTTAATAGCATAAAGAAGGTGAAGTGCGTGTTTGACTATGCACAAAAAGTGTTACATGAATAATCTTCCTTCTGAGAACTTTAGAGGCTGGGGAAACTATCAGAATTGGCAGAAGCCCAGTACTATCTTCTTTAATTGCATAGAACCTATATTCATGATTAATACATGAGCCGGAGGGGTATGTCTCACTTCTAAACATAACATGCTCCATCCATGCTTTCATCTCCTTAATTGGAATATCTACACCTTTCATCTCTTTTCGGGCATAATAAAAGTTTGTTCTTTACAACTCCAAGTCCCCTCAGGACTCTATTCAAAGCTTTCTTCATTAGGTTCCAATCGGCTAATACTTCCAGTACAGGACATTTCTTTACCTTAAATGGGGTGTTTTTTTAGCCCCTCATTTGCTTGGCCTTTGTTCTGATAATGCTGGTACTTGCTCCTCCAAGTCTATCAATAAATAAATATATTCTTAATGGACTTTATTTTTTGTTACAAGTTACTATAAATGAAATCCTGAAAGTATCCATGGATCCACATTTAAAGTTTTTATTTCTTGAATATTATTTCCTGCATTCTCTCTCAATAACAGGAGCTCCTGCTGCTGCTGCATATGTGGAAAGATGCAATCGTGGCCACATAAAAGCACTGAAGGTCTTACCAGATTAGAAACATTCATATTTAAACAGATTGATCAGCATTGTTTATACATATATTTCAACTAGATTGGTATAAAAATGGCTTTCTAAACTATGTATAATTTAATAGTGAGACGACTTTAGGATATGGTCATTTGTTGCAATGATTTTGCAAATTTTACATCGGCTAAATAGGTCAGGGCCATTTATTTATTCTGTTTCTGAATTCCTATTGCTGATCCCAAAAACACTGATGCTGTGGTAGGAAGAAACCCTAGTGGGGAATGTAATCATATCATAGTAAAAGGAGATGAAAAAAACTACTTTTACAAAACATCACTGCCACTAAACATGGCTCTTATGAACCAATCCTAATGTCCTGACAGTTTGATAACTGTTCAAGAGGTCCAATTCTGAAAAGAGAACTCGGAGCCAAGAAGGGCTGGAACCAATTAAGAGCCTGAGAAGCAGAATCCTCTGGAAAACAGCCTAGATTGTTCAGGAAATAAAAGACTGTGCAGCAGAGGGAAAATGTGTACATGTGCTTTGCCTTTCAGATTTCAACCTTTTCCCCAGTGATGTACTGTAGCTTCCACCATCTTGATGGCCGCTCCCTCCTCTGCCAGGGCATGTATTGGCAGGTGGCCGTAGAGGGCCAGGGAGGTGGCCATCAAGGAAGACCCAGCAGGCGTCATTGCAGGGGATTTACCTGCGGTCCCATAAGCATGACCTAGCACCAGCGCCCACCTCACCGCTGGCTGCAATCCATCCCCCTGCTGGCCCACCGAGCATCCACTGCCACTTATGAGCCAAGAGAGGGCAAGTGGCGGAGGGGGTGCCAGGTGGGAGAGAGGCAGTTGAAGGAGGAGAGAGCAGTGCTGCCCAGCAAGGCTGCGCTGCTTAAAAATCAGTGAATGGAGAGCCAGAGAGAGATAGGGGGAAGGAGGGAGGGAAGGAAGGAAGGAAGGAAGGAAGGAAGGGAGGGAGGGAGGGAGGGAGGGAGGGAGGGGGAGGGAGGAAGATGGAAATGAGGGAGGGAGGAAAGAAGATGGGAATGGGAGGGAAGGAAGGAGGGAGGAAGGAAGATGGGAATGACAAGAGGGAGGGACAAAGATGGGAACGAGGGAGGAAAGAACATGGGAATGAGAGGAAGGACGGGAGGGAGAGAGGGAAGGAGGAAGGAAGATGGGAATGAAAAGAGGAATGGAGGAAAGAAACTGGGAATGAATGAATGAATGAGAGAGGGAGAAAGAGAATGAGAGGGAAGGAGGAAGGAAGACGGGAAAGAAAGGAAGGAGACGTGCAGCCGAGACCGCCGCCGAGCGACCGACTGAGCGCACCGAAGCGGCGGCGGAGGAGGAGGGGATGTGACGAGCTCTGCGCGCTGTGCATTGTGGGAAGCGCTTGCACGTTTGCCCGAGTCGTTCCAGTTCACGCGCGACGGAGCTCAGAGGGGAGCGGGAGACGCCGGGGGGAGGGGACGTATTGCTGCTGCCGCCGCCGCCGCCGCCGACCCCGCTGCGCCGTAAGTGATCCACGCCGCGTCTCTTCCCCGGAGCCCCCAGGACGCGAAGGCTGCCCGGCGGCGGGGCTTGTCCTTTGTATGCTCGCCGCTCTTCTCTCGGTCGCCTGGGAAGGTGGGGTTGGGAACGGCTGGCTCTCCGCTCTCTTTCTCTTGCCTTTTGCAGCCCCGGAGGCGGCTCTTTTGCAGGCGGCAGCACCTGCCCGGGAGCCGCCGTCAAGTTTAGCTCTTGGGCGACCTTTGGGAGAGCCCAGCCGCGACTTTTTTTGGCAGCTGGGCTGCCAAAGTAGGGGTGGGGGGGTGGGGCACAGGAGACTGAGGACGGGATCGACAGGGTTAAGGGAGAGCTGGAAGGCTTCCCCGCTGTGCCCTTAAAAGAGAACCAGGAAATAAACTCTCTCTTCCCTCGTAAGATCGGTGCATCTGTTCTCTTTTTGACTTCAGCTCGAGCAGGGTCGGATGAGGAAGCGATCCGCAAATCCCGTGGGAAACAGCTCCGTTGCACCATAATATTAAACAATTAAAAGCAATGGCTTGGCTTGGCTTGCTGCGGTTACGTTTCTCATCCCTCCCTTCGACCGTCCTTTACTTTCCTTTTTCATCTCACCTCGGGTCATTGGACACGAACAGGGGTTGCAAATGGAAATGCTCGTGGGGGGGAGGGGAGTTCCCTGGGGGTCATTCATGTTCCCTGTTTCAGGGCAAAGGATGCTCCTGCCCCAAAATTTTTCGCTCAAAAGTAGCTTTTTAACCCGCATTATCAAAGGGATGGATGAAATAAGGTGGAAAGAAATGAGGTGGAAAGAAATGTCAGGAAAGAGGGGGAAAAATAACCCCGAAAAACCTCTAGAGGGTATTTTAGAAATCTGAACCAAAGCTGTGATGCTGAAGCTGCAACATTTACCCTGTCTTCTGGAGAGGGCAGCTATAATAAAATGAATAATAAATGTGTTAGAAGAACTGTTTCTTGACTTGTGATATTCAGTTTATAAAAACACTGTAGAAGGAGGTGAATAGTGGGAATAAAAATTAAGTCTCAAAGCTACTCATAGCCCATCCAAAAGAATAAAGTCAAAATTGAGGTAGCTCTGCTTGTTTATATTAATAAAATACGGTTTGAATCTGTTCAAAGTATGAAATACATTTCTTACTGATTTGGATTTTTCTCTGAATGTGCATGAAATTTTAAACTTACTTCCTGGCAAATGTATGTTGTCATTTTCAGTTTTGGGGACCAAATTGTACCTGACTTAATTCATAACTCCATAGGTAGATTTTTGCAGTGTCAAGTTGTATCAGTTTTTCACGATCTGAGAGTTTGTTCACCTCACTAGAGTATTAATATTCATGCCTTACATCTATTGGGAGAATGTCACTTAGCAACAGGTGTATGGGGACTACTCTAGTTTCTTAGTGTTTGAAAAGAACAACAAGCCCCAAAGTCATTCATTTTGTCAACAACATGCCCCAAAGTCATTCATTCTTTCAATCAGGCAAGAATTACCTGGGTAGGTGAAGAGAAATCTTTAGTAGGACTCTATATACTTTAGATTTGATTTCAAAATAGCCATTTGGAGCATGCAGCAGAATAAATATGGCATCTGTGTGCAACTTTCTGAAGCAGCCGCATTTTCTTCTGGTATTGCGTGGCTGTTTTCTGTAACTGCTGTATGAACCCTGAAAAGATATGACTGCTTTAAAGAGTTGTAATAGGTATTACATTCATGCATCCCCATAATCCAGAGCAGTTTTTTGAAATCATATCCAAAGCATGGCATAACCCTAATATTTAAGACAGTCACAAACCAGAATAGTAGTTACTGATGTCTGATAATACATTAATTTCTAAGAAATTCTGTTATGGATTTGCACTATGTTTTATTCTTGACACATATTCATCCATTTTCTTATTTAACTAAATCTTTCTTTAGATTTAACTAAAACTATACTTGACTTTCTCTCTCTAACCCGATTCTACAAATAGAAAATGTGCAGTAATGCCTATACTTTGTGTATAATTAAAATTTTAATTATGTATTGATTATTATCAACTATCATATATATTTCAACTGTTTCTACTGTAGCTTTACACTTATGTAATTGAGAACAGAATCTAAATAACTTGGTTCAAGTGACAGTGACAGATTTGGAGTTTTCATCTGAATGCGGTCTGTACATAGTCTTTGATTAGGGAATATACCAGCAGTTGTAGAGTTATTGGAATTTAAGACATACGGCTTGGAATTCTGCCAGTTGCATTAGTAGACTCTACAAGAACATAATTGGAAATAAAAGGGGTATACTATTTAAGAATTGAAAAAGAATGTGCATGAAAGCACCATCACCAGAATATCAAAATGATTTAATAAAAACTACTTTACAAACTTGAGGAGGATGAATGGATATAGAATAACTGTCATAGTGCTAAGCTTTTTCCTGCATTCTATGTATTTATGTTGTCTCATGCTGAGAGTATATGTAAGCAAAATCTCACACTAAAGTGCATACATAAGTAAGCAAGTAGCCAACATATATCTTCAGCTAGAACAGTTTTATGACACAGTTACAGAGAAATACAAAAACATT
Source organism: Thamnophis sirtalis (assembly GCF_051295495.1). Taxonomy (NCBI): domain Eukaryota; kingdom Metazoa; phylum Chordata; class Lepidosauria; order Squamata; family Natricidae; genus Thamnophis; species Thamnophis sirtalis. The sequence goes on from NW_028261383.1 coordinate 93,499,438, forward strand.
GCAGAATGAGGAAGTACATAGCATATATATTTCAACCATAAATATTGCAACCATATCAACATTTTCTTTCACTTTGCCTTCCTGATTATACTTAGTTATGTTTATTAGCATATGTTTTCCCTTCAGCAGAGAGCAATAAAATGGAAAGCCCCAGTTCCACTTGTCTGTGTTGTAAGCCAAACCTTTGTTATTCTACCAAATATGCTTTTCAACCTCCATATGTGTATGTCATTAATGCTTCGTTAATAGCTTCAGAAAGGCAGATTTATACTAAGCTTGTGAGACTATAAATACTTTACACATTCATATATTTTTTTTAAAAAAAGTTTGCCTAAGAGCTTTATGTACACTAACAATCAATGGCTAGGTTGAGTATCAACTGTGGTTTATTGATTTTAAGGGAAATTAAGATGAGAATACGTAAACAGATTTGTTTTTGGTTCATTTTTTTCAACAAAGAGAATTTATGTTCCATTAAGAAACTGTGAAGAACAGGAATTAAAGTTGAGGTCGATAGAGCCATGGATAGAGAATGTTTCTTTTGAATATATTTAAATCTCAGTGTATCCTAGGATAGTGAAGAAATGTTGATAGTCTGGCTGAAATAGCAATAGCACTTAGACTTATATACCACTTCACAGTGCTTTTACAGCCCTCTCTATGCAGTTTACAGAGTCAGCATATGGCTGACTCCAACAATCTGGGTCCAATGTTACATATTACCTTTCAGAAATCTGCAGAAGTGGTGAGTACCAGATAAATGGAAAAGTATAAAGTTCCCTGTCTTCAAAATCAGGAAAAAGGGAGAACTATGATGTGGTGTGTTGCTTACAGGCACATACACACTTTTCTTTCAATTCTTAAATGGTGTGCGACTTTCATTTCCAATTGTCTTTTAAAATGTAATGCTACTGGTAGAATGCCAAACTGTGTTACACATTGAAGAAAACATGTGAGAAGAAGTAAGGAAAAATAAAAGATAACTCGGTTCTGGAAAAGGGGAAAGTGTGAGAAAGGAACTCAAAAGAATCCTACTTTGATTCTGTTCGGTATAAGATAATATAAATATAAATTTATATTATCTTATATCGAACATATAAATGCATATAAATCTAATAAACCAACCAAACCAACCAAGATGGGGAAGAGAGAAACTGCCAAAGTCTTAAGATTCAATACAATTCCTCTAATCCTTGCACTGTTTCATGACTTGGTGTGTGTGTTTGTGTGTGTGTGTGTGTGTGTATTAGAAGACAAGTAAATTGGGTTATTTTGATGGGTTAGAGAAATGGGCTGAAATTGCAAAATATTTAACAGAGACTTATGCTTAGCAGTTTACATTTAAAAAAATCAAATTCTCAGATGAAAGTTACTCAGCTTGGAAATAATACTTAGGAAAGATTTCTTGGAATATGTAGTGCAGCTGAATGCTTACTGAATATGAGTCAGCAATATAATGTGGCTGCATGAAAGCAAATGCAATGTGGGTGGCATCAAGAGAACGCTTGATCAGATCTCAGCTTGAATATTGATTGAATATTGACAATCTCCAATTGCTTGGAGAAGTTGTGGGATCCCCATCATTACATAAGTTCAAGAAGAAACTTAATGCCTGTATGGTAGGGATGCTTTAATTAAGGTTCTTCCTGCACTAAACAAAGGATTGAACCTAAGGGACCCTGGACTTTTTTCAATTGACCTGAATCACTGATTTCACACAAAACCCTAAGCTAAATCCAAACCTTATTATGAAGTGCAATCTGTGAAGCAAGTCTCCACCAAACTAGGAAACTTTAAAAAGAAAATAGAGAATTTATGAAAAATATGCCTGTGCTTGGTTATCATCACTGATGTATTTTATATATCTTCTTGTCTGTGACTTGGGACTGAGAGCCTGCTATTGTACTCAGTTTGTGACCTTCAACTTGATGTCTAGTTGGTCACCAAGATTCCTAATAAGATAAGTCTTTTGTTTGGTTCAGCAAGGGTAACCTATGTTCTTAAAACTTGTTACTTGATTTTCTCAAGGACACATAAAAAGAAATCAGCAGTGGTGATTACTTTTTGTCTGCATTTAAACAGTTCAGGGAACAAAATGGAGACTTTCATGTGTGGGTAGTTCCAGAGAGATGTGCATCTTCTTTTAAAATTGCCAATTTATGATGGTCAGACAAAGTTTTCCTGTGTCATAGTAATTAGTTGGGGCCAAATATACTGATTCTATAAATAATTTGAACATTCAGGGTTTATACGGCTTGAAAGTTGCTTTGATCTCACTGCCTTAAATATACAATATAGACAAATGATTCTGCATAGATGTGGAAGTAGAACTTTCTTGAACAGTCTCCGTAGTGGAAAGCTGAGCGTATATCTGTCAAAATATTTCAAGTTCCACAATTCTTGAGGAGAATGGCAGTTTCTACCATAGTCTCTGTTGCAAGCACTGTGTCTTAAGAGCTGAATAAAGAGGAAGAAATGGTAGTGAATGGTATGTACATTTTTAAAACACAGCTCCACTTTACATTGAGTAACTTTCTTGATGCTATTACAAAACTATAATGCAGTGTTAAACTGGAATTCTAACTTACCTGTCAATAAGAGTGCAGGAGACAGCATTGCACCATGGAGAAAAAAACAGGAAATTCTGAACAGCAGAACTTGATTGGCAGTAGTGTATTGTAAAAGGAACATAGTTTAGCTGAATAAAACAACACATAAATCAATGTAGTATCATAGATAGGTACACTGTGCTACACAGTGGAAGCTTGAATCTAAATCTTAACTCTTTAAGTTTGCAGAAATATTTTCTTTCCATAGTCAACTTCACATGGTTCTTGTGAAGATATCATGCGGTAGTTACATTCCCTTCATTTCACACTATTAATATAGAAAACCAGATAAATGAATAAAATGACTTATGGGCTACGTTGAAACGGTAGCCATATGAATTCACACACTGCTGGCTGTTCAAGAAGATGCAAATGTAGTTCTAGTTCGACTTGGCTTTTATCCAGTCTTCTTGTTGTTAGTTGTGAAGTCATGTCTGACCCATCGTGACCCCATGGACAACATTCCTCCAGGCCTTCCAGGCCTCTACCATCCTCTGGAGTCCATTCAAGATCACGCCTACTGCTTCAGTGATTCCATCCAGCCACCTCATTCTCTGTCATCCCCTTCTTCTTTTGCCCTTAATCTTTCCCAGCATTAGGCTCTTCTCCAGTGAGTCCTTCCTTCTCATTGGCGTGCAGGAGGCAACAAGTGTAGTCACCTCATTGCTGTTGCTGTGGTCTTATTTTCAGGGAAACAGGGTATCTGTAGCTTTAACATTGTTTTAAATGGTGTAGATTGAAATTTCATTGCAAAATATGAAAAATATCCATTACTACCAATATTATTTTACTTAGCGGCGAATGATTTTATAATACTCAATTTCCAGATTGACTGAAGCCTCTATTGTTTCAAAAGACTGGTTGAAGAGCCAGAATTAACAAGATGCTTTGTTAGTTACATGCCAGTTTTCATTTTTATTTTAATTCCAAAATGAAAAGAATAATGGGATGGGGTGAAGTTTCTTATCTTTTTTGACAATGTTTCCTTAAGTTTCTGAACAATTATTGTTGCTGTGACAAGCTAGTATATTCAATTAGGACTGTCATTATAACCTCAGTTGAAATAGTACCTCTGTTCTGAAATATAGACTAATTTCCATATATAGAATAATTCAAAGTTTAACTACAATCTGTCTGACATTTCAGCCTTGTATGAAAACATTCATAGAAATGGTTAAATATTGGATCAGTCTGAAGAAACTATTTTATTTGGAGATGCCTGCACTTGTGTTTTGATAGATCTTGGTTGCAAATACACAAAACACATAGTGAGTGAAATTGAACCAAGAGGGGACAAAAAAGAATGGAGAGCAAGCAAATCAAAAATTCAAAATAGAGATACCATTATTTAATAATAGGGAAAATAAAAGGAAGAGTGAGAAGAACTACTGTGAAATAATTTCATTTGATGTCAGTTTTGCCTGAGAAAGGGGTTTTCTTAAGGCCAATAAATGCCAATATGTTTTCCTTTGGTTTATAAAATTTTGTTTATGGAACTGTCTACCTCCACACCGGTAAAGGAAAAAAGCCACAACACGAAATCAAAAAGTCTTTGGAAAGATTTTTTTTTTAAAACTACTAGTTCCCAGCAGAGTCACAGTTTCTGAGCTTGTAAACTACACCTCCCCATGGAGCTTTTTAGCATTTTATGGTAATGCCTATACTCTTAGAAAAATGCAAGGTAAAAATTACAGGCACTCTGCAGAATTATCCATAAAAAGGTTGTGCGTGGTAGTAAATTAACTTGCAGGTTTTGGCCATCTTTCATGGGTGTCAAGTGCAATTACGTTTGTGGAAAGTAGTTGTCAAACTGAAGTTTATGAAACTCCATCTGGGGAATGGCATAAAAGTCTGGTTGGTAAGGAGATGAATTCCACCATTCCACATTCCAGGAATTTAATTGCAACCCTTTATCCTTTCCAAAAAGATAAAAGAACTATATATTGTATATGCAAGTGTTGTTTACAGGGCTTAGTAGGAAGTAGGCCTTGCTAGCCTTGGAATTTGCTTTAAAGGTCAGTCCAAAAACTTAAAAGATATATTGAAGACTAGTGTACTTTCATGTGAAAAGTGCCTGTAGCAAACTTTATCCAAGTGGGACTAACCAAAACCATACTATATAGCCTATCTTTCTACCTCCCTCCCTCCCTCCCTCCCTCCCTCCCTCCCTCCCTCTGTATCTCTTGCAACAAATGGTAGATGAAGTTTCCATGTCTTTATAAAAACAGGAAGCAAAATTACCCAGTTCTAGAAACAAATAATAGGTGGAAAAATAGGCTAGGGCAGTGTTTTTCAACCTTTTTTGTGCAAAGGCACACTTTTTTCATGAAAAAAAATCACGAGGCACACCACCATTAGAAAATGTTAAATTTTTTTAACTCTGTGCCTATATTGACTATACATAAAGTAATTCTCCCACGGCACACCTTACACTATGTCACGGCACACTAGTGTGCCGCGGCACAGTGGTTGAAAAACACTGGGCTAGGGAAAATTAGTGTTTTTGTATCAACAGGTTTGTCTGCTCTGGAAATTAGTTGGAAATGTTATTGGCACATTGTCCAAACCCCAGGCAACTTTTATGCATTTGATGCACATATGTACACATATATATAAGTTTGTCTTGAGAATTTTGAATTACATTTTACTTTTGCTTTAGAGATTTTACCAGGCATTTTTATCTCTCTTCTATTATATCTTCTTTGTCACATAAGCTAAAAAATCTACTATCCAAAAAGATGCATCGTGCAGTGAAATATTGGAAGCTGATTTTGCTTACATACTAACAACGCTTAATTCCATTACCATTGTTGAAATACACTAAACATCCCATATTTGTAATAATATGGCAATTGAAATTGCACAGTGCACTTAGAAGTCATAGACCTTATTTAGCTGTTAATATTTTGCAATATTCAGGTTTTATTTATTATTTGGAATAAATATTATGGAACCTATAGGTAGTCTTACTTTCTTCTTTATTTTTAGTGTGCTGATCCAGACCCCTTTGAAAAAAAATGTCGAGCAGGGGTGGAAAGAAAAAGTCAACCAAAACATCTCGCTCAGCAAAGGCTGGGGTCATATTCCCTGTTGGGCGAATGCTTCGTTATATTAAGAAAGGCCATCCAAAATACAGAATTGGGGTCGGTGCTCCAGTATATATGGCAGCAGTACTTGAATACTTGACTGGTAAGTTCATTTTAATAAGACAATAGTGAGAAAGCAATAAAAAATATAAAGTAATCATAAAAGGAATTCATGAACAAAGTGAGGAGGAGGTTTGGTATAGAAACATTATTGACACAGTCCAGTTTGTTAAATTTTAATTCCAGATTTCTTTTTTCTAATTCTTGGAAGTACCATACCATAACATTTGAGCAGTTGTAAATGTTTTTTTTTAAAATTGAATTTACAATAGATTTCTCTGAAGATTTTGTAGCTTTTGAATAATTGTTTGTAAGTACCCATGCTCCCATACTCTATATAAGCTTCTAATAAGAATCAAGGTCAGAGTGTAACAGTGATGTTTAATGCGTATAAAGTTTCTGCTCATAATTTCACTTTACAAAAGAAAACGTCTACAAATAGAAATTTAAGTCAACTTTTAAAATAGAAGCAACTATGGTAATATTTTTTTTTAAAAAACAACCTTTTAAAAAGGTACATTTTAAACAATGAAAACATTGTAAAATATCTTTAATGAAATTTTGTTAATTTCACTTGAGCTAAATTTTTGTGAGGTGTAGGTAGGTGGGATTAACAGGATTCAGCTTCTTTGTAAGCTTTTAAAAGTTAAACATACAACTTTTAAGAAAACTGACATGTTTATTTTTAAAAAGTTATAATACTGAGCTGCTTTTAAATATTAAGTAGATTAATAATAAATAATATAAAGGTAAAGGTAAAGTCTTTCTACTGTTCAATTTATGTGCCCTTGATTACATGGATGCATCCATATTATTTCTTGATAAAATATGCAAATTATTCCCTTTGGGATGGTTTTCCCCCCAACCTTTTCAGACCTGACATCTAAATCTTTCATCCAGTTACTAATCAGGTTTGACCCTGCTTAACTTTTCAAGAACCACCATGGTCATCAGAAATTGCCACTTGTTAAAGCTGCCAGGTCTTTTATTAGTCTCTAAATATGTCATTTGAGATCAAAATAGTGTATTCTTGAGTTAGTATATTATTGTGATCTAAATTTCTATCATTTTGCATTTTTCTGGAGAGTAAAAGGAGTACATCAGACATGAAATCTAAATCAAAATATTCAAAATTGCATGCCCTTTTAAAAATAATCTTCACCGTGTGTCTTATTTAAAAGAACAACTTGCAACAACATGCATTGCTAGAAATGTTTAGGAGCAACACATGCCTCCAATTATGTAACTGTTCTCCTCACTTCTGTCAGCTGAAGTATCTTGAGCAGAGAAACAAAATGAAGCATGAAGATCAAATTGGGAGGGGGGGGGTTGGCAAGGATGGGGTAGTGGTGGTGTAGAAGAATCCGGCAACTTGGGAATTTGTAAACAAGGTCTGCAATCACTAAGGAAGGTATTATAGAAAGAACTAAGAAGAAGGTATTGTCTACTTCTAATTAGTTCCATTATGAGGAACTGTGATTACTCTGTGCTTGTATTCATGCACATGTTTTCTTTTAATTGCCTGCATGGTTTTTGTGTTTGACTAATTTTTTAAAGAAGCAAAGTTCAGAAAAAGACATTTTCATTTGACTCATTACACTGATGGCTGTGCCCATTTAAAATGCATTATGATCAAAAGTGAAGATGTTTATTTGCAGTGGGAATGTGTCATTTGCTTTTATCAAACAAACAAACAAGAAGTACTTCATTTCATGGTCCTTTGAAATGTCAGCCTAGAGCACTGTGTTTTCAACTTAAATAAATTTAAGTTGCATGGACTTCAATTCCCAGAATTAATGCCCACCTGAATGCTGGCTGGAGAATTCTGGGAGTTGAAGTCCACAGATCTTAAAGTTGTCAAGGTTGAGAAACTAGTCTAAATGATCAAGTAAAATCCATCCATTGTATGTTCCCTGTAAATAAGCAATATTACCTAACAGTAAGCAAGCAAGCATTGTCTGTGGCAGCATGTGTCCTCTGAAACAGCATCTCCTTGGAGGTTTACAGGACACACACACACACCTCCACCCCCAGCAGACATTAAAAACATGGCTTTTTCTCCAGGCCTTTGGATTGGATGATAGAGGAGGGATGTTCATTTTTTATCTCCACTGGGGAAAATAATTGGTTGTTACTTGCTCTAGATCAGGGGTGTGAAACTCACATCGTCACAGTGGTGTCACATGACGTATTGGGACTTTTCCCCCTTCGCTAAACCAGGTGTGGGCGGGCCGCCACCTGATGCATCTGGCTTGCTGGCCGGGAGTTTAACAGCCCTGCTCTAGATGATATCTTTTGAATTCTTAAGGGTAGTCCTCAACTTATGGACCACAGTTGGTACCAGAATTTTGGTTGAGGTCGTAAAGCAAAACATCAGGTGACAGGATGACTTAGCCGCTGCAATCTAGGGAATTCCCACTGCAGTCATTAAGCGAGAGTTACTGGTCTTTAGTCAAGAGCCATCCCAATATGTTACAGTATTGTAACTTTTCCTTGGAATTGTTGATTTTGAGGTTTTGTTCTTGTGTGTTATGGCATCACCAAAATCCTCAAGAAGCTTCAGGTAGCCTTAGTAAGTAAAAAATCAGATTTCTGTTGAATCATAATTCATTAATAGGATGGAGACCTATGCTAAGTCATTGAATGCTTGAACAATAAAGCACTCTCCTGCCAGTTTGTTTTACTTGTCATTTTAAGTCCTTATTATGTTGGTTGTCAGAAGTCATTATCTTGAACTCACTTAACCCACAATGTTACTTTTTTCCTTCTCTGGAAAAATTGAAGTAATTTAAAAACATTGGGGTAATTGTATCCGAGTCATAAAACATAATTTTTAAAGGATGTTTGTTGCAATCTCTGTGATGTGTAAAACTAATTTGATTTGATGAATAACATTTAAAGGTTTTGAATATTACTTAAAATGCATCGTAAGAGGAAATAAAAAGTTTTCAGTGAAAAAAATGACAGTATCCTTTTGAATACGTGTCATTCCTGCCTATGTTGTGTGTATGGTTTCTGTTTGTGTTATGCATGTCGGAGTTAAATGGATCAACTAATACCAAAAACAAAATATACTTACTTGAAACATTCTCAGATTGGTACAGCCGACGAATCCCTTCATAAGCAGCAAGGATATTTTTCTGATATCAAAAGTCTACAGTGCGTTCCATGTTATATTTAACAGGGAATGTTGTTAAAGGGCTGAAATCTCTGAGCTCAGAATTGCTAACCTAACCTATCCAGAAGGCTTTCCACTGTAGTCAGTTGATCTGCCTGTTTTGAAGGAAATCACATAAATCAAGCAGGGACCAGAGAGCAGAACAATCAGATAAATTAGGAGGAAATTACAAAAGGTGATGAAGTGAAATTGGGATGAGGAAATGCAGGGCCTCTAGGCAAGGATTGCCATTGTGAAACTGTTGGCTCTCTATGCTGTTCTCTAATGTGGCAAGAACAAGCAAAACATCTTTATAGTTAAAATGTTTGAAGTTGATTTGCTGCTGTCTTTGAAAAAGGAGTCATGTACCTGGTCTTTGAAGACCATTGTAGGTAGCCCTTGACTTACAGTCATTTGTTTAGTGGATGAGAAGCAAAACATTTTCAAGGGGGAAAAACAGGAAAGCCCAGTTGCCTTTTGGAAAAGCACCCTTGGGTTGTTTAGTGACCATTCAAAGTTACAGCAGCACTGAAAACACTGACTTATAACCATTTTCCACACTTACGACTGTTGCAGCATCCCCATAATCATGCAAACAGAATTCAAATGCTTGACAACGGATTCATATTTATGACAGTTGCAGAGTCCCAGGATCATGTGACCACCTTTTGCTACCTTCTGACAAGCCAAGTCAATTGGGAAGACAGATTCACTTTACAATTTTGTTACTAACTTAGCAACTGCAATGATTCACTTAATAACTGTGGTGAGAAATGGAGCAAAACTCACTCAACAACTGTCTCACTTAGCAATGGAAATTTTGGGTTCAATTGTGGTCGTACGTTGAAGACTACCTGTATTCCATTATTGTTCCTTTGAAGTGAAAGCCAGTGAGAAAGTATGGATTAGGTGCATTTACAGCTTTAAAAATGCACAAAAACAAAGAACTTTACAGTTTGTTTTAATAATTACTTTTCTGTCTCCAGACTATGCTTTCCTCGTTTGGTTTTCAATTCTAATTCTTGTATTTGTTTTAATCTTTTCCCTAACTTTCATCCTGTATTTTCAACAACTATTTATCCCATCTAAAAAGCAGTATTTTTGTGGTTGCAACATAAATGCTGATGGATGCTGCATTGAGGGTGTTTAGAAAACATAATAGCTTGCCAATGTCTCATGGTCACTTTGACATCAGGGTTAATAGACAATATAAATATTTGAGATTAGAATGTTTCTTGCTATCTAAAATAGAAACACTTTGTATTTAATATCAGAACATCTCTGTTGTTAAACTTTACATCCCTTCCATTATATTCATCATATTAAAAAAATATCTTGCAAAAAAGTCTTATTTATAAGACTGATTTCAATTTGATTTTTTTTCTGATTTGATATTTCAGTGCTATGCTTAAATTTAATAACAGACCCTTGGGTCTTTTAGCAATGCATTAATATTGATTATTAAAATAAACCTTTATTTGATAACTTTTAAATATTCTATCTTTTAGTGGTATATTTCATTGTTTTTTCTTTGTTTTTGAAAAATTGGCTAGGTTGTGGAACAATCTCTCTCTCTCTCTCTCTCTCTCTCTCTCTCTCTCTCTCTCTCTCTCTCTCTCTCTCTCTCACACACACACACACACACACACACACACACACACACACACCCTACCTGCCTCATAGCCACATATTTCAATATTCTGTTTCTGCTTTTTGAATTATCCTGGATCATTAAAGTAAGGAAATCACTCATAAACCCTATTTCTGTGAAATACCTTACTAGGTCCATGAGGTTAGAAATGGATAAGGTTTCCCCATATCTTCCTGTGGCGCCAGCAACCATAATTGTGCCGCTGGTAACTTCTTTTCCAATTTTAATTGGGAGAAGGGAAAAAGAAAGTGAAGCTCAAAGACTAGCTTTCTTTAGTAGGCTTAGATTATTGAAAAATTCTTGCCATTGGTAGTACAAATCCACCTATTCCCAATTGTGTAATGGCAAATATGTTACTGGGAGATTTGTTAATTTCTTCAAATCATGAAATAAGCACATAATAGGAACGAATGACTGGCTAAAGTTAGGCCTCACTTTTTTTTCTACCTGTAATGTTCCCTTAAGCAAGTGTGAAAGAGGTAACCCTCTGCTACAAGGACTTGTTCAGTGTTGTATCCAAAGAAATTAGTACTTTGTAATCGTTGATGGTAATGCATACAGGGGACACACATGCAATGTGATTGGTGTCTAATTTGTGTAATTACTAGTTTATAACAAATGCCCTTGGAACTTAAGGATGTAAGCCAAGAGCAAATTTAAGAGCACAAGACCTGTCTTGAGTTGTAAACTAGTTGAGCCAAAACTCGCATACTGCTTTCACTCAAGCAACATCTGGCAGTTCTTAGTCTAATCATGTTTAGATGTGTTTAAAAGGGGGGAAAGGCATGTGTAAACTGTTAAGGAGTAACAACGAAGTGTAAACTGGTAGGCAAAGGAAACACCATTTTACAGACTAATTGAGAGAAGGAAGAAGAAAGAATGGGGACATAGGAAGCCAGTATGAATGAATGGAGATTTTGATTTCCTTCTATTAGGGTTTATAAAAACAACTTATATTTACATTTGTTAATCAGGTTTTGGTCCTCCTTTCAACTGTTGTTGTTTTTAAAGCATCTTCTTAAAATCATAGAATCATGGGACTGAAAGGCATCTTGGAGATCTTTTAGTCCAATCACCTGCTCAAGGCAGGAATCCTTATACCATCATGGATATATGGTCATCCAATCTTTTGTGGAAAACCCCCAATAAGGGAACACTCACAACTCTAGGAAGCAAGTTATTCCATTGATTAATTGTCCGTACTGTCAGAAAATTCCTCATTTCCATGTTGAATCTAATGAGCTTCCACCCATTGCTTCTTGTCCTGCTTTTAGGTGCAATGGAGAATAAATCAACACTCTCTTCTTTATGTTAGCCCTTCAAATATTGGAAGACTGCTATCATGTCTCTTATGAGCCTTTTCTTCATTAAGTTAATGAAGTTCCTTTAGCTGTTTATTGTATGATTTAACCTCCTGGCCCCTTATCATCTTTGTTGCTCTTCTCTGTACTGTTTCTAGGGTCTCAGCATCTTTTTTGTATCATGGTGTCCAGAACTGGATGCAATATTCCAAATGTGCCCTCACTAGTGCAGTATAGTTACACTACCTATTTCTTGTAGCTACAGTTCAAAATTAATTTATGAGAGAAGAAGCTCCACTAAACTCCTAAACTAATATGGTGTTTAATAGTCACCTTCCCATTTGGATGACTTTAGCCAATTGATCTCTCTAAACCCAATTTACCACACTAGGTTGTTGCAAGGATAAAAATGGGATTTGAAATTTCTGTATACTATCGTGAATTTCTGGTGGAAAATGTGATAGAAATGCAATACGTAATAATTGAATGTCTAAATATGTACAGGGTCACACTCCTGTCATAAAATTATTAAGACCCAGCATCAGACATATCAAAGAAATACAATTTGAGATTCCAACAAAATTGTGTGATGGTAGGTAGTTTCCAGGTAGTTTCTACCATGTGCGTCTCCTTGCTTATTGTTGAAAGTTCACAGGAGTGTTTGTGTCCTAGTGACATAAGATTCACACAAGAAACCTAAAATAGATTTCCAACTAATATTTTTCCATGACTTCTTCTATAGCTAATTAAGATGGAAAGTAGAATACAACCGAGCAAAACATTTGAAAGGGGTGCTTCAAAAAGTACATTATCCTGAAGAAAGAACTTTCTTTGAAGCATTAAACCAACCGTGTCCTTGTATAGCTTTTATGGCTGCTTCAAAAGCTACCCCTGGTTGGTTTGCATGTGTGCTTTCACAGATTCTACTTTATGCTTCAAAGGGAAGTGCTTTTGTTCACATCAACATATTTTATAAAACACTTACCTGAACTCTATAGCACAGCCTTAAAAAAAATCTTCCTTTACCTTCCTTTGTTTTCTGGAAGGCTACCTTTTAGAAACACCTGCAAGGTTGAAGGAAAGGATGGAATAGAAATTTGGTTTGGGGGGATTTTAATTCTGAGAGGTTTTTAAAGTAAAATTATGAATTCCATTAAACACCATTCAGTCAGCTGCATTGTTAAAAGCTGTCCCTTAAACGTTTAATGCACAGGCAATTAACTGGGTGAACAGGTTTGACAAAATACATCCTTGGAGTGATCATTATTGACTCTTAATTATGGCGAAGGTAAGCCTGGTGTTCTTTAAAGAAGTATTTCTAGAGAAAATAAGTATTTTTTTTTCAAAATAAAAGAATGTGCAAGAAAAACAATGCTAATTCTGTTAAAATAATTCAAAATTATAAGATGATTAATTAATTAATCTCTTATAGAAAACTGATTTATGTATGTGTGTAACAGAGAAAGGGAATAAAAGTAAAACACCTGTATGGATTTAAAATGGTCTATATATGGTTTTCTTATTACGTTTTTTTTTTTTAAATTTCTGAATGCTAATGTCCCTCTCTTAGTTTCTGGAGTTTTTCTCGGATTTTTTTGGCTGAATGGTTGAGTTTCACACACTTTTTAGACTTTTCTCTTTTGGCTTTTGGGAGAGTTAGAAATGCTGGCAACTGCTCAGCATGTCATCTGTTAGCTGTTACAAACTAAATTTTCTACATTATGACTTCATTGCAATGAAGTAAAGAAAGGCAAATGTTTTTGAAATCAGAGAAATGGTTTTACTCAAGACATAAAATTTCTACCCAGAAGAGGAAACAAAATCTAATCAGACTTTGGATGAAGTCAGAATTCCTAGCTGTCAGGTATATTCACATTTGCATAGCAAAAGTCCAGGTCCTGAACACCTGACAATTACCAAGGACTTTTTGCTTGAACTAAGTATTGAGAAAAGAAACCATCATGCAAATTTAGCATTTAACTTGTCTTCTATAATGAACAACAGATTTAACTTGAGGGCTGACATTTAACCTACATTTAAATTTCAAAAGTATGAAATTGCAGAATCATTCCATATAAATTTCCATAATATACATTAAACTTTGAGATTGATCAGTTACTTCCATTTCAGTACTGATGTTTTTATATGTAAGACTCTGCTTTACAACATCATGGGAGTTCTACAGTATTTGGATCACCATTGTGAAAAAGAATGAACAGAGTTTGTTCAGAGCCTTGACCTTGGTTAATGCCATATATCATGAAACTAGTTAGAAATCCATTGTGTATGTAAAAATGTTCACAAAAACCACAGATTTATGGGGTTTGTAACCAAAGTTTCTAGAAAATGCCTATTTCCCCCATCCATTTTAGACTACAGGAAATAATAAGAGCATGGTTATTGTGAAAAGTATTGTGAATTTTTTTCCAAATTCTGATTATAACCACTTTGTGTTTTGTATTTAATTTTTAAAACAATGATTAAAACAGACAAAAAACAACACCACCAGGTGAGCATCTAAAAGAATTCTTAACAAATTTAACCCTTTTAAAATGGAACCCTTAAAATTGTGACATTGTTATCTGATTCCTGAGTAGGAACCTCTCCAATTGAGTTTTATGTGGAACTGGGAAATATCTGCACTTCAAACATTTGCTAGTAGCCTTGCCTTCCCCTGGTATGTTGCTAGCAACTTGAATCTCAAGTTTGTGTTCAACCCTGATTTGAGAACTGACTATGCCTAATTTTTGTTTCTCCCTGGATATAAGCAACTACTGTAATGCTGCTGTTACTGACTTTCTTCAAATTTGATCTGATTAATTGCTTTCCGTTCAAGAGCCCCAAGCAAGATGGGGACCCAGATTGCTGGGGGCAACATGCCGACTCTGTAAACCGCTTAGAAAGGACTGTAAAAGCACTATGAAGCGGTATATAAGTCTAAGTGCTAACTGCTAAGATAAAATGCCCTCACCTCCAACTCCTCAGAATTGGGCAAAGAAAAAGAAGTTGGAGGGAAGTCATAATTCCTAGCAACTGTTAGGCATGTTGTTGAAAAATTCTTAGGCTTGTGTTTGTGGAACAATGTCTTGTAAGTGCACAGTATGTATCTTTTTTTCCTGTGATCCAATATACCCCTATTAAACCTTGGGATTTTAAATCTCGTAGGCTTTCCCTGCTCTGATATTTAATACATACTTTCCAATTGGGCTAGGCCTGTGTCAAATTATATTAATGGAAATCTGGTATAAAAACCAGAAGGTTTCATGAGAACCAGTCAAACAGTTGCAGGTGTAAGTTACATGTGAAGTTTCCTGTTTGCTACAAGCTGGAAAAGTTCTGTGTGTCTGTTTCCTATCTTGTAGAAGTTTCTGGCTTGTGGGGGTGGTCAGGTTTTTAAGTAGTGGTTTGCAGGTTTGGTTTGCTTTTTGTAAAATATAAAACTATTGGCCATTTGTTTGTATTAAAAAGAAAAGTTCCTCAAACGATCTATAAAATTCCCTAAACTAGAAAACATGTACTGCTGTTATATTGTGTCAGTCAAGGGCTGTGAGAAGGAGATGCATACATTTCTCTTCTGTACTTACAGTCTTTTTGCTATATGTTCAATTTAAACTCTCTGAGATACTCATCATGTATCTAACAAGAGATTGAGATACCTAAAGATCTCGAAATGATTATTTTGGGTGGGGTCTTTTTACAGAGGTAACCTTAGAAAATCTTAAGAAATGGGTAAAGGACAAAAAAATAATTCCTATAGAATTTCAGAGAATACTGTATGATATAACTTTGTGTATGTTTATATCAACTGTTAAATGAAAAGTTCTTCCTAGTCTCTAATAAAGATAATGAATGGAAATGGTCCCTAGCATGTAGTTATTAATATAGTTATAGCAGAGAATCTGATCCCCAAATTGAGCAGTACAATTCATCATAATGGATATTGATAACAAGTACAGTGAAGTATGAATTAGGTACAAGATAAAATTAGTAAGACTGTCATCATTTTGACTGTGTTCATCAAGTTTTTAGTAGTATTCATTGCTGCCCTTTTTTAAAAAAAGGTTGAAAAATTATTTTGTTATTAATTAAATATATCCACAGCTTGTCTAAAAGCAGTCACAGATTTCCCAATAAACTTTAATGACCAGATTTTTAGTTTTAAAAAAAAATCCAAAAAGCATCTGATAGATGTATACACGCTCTGATATTGTTGAATAAATTCCATATTCATTTATTACTGAATTTATACTTCAATTTTCATGTACTCCAATTTTGAAAATAAGTTTAAGATATTGATATTAAAAATGATAATTAATAGCAACATTAAAATGTGCCATTAAAATAATTAACAAAAATTCCAAAGAATAGAGTGATTACTTGAAGTTGTTTAAACAAAATCTATTGTTGCTTTTAAATATACCAGTAACTAAATATGTTTATGTATACAGTATGCATACTTTAGTTATTTATTAAATCTTATATATGCGTTGAATATTTTGCTTGCTGATTTTCATTCTTTATCTATTCACTATCTTTATAATCATCTCTGTGGCCCTTTCCATTTAAGTCTTCTTGCTTCCTTTACCTGCAGTTGCTTTTTAGTGTACATTGCCACAAAACATAAATTTGGGGGGTATTTCCATTGTTTACTTAGCTGGACAGCTAATCTTTC
This sequence comes from Thamnophis sirtalis, assembly GCF_051295495.1. Lineage (NCBI taxonomy): Eukaryota > Metazoa > Chordata > Lepidosauria > Squamata > Natricidae > Thamnophis > Thamnophis sirtalis. Next base: position 93,515,974 of record NW_028261383.1, read on the forward strand.
TCTTTCTTTACATCTTATGTATCATTTCTGTACACAGTTATTAATTTTGTCCAGATCAAGTTATTATTAGCAAAATCCTTAAAAATATGGTTGATGTTCTAGATTGTCAGATGTGTTAAATGCATTTAAAATACTTCCTAAAAGTATTTTGGGAAAATATTTGGGAGAAAACTAGTACAGCTGAATACCTCTGATGTCACATATATGTATACTGTCCCCAATCCTTATGCTTAAATAGGATGTTACCAGATTATGTGCAATTAATCCTTATCAAATGTCTTTTCCCATTTATTTATCCTTAATATTGTTGTGCAGTTATAGTTCTTTTACTGATTTTAGGATTGCATGTTTTAAATTCCTGAATAACTGTTATGCATTTTATTTAGAAAATAAAAAAGACGAATCAAAACAATTTTATCTTTTTTGACAGCGGAAATTCTTGAATTGGCTGGAAATGCAGCACGAGATAACAAGAAAGGTCGTGTCACCCCTAGACATATCTTGCTGGCTGTAGCAAATGATGAAGAATTAAATCAGGTGAAAATACATACCATGATTTTAGGGGTTTGTTTTTCTTTCTTTTTTAAATTCCTGCTTAGTCTGTCTAAAAATGTAACTCATGATCTGTTAAATAAGTCGAAATTGCTTCAGTTGATTGATATCTTTAGAAAATATATCAGCAGTTGTTAACTCTAAAATCGACATAGAGTCCCATCACTTGGTAGGGACCCAACTCTTAATTTAGGCATTTCATTATTTTTTTCTTCACAATCAGTGTCTTACTTTTTTCAAGTTTTAAAAGTTCTCAGAGATGCCTTTTTGTTCCACTTCCTTTTAAGCTGTTGAAAGGTGTCACCATAGCCAGTGGTGGTGTATTACCAAATATTCACCCAGAGCTGTTGGCCAAAAAGCGGGGTTCAAAAGGAAAATTGGAAGCAATCATCACTCCACCCCCAGCTAAAAAAGCAAAGTCACCGTCACAGAAGAAAACCACAACAAAGAAAGCAAGCACAAAGAAAGTAGCAAGAAAGTCTAAGGTATATCTACAATTGTTTTGCCTACATTTTTTTTTTGCCAGCCTTATGCATTTTTGCTCAGAAATAAAGTAATTATGTGGCTAGATGACTAGTAAAATATATCTCAAATCTAATGTAAAGTAAAATGCAATTGCACTGAATTTATTCTGGTTCATAAGAATATCTACATTAGATCTAGGTATTTCAAGAGTGGATATGTGAAATATTGACTTTTTAGATACATAGTAATAAAAATTCAACTTCTTTTATAGATTTAGATGGACTGTACAGCTGTGCAGGGTTACGTTTTCAAATTCTGGTTTATCTGCACATTCATTCCTAGTTATAGAGTCCAAAAGGCCAGCTATTTTTTTGGTGGTGTTACACCACTTACTATTTATTTTTTGACATAGGAAAATAGATGCTGCTCTTGAACAGAGATGTAGGAGGGATAACCTGATTTCAACATTTAAGTTCTAAAAATCAAGATTTTGCTAACTTTCTTTCCTTGATGGAATTTGCTCATCCCAACATATAGTTGCTATCTCTCTCTCTCTCTCTCGCTCGCTCGCTCTCTCTGTGTGTGTGTGTGTACACATACAGATGTGTGTGTATGTACATTAGTTATGTAATGTTTATTTAAAATTGGATTTGCTAATAGGCTGATTGGTTAACTGATTTATATGTGAAAAGAAACAGGGAGAAGTCAGTAAATCAGCAAGTGCTGACAGCACAACAGAAGGCACCCCAACAGATGGTTTCACTGTCTTATCCACCAAAAGTCTATTTCTTGGGCAAAAGGTAGGTTTGTGCATTTATTCAAATATTCTCTCTCTGTGTGTGTGTGTGTGTGTGTGTGTGTGTGTGTGTGTATGTGTGTGTGAATTAAACATAGAGATATATTTCTATGAATAAAAGGGAATATCCTCAACTTATTTTACAAACATTGTAAATGATATATATTAAGTACAGAATGCACTTAATATATTAAGTACAGAATTTATAAAATGCAATGGACTTTAAAAAGGCTCCACTTCGAAAGAGAGTAAAATTTAAACAGACACAAGATTAATAATAAATATGAACGAATATAGTTATACATACTTGAAACTGACTTACAATTGGGAATAACGATTTGGGGTCTAATCCAATAGTCTCAGAAAATACAGGTCTCTAGGGCTAGGCATTCCAATTCCCGGGCTGTGGACAGCATGTAAAAACACATTCCCCCCCAGTCCACAGGAAAATGCTCTCCATGGAACCAGTCATTGGCATCCAAAATGGTGGGGGGCACTGCTCTAGGCATTCAAAAGAAGAAGACATACTGCCATATATTTATTGAGAAATCTAAGAAGAGACAGATAGGAAGGTAGTCTTCAAGTAGTAGGTAGTCTTGGCAGAGTAGAAGAAACCAAAGGCTTGGCAGAAAGTTTTCAAAAAATAGATGAAAATACAGCCACAAAAAGTAAGGACATGGCATTAATTTTGATATAAAACAGAATGAGAATCTTGCAAAGGATACTGATGATGAACACCATTTGGCCAAATAAATGATTCATAAAACTGATTTTTTTTAGTAATGATTTAATAGAGATAAAAAGCCTAAACTATAATTGTAAGAAAAAGGTTTCAGTAATCCAGAGTAGCAATAATTTAACACAAGAGAAAGAAAGAGGGGAAGTGGGTGAAATCAAGCTTAGAATTAAGGTTATCTTCCTGGAAATAATTTGTAATAGAGACAGGAAGGGATTGACGTAGTAACTCAGAATCACAAATTAACATAAATAGAATGCATGGGCAATAAAAGAAATGTGCATCATTTTCTAAAAGAGATGTGCTACTATATAGTAAAAGATAGTGGTGGTAAGGTGAGGGATATTGCAAGAGGATTCTTCAGCCACAATCCAAAGAACTTCTACATAGGCTTAAGCCAATCCCAATTTATACACTGTATGATCTAAGGAAAGAAAGAATTTGGGAAAACATTGGAGGGATTGATGGGTGAGACAGACATTAACTAGTTTGGATCTGATCTCCCCACTTCTTAGTTTTTTCAAGGCATATGTGGACTTAAAACCTGCATATTTGACCATTACATGTTGCTACATATTTCCCTTGCAATTGAAAAGTTAAGGCCACTTTTCTCCAACCTGAATTACATTTTAAAAAATGATTAAAAATAAAGTGTGCCATGCTTGGTTACAAAAATTGTAAACAGATTTCTTCTGGTCTCACAGTTTCATATTTCATTGGCTAATTATATTGCATTGAAACAGTAGAGTTTGATATACGTACAAGAAACCTCCAGAAAGAAATTTTCACAGGAATAGAGACGATTGTAAATGTGTACAGAAAAGAGTTATCTTTTAACATGATTTATATTAATATAGCTTCTAATCATATTATTATACTGTACTGGCATGATGATAATTGAAATTCTTCATTCAAGACACATCCATAAATATTAAGAGCTATTTGCTAAAGGTTGAACAATAAATACTGGTTTATAAATAATGATGTATGGAGAAATCCAAGATAATATGATACAAGTATCATAGCAAGGATCCATATATTCAAATAGAGAATTCTTTTGTATCTCAGAAGGATTTGCGTATATATTTAGCCATATTTACAAAGTTTAACCATAAACTTTCCATGACTTACTGCTATGCTAAGTATTATTGTTTGTTATCACAAGCTTTGAATACTGAGCTAAAATATTATATTATATTATTATATTATATTATATTATATTATATTATATTATATTATATTATATTATATTATATTATATTATATTATATTATATTATATTATATTATATTATATTATATTATTATATTATATTATATTATATTATATTATATTATATTATATTATATTATATTATATTATATTATATTATATTATATTATATTATATTATATCTAAATTTATTATATTCTTTATTAGTCTGTGTGAGGCCAAAATAAATGTTATGTATTGATAGTGGTAAAATGAAAGTGATGTCCAAACACTGTTATGTGGCTCATTCTTAATTTCAGCCCTCTTAATCCTGTTAATGTGATGGTGTTCTAACCACATTCATTTCACAAACTGCTAGTTACATACATGGAAGCCTTTAAGAAATGTATGGGTTTTGGAAAGACAGTAATCTGAAATGGTAGCAGCAGATAATAATAGAAATACCTCTCTTTTTTAAGTTGTTGTATAATTGGAATTATATCATGTACAGGCTGGTTTCAACTAATGTTTATCCATGACATCATCAATCCATATAGCTATCATGTGCTTTACAGTATAAATTTATATTAATATTGAACAGGAAAACGTCTTTTGTGACAGTGGTCTAAAGAAGAATGTCGCCATCTGCCATGCTTCCATTCAAAAGAACTCCTTTCAACAAGCAGGCAAATGTTCTGCTGTTTAATGGGGGCGGGGGGGGGGCAGAAGAGAGCGGGGAAATGTTGTGTATCCACTAAACATTTCCTTTGAGAAAAGAATTGTTTTGCACAAAATACAATTTGTTGTTTACAAGCTTAAGTGTGCAAACTCTCCACTAGACATACAACAGGCTAAATACATTTTCTTTCCCTCTGTATTTTTTTATTGAGTCTAAATGCATAATTGGAAATTTATTTTCAAATTAAGATCCTCCTCTTACTGGATTTGTACAGTAGGCTGTCTTCCAGTGTCTGCTTATTACTTGTGGCGTTTTGAAAACAGTGGAATATAAGCAATGGATTGATTCAGACATAACATTTGTTGATTTAACTGAAGTTCAGAAAGCAGGAATAGAGGACTGGATTTCCATGCTTACTTTGCTTTAGGCAAGTCTGCTATCTTGCCTTTCATTTAGTTACAAATGGAATAGTAAAGTAATCATTAAGGCTATAAGACAGCAAGAATTATATATATATATAACAGCATGAACCCTTCCTTCATTAATATTTCATTTTCTTTTTAGATGAGTCTGATTTTTTTCTTCTCCTATTTCTCCCGCACTTTTTTTTTTGGCAATCTTAGTACAAGTTTCAAACAACAGAACATGAAAAAACCCAGAAAATATTAAAAATGAATAAAATAATTTGCCATATCTCTGGTGGAATGGATATTTATATCATTTATCTTAATTCATAAGTAAAATTGTAGAGTGGAAGTACTACAGTCAAACTTTTCAGGGCATCTCTGAATTATTTACAATGCAGTCCATCCCATATCTACTGGGTATTACATCCTACTGGCTTCAGCTGAAATTACTCTTGAGTTTTAAGATGCTTTTACTGTTTAACTCAAAATTACCTAGTTGTACTCATGTGCTCTGCCAAAAAAATTGAACATAAATGATCTCTCTACCAATCACAAAAAATAAAACATGAACAATGTGAAGGAAGGCTATTTTCACTTCAGTTTAAATGGATGCTGTGCATAATTCCAGCTATTATGATCAAGAGATGCCCCTGGGTTGCATAAGCAAGAAGCTCAAGGTTGTAGTAGCAATTCCTAGCAACTTAGCATCCTTGGGTTTTTGCAGTCCCTTCCCCCTCTGGCATTACAATTTGTAAACTAAGCCATTTTCTGTCAAATTTGGACTTCCCATATGGAGAATCATGTTAGTGTCTAGAGTTTGAAACATATTCTATGTTTATTTATAAGCAACTTCTTTATGACCTGCTGTTTATTTTTGCACATTTGCCTTCAGAGATGCTATCCTCATCTATGTTGCAAAGCTTACTTTTACTGCAGCTTCTCTGTGATTTCCCAACTGTCCTGTTGTTATTTCCCACCTCATGCTTTTCTTTTCAGCTGAACCTAATTCACAGTGAAATCAGTAATTTAGCCGGCTTCGAAGTGGAGGCCATTATCAATCCCACCAATGCTGACATTGACCTTAAAGATGATCTAGGTAAATGGGGAATGGGTGGCTATAACTAACAGTCACATGAAAATTATGGAATTTGCAGATTATTTTCATGTAATAAATTTGATATTTTATCGTGCAACTCAATGCATGTTCCTCGGATACAAATCCCATTTGATTGCACGGGGACTTAACACAGGTAAGAAGATAGAGGAGTGAATCTTTAGTACTCAAATACATAATGGAAAGACTATTAATATGTGTAGCTACTACTTGCATGAAAATGACTCTTTGAGTAACTCTAAAATCATTTAAATGTTGTTCCATAATAATCAGATGTGACTGTTGGTTCCCTTGGGAATATTTTGCATATAAATTCTGTGAGGACTGAAATAGCTCTCTATATCAAGTTGGCTTCAGACTAAGCAGTTTCTCCATTCTGATTTCAGTTTTCTATTTCCTTGTTTTAGCTAAAGACGGAAATGGATAGACATAGGCAGTTAAGGATGCAGTCCTACAAAGACTTACATGAGAACAGACTCAATTGAATACAATGGGCATTGCTTCTGCATACACAGAAGTACTAAAAGTTATGTATTTGATATTACTCTACCTTCTCCTTCATTCTCCCTTTTCTCAGCACACACCTGCACACAGACTCTTAGATATTTTTCTGAAATGCTACCCACCTATATTAATCTGCAGAACATAGAGTTAAATTTAATTTTTAATTCTTACATTTACATTCACAGAAGCAATTGGTTAGGATTGCACTATAAATACCGGATCCTTCTGGAGTTTTTCTCCAGGCAACCGTCTTTATCAGCTATGTTATAGCTTTTATTATTGTTAAAAGGATCTATGTTAATTGTAGTTTTAAGTATCATTTTATCAGAGAGAAGTTATCAGGCACACACATTTCTTTTTTATATGAGAACAAGGTAAGAGAGAGAATAGTATTTAATTCGCACATTATATGGGAGTTGACTAAAGTGAAAATAGTAGTTTGTCTTGATTTATGTGTTTTATGAACAACTTCTTCAACCACATTTACCATCTTGAACGAGAGATTGCATTCTATGGTTGGAGCATTCCATTTCAAAATATTGTTCCCTTTTTAAATAAAAAAACAACAGCCATCTCCCATTCATTGCCAAGGCTAATCAAGTGCATTTTACTGTATATCCTGATTGAACTTTTAATGAAGATGTGAAATTAATGTTAACTACTTAAACATTTTTCTGAAATGCATTAATGTTTATTAAGCTGCAGAACATAGGGTTAAAATATTTTTATTTTAACATTTAACGTAAAATATAATTTAACTTAAAAAATAAACTTAGAAAAGGCTTGATAAAATTAAACACAAATAATTAAAAGTTAAAAGTATCATATTTTGGAACATAAATTGTGAAATTACCACTTTTTTCTCATTAAAAAGAACAACTACTATGGTGAAATCCATATAGTCCTATGTTTCTGTTTATTTAGAAGTTATAGAACAAATATTATGCTGAAATCTCTACATATTTTCATTCTTGAATCTATAGTTCCTTAGTCATAAGTTTGCTTCTGGGAACTCTAGAGTTAAGGCACCTTATAATATATTGTTTGCAAATTATTCACATCCTTCGAAGATCAAGCACTCGGTCATATAGTTGTTTCCTATTATTAGTTTCAGAGGGAGAATTTAAGAATTTTGCCTCAGGATAACATGGCCATTGCTTATTCAGCCAGAATGAGCCCAAAAGACTGTCAAAGCAAAAGGCCATGTTTCATTTCATTCCATACCACCTGCCATTCAGGATATCTGCCCCTTTCAATGGGGTTACACATTGAGCAAGTAGTAATAGCATTGCAAATTGAAAATGCTCCCAGAACCTCTGGGGAGTTAAAGTACACATTGATTTCTGTAGGTCTTAATGCATAAAATATTCCCAACATGATTAATAAGATCATGTTGGGAATATTTATAAAAATCAAGGAATATTGTAAAGATAGTGTATCAGAATGGAGAAACAGTTGCTTTGTTAGATTTGATGAGCCAGATTGGATGGTGTTATCATCATGTTTTTTAAGATTACATTTTTACAGGTTCTGCAAAACCAAGAAGATGCTAGCTGTTCTTTATACTTCCTTCCTGAAATGCAGTGTCTTTGACCTATTGGTCAAGTACTAAAAGTTATGTATTTGATGTTTCTCTACCTTCTCCTTTCATTCTCCCTTTTCTCAGCACACACCTGTACACAGACTCTTAGGCTTTATTGTGATGGTTTATTACACTTATTTTGGAGCCCAAAAGGTAGGATAAAGAAGGATGTTGGTATGTACATAAATGTAGATCCTGTTCTGGGTCTTTGACCAACATGGTTGATACACATTTGTTTACCTGTTGTAGTTGCAAGTTGTTCAGGCTGACATTGCCACAATCGACAGTGATGCTGTCGTTCACCCGACAAATTCTGACTTCTACACCGGTGGTGAAGTAGGTAATGGAGAGTTCAGTGCTGCAGACTTTGTGTGTGTATGCATGACCAATCAGCAGCAGCAACCTTGTCCCTGCTCTGCAGAGCTGCATTCTTTTCTCACTTCCAGCAATCCACTTCAATTCCAGAGCAAATTCCAAATGGTTAAGTGAAAAAAATCTCTTTGATCAATGCAAAACAACCTTGACCAGACTTGGGGGGTGGGGGGACGACGACTTAAGCAAGGTTGGACATGATTGGTGCCTATATGAAACCGCTCTGAAATCAAAAATTCTCTATAATAAACTGTTAATTAAAAAAGGAGTTCTAGAAAAAGCACAAGGCAAGAAAATTCAGGTGTGTTTTTGTAGTTACTAATTACTTTATTAATTTTAGGAGGTTTCAACTTTACCTCTGTTACATAGACATAGTGATTCTGCCTCATTGTGTAGTAAGTCTCTGAGCATGTAACTTAAGAGACCTCCTTGCCCTGAAAACTAATTACATGTGGAACACTTAAGAGAGGCACCATTTAACAGAAGCATCTCACCAAAGTAATTTTTTGAGTGAATGCTAATTGCACAACCTTAAATCCAGTTTTGATTGTTTTATTATGTGACATCTTAAAGACCACACATAGATATTAACCGACACAAATATTAATTATTAATACTGTAATGGTCCTGTGGGAAGTATGGAATGACAGCCTTCAAATGTATTATCAAATTAAGGGGCCGTCAATATTAAAATAATGATATTTGGGAGGCAAGGATTCATAGCATAGCAAATTGCAATTATGTAAGCCCTCCCTCCCAGAAATACTAGGAACCACTGTAAGATCAAGATATAATAACATTAGTTTTTGAATGCCAATAGCTTTAATCTCCTTAAATCAGCTATGTTAGCAATCTGATCATGGTGCATTTACTACCAGGTATTCTAATGCTTTAATACCTGAGTTCAGAAAATATATGACAACCTAATCAGGTATGCCATTTCAATGATGTAAATAAAGTCCAACATTAAGTCCATCATAAAATATACATTCTCAATATATGTCACAAAACACACGTTTTTCTTAAAGAATCCCTGTGGTAAAGTACTGTAGGTAACTGATTCTTCAATACAAAGAAAATAACTTTGGTTACATTTGGAAAAGTTTTATCCCTATAGTTTATTAGTTACAAATTTACAGTTTTGAGAACCATGTAAATTTTCATTAAGCTACCATAACCAGTTGCCACCTCCTCCCCCCCCCCCCCCCGTATATTGTAAGGATGCAGGAAAAATGTCCAAAACTAAGTTTTGTGCAGAACCTCACATGGAATATCATAGATCAGAAACCATATACATTTTAAAGTAATGGTTTGATCCATTCTACCTTAATGGTGCTTATTTCCATTGAAATTGCTGGAAAATTTACATTTGCAATATGTCCTTTATTTTGATTTGCAGAACCTGTCATTTCTAAAAATATCAAGATGTGTTTGAGTATCAATATTTGATTTGGGAGAGGAAGACCTGGATTGTTTAATTCAGTAACATTTGGTCTTCTAAATGCCTGTGGCTGCTGGAAGAAAGAATAGAAGTGCATACATGCTTAGCTTCAAATGATTAACTTTTATTTCTATAAAGACCTTTCTAACTGCAGTCTATGTTGGGGAAATATTTCACAAAATTTATAGACATCTGCTGTTGTCACCATTATACCAATGCCTGCTTTGACAGCATGAAATAGTGACATCATTCTATGGGAGTTTCACATATATTTATGCTTACGTTGAGCAAAGAACCACTCAGCTGAAAGCTGTAGAGCATGATGAAAAGAGAAAGATCCCTCCCCAGTTCTAATGTAAAATGGAGTCAGCATTTCATTCCTTAAATACCAGTTAATGCTTCTGCAATACAATTATGTATTCACCAATTTTAAAAACCTCATAGATTTTAAAGTCTTATGAAAATGTAGATCCAGGAAGATTTTTGAAAGATAATTTTAAAATTTTTGTCAGCCTAGCCTTAATTGGCAAACCATGTATATAAATATTGCCTTAGAAAATTGATATTAGCCCTCTCTACATTCCTCCAGTCTCCCATTTTAAAGTAACAAAAGAAAAGTAAAATATATATTTTCTTTAAAACCATTTCAGATTTTCAAAACCGGTTCTTCTGAATGTTTGCATTTGGCCAAGATAGGATCTTTCAAGTAGTATTTTCAGTCAGCTTTGAGGAACTTACACTACATCATTCCTTTCTAGTCAGTGTGATCACTTCCTAATAATGGTCACTGTTCCCAGAAACATTTCTGTCAAATTTACTGAAACTGAGTCAACTTGGATTGAGTCAGACCATTTTATTTAGAGTTCTGTGCAATGAGTGTTAGAGGCTTCACACATTACATATGTGGTGTAGGGTTTCCTGCCTAGGCAGGGGTTTGGACTGGAAGACCTCCAAGATCCCTTCCAACTCTATTCTATTCTATATCTTAAGGTCTCTCTGTCTTTTCAGATATTAGGGAAAAAGCATGGAAGCTTTTACATGCAAAACATATGACTTACCATATGACAGACAGTCCTCATTTCTATTTGCTGTTACTACTGCAAAAATTGTTTGAAACTCAAGAGCCTGTTTATTATTTATTTATTTAAAAAATTTGCCGCCCATCTCACCTGTAAGGTGACTCTGGAGTCAATCTGCTGATCTGGAGTTTCCTACCTGAGGTTCTGCAGTATAATTCCTGTAGAACAGAGAAGTAGCGCAAAGAAACAAAACAAAAAGGGTCAGGAGCCATAGCTTAGGGATCGTAGGCTAACAATTAATAGTTTAAAAATATGTGAGTCGTTTATATTCATTTCATTCAATTACTTGATTTTGGTGCTCCGTCAGTTTTCTAGGAGCTGAGGATGTGTGGCTCTCATCCAAGTTTGGAGAAGAAAACACTTGGGACCCTCCTTAATGGTAGAATGGGCCCATAATAGAAGGAAGGCAGGATATGAATGTATTATATCAGTGTTTTTCAAACTTGTCAGTTGACTTCCAGAATTCCCCAGCCAGCCAAAATAAAACCAATAAAGATTAGGCTGTGATATCAAGTAAAGCGTAATAGATTCCCAGTAGTTCTAGATACTTGGCTTCAGTATGTACTACCAAGTTAACAAGTATTTTTGAACGGGCATATAATATGTGGACTTCCATTAGAAATTACAGCCCCCTCCCCTGTACCAGTTGAGTGAATTCATTTTGGAAATATTGTACTAAAGTACCAAAAGCCTGACCCTACGCATGTTTACCTGGAAGTAAGCTTTGCTGAATTTGGCAAAAGTTGCAACCTGAGGTGTTGTTCCCATGTAACATCACAAATTCTCTTGAAATAAGCCCTGAGTTGCTTACTAGGTAAATATGTTTATGATTAGGCTGCAGAGGTCAATTTACAAAGTTACTGCTTTAATCCAGAATTAATCCAGTGTCACTGTCACTGTTTCTTTGCCTCACTCCTTGTATAATCCTGGAACAAATGCAATGTGATTTGGGTGCCTCATTAGGAATGAACCTTTTCCAGCTACGTTCTATTTCCTCTGTATTAAAGTCAAAGCTGCAAAATAAGATCTAAACCAGTTCACGATGGACTGCCTTTGCGCAAACCTCAGCCCATAATGGAAATGATGCAGCTCCCTTCCTAACTCGAGCAGCATTTGTTACACTACCGTAGCTGTAGTGAAGCAATTCAGAGGAGGTTGAATGGGGGTACCCTAGAGAATCTCCTTATTTCTGAGGCTCTTCCTCTTGGTTAAAGGTGGTTCAACAAGCCGGGCAGTTGTCAAGTAAAGCAGCCAGTTGCACTCACAAGACTGTTACACTCCCGGGGGCCACCTGTTGGGGTCAGGGATGAAGATGAGGTGAGTTTCAAGTTCTTCTTATGGCAACTTTGTCTTTAAAGCAGTCTGTAACAGAAAGGGGGACCTTTCCCTCCATGGGAAAGCGTTGGTACAACAGTCAAGTCTCATTGCATTGGCCCATTCTCTGGAAGGCATGTCTACTGTTGGTTCTATGGAAGCAGCAGCATGAAATGTTGCTGCCCTGCTGGTTGGCACTGCAAATTGCATCGGGATAAATCTCGTGGGAGGGCGAATTTTTTTAAAAAGAGGGAAGATCAAGAGGGAATTGTTACTTATGGACCAGTCCTCAAAGGTTTAGATCTTACTTTGCAGTCCCCCACCCCACCCCCGTTTTTTGCTCAGAAAAATCTGTGATGTGTAGCCACCTGAAGTGATAAATGCTGTGTTGGATGTGGAACAGTCACTACTCTGTTCTTGCACAGGAAGCACATTGGAGAAGCGGGGTGGAAAAGAATTCCTGGAGGCTGTTGTTGAACTTCGCAAAAAGAACGGCCCATTGGACACAGCAGGAGGTGCAGTTTAAATCCTTGGGAAATGGGGAACGTTTTACCTATGTGTACCATAGATGGTAGTTCAGTTTAGCTGGGATTCTTTTAAATAGCCAGAATGTCCTCAGCATGTCATTGATGTGGAGTGTGTCAAAAAGGCCTTCAGACCTGGGTTTATAAGAAGGCGTTAACACTACATTGAAAATAATAAAAACAAGAAAAATGGGGGGAAAGAAAATAAACTATGCATACATTCAATTTTAAATCACTACTAGCGTATGCATTAATTCAAACTAGTATATTTGTAAAGTTAAAAAGAATTAGAGGCATATACCATGTTTCCCAGGAAATAAGACAGGGTTTTATTTTCTTTTGACCTCTCGAAATAAGCACTTGGCCCTCCATGGGAAAGCGTCTTTTTTGGGGGGGGAGGTGCAGGAGGCGGCGAGTGTGGTCACCTCATGGCTGCTGCTGTGTTGCAATATTTTTGGGGAGGGCTTATTTTAGCGCATGCACTCAAAAGCTCGATTGGGTTTATTATTCGGGGAGGTCTTATTTTCGGGAAACAGGGTAATCCTATGCAAGTCAACTGCATGTGGGAGTGTGAATGATTGAAGGAGTATAGAATCCTAAGTAATCAAAAATTAAAAACTAAGTGAGTAGAGCTTACTTATACAGCATTACCTATATGTTAATGGTAAGCATTATACCATTTGAGGGGAAACTCTATGTGAATTTGTATTTCACAATTGATCTAACTCATGTGAATACGACCAAAGAGTATAAGTACAGGGCATATTCCCCCACCCCTCCCCAGCATCAAATTATAATTTAATGTTATGACCAAATTTATCACCAGGCATAAATATAGTCACATTCAGTGTGTAGTATGGGTGATCATTGGAGTAAAGAACTATAGGTATCCGCCATTGCTGAATTATACTGTTCCAATAGTATTTTCCAAAATGTTAAACACACTCTTATTTTTTTTCCTCAACCAGCTGTTGTCAGTTCAGGACATGGATTGCCTGCAAAATTTGTCATCCACTGCAACAGCCCCAGTTGGGGTTCAGACAAATGTGATGAGTTGTTGGAAAAGACAGTGAAAAACTGCTTAGCACTGGCAGATGAAAAGAAGTTGAAGTCAATTGCATTTCCTTCCATTGGAAGTGGCAGGTAAACCTAGAATTCACCCAGTTTGCCCCTCAAAACTATATTCACACAACATGCTAGGCAAGAAAGTGATTGTTTTTTGTGGCTTGGCAAAATTGTGGTTTATAATCCAAGGATTGTGTTTGAGCATGATCAATTACTTAACTATAAAATTCAGCAAACCATGATTTGTCAATATGATCTCTGACGGTTCTGATTGCTTCTTATTGCTAACTACTCCTAAACATATTAAGCCCCCATTTCCTTCTGTTGATTTAGGATGAAGTCCTTATAATTTCCAAACGTAGAGCTAAAAAATACTTTTGTTTTCTATAAAACCTAAATCCATACAAATGTGCCATAGCTATGATGATCCCTTATAGTGGCTTCTGTATCTCAGTGAATGCAACGTTGCAAAACGATTAAAAGCTTGCAGTTTATATGTTACAGCTTACTATATGCTACTTTTTAATATTGACTTTTTGCTTCGCCATGCTTTTGAACGGCCACTTAGTGAGACAAATACTTAAGCTGGGTGAGTCAGCAGTGCCTTTTTTATCTTTAGCAGTGCAAACCATAATGATGCCATTCATTTCTGTCTACAATGTCTAGTGAGGTCACACCTATCACCTTGGTAACATTTTAGCCATGGCTAGAATGATTAAGTTTTAGGAAACAGTGCAGTTAGAAGAGCCAATATTATGAAAAACATTTTTGCAGGTAAAATATCTATCAAACAATATTATGTTTTCTTGATGAATTCAGTTAATCTCTCTCTCTCTCTCATATCCCTGAAAGTGTTATATTATAAGAAATTGTCCCAAATGACCAGGAAGAGGAATGTATTAATATTTTAAATATTAATTACAGCATGAAAAAAAATATTTACTATTTGATTAAGTTCTCTTGTGTGGGGCTGTGTATGTATATAGAGGGGAGTTTAAATGGTATTGAACTGGATTTACATTCCAAATGAAAATGTGTCCCTTTAAAGAATAGCATACTCATCTTGTCAGTTCAGTTCAACAAATCTGAAGAATGGTAAATAAAAATCTTAAAACATAAAAATGTTTTTTAAGAGCAGCATTTTTCCCAGTCCCAACACATGTACACAGCTGTTCCAGGACAGACATCTGTCAACCAGACATTACTCGTTAAGTCTGTATAAACAGTTCTGTCCAATTTTATGGATAAAACATGAATTTACATGGAGTGATTCATTATAAGTGTATGTATTTCAAGAAAAGAGGGAAGGGGGGAGGAGGCACAATGTGCAATCTATAATCGTTATGCCAGATGTTCTACAATGTCTAATTTCAGCAAAACCAAATTTGTAGAATGGCATTTTAAAAGTTCAAAGTTCTATATACTCTTCTCCAAAGCAATAAGTACTGTTGTTTAAATGTAGACTTCAATGTATCTTCAAAGTCCTTTTAAAGCTTGCCTTTTCAACTATTCGTATTGGAATTGCTCAAAAATCCTCTTTCTCCACTGCTTGTTCCTTAAGATTTGCAATCACTCCTTCAGGGATTTCCTGAAAATATGCAAAAACGTACCTGAGTTGTTTCCAACCATAGGCTCAACATTACTGTAGCATAACGGCACACAACATTTTAGGCCAAGAGGATAAATGACATACTGTAGATTCCGTAACCCTCAAAATAAATAAAGCAAAATAATAACAATTTGTTTCACACATGTTCAATTTAACATGACATTAAATACAGTTAATTAAAATTTAGTTTGGAATATTTTCCCCTTCTGTCACATTAAAGATTACAATTCATTCAGAACATTTGGAGTAGGTTTGCAAGGGGCGTTGATCATAAAATTTCCAGGGATCCACTGATTATATATTGCTGCCTAAGTAGAATTAAGTCTAGGTTTCCCAAGCTTTTCTGTAGCTTATGTTTGGTTATTAGCAATGGCTACTTTATAAGCCATGGTGGTTTAAGAAACAGGTCTACAAAGAGAAGATAGGAAGGAAAAGGCTGCCATTTGTGTTGTCTCTGCTCTTCAGATAAGTGAAAAAAGAACCAGGCTCTCCCTTATTTCCTTTTGAAACTCATCCCATATATTCCTCCTTCAAACGTCAGTAAGATGCACAGCTCATGTCTCTGTGGGTGTGTGGGTTTCAGCGATTTCAGTGCACATACTCCCAAGCATAGAGATATAGGAATTCATTATAAACGTCATTATAAAATTCATTGATAGGGCCTTTGGTACTAGGAAACTACATTTTGTTGCAAGCCCCATTAGGTTTTTGTCACATTTTTGAAACATACAATGAGATATCTATGCCACTTTTGACTTTTATTAAACAAATTGTAATTATCTTTTCTCTCCAAAATTCTTTGAATAGGAATGGTTTCCCAAAGCAGACTGCAGCTCAGCTGATCCTGAAAGCCATTTCCAGCTATTTTGTATCAACAATGTCCTCTTCAATCAAGACAGTCTATTTTGTTCTCTTTGATAGTGAGAGTATAGGGATTTACGTGCAAGAAATGGCCAAGTTAGATGCCAACTAAGTCTAGAAAGCAAATGATACTTGCCTCTTCT
Source organism: Thamnophis sirtalis (assembly GCF_051295495.1). Classification (NCBI taxonomy): domain Eukaryota; kingdom Metazoa; phylum Chordata; class Lepidosauria; order Squamata; family Natricidae; genus Thamnophis; species Thamnophis sirtalis. The sequence goes on from NW_028261383.1 coordinate 93,532,408, forward strand.
CCCAGCTCCTCTCCTTAAATTCCTCATTGTAAAACAGAGAGCCCCTTATTTTAAATTTCATTCATCTAGGGAATAAAAGATGGGCTTTTTTTTACTTTTAAAAATGTTTTATGTTGGCACTGATAGTTGACATTACTGCTGTTTAATGCACTGTATTCCAGGCATTGTCTGAATTTAGTGTAATTTAGGAGATTTTATAGTTTTATTTTAATGAATTATGGATTGATTGGAAAGTTGTTAGAAGTATATAGTCTTTTATTTGTGAAAGAAACTGGCAGATCCTATTTTGTAACAGTGTTGTGGTGCTTTTTTCAGGTGGCATTACTTTCTCATCTTTTTAAAGAAAGAAAACATGCTACATATCTTAATTTGTGTTTATTTCATGTCTTAATGATGAATCCAAGGAGAAAAATACCCCATTGCCCTTAATTATATTTGCAATTTGGAATTTGTGTGAATTGATTTAGTAAAATGTTTGAAATGGTCTTTCTGTTGTCTGAATTAATGATTTGTAAGTCTTAGGTAAAAATGGGGGGGTGGGTGGGAGGCAATAGTTCAGCGGTTAAAGATGCTGAGCTTGTCAGCTGGAAATATGACAGCCCGGGTTTCCGACCTAAGCACCACATGATGGAATAATCCCCCATTACTTGCCCCAGCTTCTGCCCACCTAGCAGTTGGAAAGCATGCAAATGCGAGTAGATAAATAGGTATCACTTTGGTGGAAAGGTAACAGTGTTCTGTGCTCCTCGATGTATAGATATGCTGGCTACATCACTATTGAAATGTCTTCATCCAAAGATGGCTGGCTCCCTCAGCTAAGAAACTGAAATGAATGCTGCCCCCTAGAGTCAAACACAACTGGACAGGTGAAACTACCTTTATCTTTAGCTAAAAATCTGTAGCAATCTGTTTGCTATTTGGATGCTCCCAAACAATGACTGAGTTTTTCAATGAAATACTCATATTAATTCTCATAGTTTATGGAAATAATGGAGGTTTGTGCCGAGTAATCACATTTTCAACCCTGCCAGGATATGGCCTGTGTGATACATTTGGAAAGGGCAAATGTTTTGATCATGTGATTATGGCCAGCATCTTGATTTCTTTCTCTCTCTCTTACAGACACACACACAAACACACACACACAAAATGATACCACTTTTCCTCTGTTTTTTTCTGTCTGTTGCTTCCTTAAGCTAGTGGAATTCTAAAGGAAGAGCCCATTAGATGAAATCCTGATTCCGAGACAAAGCAAAATAATTTGGATAAAGTGTCCATATAATCAAGAACCTTTCTTCCAAAATGATCGCCCAGTTGATTCTGGGATGTCAGCTGCTGAGTTAATAAACGTGTTTTAGGTGTCATGCAAGAATATCCACGGTAGTTCAATTCTTCTTTCCAAATTATGCAAGAATTCTCTATAGCGGTGGTAGTCAACCTGGTCCCTACCGCCCACTAGTGGGCGTTCCAGCTTTCATGGTGGGCGGTAGGGGTTTGCTGTAACTCTGCTTTATAAATTTTATAAAGTAAATTGACTTCCCTACTTTATAAATCACCATTATTGTGACAGAGATACAAAAGTGGGCAGTAGGTATAAAAAGGTTGATTACCCCTGCTCTATAGCTTTTCAAATTTTACACTTGAAATAGTGGCACCCTATTATTTGTCCCTAAGATCCGATATTCTCACAAATAAAGCATTTGTTTTTATTATTACAAAATTATAGCCTATTATTCATAATGTTCTCAATGGTATTAATCTTAACAATATATTAGCGATTAAAACCATTTGGGAATCAGTGGTCCTGAACTTATTTGATTCTTGCATATTCTAAAATTCAACAAAATCAATAAAAACAAGATAGAATGGAATCCTATCCTAATAGCTCCTAATTGGAGCTCCCGTTCAAGTCAGTGGAGCTGCTTAAAAACTGGATCAGAACTGGAGATCTAGGGCTCACATAACCTTTAGCAAACCTAGCCATTTAGCTTTAATGACAAGATATGAAGTGCCATTGTTTTGACAAGAAAACTCTTAATGCTCCGAGTAGGCCAGATTCTCTTACCTCTCAAAAATAATTCTTCACCATTTATTTATTTATTAATCAAATTTATATGGATGCCCATCTCATAGAAAATGACACTGGGTTGTGTACAACAATTCAATAATCCAATAAATCAATTCCTATTAATGTAAAACAATCATTACTTTAAAACCATTATATAATAATACTTGTTTGAAAAACTATGAAAGCAGAACTAAAAAAAAAAGAGATGAAGGGGTGCTAATGATAATGCAATGCAATACAATACAATAGCTGAGTTGGAAGGGACCTTGGAGGTCTTCTAGTCCAACCCCCTGCCTAGGCAGGAAACCTATACCATTTCAGACAAATGGCTATCCAACATCTTCTTAAAGACTTCCACTGTTGGGGCATTCACAACTTCTGGAGGCAAGCTGATAATGGAGCCACCTCATGTGTTGACCCATCCCTTGGCCATAATTGGGTCTTGTTGGCTTTTAAATTGCCTCTTAAATTGCCTGTTAATTTTGGCTACATTGCACTATTGTGAAAGTTCCCATTTAATATAATAGTTTATCAAATTAATTGAGATTTTAATTTTATATCCCTCTTTTTACTACAGTCAAAATGTAATTATATGTTAAAATATATTTGAAAGTAGAGGATTATTTAACAAATAATAATTTGCTAGCATAAGCTGTTATATATCTACTTGTATTTGATCCTCTAAAGTCCACTAGATGTCAGTAGAGGGATTGTAAGAATCTGGAAAATATCAATTACTGCTTTGGAATATTTCCTATAAGAGGCCAAATTTAGTTTGTCAGTAGCTTTCAGATGAACGTTATATTTGCAACCTTCCAAACACAAATGGAGAATTAGATGTCTTATATGCTATTTGTGAAGAAAATGCTGTGGGTGTTAGAATTTGAAACCATAATATTGGGTGTCAGAATTGTGAAATAACTGGATGCCGTCTTACATCATTTTTAGCCAATAAATGAAAAGCAAATGTTCTCCCTTCAGCCCAGTCTCATTGTACAATTCAAATACAATAAAGAATAAAATATAGTTTATATTATCCTGCAACCTGAATACATTCTTGATACATATGTGTATTTCTACAGTTACAAGGACCGCGAGGATATTGAGAACTCTCAAATGTTTTTGAAACAGACATTTGGCACATATTGTAGGTTAAAAATACCTACCATATATATCCTGATACTTGTATGGAGTTCCATCTTTGACAGGAAAATACATGTGCTATTTCTCTGATCCACACCAATAACCTAATACAGTTAAGTCAAAACTTATATATAACTAAAGGGGAGAGTCTAGCTCTCAGGAGTGGGCTTCCACCAGTTTGCACCAATCCTTGTCTTTAGGGATCACAAATAGAACCAATGCTGTGGGGCTAACATTAGAAACAGTAGAAACTCTGGGGTTACCTTTTCACCATTTGTAAAACATAGCTTGTCAGTCAACTCACTGCTTTGACTTTGTACATTGTCCAAAAAAAAAAAAGTGAGATGAGGGGCTATATAAATTTACCAAACAAATAATAAAACTCAAAACCAAAGTGTACTTATTTTTGGCCACTCCCATTTTTTAACCAGTACTCTCTGTCAGGTAAAACAGGGCCAGTGGAAAAGAAACCAAGATGTTACCACAGTTTCTGTAGGAGATCAGACTCACATGGAGCTTTGTAGTGTAGAAGAATGACAGTTCACAGAATCACCCAGGGCCACCTAGTTGAAAGAATTTGCAAAATGCTCAAGAGAATTGCCTTACACAAGGCGGGCAGAGTTTAGATTTGTTTATGACCTCTCTTGTGGAAATTAATAAAGGATGGCTTTCTTAACGTCAGTTATTAGTTGGAAAGACTAATGGATGCAGCATAATTCTCATACTATATGCCACCATAAAAAAGGAGATGAAAGCCTTCCCCTGCAAATGTTACTAAGGAGAGGCATTTGTCTTAATGAGATTGGAAATGAGATGCTGAGTCAGACCGATATTGGTTGGATCTAATAAAAATAAGCCTTGTGTTCTTGGATTGTATTTAATCTTACTAGTGGGAAAGTACATGAGGTAAGAATTATCTGCTAGTGTTTGCACAAACACTAGAAGCCCAACTGGCCCAGGCCACACCCAGCCCAATGAATGAGTGAGTAATGAAGTAGTTTGTGCATGAAAAATGAAAGTATTGGGATTTAACAGCTACACAAGGATAAAGAGCTTTTCATAAGATCTAAGAGCTTTGTGGTTGCTGGACTCTGTTGATTTACACTCTCAAAAGAAAGGTTGGCTGTTGTTTTTACATGCCTTTATTGGTCATGGTAAAAAGTTCAGGATGTTTTTTTTCACATAGCCCATCTTCCAATGGGTTATATGCAACATACTAATAACATACAAAGCTATTCAGACATTTATGGCTTGAATTGACAACATTACCTCCAACAAATACACATACGAATATTTTGAATGCTGTTTACTGTACACTTCCTCTTCTCACTGCCCCATGCGAGGCAGGAGGCCCAAGAAAAAGCACCTACCTGTTCTCTGCATATAGCCTTCCATGATGGAGCCCTTCCTGGGAAGCAAAGCATGGCTTGGACGAACTGATCCATCCCAAAGGCGAGCTCCAGGGCAGTGGTGGCGGAAGGCGAGTTTCAGAGCGGCAGCAATGGAAAGTGGCGGTGGAAGGCAGAAGGTGAGCGCTCGAGTGATGGCAGTGGTGGCACTCCAGGAGGGTGGGCAGATGTCCCGGGGCTACATGTGTGCACCACAGTGGAGCAGCAGTCTTGGCCCCAGTGCGGCGTCTCCCCTGAGAGCTGCCCACCCATCTGCAGCATCCTCCCATGGAGAATGTGGGACCTGAGGCAGAGGGCTAAGGTGAGTGGGCGACAATAGCCCGGAAGCCCTGCAGAAGCCAAGCGCACCAGGCCCAAAAAGCAAGTGAAGAGGTGGCTCTTCGGCCAAGTGCAGCAGGTCTCTCTGCCCTGCCATTGGTGTTAGCCTTACCTTTCAGAGCTTCCATGCGCCTCCAGACCCCAATGGGTCCAGCACACAGCTCCCCGTAAAGGTAAGAATAACAGAAGGCAGCCCTCAGGGGAGACATCACTCTTGGACGGATGACCCGGGATCACCGCTGCTCCACTGCGGTGTTCGTGTGCAGCCCCAGGACATTCATCCGTCCTCCCAAGTGCTTGCCCCATTGGGATCTGAAGGGCAGGGCACTCAGGCCAGCAGAGGTGCAGGGAAAGTCGAACTCCTCGAGGCCTTCAGGACAGATCAGGTCATCCAAGGCTTTAGTCTCCTGGAAGGACTCCATTGTGGAGGGCTGTGTGCCCAGACCAGGTGCTTTGTCTCAGGCCTTGAGAAGTGGTAGGGGGCAGAGGGAGAGAAACTATTGGAGCAGAGGGATAGGAGGTGGCGGGAGAAACAAGAGGCTTTGGAGATGATCACCCTTCCCAACCCCGCTTCCCTGAGCCCCACTTACCTCTGTCGCAAGGCTTCTGCTGTTGGAACAGGCTGGAGCAGGCTGAGGCAGCTGTCTGAGTCTATTCTAGGCAAGTGAGGAGGAGCGGAGATCAGCGAAGGAAGGCAGTTGAAGCAGAGAGCTTGGCCGTGGCTGCTGTGTCGTAGCTGCAATGGAAGGCAGGCAATCTGGCTAGGTCACATGAGAGGAAGCTAGGCCGGGGTTTGGGCCTTGCTTGCAGGCTCACCCAGGCAGATCATGGCCACTCAGCTGGCCACAAGGAGAGCGCCACGTGGGAGCTGGCTGGGCCACGTGGGACTCAGCTAGGCTGTGATTTGGGCCTTGCTCGTAGGCTCACCCAGGCAGATCAGGGCTGCTCAGCTGGGCTGTGTGGAGAGTGCTATGTGGGATGCAGCCACGGTGAAGACAGGCAAGCTGGCTGGCCCACAGAGACCATGTGGTCGAGGCAAATGAGGCAGCCAGACAGCAACTATGCTGGGCAAGCCGGCAAGATGAGGAATGACAAGGTGGAGTGGGTGACTCCAGCCAGTGGTGGGATTTGCCAGTTTGCCAAACTGCACAGAATCTTAACAACTGGTTCACCTGAACAGGTCCAAACTGGCTGAAGCCCACCTCTGCTTTAGCTCCATTCTGGCATTGCCTTTGCATGTTCAAATATCCCAGATGTTGGATTGAATATCCAGAAGCTATGCCTTAACAGGCAACAGTGCTTTTTCCCCAGTAAGTAGGGTAGCCACTGATATACTCAGCTGCTTGAATAGGAGAATGTGGTTTTGTAAAGAACAAAGAAAACAATAGGATTTCCTTCTATTATAGGCAAAATCAAAGAGTCTTTTTGTAGAACCAGTATTGCGTCCTCCTGACGTGATTGGCAGCTGCAGCCAGAGCCCGAGGTCTCTGATTGGCTTTGGCGCGCCTGCCGGCTGGCGGGAAAAACACAAGCCTCCAATTGGCTACCCGCCTGACAGTGTCAAGTATAAATAGCTGTCAGGCGGGCTGTGTTGTTTGTTCGTGTTCTGTTCGTTCCTGCAATAAAGTTGAGTTGAATTTACCTCAGGCTCGAGTCTTTAAAAACCAGAATACACATGAAAATACACATGAAATACAGACAACAATGCATTAATCCTTCAAATCCTATTCTTAGAATGTATTATGTTATGACAAACGGAAACCAGCTATTGGAATTTGTTTCCTACAATTCTAAAATTAAAACATTACATTGCCCTTTTTCTCCCTTTGGGGATTACAAAGTGCATTCCTGAATAAGAATTGAATAAAACTGATTAATTCACAATTTTGTGGATTCTAGTAAGGCCAGTACTTGCATCCTGTAACTGTTAGGTTTTTGTTTTTAAGCTAATGTACCAATATAACAAAAGTCACAGTAGATTCACAGCTTTCTCTGGCTATTTTTCTTGCAAGATCATGACAAGGCAAATTATTCTTTCTCATATACTGGGGACTGAATGAGTATTTTCTGGGTGTTTAGTGAGATCTAGCAGAACTCTCTTATGTCTGTAGAATTTGAAGATAATATACTCTACAGGGCCAAATTAACTGATGCCATAAGCACAGCTCAACTATGAAACCCTTCTCTCTTTCCATTGCTTGACTGACATATTGACTGACAGGATATTAAAACCCAGTAAAACTAAGTGCAACGATGAAAATTAACAGAATGATAGTTGTGGTTCCATTGGTGCCCTAAATATTAAACCTTTGCTTAATGGTTCATCTGAGGCTGGTCCTCTATAAAAGTGCTTTGGCCTTACTGAGGACACCGAATTAGCCAACTAGGGCTGAATTACACACAGAAGACATGTGATAGATTCAGCAGAACCAAGGCGCTAGAGATTTTATTTGCACAAACAGTACAGAGTAAGTTATCATTCAGGAAGACAGCTGTTGTTCAAGCCCTTATCTATGAGCAGCTGAGATCTTAAGTCCAAGTAATAGTAATAGCGCTTAGACTTGATAGTGCTTTATAGCCTTTCTAAGCAGTTTTACAGAGTTAGCATATTGCCCGCAACAATCTGGGTCCTCATTTTACTAACCTCGGAAGGATGGAAGCTAAGTCAACCTTGAGCCTGGTGAGATTCGATCTGCCAAACTGCTGGGAGCCAGTGATCAGCAGAAGCAGCCTGCAGTACTGCACTCTAACCACTGCATCACCGTGGGTCATAATGTTTCATCTTGGCTGTTATTACCATCTAGATGAAAAAGGCCTTGGCCCTTTCTAAGTTCAGATTCCTGAAAAACTTCAGTAAAAATATGGATACACTTGCCTTAGCAATCAGATAATGGGAATACTAGACACTAATAGGATAGAAGAGATGAAGATATTTTGAATTGCTGGATAAAAATAATTAGTTCAAACAAGTAAACTTGTATTGGGAGTCCCATACTATACCAGTGCTTTGTATTCAGGCATTTGGACTACATGTTTACACTGAGCATCTCACTTGTTTGCCTTTTTGTGTGCGTATAAAATGAATTTCTGTTAAAGCAGGAAAAGGAAAAAGATGGGGCTGCCCTTGAAAAGTGTTCGAAGACTCCAATTAGTCCAGAATGCAGCCGCACGAGCGATTGTGGGTGCACCAAGATACACCCACATTACACCTATCCTCCGCGAGCTGCACTGGCTACCTATTAGTCTCCGAATCCGCTTCAAGGTGCTGGTCGCTACCTATAAAGCCCTACATGGCATCAGACCTGGGTACCTGAGAGACCGCCTCCTGCCGATTACCTCTCTCAGACCAATTAGATCTCACAGGTTAGGTCTCCTCTGGATTCCATCTGCCAGCCAATGTCGGCTGGTGACTCCCCGGGGGAGAGCCTTCTCTGTTGCAGCTCTGGCCCTCTGGAACAAGCTCCCTGTTGAGATCCGGACCCTTACTACCCTCCCGGCCTTCCGCAAAGCCACCAAGTCCTGGCTGTTCCAGCAGGCTGGGGGGGGTCTGAGAAGCATCTACCTCCACAGAAATTGTGAATGTTGGTTTTGTTTTTAATATGTTGTCTTTGTCTCATTTCCCCCTTTCCCTTGTCTTTTGTGAGCCGCCCGGAGTCCTCCGGGAATGGGCAGCATACAAGACAAATAAATAAATAAAATAATAAATAAATAAATTTGTTTCTTGACAACCAGACTATACACTATTAGGTAGTCAAGTTCTTGAAAAAAAATACTTCTCTTTAATTTGCTTTTCTGCGAAAAGGACTTTGTAGGAACAGAGAGAAACAGCTTTAAGAGAAATGATTTTGTTATACTGATTCTTAGACACCTCTAAGTTGCTTTTCATTGTCCCAAGTGGGGAAAAAACTTCTCATTTGTTCTTAAGCTTATCATATATATGCAAATTATTAATTTCCATTCTCATGTATAGTTTGGAATAAATATATTGAGACTCGGCATTTAAAGAATTTAATAGGTAGCAGAGACAAATATTAAGTGAATTTGTAACTTGTTGACAATATCAAAGTCAGAAAACAAACTTGAAAAATATGCTGGAATGGCTAAATTAATGGTCTGACTAAATTTAAGCAAGCAGAGCTTCCCGATATATGACATATCACCCAACAAATCAATTTCAAACATTTAGATTATGGTTTTTATGGAAGAAATATTCAATGTAAAGATGAAACAATTTTAACATTTGATATAATCACCAGTCAAGCAGATTAGAATGTAATTTAGAATTTAAATTGTTTTTATTGATTCTTCTTTACCATTTATTCATTTTTCTTTTCTTTTCAACAAGGTCATGTGCACTTTTTTTTTTATAAATAATGCTAAATAGTGAGGATATCTAAATAAGTATTAATATGATTTTCTAGTGATTTACAAATATTTATTAAGATGATATGAGTGGTTACTCATATTCAGTTTGTTATTTAAACAAATGATGAATTTTAAATATTACAACAATTGTAAATTCTTGTTTATTTACTGAGATTTTCTTTTCTATCCACTATGTTTTTAATATTTCTCCTTTTTTCCTTTTATGTATTTATTTGGTTCCTTCAATGTTTTGAAGTAAGTTTTAAATATTTTTTTAAAAAGATACTGTGACTAGTATATAAAGTCATTCATTGGGTTTTGTGGCTGAAAAAAACTTCAATTTTCATATCCTCTGTGCCATTTCGAATGTTGGAGATTTAAAACTTATTTACAGTATATATTATACCAAAATTTTATATTCTACAATTCCAAGTAAGCAAAGATGAAATGATTGCTTTGCTCCTGAGAATTTTGTTCAGACCACATTTTGCCAGCTGTTATAGGTGCAAAAAGCGATATTTTGAATTATAGAGCCTCTGTCAAGACGGCAAAAAGAGAAAAAGCAAATTCATGAAAAAGTATTAACAAGTTGGTTTCTAAATTTCCTCAGAGTGTTCTGAACTTGTGTTAGCCAAGCATAGGGAGATCAGCTTCTTCATGACTTGAATGGAACGCTTTTCTGTTTTTTAATAACTGCTGAATGAGTCTATTGATTCTCAAGGACTGAACAAAATGTAATTCAATCAAAATAAGAGTATTGATTTGTTTATTCATTGAGACATTTTTCTCTGAAAAGACAGTTTATGTTTCAGTACATTGGGGACCTTGGAATCCTGCTGGTTAATAATATCTTTCTTGCACCAAATCATTTGCCTTCTCATCATACTTCTAAATATTGTTTCCCACACTTTAGTACCTCAGATGTATGGAAGCATCACCCAATATCATTATATCTATCTATCTATCTATCTATCTATCTATCTATCTATCTATCTATCTATCTATCTATCTATCTATCTATACATACATATATCTCTGTCTATCTGTCTTTCTATCTTTTTTTCTATCTCTTATGTTAATGAAGGTTTGAAGGTTTGAAGGTTTATTTTATTTATATGCCACCCTATTCCCTGAGAGACTCAGGGCGGCTAACAAACCCAAGGGGGGGGGGGAGGTAAGCACGAAGGAATACAACAAAGAAGGTTTAAAAGACAATCAACAGTCACACGATTCGAGAGGGGAAGGGAACTCATCAACCCCAGGCCTGCCGGCACAGCCAGGTTTTAACGGCTTTACGGAAAGCCTGGAGAGAGGTGAGGGTCCGAATCTCTGCGGGGAGTTCGTTCCAAAGGGACGATGTATATAGAATGTATATAGTTATTATGTTTTATCAATAAGAATAAAATACAAAACAGAAACAAAACAAAAAAACATACATCCAACAGTAACAAAACAATAGCAAAAAAAGAAAAAAGAAAAAAAATGACACAAACTTCCAACATTAAATATTAAAAAAAAATCACTCTGACTGGATGCTGAAGAGAAAAAAAAACTGATAAATTTCCCTCCTCTTACATCAGGGATATCAAACTCATGGCATCAAATTGTCATCACGTGACGTATTGCAACTTTTCCCCCTTTGCTAAAACGGGTTGGACGTGGCCAGCGCATGACGCATCTGGCCCGTGGGCCGTGGGTTTGACACCCCTGTCTTACATAATGGGTCCATCAGTTAAAAACTGTAATAAACTTACTTGACTTTACTAACGGGGTTGTAAACAGTTATAAACTTTTTCATCCTTATTTAACAAGAAAAATATATAAACAAATATTTCAAATGAGGAGGATGTCTAATAATTGAATTGATCTGTCTGTATAGATTTACACCCACACACATAAGCAAACACACAGACAAATGTTATTTGTATTTTTTATGTTTCATTTTATTTCTATATTATTTATTGGCATAGAGAAAACAATTGGTATGCACTTCAGTACATGCAAAGCATTACAGAATTAAAACCAAAGGGTTGTGCCATTCTTCAAAAAAAATGTTTGGACTTGATGAAACTGATTGAAGTGTCAAAGTGAAGAGATTAATGAACTGAAGGAGGGACGTACTTCAAACGAATGAATCACATCAGTGGGTTCCAAATCACTATATGGTCTTTTGATGTCCTTGGTACATTCAGTGGCTTTTCTACTAATTCCTGAATTGCTATTAATATTACACCTGATTCTCTCCTTAAGTAAATGCCACTGTTAGTACTTGCATCCCAGCACTGACCTAGGTACCCATGATGACACCATCACAGGTGCCATTGTTTGCTCCTCAGTTGGCCACCACTTGAGTTAGCCAGTTAGCATGACAAGACTACTTGACAAGGCCTCTTATTCTCTGCTAGTCTATTTATCCCATCATGTCAACCTACTTCTGCAACCAATCTGCTTTTGCCAATTATCTAAATAACAGAGTATTGTCAGCAATGCTGCAACTTTGCAGGTACACTTTGAGGTGTCTTATGAAGGGACTCATCTCCCAAAAAAGCAATTAGCTTGCCAACCAGCTGTGCCAATTGTCATGGCACCCCAGAAATAATGATCAGATTCAAGAAAGCAAGCATAAAATGGAATGGAATGGAATAGAAGAGAATAGAAGAGTTGGAAGCAGTGATGGGTTACGTCCGGTACACCCTGGTATGAGTGTACCAGTGCCTGCGGGGAACACCAGGTACCATTTGCCCAATTGCCTGCCCGCTCTCCTTACCTGGATTTGACCCAACCTGGCCATTTTCGCATGCGCACGGAGCGTACGGGGCCTGCGCAATGCTCTGTCGAGCAGCTGGAGCATCGCAGGTGGTGGGTGCACATGCATGTGCAGCCCATGTGCACATGGTGAACACCCAACCCCGTCGCAGCATACCAGTTGCGATGGGATCCAGAACCCACCACTGGTTGGAAGAGACTTTAAAGGTCTTCTAGTCACACCCTCTGCTCAGGCAGGAAACCCTACACCACTTCAGACAAATGGTCATCCAACATCTTCTTAAAGACTTCCAGTGTTGGGGCATTCACAACTTCTGGAGGCAAGTTGTTCCATTGATTCATTGTTCTAACTCTCAGGAAATTTCTCCTTAATGCTAAGTTGCTTCTCTCCTTGATTAGTTTCCACCCGTTGCTTCTTCTTCTACCCTCAGGTGCTTTGGAGAATAGTTTGACTCCCTCTTCTTTGTGGCAACCCCTGAGTTATTGGGACACTGCTATCAAGTCTCCTCTAGTCCTTCTTTTCATTAAACTAGACATATCAAGTTCCTGCACCATTCTTCATATGTTTTAGCTTCCAGCCCCCTAATCATCTTTGTTGCCTTCTCTGCATTCTTTCTAGCGTCTCCACATCTTTTTTTTTTTAACATCGTGGCTACCAAAACTGAATACAGCATTCCAAGTGTGGCTTTACCAAGGCATCATAAAGTGGTATATTATACTAGGTTTTGTCCTAATATTTTATGTTGTTAAGATAGGAAATGTTCTGCATTGGTTGTATATAATTTGATCACTTTCCTGGATAATTTGGATGCTGATCAATCATTTCTACCCCAGCCTTAAAGAGGAGCTTTCAAAGGTATATTAAGGTGAATTCCTTGAAAACATCCAGCTGAATCAAGGCAGGGTTAATGCCAACTAAGTGGTCAACCTTCCCTGCCATTTTTATTTCAATCTGTCCAAACTGAAAGAAGCCTTCATCTCTTCCCCATTGTAGATCACAGTTTATTTTTCTTTTTTCAGGTTAAATCATGAAACTTAACACAATTTGGATAGAATAAGTTTGCTGCTGAATCAGAACCTCATATTGAATCATTCCCTTTTTAATCATGTCACATCAAGATCTGCAGGGGAGGCAAAAAACATGACAGAGGTTATGATTGCAGCCCTGCTCTTTCGTATGTGTGTGTAACATCAGTACATACAGGAGAAGGAGTTGCTCAGTCACATCGACAATCTTGCTTTTTGTGAACTCCCCACTCCCATGGATGCTCTCGAATCATACTTAAATCAGGCTTAAAAACTAGCAAACCATTAAGGTCAAAACAAAGAATTTATAGAAGAGGAACATGAAAATACCGTTTTCCACTGACTTATAATCAGCAAAATTGTGAATTGTAATGTAGCTTGTTCATTAGAAAGAATAGCTCTCTTAGTGTTTTTTTTCTAAATGTAAGGCAGATGAATTCTGTGAAGATGGGTCAATATCTTCTTAAAATATGACACTCCAATTCTTCCCACACAGAGTTTTATCAGCCTTTCAAGGAAGAACTGGGAAGGAAATATATTCCACAAACTCTGTAATTCTTCTTTTTTGTTGCAGAATGTAATACTAAAATCTCAAATGTATGACCTGGTTCCCTCTCTCTCCCCCCACTCTTAAATCAAAATAGAGCATCTCAAGGTTTTTTTTTTCTCATTCTCTCCTCCCTTTTAGAGCTCTGCTATTGAATTCCTCCTTTAAGGCCATTTCTATACTCCTCTATAATACTGTATTTTGCAATTCAGTGAATAAAAATGTCAATGTTATATAACTCAATGAAATGTCTAGTTCACAGTACAGGTTTATCACTGAATAACAGTGGTGGGTTCCTACCGGTTCAGACTAGTTCAGGTGAACTGGTAGTGGTTTGGCGGCCTGGGTTGCTGGAACTGGCAGTGACTCAGGCCTGCTATGCCCCCGAATCAGTTCTCCGGGTACCATTATAGGTGCCACCATCTAGTTTTTTCCTTCTGCGCATGTGCAGAACAATTTTTATTGCACTGCGCATGCGCATGCACATGAACGAACCTGCAGTAGTGCCTGCTGGAGCCCACCTCTGCTGGACAACTATAAGCTTAAGCACAGATAAAATAATGGCTCATCTCAGCTTAATATGACACATGAAACTTGGATATTATTTCAGGCAGATGAGTGTCAGAAGAAAAGCATTAAAATGCAATGTGCTAATGTGGGAAGAGGGAACCCCATCATTAGTACTGAGGCAACATCTGTAGTATCATCATACCAATGCCCCTTGAATAGCTAGTTATTTGTGCAATATTAGGCCCAATTGCATTTTGTGCATTTTCTTCAAAATGTCTATTAAATAAAACAAAAAGTATGGAGGAAAATTAAAACTGATGCATTTATAGAATACTTATTTATTGAATGGTGTAAAAATAACAACATTGAATCCAAGAGATAGTAATATAATGCTAATATTTCCGTAAATAAAAGTTATAGTGAAAAGAGTAACACTGTTTTAAATTTTTGCAAATATCCTCAATCTCTGGCTAATAATTTTGATTTTGCAGAGCCCTGAAAGGGTCTTGAAGGGTGAGCATGGGTCCTTGGACCACCCTTTAAGAAGACAGATCTGATGATTTAGACAAGGAAGTGCTTAAGAATATCTGTGGATGGAGAGAATGGCCACTGAGGCAATAGAACGACTGTCATCTGAAGATGGCCTAAGGTGAAAAGAGACACAGTCCTATCTGTGTAGAAATTAACAGGTTGGGAAGTAGCAATCTTACTGCTCTTGCAAAATTAGAGGCTGGCTCTTTTAGATAAATGAAATTTTCTGGTTGGTAAATGTCAGGAACCCTGTGAATCTCAAGCCATCACAGTCTTGATAATCTGCTGAATTTGGCTCAGCCTACTTTGCCTTACGGGGATAAGTCATCAACAAACTCTGCAACATGAATTCATTATACTGCAGAACTTAATTGTTCAATGAGCGTAAAGCGTGTCCTTTTTTTGTTTGATTCAGAGTTGCAAGTTGACAAGACTTACTTGATATGAATGATATCATTTTAGTCTGGATATTAGTTACATTCAAGTATCAGTCTTCCCCTCTGCCTAACTAGCCTTATACTTCATTCTGTATGTCCTTTGCAGGCAGCCTTAATACCTAAATCTGGAACTGCAACTCAGAAGCAACAGCAGCATAATTGATAGGCCTGAAGAGTGCAGGTAAGTAGAAGGATTGTATTTACATCCCTGCTCTGAACTCCACAGGGAACAAGGCTGGTGCATGATGGCTACAAAACTTGAAAATTGCCACAAGTTCCTTTCTGTGTTTTGCTCTTTGGAGATTTAGTTCATTCCTCCATAGAATCCAACTTAATGCCTTCACAGCTCATGTTTAACCATTATCACTAGCAACCGGTTCATAAGTGTCTTTGCTTTGGGCTGGATCTCACAAATAGGAATCAAGGTGAGATGATATTTGCTGTTTTCTAATAGCAAATGAATAGTGACAACATCTCCCAGCGTAGCCTATGAAATCCCAGCTCCACCGCATGTGTTTTTCTGCCGACTTGGTTTAACACAGGAAAGGTGATATTTCTGTACCTTGAAATGACTAGGCTTCTTAGGCTTAGGAGAATAAATTAAAGTTGAGCCAAAGTATGCCTCAGCTGCAGTGGATGGGCAGATTGATTTGCTTTCCATCTGGGAGATTAAATTCTACTGCCAAAAAAATGGCACCAGCATAATTAGCTGTCAGTCAAGTTGCAAAGAGACAGACTATGTGGGATAATTGAAAGCCCTGTAGCTTCTCATTACTTACTACAGTAGCTCTATTTGCAAATTTCCACCTTGAGGTAGTTCTCAAAATGTTGTCAGAAATTATAGTCATCCCTGCTGGCACATTTTTCCCAGTGCAAAAGATGAATATCAGCCAAGGTGTGGATTAATACTAAATACATTTTCACTTAACCTAACTTCATTGTAATGTATTTGTCAACAGCTGTTGACAGCTCCACTAGGCTTGAATTACAGTCTTATCCACACAGCTAGAAGGAAATCATGAGTTCCCACTCCTTTGCATCCTATAAATGTTTGCAGGCACAAAAATCTCCTCTGTGGTTGGAAACTGGACAAAATAATGTGACCTCCTTTGCTGAAAGATCATTGTTACTTGCAACAAAAGTCACAAAAAGTTTTAGGTGGCATCTTGGCAATAAGCAAAATATGATGGTGTAAAAAATTTGGGGGTTCTAAAGCATTCCGTCAGGTGCAAATGAGGTGTGGAGTTTGATATGTGTTGATGGAATTACTTATAGCTTTGAGAAACACTCATTAACCTGGGTGAGCTGATGACAATAATACTGAAAATGAGACCTGTCCATTCATGTCTTGGAAAGATGCTGGAACAGAAATAGCACTAGCAATGACTACTAAAAATCAGTATATAATAGACCTATATACACTTCACAGCCCTCTCTAAGAGGTTTACACAGTCAGCCTATTGCCCCCAACAATCTGGGTCCTCATTTTACTAACCTCAGAAGGATGGAAGGCTTAATCAACCTTGAGCCACTGAGAATTGAACTCCTGGAAAGTCAGCAGAATTAATTTGCAATACTGCATTTTAACCACTGCACCACCACAGCTCTTAGACTAAATCACATGAGAAAGCCTATAACTTGATCTGGAAGCCTCACTCTCATTAGGTGTTAAGTGATATTATTAGGTATTAGGTGATTTATTGTTGACTGATGCAGTTCAATGATTTAGATTGATTAGGAGCACCAAACCAATTTAATGCAAGGCTTCAACACAAAATGTAAAATCAGGCTGATTTGATTTTTCAAAATGTGCACGTTGGGAAGAAATATTTTACAAAATGTACATAAAAGTTACAACAATGGGGGGGGGGACTTTGGAAAAATGAAAAGTGGGGGATGAAAAACTGAGGAACAAATTGCCTGGTCTATCTTTAACAACTATCCATTCTCAATATGTATTTATCCAGACAACTGCTATAACTCCTCTCCTGAAGAATTATAGCTTCCCACAGAAGAGGGAGCCCATGTCATAACACCAAACCTGAGGACTGTCCCCTGCCATCTCTAACTCTGCTAGACTGTTAATTTCTAAGCTAATCATTTGTTTTAAGAGACTTTTTATGAAAACTGTAATTGGATATCTCACAGGGCTGCACTATTCCTAGTTTTTTTGGCGCAGCAAATCAAAACAGCAAATTGAGTTTTCCTAGTTATCATTTTTCAAATGCCCTGAAAAATCTTCTCTTTGAAATCTGGATTTCAATGCTGAAGACTTTTAGATTGAAAATAAGTCAACTGTGAAACAGGTGTAGTTACTCTTTCTCTTCACCTGAAATTTGTCAGCAGGAACTTGCCAAATTATTGTACCACCGCAATGAATGTTTTCCATAAAAGCATGATGTAACTATCAGGAGAAAATTGGAAGTAAAGTGAATTGTCTTAATATTAAAATGTTGCAATATGCATTGATCTTAGGTTACGATATTCAGAGGTTACTCTGGTTCTTTAGCCTGATTGCAACAGATTGTTAGCTTTGGAATAAACAGTCTAGAGACAAATACAAGAAAGACCATTGGTTTTCTCCATTACAGAGTTCCCTTTCCTCCCTATACCTTACCAGGTGTGTGGGTGTGATAGATGATATAGATATAGAGGGGGGGATTTTCATGCATATAGTGTGTGTGTATATGTATGTGTATGCATATGCACATATAATGAAGTCCAAGATAAAGCTGGATATTCTTTAGTTTTAAGAAAATATTTCCCTAACTTTAAGTCATAATGAATTATAGTATTTATTATTTCATTTTTAATACACGTAACTTTTTTCACTGTATGAATTAACCAGAAGCCTTGCATGTATTAACCAGAAGCCTTGACTGTGCAAGTATTTTTAACTCTCATAGAAATATATTTGAGCAATGTGTCAGAAGGCAATAAGACAACAAAACAGTCAGCAAGGTTTAGATTCCACAAAAATGAAAGCGCCAATGTTGTTGTTGGCATTTCACAACTTTTCTAGAAACATATTGCAGAAAATATCACAATTGGCCAGATTATTATTTTTTTTAAAGAAAATGACAAAAAGGCACATTTGGTTAAGCGGGCTAAAGGGACAATGGTAACATTTTCTTGAGGAAGTTGCCAAAAGGATTGGAGAATATAAACTGTAGACATGGCTTGGCTGTGCTGTTTCGCCTGCCTGCTCTGAATGGTGTTGGAAATTGCAAAAACTCCTTTTGCGGTAACAGTCCTTAGAGCATAGAAGTTGCTCCAGTGGTGGTTGGTCTCATGAAGTAAAACCAGAGGTGAGTTGCTCCCAGTTCGGCACAATTCAGCCGAACCGGTAGTGGAATTCAGACCTGGGTCACAGTACTGGCAGTGACCCAGCCTGCCATGCCCTCAAACTGGTTCCCTCGCCGTCGCTGGGCTGCCACCATTTTGGATGTTAGTGACTGCACGTGCACAGTTCACTGTAATTGCTCTGCACATGCATGAAGAATAATTACATTGAAAAGTGCACATGCGCGTGCGAGCAAAGCGAGTTGGTTGCGAACTGGTAGTAAAACTGGCAGCAACCCACCCCTGAGTAAAACCTCTTCATTTCCTAACCATCTAGCAGTTAGCAGAACATCAAAGAAGAAGTTTCCACAAGGAGCTTCTGCATTTGTTTCTTGTTGCTCTCCTCTTAATTAGACTCCATAGTGGAGGCAAATGATTTTTAGAAGGGTCCTTTTGTCGTCAGACAGTGCCTGCAGCAGATGCTTCATCTTGAGTTTCAAGTACCACACAGCTGTTCCACAAGCAATTAGTCTTCCTATGCGCACATGAAACTCCATCATTTCCCCCTTTCCTGTCTCCGCCTGATGTTTGTTCAGTCTAGCGACCTGTCTAAACTCAACATCTGCAGTGGTCCTCTATAAATCCACCGAATGCGCATTGAGATAACATTACTCCTAACAGCTCGGTAAGTACAAAACAACTAAGCTGTGTTGGACTCTGGCTCACGGTTCCAAAGGTTTATTTGCCCTTTTCTCTTAATGAACCTTCAGGCATGAGATCATTTCTCGCAATAGAGGAGGAATAACTTCATGGAAGCTGACAGAACTTGTGTAAACAGAAACACAATGAGTGGTAAAGTCTGACCTTTTCACCTAGGCTTTAAATGCAACACTAGTAATTCTTAATTGGCAATCTGTTCCGATTTTCTTTGTATATGTTCATGATAGATTTTGGCTTCTTCTTCTGAGCCTCGAGGATCAACTTGATTATATTTATGATTGCTAATTTCATTTAATTTCATTTAATTTATTATCAGCAAACACACATTTATCCCAGGGCAAGTAATATTGCTATATGTTTTACATACCGGTATTTAACAATGTCAGTCATTTTAAAATATGTGGAGTTTTTTTAATGCTAACTTTTAGCAATATAAAATATGTGAATACATTTTTTTCGATGGCGGTACTAACTAAAGGAGTTTTCTCAGAACAAAGGAAGCTATGGAAAAAAATAACAGCTTATCAAAATTATTATTATTATTATTATTGTGGTTGATCACACAATCAGCCAGATGTTTAGACTGAATTTGGCTTTTTTCCCTACTTACCAAGTCCTTCCCAAGAATCTGACAGATGTTGTTGTTTAATAATATGAAAGGTATCATCACAGGGTGTAAAATATTTCAAGTAAGCTGCCTTTTGCAATTGACTGGTGGTGATTTTGTCAATGTTTATAGTCATTCAAGTGGTGCTCCAGATATTTTGGAATGGCACCCAAGGCATCTATTACTATTGGTACCATTTTTGCTTTCTTTTGCCACAGTTGTTCTACTTCCATTTGAGGGTTTTTGTATGTGATTTTTCTCCCATTCTTCTCATCTTTTCTCCAGGTACTACCACATCTACTATCCAGACTTTTGACTGTCTTATCAACAATTGCTCACTCAAGAGTACAGTTTTAATCGCACCATCACAGCCATCACTACAACCACCACTAGAATAGAATGGAATGGAATGAAATGGAATGGAATACAATAGAATAGAATAACAGAGTTGGAAAAGACCTTGGAGGTCTTTGAGTCCAGCCCTTGCTTAGGCAGGAAGTCCTACACCACTTCAGACAAATGGTTATCCAAAATCTTCTTAAAGACTTCAAGTGTTGGGGCATTCACAACTTCTGGAGGCAGGTTGTTCCACTGATTAATTGTTCTAACTGTCAGGAAATTTCTCCTTAGAACTAAGTTGCTTATCTCCTTGATTCGTTTCCACCCATTGCTTCTTGTTCTACCCTCAGGTGCTTTGGAAAATAGTTTGACTCCCTCTTCTTTGCGGCAAACCCTGAGATATTGGAATACTGCTATCATGTTTCCCCTAGTCCTTCTTTTAATTAAACTAGACATACCTAGTTCCTGCAACTGTTCTTCATATGTTTTAGCCTCCAGTCCCCTAATCATCTTTGTTGCTCTTCTCTGAACTCTTTCTAGAGTTTCAGCATCTTTTTTACATCGTGGCGACCAAAACTGAATGCAGTATTCCAAGTGTGGCCTTACCAAAGCATTATAAAGTGGTATTAACACTTCACATGATCTTGATTCTATCCCTCTGTTTATGCAGCCTAGAACTGTGTTGGCTTTTTTGGCAGCTGCTGCACACTGCTGGCTCATATTTAAATGGTTGTCCATTAGGATTGCAAGATCCCTCTCACAGTTACTACTATTGAGCTCTTTACCACATATACTGTACCTGTGCATGTTTTTCTTGTCTAAATATAGAACCTTACTTTTTTCACCATTGAATGTCATTTTGTTAGATAGCGCTCAATGTTCAAGTTTGTCAAGATCATTTTGTATCTTATTTTCCAGAGTGATGGCTATTCCTGCCATCTTGGTGTCATCTGCAAATTTGATGAGTTCCCCATTTATTCCTTCATCCAAATCATCGATGAAGATGTTGAAGAGTACTGGGCCTAAAACAGAGCCTCTGGGTACTCCACTGCATACTTCTCTCCATGTAGATGCAGTTCCATTGAGGACTACACGTTGAGTGCAGTTAGTCAGCCAGTTACGTATCCATCTGGTGGTGATGCTGTCTAATCCATATTTTTCTACTTTATCTAGTAGTAGGTTATGGTCTACTTTATCAAATGCCTCACTGAAGTCCAGGTAAATTATCTTGACAGCATTCCTCTGGTCCATTAATTTTGTCACTTTGTCAAAGAATGCAGTAAGATTAGTCTGGCATGATATGTTTTTGACAAACCCATGTTGATTTTTGGTTATTACTTTACTCCCATCACAACTCATGGCTTTGGTGTTTCCAAGTTGGAGGAAGCCAATACAAAATTTAATTCATTTTACTTTCCTTTATCTTAATTAAAATGCAATATAGTCAATATGGTGATTGATCATATTGACTGAGCATATCAACTACATTGCATTTTATTGATTGATTGATATAACCACTGTCCCTGTTCTGGAACATCCCACATTACAGCTTAGAATGAGATCTCCAGCGTCACATGCAACTGTGAGACTTCTGCTCATGTGCCTCTGCCTTAGATAAAAAGGGACACCGAATTTTATTTATTTAATTAGATCCCAAGACTGCTCATAAAAAAAGAAATTCAACAATATAGTAAATAACAAGATAAGATTATGAAACAGCCCATTAGAAAGAATGAGATACCAGACATTTCAGAAAGCTATGACTATCAAAAGGAATTTTGCAACCTTCTTAGAGATTTCTGAGGACTGATGTCATAAAAAAAGAGCAGAAACCTTCCTAATCCCAGGAGTAATTAGAATTACTGAGAAATGGGATTAAGGGTTTCGATTGCTGTTGGGACAGCATATAATGGACATGTGAATAGCATGTGATATAGATTCAACCTTTATATCTCAGCACAGACAGGTGCGGGTTTCAGAAGGGAGGTTAATGTGTCTACTGATAATCTTAATGGGTGGCACCCCAGATTGTATCATGTGAGGACCAAGTAAGAGTGTAAAGAGATATCTAGGCACAGTCCAGTGAAGGGTGCCAATTACACTGTAGAAAAAAAAGGGAAACACTGCCTTGATTGGTCTGAATATCTAAGTCCCAAATCCTCTGCTTCAATTCAACCAAAGTATTATCAGGGCCAAAGGCAGAAAATGCTGCTAAGGAAACGTGACATTATATCATATCATTAATTTGTTTCCTTGAGGTAGTTCTAAACCTGTTGTGGGAAGAGACGGACCAAGGAGATTACCAAGGTTCTTGCTTCAGCCAGAATTTAAGCCAGCAGATTTTTAGTCAAGCCCCAGAGGGGATGAAGCCTCGTTCTGACAATTTTAAAGAATTAGAAATCAAGTAAAGTTTTCACAAATCTTGATTATAGCTTCTATGCTTGGGTTTCTGTTATAGATACACATCTGACCTCCATATATTATTGAACACCAAATTTTGGCTTTAAATAATTTGATGGTTACCAAGGCATAATTATTTCCATAATTATTTGACTTGTAAAATTAACAACATATCCCTAGAAGGTAGTATCAAAGTAACATGCACAAATGCACAAATGAAATGAAGAAAGTCAAGTCCTTCAATTCTCTCAAAAGAAAAATTTCAGAGAGACCAGTTTGCTCCAAGGAAAGGACAGGACGAGAGCAAACAACCTGGTGAGCAGTGACCATCCAATTTCCTCCAATTGCCATCAGAAATCACCTAATGCAAGGCAACCCATGACCCAATAAGGCGCTCTTCTGATTTATGATTGCTGATTATTAGACCCACCAGATTACAGTTATAGGACCTGTAGCATGTCTTCTCTGCAGTGTGATGGGGAGATTTAACTAAGGAAAGGCGGTTTGTCAGATAACTTGGTCCCATGCCGTGAAAGGCTTTAAAGGTTAAAACCAGCACCTTGAATTTGACCCAGAAGCAAATAGGCAATTAAAACAACTCAAAGATCAGAGGTATGACACATATTGTTCCAGAAGCACACATAACTGTCCATGCCACTTTATTCTATACCATCTGAAGCTTCTGGATACTCTTAAAGGTAGCATTGCAGTAGTCCCATCTGGAGGTGACTAGGACATGAGTGACTGTGAGCAGGACCTCCCAATTTTAAATCTATATTATCCCTATCTCTTACAAAATGTCACTTATGCCCTGGAAAAGTAGGTTTGGCATCCGAGCAGCAGAAACACCTTCCTGTACTCATGATCTTGTCATGATGTTTAAATATCAAAGTGGATGTTCTCAAGAAATGTTACTTTTTAAAATCAAATTATCTAGATACCTTTCAGTCTGGATTCAGGCCTGGCTACAGCACGGAAACTGCTTTGGTCGCACTGACCGATGATCTCTGGAGAGCTAGGGACGGGGGTCATGCCTCCGTCCTACTGCTTCTTGACCTCTCAGTGGCCTTCGATACCATCGATCATGGTATCCTTCTGCAGCGGTTGCAAGAGGTGGGGGTGGGAGGCACCGTTCTTTGGTGGTTCTCCTCCTACCTCTCGGACAGGTCGCAGTCGGTGTTGGTTGGAGGACAGAGGTTGACCCTGAGGCCCCTGAAATATGGGGTCCCACAGGGCTCGGTCCTGTCCCCCCTCCTCTTTAACATCTACATGAAGCCGTTGGGTGAGATCATTTGGCGGCACGGGATAAAATATCATCAGTATGCGGACTATACACAGTTGTATCTGTCCACCCCGTGCCAACTCAGTGAAGTGGTTGATGTGATGTGTCAGTGCCTGGAGGCTGTTAGGGTCTGGATGGGGGTTAACAAGCTTGCACTCAATCCGGACAAGTCCGAGTGGCTTGTGTGTTTTCCTCCCAATAATTGGCTAGGTATTCCATCTCTCAGGCTGGGGGGTGAAATTCTACGTCCCCTCAGACAGGGTTCACAATTTTGGAGTCCTCCTGGATCCACAGCTGACTTTAGAACATCATCTGTCGGCTGTGACCAGGGGGGCATTTGCCCAGGTTTGCCTGGTGCACTAATTGCGTCCCTACCTGAACCGGGAGGCTCTCGCAACAGTCACTCATGTCCTTGTGACCTCAAGACTGGACTACTGCAATGCGCTCTACATGGGGCAGCCCCTGAAGAGCATTCGGACACTTCAGCTTGTCCAGAATGCAGCCGCGTGAGCAATTGTGGGTGCACCCCGGTACACCCAAGTTACACCTATCCTCCGCGAGCTGCACTGGCTGCCTATTGGTCTCCGGATACGCTTCAAGGTGCTAGTCATCACTTATAAAGCCCTTCATGGTATTGGACCTCGGTACTTGAGAGACCGCCTGCTGCCAATTACCTCCCAAAGACCCATCAGATCCCACAGATTAGGCCTCCTCCGGATTTCATCTACTGGCCAATGTCAACTGGCGACCACCCGGAGGAGGGCCTTCTCTGTGGCTGCTCCGGCCCTTTGGAACAAACTCCCCACGGAGATCCGGACCCTCACCTCCCTTCAGGCTTTCCGTAAAGCCATTAAAATCTGGCTGTTCCGACAGGCCTGGGGTTGATGAGTTCCCTTCCCCACTCGAAATTGTGTGACTGTTGATTGTTTTTAAATTTTCTCTGTATCCTGTTTGTTGTTTTTGCCTTGTCTGTATTACCCCCTCACCTGGGTTTGTTAGCCGCCCTGAGTCCCTCTGGGAATAGGGCGGCATAGAAATGAAATAAACCTAACCTAACCTAATAAATCTGGAGAAGGAAGAGTGAGATGTTGGGGATCATTGGGATGTAACCATCAGGATTGCAAGTGGTACAACTGGGTTAGGGAAGAAAAGAAAATTATTACTCATGGATATGGTTATCCAAGAAAGCACATAAAAACAATTAATTCAAGGGCTAAAGTTACTGAGTTGTATGTAATTCTTACATAGCTTTGATTGGTGAGTATGCGTGTGAGTTACATTCTCTCTCCACTGAAAATCTTTTGGATAAGACAACTGAAAAGCCAGATGGGAATCTTTG
Organism: Thamnophis sirtalis; assembly: GCF_051295495.1. Lineage (NCBI taxonomy): Eukaryota > Metazoa > Chordata > Lepidosauria > Squamata > Natricidae > Thamnophis > Thamnophis sirtalis. The sequence continues at coordinate 93,557,497 of NW_028261383.1, forward strand.
GCACTCTGTCTTTCATTCTGCATTTTAAAATGTTTTGTTTCATTTGTATTAATGTCTTTTTCCTACAGATGTTAGATTTAGAACAGTTCTTCACAGAACTCATAAACCTAAAAAAAACCTATAATCTAGATAATTAGTACTTTATATTTTTAAATGTCCAAAATGTTGTACAATATTTTTTAAAAAATCTGTTTCCAAAATGCATAGCATGCAAATCAATTTTTGCTTTGGAGTCTGGAATATATTGTAGATAAGGGAGGAAGCATCACTGTTAAGGAAGGGTTTACGGGAAAAGTGATTTAGATTAGATATTGAGAAAGGGCTCCTAACCGTAAATGCAATTGGGCAATGGATGAGGTTGGCTGGAGTATTTCTGGGATCTACTATCTTAAAGGTTTCAAAGAAAATCTGGAGCATTCGGCATTAACTTAAAGTCTTTTATTGAATTACCATTCAGATATTATCAAAAAAGAGGAGAGGGCCATGGGCATATTTTTGTTTGAAAGTCTTAGCTCCAGCTGTTCTGTGGATTGTTCCTGTTTCTTTTCCAGCCCCTTCACCTTTTCATTCCCTGAAAAGTGAATCATAGAAAAGTGAAGGTCCCAAAGGTAAACAATATTCTCCATTTCTAGTTCCAAAGCTGGACGCAGTCATCCTATCTGATTCTATCTATGTCTATACTAGCCTTGTCTATTTTTGTTTCTTGATTGTATAACTACATTTATATAATAGGGTAGTCCAGTATTCAGATCTGAAGTGGACAAAGGGGCTTCTCTTTGTCAAGAGTTAAATAATAATAATGTCAATCGGTGTTTCTCATCTTGGCAACTGAAGATACATGAACATCAACTCTTAGAATTCTGTGCGTTCAAATTCACATCTCTTAAAGTTGCCATGGTTGGGAAACACCTTGGGTGTAGATGAAAGAAAATATGGTATTGAATTAAGGAGGCATTATGAAAGTAGCAGGAGAAACAACGAATATTCCCTAAAAATATTTGTGGATAGGAGGGAATGGGTGAAAAGGTGAGTTCAACCTAGGCCAAAAAGATGTTATGGTAAATGTTTCCTTAAGTTTGGGTGAATATATTCTAGTGCATAAATACACCACCCAGAAAGTTTATCTATAGGATGCTGACAAATGATATCCCAGCTATTAGAGTAGGTGACAAAATCATCCCAGGTGATCTCAGAAGCTGAAGACTATCTGACAAATATCCTGATTCCAACTTTTTCATGGCCTTGCATTTGTTTGATGTCATTATTTTCAATACTCTGATTTTATTGCAGTTTGATTTATTATATGCTACACAGAGTCTGTATGGGTTGGAGCAATAACCAAAACTTGAATCTGACTTAATAATTAACTGACAGAAATCTTGGAAAAACCTGCTTTCTAGCAAGTGCAAAAGTGTTATCAAATCTAGTCTTTATTCAACAGAGCTTGATCAAGCTAAGTCTTATAAATGAAGATGTTATTGATTGCCCTAAGTATATGCCATCTTTTGGATTTCTGTAACAACATTAAGTGTGGTATTGATGGAGAGTTGATTTTTTTTTAAGTGTCCATTGCCTTCAAATGCTTTATTTCTATTTTCACGTGAGACTAGTTCAGGCATAGTTTTGCAAGCCAGTTTGATTGGGTCATTATCATAATTACATGGCAACTTTTAGAACCTGAGGACCTCAATAAATGTATCCCTAGGTAGAATCCAAGTTCCAGGAAATAATACCAATTAATGCTTTCTAGCCGCCTCTTCCTTCATGGCTGGAGGCACACGATACGTTGGCATTATTTCTGGCTGGAGGCATGAAAGCTGAGTGACTTCTTTTAACTGAATTACCATTTGTGGATTACTACCACCTAGGTGGCTAATACCTATGAAAAGGCTCATTTGTCTCCAAGAAACCCTCTGAACTCCAATTGAACAGCTTTTTTATAGATTTGTGTAACCTGGAAAGTGAACTTGTAATATGTTTGCACTTCATTGACTTAATAGATTTAAAGAGGAGCAGAAGTATTTTCATGCCTAACCAACCTTTGAAAGCAAAAAGGTACTTCGTTAAGGACGAGGGTTTGAATTCGTTATCCTTTTGTCATTGTTAAGGAATGGTGTTATGTCAAAGCAGTGATCCAGTAAAGATTTGTGAAGCAGGCTATTTAGAGTTTTCTCTTGTTTGTGCTTCCCAGAAAATAAACCTGCTGAAGACACTGACTGCAAGTAGATTTTTTTTTTAATTTGGTTATTGACATCTCACTTTAGAGCATTCCGAGCAACTAAATCAGCAACTAAAATGAGAAGCTAAACTGGAGTGTAAAATCAGCATTAAAATAGAGTTTGCAACATACGCATTAAAGAAGCAGAAGAAACAAGTACAAAATAATAACCCAAAGTTTAAAAAAAACACTTTTTTTTCTGCTCTAAGAACTTTGTCCAGAAAGATTTGTAAAATAGCATGTGGAAAAATAAAGCTTTGCTTTATGTATGAGATTCTGAACTATGAATCAAGAACATCCCCCTTTGAGTTGTGCTTAGGCAAAACTCCCTCATTCCTAGATCCATCAGTGTCCCCCATAGAAGATTCCATTTTTTTCTCCTTTACTTGAACAGTGGAGGCTACTGCTGCTGCTAATTATAATGAAGTCCCCTTATTAGAATGCCTGCTCAGAAAAAACATATATACTTGAAACATTAGGAACTATCTATTCACTACTGTTATTTATTGGCCTGCTTTGTTTTTCATCTTGCTGTCCTTAAAGATGGTTGCATAATATCAGGAGAAAACTAGACTAGAAAATCTATGGCAGTTTCCCCCATTTTGGGGGAATTCCCCATCCTGGATTACAATCCTGGGTTGCACGGGAAAAGGTCATTCTGACTGTGAACTGCAAAATGTGAAAGCCAACTGTGGAAGCATGAGGATGGGAAAGGCTGACTTGTGGCAGAACATCTTGGCATGTAAATGAAGAGGGCATAAAAATAAAATGATGAATTCAACAAGGCACGGAGCTGGTAAGGCCCAGTGGGAACTGAGAAATTGCAGAAGAAAATGGATTAACTAATCCTGAAAGAAGAAAAGAAGAGGGCTTCTTAGTTCATTCAAAAAGAAATGGGGCTGCACAAATCTAATCAATTAAAAAGAAAATTCCTGTGTGTCTTTGAAAAATGCAGAAGAATTAGCCGTGCTTCTAAAAAAGTAGGACTTGGATGGAGTTTCTTCTGGTTGCCTTATTTTCTTGGATTTGAAATATGCACACATTGGGCTCCAATCTCTCTGAAGGATAGTGAAAACTATTGAATCCCCAGCCAGGATCCTGAATGCCAAGTTAGCTGCTTTAATTCCACACTCAGGTTTTTCTTTAAAGTATTGCTCTGCTCTGTTAATTTGTTTGGCTAGAAAGCCAAGAAGACATTTAGACTGGTGAGAACTACGTGCTAGAGAAACATTCTATTGAGAAATGATCCCAAAATTACTTCTGTGGATTGTTCTTAGATCTATTCAGCAATTTCCCACTAAGTGATGCATGATTGAAGTTATGTACTCTGGCATCTTGTACTAAGAACAATTTAAGTCCTTCTACAATGAAGAGTTCAGATCTTCTTTCCATGTGCTTAATTAGTATGGGGTTTTATGAATATGAACGTATGTAAGAAAGTACAAGAACTGCAGTTGGGTCTCCATGAGTTCAGCCGGTTCAATTCTATTTGAAGGATCTATCTCTTTATCTGAAGGATTTTATTGGCACACATTTTCAAGCTATTAAGATTTTGGTCCGGTGGTTAAGCACCAGGCTAGAAATCAGGACACTATGAGTTACAGTCTCACTTTAGGCCTGAAAGTTGGATGGGTGACTTTGGGCCAGTCACTCTCTCTCAGTGTATGACATCACATTCAGGTGACAAGCCAGTTGGTCAATTCCTGTCACAACCAATGGATCAACATTTGATTGCAGACTCTATTTGCGGGAAAATGCTAGGAAGAAAAAAAGGAATTTTCAGTCTATTGCTAGCAATTTATGTCCCAAAGGTCATGCAGTCAGTTTGATCCTATAAACAGCAGATATTCAAGGCAATAAAATAGTATGAGCTGCCATTGTTTTGTGGACAATCACCAATCCCTGATACCACAAACACAAACAAAACCTCTTACAAAGGGAAAACAAATGGACTGGAGGACTGGAGTCAAATGAGAAGAAATGTTTTCAGTTACCATGGACTTCATTCTGAACATTAATAATATTTTATATTATCTCCCCCAGCCCAACCCCAACTATTCTATTTTCCTGACATGCAAAAAAAGAAAAACCATGTGGTTAAGAAATACAGAAGATACTTTGATGAAATGATGCCTTTGATGCTATTTCAGCATTCCCACTGATTCAGTTCCAAGAGATTGACCATGCACTAAATTGCATTATTTTACTGTTAGCAAAATATTGCTTCATTTTATGGTCTGTTTTACTGGAATAGCTATAGCACAAATAAAAAGAATCCTGGAGAATAATTAATCTAATTTTATTTACTGCATATTGCTAAATATGTTGCCAGGGTTGAAGGCTCCCTTTCACAGTTTCTTTGATCTTTGGTGAATTAACTTTTTTGGATATTCATGAGTAATTGAACAGATCAACTTGCAGCTCTCCAGTGTTCCCCAAAATATTAGCATTTAGGTGGACAGTTTGTGTCTTGCTCTGTCATATTGTACAGAGTTGTCAGATGAAATGTTAGTGGTTAATCATTGTACTTGGTTTTATTTGATTAAGATTTAATTTCAAAAAGTAAGCAAGGCTATGATACAATTTTGAGCAGGGATAAAGGGTATATTAAAAAAATATATAGTTAAAATATGTTTTTAAATGTTTAAATCTTCCCTTCTCCTAATTTATTGCTATTCCAAGCAATTTAGAGTAAGCAGAAGACTAGGATTGGAAAACTCTAACAATAATGTAATAATGTAATATTTGGAAGGAATAACAGAATGTGAATATATACATAGAACATATAAAAACAACAAATGAAGTACAGATTATCATATCCTATTAAATGTTAAATCAAACAACTTGGCACAGTGCAGATCACTATCAGAACTGTAAACTATAAGCAATATTTATAAATCAAACTAAAATATAATTATATCCAGTGGATAGAGAAACTGAAATTTCTGATGTGGACAATTCTATATAATATTAAAATCCACGAAAAGGGAAAACAAATGGACTGGAGGACTGGAGTCAATTCCAATTGGAATTAAATTTTGCATCAGAGTTACGTATTATGTACAAAGTCATTTTTAACATTGAAGCATCTTCCTATAGTTTAATTAGACTATTCTTCTAAAGAGATCTGCATCTACCCTTCTGACCTTCTATAAACCCTGGAGCCCCAACAGGGGTACATCATTCTAGAGGTGACTGATAGATGAAGACATGATCCTATGTGCATCCTGCTCCATTTTCCCCATCTTTTAATTGTAAATTTTGTTATTTGGGTTATTTATTGTTTTAATATTTTATTGGGTTTTAATGTTGTAAGCGGCCCCAAGTCTCCTCTTGATGAGAAGAAAGGAAGGAAGGAAGGAAGGAAGGAAGGAAGGAAGGAAGGAAGGAAGGAAGGAAGGAAGGAAGGAAGGAAGGAAGGAAGGAAGGAAAGAAGGAAGAATATTTTCCAATATAAAAATTTAAAATTTTGAATACTTGCAATCATGATCATATACAATGCTAGTACTTTGATATATTTTGAATGGATGAATTTTACGGTGATAATAAAAAAAATACCTCAAGGTCTAGTGGAACTACAATCCTCAAAGTCTATTTCATTCTACTATGAATTTTCCAGTATTTTGGGGCTGTACAACATTGTATCATATATGAATAAAGGATCCACCTATTTGTTACGCTTCATTCCATTGTTTAGAAAAAGAATTATTTGCTGTAGAATAATGACTGCAGTACCGATCCTAGGATATCTTATACCAATATGCTCTAAGTATGTTTTTCAGGAGAGATTTAATATTGTTAGTCCATTGAAATTCCCACTGTGCATCAACTCTTTGAGTTCTGCATCCATTGAATCACACAATCGTCAACTTGTTCAGATTCTGAATCATACTTTCATAATAATTTATAAATTATAGCTAACAGATGTTCAGTATTAGGATTGATTAACCACATGGGTAGAAAATAATTGTAAGATTTTCAAATTTGGTCAAAGGTCTCAATGTTTCTGCTTGTTTCTGTTGCTCTTTAATTGCAGCACTACTTATTTTGAAACAGTGAAGCTAATAAAACATAGCAGAGCATTGTGTGGTAAGAGATTCAAATGTTTTCATCTTTGTCCTGTTAAGAATAAAATTATGCAGTCTAAACAAGTTGTCTTTCCGCTGACCGAATTTCTTAGTATATTCATCTCCGTGAAAGTAAACATTAAATTCTAGCAACTATTAACTATCCCTGTTTTATTCCAATTATTTGCTTTTTTGAAGAAGTCTAGGAATGAATGGGACATGGTGGCTCAGTAGCTAAGATGCTGAGTTTGTTGATCAGAAGGTCGGCAGTTCAGTGGTTTCAATCCCTAGCGCCGTGTAATGGAATGAGCTCCCATTACCTCTTCCAGCTTCTGCCAACCTAGTAGTTTGAAAGCATGTAAAATGTACGTAGAAAAATAGGGACCACTTTGGTGGGAAAGTAACAGCGTTCCATGCACTTTCAACATTTATGACCATGGAGATGTCTTTGGACAGCACTGGCTCTTCGGCTTTCAAACGGAGATGATCACTGTCCCCTAGAGTTGGGAATGACTAGCACATATGTGCGAGGGGAGCCTTTACATTTACCTTAGGAATGTATAATAAATCCCTCATTGTACTGTGTTGCACTTCAATAGTGAAGGAATAGTTTTGGAACCAGTAGGATGCCCATGTTGGGAGCTGGGAGTATGGCTTATCAATTTTCAAGAAATTCTCCAGCTGGGGGGAAAAATCCCCTACCAATTGCTTAAGGAGAGGAAATTTCCATAGCAGATGTACTAATACCCATGCTGAAAACCTAATCCTGTTCTCCTTATAAAAATGACTTTTTTTTTTTTTACTTTTAGGATCCTTTGTAGTCTTTGAAAATAAATTTGTATTTATTTTCACAATATTGATGAGTTGATGGCCTAAATCAAATTGGCATAACGTTTCCCAAGCCCATCAAAGACTGGTGCCATTTCTTAATTGTGAAAATGGCCCAGCTTATTGAGAACTGGTTTGAGATGCAAATGCATTTAGATTGACTCAGATTTTTGTTGCCCCTAATTCATTTGGGCAAGTGAATACTGATCCATTCTGCAACTTTAAAATGTGGTAATTTGAACTTGGAATATCATTCCTTGTGACAATGGATCAGAAGTAACCTAGTTCTAGTAACCTGGTTGCAGGAGCACACCTCTTTTTCCTAGCAGCAATCTGGTCAAAAAAGTGAACCATTGCCTTATTATGAGATACAGCAAATCAATAATAAACTGAATAGATCCTGGAGAACAGAATTCATCTCCTTAGATGCAGTTTATACATGGGAATTAATATTTCTTATTAGTCTTTTGTCTGTGTTCCCTGTAATAGAAACTCCTGTCTAGACTGAATGGCTACCATACATAATCCCAGATAATATCCAGTAAAATCACTCTGAAATGTGATAGCCATAGTTATCAGCGAGAGGTAGGATTAAGTTGATTGATTGAACAATGGACTTCTGGTTTTTTAACATCAGTATGGGTCTCTGAACATAAAGTTATATATGCACACACATGCATGTCAGGGGAGGAGGGAGAAATATTTTATTGCAAAATAAGTGATCATAATCAGAAAATGTACATGACTTAGGAAGGGAGGACTTGGCAATATTGCCAAAGAAGATAAATGGAGAACAGGCAGAAATAAATGCTTTCCTTTTCAAAAGTGAGAAATCATGCACTCTTGGGCATTCAACACGAAGTCATCCCTAGTGACTAGCTCAGCTCTTTCTTCACTAGCTCAGCTCTTACTTCAAAGCTTTCCTTTTCAAAAGTGAGCAATCATGCACTCTTGGGCATTCAACATGAAGTCATCCCTAGTGACTAGCTTCAGATCTTTGTTTCAGCTCTTTATTCACAAGCTGGCACACTCCATAAACTCTACTGAGTCACAGGGCCCAGAAAAAAAAAATCTGAAACTTCTATTTCATCTAATAAAAGCCGGCCATGTTGACACACAAGTTGTCCTTCTTCAATACTCCATTTAGCACACACCCCGCAAACCATACTTGTACACTCAAATGGACTTTTCTTAGCTTTTTTCCTTGAAGATGTTTCTCTTCTCATTCAAGAAGCTTCTTCTGCTCTGACTTCTTTTTCAGTTCAGAAGTTCTTATGCTTCTTGGATGAGAAGATAAATGTTTTCAAGGGGGGAAAAAAGTCCAGTTGCCTTTTGAAAAAGGACCTTTGGGGTAACTATGACTGAGAATCTCCATAGACATAAATAGTCAAAGTGTTATATATCTTATTTTGGAGGCGATCTCTTTCTACATAACAATGTCATGTGGTTCTGAACTATTTTTTTACAATAACACACCCACACCCACCTGCTCTTTTGTGCAATGCATGATTTGCACACTGGATTCTGGTGGCCCTGAATCAAAGAATATTGAGCCTATTATTGTTTATCACTCAGTCAAAATGAGGGCAGAAGCTTCATAGTAGCAATGTGGTGCTTGGACAAGAGGCCCATGCAACTGAAAGTGGGGTGAGGAAGCATTCTAGTGGCCCTGTGTCAGTTTTCAAATGTTTCCTGTAACTTTTTAAAATTGTCTTTCTCATATAAAGACAGAGGGAATTCTAAGTCTGGGTAGTTGCCTTCAAGTCCTCTTAGCCAAGTATTTCCAACACTAAGAAAATTAACCCACTTTAACAAAAATCTTCAGTCTGGGAGGCTCCATATCTCCAAGTGCATTAATACACTATGAGCAATCTCTCATGGTTTTCTTCTATAAATCACTCTCTTTTCAGTCAATAAGTTCAAATTTAAGTGAGGACCTAATGGAAATGTTGTGTTCATTCGAAGAACCCCAGAAATTTAAATCTAGCCCAGTGCCATGGTTATATTTTTTGCTATTTTCCAGTACCCAGACATGATATCCTTCTATGAAACCTAACACATGCAATCTTCTTTTTCTAGCTACTCAAAGAGCTGCCCATTAGGTCAGGGGTGTCAATTGCATTGGGATTGTGACATATTGGGATTGTTTTTGCCTTTGTGGGGTTGGAGTGTGTGTGGCCTGCATGGGTAGTTTCTAGCCACAGGCCGCGTCTTTGACAGGCCTGCATTAGGTGATCAGCCCTTTGACTCCAAAAGTGAAATTTTCCCATTGTGCTTAGGACTAAATCCTACATCAAGGATTTCCCCAAATGTTGCAGGTTAAAAGCAAAGGAGAAAAATGTTGGCTCCCCCCTTTTGAAACTAAAAAAAAAGGAAGCACTTGAAAAACCATCTAAACTTTGGAAGAGAAGCACAGCTCCTTCATTAGATAGAAAGCAGAACACGATTTTATTGGTAGATCTTAATATTAATTTGAATTCTTTTTTTATGATTAGACAATGTATAAACAGTTTGAATCTGATTATCTCACAGGAAGAGAATGCACACTATGAAAGTATAGCTTTCAGAACATCATCTTCCTACAACATGAAATGGCCCTATAATTGAGAGCAAGCGTGCCGTAAACACCAGCTGCAATTTCCATTCACAATTCCATTTTTATTTTTATTTTTCCCTTCACTTTCTTGTCAAAGTTGAAGCCATGTTCCCTGCCTTGTAAACCTCAAGGCAGATTGCAGCTTTTTGTTTTGTTCTTTCACATTCAAAATGGCTGCTTGGCTTTTCCTGTGTTGTTTTGGTTTTTTGGCAAAGAATTGTTTTGACACCTAGGTTAGTTGTGGTGGATGATGTAAGAAAATCTGCAAAATAAGAAGATGAAACAGAAAATACATCTGGGTTTCCCAGGTGGGTGGGTGTTACCTGTGATTAGGGTTATTATTTAAAAAAACAAAAAGAGAAGTGAGCACTAACTTGTATATGACATCATCTGCCTTATTTGCTGGCTTACTTTCTGAACATTTAAAAGCATACCCATGTGGCACAGATGTCAACAAAGCCCAATGCTTCGGAATGAGCTGATTTAGCTTGTGAGGAGCTCTTCAGAGATCATTTAAGAAGACCACCCATGGCTGCAACCCGGGAGGCATGGTAGATGTTTAACTGCGTATGAAAAATCAGCCTCAGTCCCACCTCTGATCTGCGGTATCTACAGCAATTTATCCCTGCAGACTGCTGTGAGTAGCTTTTTTCTCAGCGTTGCTATAATAGGGGTATAACTATGAATCAAATATAGGGGTGTTGGGCGTCATGCCTGGTTGTCAGTCGAACTTGCATGTTTTTTTCCTCTCTTTCTCCCCTTCAGCTCAGTGTAAATCTTACGAAACATTATGAAAAATCTGTGAGTCTAATCTTCAACCTCCATTATCAGTTATAACACCGTGCAAAGCAGTAGTCCCTCCCAATTTACACTATAGAGAAAAGGGGGCATTTGGATTTAGTAGGGATTCTTTTTTTTTTAGCTCTCTCAGAGAAGAATTAAGTGAAAAAGAGGAGAAATTATTAATCCTATTCTGTTGTGTCAAGATGGAGCAGGAGAAATGAGCAAAATGCTGCCCAGTTTCAGTCATATAAACTGGTATTTCTCAACCTTGTCAGCTTTAAGGTGGATGGACTTCAGCTCCCAGAATTCCCCAGCAGGCTGGCTAGGAAATTTTGGAAGTTGATGTCCACACATCTTAAAGCCATTAAAGTGGAGAAACGCTGATATAAACAAATGGATTTTGTTAGTGATTTCTTTCAGCTATTCTGACTTGGATCTCTGTGGATATTTAAGAGAGTTTCTCACTATGAACCAGGAAATACTGTATCTATAAATGATAATATTCTCCTCCTTTTTCTTTTTGTTCCTTCCCTTTTTCTTATCATTCTGATTGTCAGGCTTTTTTTTTTTTGCTTTTCAGCCTGTCTTTCTCAAATGTCTTAATATTATAGGTCACAGAATAGTTACAACAGGTTAGCATTTGATATTTTCCCTACTGTATTTGTCCCTGACTTGAGTGATGTTTTATTTATGACATTTGTTAATGTAGAATTTTGCTTGCTGCAACAATTGGTATAATAGTTACTAGCAGTAGTGCAGGAATAGCAGAAGGAAGCATACTAATATACTGTATGTATGTATATATGCATGTATATATATGTATATATTTTATTTAGTATACATCCATTTTTAGTGTTTGTATTTATTTTTTTTCAATTTTAGCTTTACTGAATATTTTTTTTATTTTTTATACTTTTATCATTACAAATTTTGAGTAATACATCTAGAAATCACTAGATTGAACACATAATGTTGGGTCAATGATAAATTATATATCCCTCCACTCTTCTCAATCTATAGACTGTGAATTATATTAGTTGCTGGTACCAGTTGTTCAAGACACACAGCTGCTACTGCCCTTCTGCATATGAACTTCCCATGGGCATCTGGAAAAAGAATGCTAATCCAGAGAAGCCTTTCATCTAATCTAACCCAGCTCTTCTTAAATTCTAACTTCTATTGCAAACATAATTGCTCCTTTCATGTTATAACACAATGGTCAGCATATCCCATTCTGTCAGAGTCCTAAAGGACTCTCCTTCAGAATTGCAATGAAAATGTTCAACTTACAACACAAAAAAAGCCTCATTTAGTTATGGATCTAATTTTTCATATACCAGTAGTTATTTTTGTTTTGGGTAGAATTTTTGCTGTAGAGCTCCTTTGAGTTTTTTGTGAAGATTTCTTTTTCCAAAAGATTTCCTGTTGTATCCTTTTATATCTCTTAGTTTGTAGATAGGTGACAGAAAGATACAGCTATATAAATAGCTATACAGACAGGCAGGCAGGCAGGCAGGCAGGCAGGCAGGCAGGCAGGCAGGCAGGCAGGCAGGCAGACAATAAATCTAACTTTTTTAAAGTCACAGGGGTGCAATTTAATGGTATCCTTAGGTTACAGTAAATCAAAGCCATTATGGGGACAAAATGATTGAAAATGTTATAGCTAATGTTTACTGCTACCATGTCAACTAATGTTATTGAATGGTAGATCTGTCTATAACCTCAACTAAGGCCTGAATAGATGAAGAGGGAGGATTCCTTCCCGGAGATCTAACTGGCTGAGTTTTGAGAACAACATCAGCCAGGACTCAGGAAAGAGAAGATAAGCATTTGCTTTCTAGGAGATCCTGGGAATCATGAGAAGCACTGTTCTGCAGATGACTACATGTGAGTTGTTATTTGTAAACATAAATTAGGACAAACTAGGAAACTTGCTTGTTCACTGTCTTCCCATGTATACTGCAGTATGATCTGTGATATCTTTCCTGTGGTGGTTGGGAATTCACAGGGCTGTTGGTTCTGGGTGACCTCATTATAGCAGTTAGACTTATATACCGCTTCATAGGGCTTTCAGCCCTCTCTAAGCGGTTTACAGAGTCAGCATATCGCCCCCAACAACAATCTGGGTCCTCATTTTACCCACCTCGGAAGGATGGAAGGCTGAGTCAACCCTGAGCCGGTGAGATTTGAACAGCCGAACTGCAGAACTGTAGTCAGCTGAAGTAGCCTGCAGTGCTGCATTTAACCACTGCGCCACCTTGGCTCTTTATCTTTCCATGGGTCTGGAGGTGGCTCAACCTTTTGTGACAACCATGGCCTTTGTCTAAAATAGTGGCTGATTGACCTATGCCACATATTTGACCTCACCTCAGAGCAGATAAACCATAAACTGAAATTCATATGCTATGTTTTGATCTTGTGCATCTTCATGGAAGGCCACACAGGAGACATACTGTAGTTAGGTTCAGAAATTCTCAAAGTTCTCTTCTAGATCTCATACCTAACTAATACGGATTGTGGGCCATGGTGATTGGTGGATTGATCATGTGCCATCAAATTGGAGTTGACTCTTAGCAGCTGCATAGATAGATTTTCTCCATAAATATTTGTCCCTAATTTGATCTTTCATTTTCTCCTTTGGTACCCCCATTGCCATTACCACCACTATGTCACATTGTTGTAAACCAAGTAGAGATTGGTAAGAAAGCTTAATTACAATTGGGTGGTAATATTCTTCAAATAATTGACATGATACTGTAACTATAAAGCTCTTCAGGTATTCTGTGTAATATTCAACATTAATTAATGTAATTTTATGATCTTGTGTTTGAGCAGTGTGGTGACCTAGTGGTGAAGACACTTGTCTCCCATTCAGAAAGTTGAGAGTTCAATCTTCGGCAATAGCAGATGTTTCTCTCCTGAGGGGGGAAAAAATCTGCTTCAAACTCTGCATGGCATCTGAATGGGCATCCAGCCTGTAAATGCTCAGCTCCATCCAGTTGTCTCAACTTACTCTGAATAGGGACTGCAGAGTGATAAAAAGTGAGATTTTTTACGATCTTATGTTTGTGATTCATTTTATTGAAAAGTATTCCAACATCTAGAAAGGCTTTCCTAACACAGTGTAGCCATGCCTATTATTAGCTTTGGTTGAAATTTCTTGCAGCACAATATCTTCCTTCCACCCATTCCAATTTCCACACCTTCATGAGGTTATCATGTTCCATCCTCCGGAAGTCTTGCCATCCAATTTATGGGCCTTTCTGACATCTACAGTATCCTTGGTATGTAGTGACCCAGTCTGGTGTAAGGACTTTTGTTTTCATTACATTAACTGCTAGATCAGTGGCAGTAGAAGAACTATAATCCTGTAGGATTAAATATCATTGAAACAACTGCAAGGTTTTCTCACCCAAATATCTCAGTAATCCCAGTTCTCATGGTAAGTGCAAAAGCCCAGTTCAAAGACATTGACAAAGATTCGATTTCATGTAATTGCTGAGTGCATGGCAATACTTGAGATGAGATATATGATGTTTCCATTACAGCAATAATGTTTCCTAGATCCTTTGTGTTGTCACTGTGTACTTTTTATTAGAACCATGTAAGCCAAAACATTTATTAATTCCAAGGAGAGAAATATGAGATGGCAATATATCACAAATCTAATGAACAGGCACAAACTCTGCATGTCTGTAAATAAGAGCAAACTGTTATCCAGGTTTTATATTTCAGTTTGGCCTCAATGGATGGCAATTTTTAAAACACTTTGTCCTTAATAGAAAAAGGAGGTGCAACTGAGAAAAGTATATTTTTACAATGGGTTGAATTAATAAATACACAATTGAATAAACAATGTGAGAAAGTGATAGAAGAATCCTTGTGAATATAGAATAAATAATACAGTCAAAAACAAAAACTAAGAGGTAGAAACCAGTATGTTCCTCCTATATGTCAATTTTACAAATATTATTTATTTTTCAGAATGACTGCTAGGAATATTTAAAATTCTATCTCAGGAACTGAGCTTAAACCAAGCTTGCACTTCAGAACATTGTTAGGAATATACAGTTATTTTTAAAAAGCACTTCTTCCCCTGTATAAACATAAAGAAAATAAAATCTGATATAATATTCAATTAATTTTTGGAATTTACTATCATGGGTCATGAGAGTAATCACTATCTCAGAGTCAATCTGGAGTTGGGCAGCACTGTAAATGAATAAATAAATACTGAGTAAACTAAAGAGGACATGTCCAACACTGAATATTGACTCACACTTCTAAATATAAACTCCAAATTCAAACCAGCAGATCTCTAAGTTCAAGCATTTGAGAGACTCAGATGCAACTACAACGCTACCTTTTGTTAGGAAAATCCATATATCATTTGAGTGATACAATGGAGTTGGTTGGCCATTATCACATGGAAGGTCTACATATTCTGTCTTACAGAGAACAATTTCTCTTCGAAGGGTTGTCCTATCAAGTCCCATTTAGTATTCAAAAAATATTAGAAGGAAGCAACTTACAATTGAGAGTCACTAAGTTGCAAATTTCCCGAACATGGAGAATTAATATAATTCTGCCCTGATTTGAAAGAATTACTGCATACTAATCTATTTTAGTGATGCCATTTCTTGGGTAGTGACTCATAAATGGCTACCCTATTTAGGTATAATGGCCAGAAATTCACATTAAACATGGACTAATAGTAACAAGCAGCCTTGGCCAACCTTCTATAGATGTCTATGAGTGTGCTGTGTGTTTATTTATGTAGCTTTCAAGTGATTCAGTCTTTGCTATTTTTTATGTATTCACACCTTTGTGATGTCACATTCTTATGCTTTGGAAAGGATGTTTGTTATCTTTTTTTTTATAAGAACAACTAAATAATCTTTCCAGCATTCTAAGATTGTTCAATGTTTACATCTAACCATGATAACTTGCATATTTTGGCCTTATATTTTTACTGACAAAGGGTTTCTCACTTTTGTCTTCTTTTATCCATTTAGGCTCTTTTCCTTCTGGTTGGTCACCACATTTTCAGGATCTGGCATTTTTCTAGTAGAACTCTTGACATTGCAAGCCATTCTATTTTACTTTTCTCCATTTGTCTCCCAAGTCTGTCAAGTTTCGAAATGCACTTCTGCTGTTGCAACCATTATTGCTTCTCAGCTTGCCAACGAACCAGGGAGGGAAGGGAGAGATAGAATGTAGGCTGCAGACATCAAGAAGACAGCCATGAGAACCAAAGACATTTCAGCAAGTGTTTTCCAGAGCCAAAAGATTTTCTCAAAACAATATCATGAGACTCAATTTGACAGTGTGACCTGGTCTAATAGGGGAAGAGAGAATCTAAATTTTAACTTTGTGGGTTTGAGCAGGAAATAGTTAGATCTGGTTTTGCCCTCATCTGTCCCGAAATGATGTACTCAATAAAGTTTTGCATTAAGAGGTTGGATTGTCTCGGCTGTGGTTGCTTTGGTTTAGTTCGTCAGTCAGAATGTTGACACCGTCTATCTAGCTATGTGCATTTATCTATGTGCACTTTCAACATTTCTGCACTTGGCTTTATTTCAGTCATTTCAGCTTTCAATCGGGCTTTTATTCATATGCTAAAATGACTAAAATCATTCACTACCAAGTGAACTATGGTGCTTATAAGATAAAGAACTTGACTTATATTAACAACATGAAATTATGACTATCTCTAACTCTGTCCATGCGGAAGTCTCAGCATATTGTCAGTGCTACTGGGATCCAGAAAGAAATCTGAAAATCTCTCAAAACTAAACCAACTGCTTAAATCCAGTGTGTGTGTGTGTGTGTGTGTGTGTGTGTGTGTGTGTTTGTGTGTGTTTACATCTTTAAGTCACTGTTGAATACCAGGCCTAGTCCCTGAAGTTTCTTGGCACCATTTTAGGTGTGATTAACCATTGCTTTCCTCCTAAGGTTGATAGAGAATGATTGGCCCAAGGCTAGCCTTATCTCTAACCATGGTACCATGGTTTCTAGTTTTGTGCCTTAACCACTACACTAAACTGGTGCTCAGATTTATTTATTGGATGGTTATATAAAGTTTACATTTTGTAATACCAGCATGCAATATGCAACATCTCATTCTATATGTTTTCAATCCACTGCAGTAAGCATGGAAGCATTTGAAGTTATAAATCCTATCTATCCAACAAGAAATGTATGCCCTTGGTAGAGTATTCCAAATAATTTACTATTTAATGATTTTTAGCTAGTAGTCCTGGAAGCATTTAGAACATGTCTGCCACACATAATGCCTCAATCTCTTTATCTTATAGGACATTAAATGTATTTAAAGTCTCTATTTATAATTTACTATGCCTATATTTTATTATCACCTAATATTCAGCAAAATAGTTTTGGAAGCAGGAAACCTTTAGTTTTAATTGCATTGATGATCATACATAAAAGGAAAATCAAAATCCAAGGCAATCTGAATACAGTGCAACAGAAGAAACACTTAGCAGTTTTAAGGAATTTAGAACTATAGAAAAAAAAGGCAAATTGAAATTTAAACTTCATGGGCATGAAGACCCAGCTGTCATTTTTAAGTCTGGTATAGCTGATGGCATTAAACCTGTTTCCAAAAGAAATGGCTATTTTATTATATGAGGCTCAAAGGGAATGTTGACTTAGTTTTAAATTTCATAAAGGCAGAACACGATAATTACATGGAAGCTACAAGAAGAATTCTTTCATTCAGATCAAATCAAAAGATGTTTAAGTTGTTCCTGAGAGCTAGAAGAGGATTTACTGACAGCATGGAAAGGTCCATTTCTCTCTGCGAAGTCTGGATTCAATATGTAGAGAGAAAGAACCAGAAAGGGCTCAGTGAGGGCAAAGCTAACTTGTCAAGGTCTGAAACAGAATAGGGGGAAAAGTGAAATTCATATGCTGGACATATAATCCCAGCATTTCCATAGGATTATTTTTTCCCAAGAAGAGATAGGTGAATCACGCTCATCAAAAAAGGAGGCAGCTGCCTACATCAAGGGTATTTTCTTGAAGGTTCAGGTCATGAAGGTATTGTTGGATCATGACACCCACAATAACCAATTTGGATAGCAAGTTGAATAAGCAAAAACACATCTCAACTACTGATATTCTTCTTTATTATTCTTGTTTCTGTTTAAATATTTGAAATATGCATCTGGCTGTATCCATTAAGAGAAGTACATTTTATTGAAATATGTATCTCTTTTTATGTTTTCCCCTTTTGATATAATAGATAGTCACTCCAATGGTATGCCAAATATTTCTTCAAAAATATCCTTCAGGCTTCAGAATAGTGGCGCTAAATATTTCTGTTTTAATTAGTTTCTAAGGGTAGGTTTTCAGCATTGAGCTGTACCAAAAAAAATCTCAACTGGATATGTCTTCAAAGGAATACAGGATATCATAAAAAGAAGAAATTCATGTAGACATAGAACGACTGAATTAGAGAACATTTACTAAATTTGCCTCAATGACTGCATTTTAGTTTTTAAAAAGTTACAGTTTTCTTCCTTTCTCAAACTGGTCTACTTTGACCTAGAACTTTTGAAACTATAACCTCTTTAAGTTATCATCCTATTAAAAGATGTAATGTATGTGTCAGTATTAATAATCAAATATGACTATATAGAGGTGTGAGTGTGTAAATGTATGAGTGTGAGTGTGTGTGCCTATGCCTGTTTTTGTGGAGGAGGCACATATATAATCAAAAGCTCTTGATTATTTCTTGATTTTTAGAGAAAGCTTCACATCCCTTTCTCAATCATTTGGCCTATAATATTAAAGAATGACTGGCTAATACTTGCAACATCTCTTTGGGATTTAATGAATCTATACATACATACATACATACATACATACATACATACATACATACATACATACATACATACATACATATATACGGCTGTGTGTGTGTTACAGCATAACTATGGAACCCCTCGAGAAATTTCAACCAAACTTGGTACACAGATGATTTACTCTCTGGAGAAAAATACTGTGCAGGTAAGACACCCTAACACCTCTCAGGATGTGGGTTCTGTTAAGATACAGCCTGTTGTGCTGTACTGCTGTACTGGCTTCTATTGTACAGTGCAGTGGAGTTGCCATGGTAACAGCTGCACAGTACTCCACAAGGGGCCTCCCTCTGGTAAGGGGGAAAATCAAACATTAGAAATTACATTTGGTCCATACATTTCTCCCCTATAAATAAATACCCAGGCAACACTGGATTATCGGCTAGTTGAAAATAAAGACAAGATTTAAATCCCAAAGTAAGATTTTCTACCCAGTGGAAACCCGGTTTGCTACAGTCTTTAGTGGACTTCTGAAATATTGTTTGAGACAAGCTGTGGTTTACTGCTCTGGCACATTCAATCAGTCTAACGTCTGTCCCTGAACGCAGTATTTAGCATGTTTGCATGGGAAACTTTGTACCATCGCTGCAATTGAAGCTCTACTCAGGTATGCAAACTCTGCAGAAACATTTGCTCATAATATACCTGTCACTCACATAAGCCAATGTCGTTTGAACACATCCAGTAAATGGTGAGAAGCCAAGATACTTTTCCGCCAAAAGAACTGCTACTTAAAGCTCATGGAAGGGTTTCTCCAAATGGCTTTCTCTTTTTCCTTGATAAGTTATTAAACAAAAAAAGCATCTGTGTTATTTTTCTTGTAAGTACTTTGGAACAAATCCTGTAAATGATGTCATTAGCAGGAGACCCAACCAAACCAATTCCCGGAGATCCAATTTAAACAAGGAGATGCATCCATATATCTCATTAAATGTTCATTTATTTAGATGTCTGAATCAGATTCTTCTGAATTTGGCAGTTGCTTTATAATTGTATTTTCTCCAGAGTAGACATGTGCATGGTTACAAAGTATAAGGAAAACAGATAATGGTTTAAGGTTGCCAATTTTTAATTTAAATATGCTGTATATCTGGAAAGGACTAAAGATGACATTCAACTGAGTGGGCTGAGTAAAACCAGGAATCATATGGTGGATCAGAGAGAACTGGGAAGGATGAAAAATCCTTGTCATGCCAGCTCTCAGTTTTATTGCGAAAAATAAGCAGTTTTGACTTGATAGACAGGTTCTGGCAAGTTGCATTGCGTGGGTATGATCCTTTTTTCTGAAGGAATTCCCCTTCAATATGCCAGTTTGGTTCAAAGATTTAAAATATTAAATAGATAATATGTATCTTGTTGCATTATATTTTCATTTTATTTACTCTTTAGTAAGATAGATAAAGGAGTCCCTGGAGAATTTACTCTGCTAGTCATTGCCAACTATAAGGGGCAGTTTCCCTTCGTTCCATTTCCATGACATTTCCGTGATCCTGTAGCTAGCATGACAACACAGAGTACTGTTACCTTTCCAGCAAAGTGGTTACCTATTTATCTACTCGCATTTGCATGCTTTCCAACTACTAGGTTGGCAGGAGTGGGGGGAGGGGAAGATGGGAACTCCTTCATTGTGTGATGCTCAGGTCTTGAACCTGGGCTGCTGGCTTTCCGACAAGCCCAGTATCTTAACTGCAGAGCCACACGCCGCTCCAGTAATAGGATAACAGGCTTTTTTAGTTTTAATTTCCATTGGATTTTTGAATAGGTTAAGCACTGCTCTCAATATTTCTGATTCAAATTGGGACACCACAGACACATTCTAGAGTTTAAAAACAAAGAGCAGGACATATATAATTAATGTAATATAATATTATTGCTTAGGTTGGCAATCTAAGGTGAACATTATACATGCCAAGGTCATAGCCTTATTCTTTAGCATTTTAAATATTGTGATCTTTCAATGTAGAACATCCCTGTTAGCAGTAAATCAAAATGCAAATATATGGAAGTTGCAGATTCTAAAGCTTTGTTAGATTCAGCCACTCATAAATAACCTCCACCCAAAATTAATAATTAAAGATGCCTGTATGTTTAAAGTAGTTCTGATATAAAAGCAGACCAATGGCTGTTTATTTTTTTTTAAAGGTATTATTTCTTAACATGAAACACCTTACTTCCTAGAAATTGCAAGAGGTAAAAAAATCCTGCTTGTGAAACTGCCAAGAATTTCAACTTCATTTGTTGCAAGCCAGCTGGTAGATGTGGTTGCATATTCTCGTAGCCAAATAGCATCAACCTGAACATTTGAATCAATGATGCTGAGAAGGAAGAGAAGTCCTAGATGGTAATGATGCAGAAAGTGTTTGTTTGTTTGTGTGTGTGTGTGTGTGTGTGTGTGTGTGTGTGTGTGTGTAGATGCAGATGTGACATAACCCCCCACCCAAGCGATCAATGAACACCTATGTGGTCCCTGAGGACCATCAAAATAGTACTTGCAGAGATGGGTGATTCTGGATAGCTGTCACTCTTCTTCTCATTGCCTTATATCTAGTTTTACACAATTGAAAAGAGTTGATAACTTGTTTATATTAACAGCAGCAGCTCCACACAACAGATGACAATAGTTCATGATGAATTCCATGGATTAATTGAAGACTTGCTGACACGATTAACTGGTTCTTGCTGCAAGTCTGGCTTTCAAAATCTGCAGCCAGGGAGATGATGATGGATGATGATGATGGTGATGATGATAATGATAGACAGATAGATGATAGACAGATAATACACTCATAGATACACATGCATGCATGCACACAGCCACACAAATACACAAACATAAATACATACACACAACACATAGATACAATAATAGCTTATCATCTCCAGAGATTCAAAATAAGATTTTAGTGGATTCACATTTGTTTAAGTAACAGTGACTTATCATCTCTGTTTATTTCCTATAACTAGAGCAGGTTATGCTATTGGGTATTTAGGTACATGGGAGTAAATATGGAGTTATATGTTAAATATGCAAGGTAATACATTGCAAAAAATGTTAGTTACTGGTACTTTCCTAGTATTTAAGTGATTTGTGCAGTTCAGCAAGAGATTGGTGCAAGACAGCAGTAAACAGTCCCAATTTAGTGTTAATTCCAGCCCCCATCACATGTTGTTCAACTCTTCTGAAGGTTTTTGAACCACTAATCAAGATAGGATTAACAGAAAGTATATGTTTATAAAGCCTGGGAAATTTGCAGCAGTGCCCAAAACTAATTTGGGTAGCCAGCTAATATACAGGTCCTTGGGTGTAAAATAGCAACTTAAGATTTTCAACTGACATCTAAACTGGAAGAGAGACAGAAACCTTTCTTAAGCCAAAGATTTCATTACAAACATCCTCATGCAATGAAGCGTTTTGATTTAAAAAGCCAGAGGTAATGAGCTGAGAGTGATTAAAGTAGCAAACCAGTCTTGTTTAGAAAATCATTAAAATCAAATCTCTGTGAATGTAATCATTTAGAATGTTGGGGATGTTGTTTTAAATCAATATTTGAAACGGAGTAAGTACTGTCTATTAATGGGACCTGAAAATACTCTTTCTTCAAAACATTCAGCATCCTATACCAATCAACCAGGGTATGCTGCATTAAACCTATTCTGTTGCTCCTACAATTATTGTTTATTGTTTATTCTTATTGTTTATTCCCAAGAGAGAACTAGTGTTGACTGGAGCTCTGAAACATGGCTAATGAAAGACTCAGGTTCTGGACCATATGCAAATATGTCATTTTCTTTCAGACTGATTGGATTATCCCATTAACATCTAGACTGGTTATAGTCTTTTTATACTATACTGACATGTTGCATACTAGTGCTCTATCAACCTACTTCCAGGTGACTGAAAACAATCTGGAACACCACCAGCTGGCCCAACAAACAATGGGAATGTTGCCAAGATGCTGAAAATGGTTCCAGGAACCAAAGCAGTCCTGTGTGGATATTTGTCTACTCAACAGTGCAGTGTTATCTATACTGTTCCATCTATGTTTGTAGAGCTGCTATTGGTTAATGGTTCCGCTCTCAGATACATTCCAAGATAGTTGGGGTTATGCTTCTTTTAGAGTCCACAACCCTACTTGCCCGCAGCTGGAGAGCAGAAAGATGCTTTCCAATGGATGGATTTGAATCATCTCTTCTATTTGCTCCCATCTATGTCTTGAAATTATTTGAGATCCTCCTCAAATTGCCCCAGAATTGTGCCACTGAGAGAAGACATCTGTTTCTGTTGATGGTTTAAGACAGTCATTGATCAACCACATAAAAAACAAAGCATGTATGATAGGCGCGCGCACACACACATTCGTTCATTAGCCCTTGCTGTGTTTTATAGAAAATATAACAGATTTTGGCAAAGTTTATAGAAATGATGTATTTTTTTCTGGGGAATAAATAATTTTTAAAACATGAATGGCCTGGCCATGATATTTATTAAAAGTAAAAAAATAGGCTATGATTTCAATAGTACTAATATTGCAAAGACAATGATTAACCGTATAAGGAATTCTCTTACATTTTCTCTGCATTACCAATCTGTTGGGTGTGTTAAGATGAGCTCAGGTTTTAAGGCCCTTCTGAATTTTAGAACTTGTAACTCGATACAATTCATTGGATTGAAATATTCAGATAGTCTTGGGTACACAACCTAATGATTGACAAAACAGACAGGAAGATGTGGTCCATTGGATCTTCCAAATCTAATATATAATGCTGGAGTGTGTTCTTGATGTTTTTGAAACCTTCTTTGCAATACAATCCCATTGTGGTTCAGCATATCTTATATTTTGATTGAGAGAAAATGGAGAGGCAGACTTCAAGTCAAGCCAAGGTCATTCCTGTCTAGCTGTGGCTACTTCCAGGTCATGAAAAGAAATACAGAATAATTTCCCTGGCTTTTTTTTTTCAGACTGATGGATAAACAGTTGGGAAAAACTGAAGGAACTTTTTTATATACATAACTACAGTGAGATTATTATATTCACAAAGATTCAGTGCTACCCACCATGGAGGACTGGATGGTGAAGATGATGGAACTTGCTTAGATAACCAAATTCAATACTTGGATCAGAGAAAAGACCATTTTCATATTTAGTGTTGACTCTCACATACTTTTTGCATGAGAAAAAAATGAACTTTTGATTATTACAAAAAACAGATGTGTAAGACAAAATGAGAATTATGTTGTATCCATAGAATAAGAGTGATATATACTTATAACTGCTGTAAAGAAAATATACTTCTTTATTAAGAGCCAAGGTGGCGCAGTGGTTAAATGCAGCACTGCAGGCTACTGCTAGATCAGCAGGTCAGCGGTTCAAATCTCACCGGCTCAGGGTTGACTCAGCCTTCCATCCTTCCGAGGTGGGTAAAATGAGGACCCAGATTGTTGGGGGCAATATGCTGACTCTCTGTAAACCGCTTAGAGAGGCCTGAAAGGCCTATGAAGCGGTATATAAGTCTACTGCTATTGCTATATCTTCTTTTTTATTTTTCTCTGCTTTGTCTTTATCTTTCTTTTCTTTATTCATATTAGTTTCTATCAGTTCTTTTCTTTCTTTTTTATTTTTTTTAAAATAAAAATGATATGAAAAAAAGAAAACTTCCCACATTCTTATTAGACATTCCTCAAACAGTAATATATTCGCCTAATAATAGCAGATTTATCTAGGTTTATGTTTTCTCCAATAATGAGCACTCTCAAATTCAAAGCAGCTGTCTTTTCTACAAGAAAGAACCACCATGTATAAAGACTTTTAAGATTTCACATAAAAAGTCTTTGAAACACAAGAAGTGATGGGCACTGTTTCGGTAAGCTAAACAATTTTATTTTTTAGATCTGATGTTTGCAGAATTTAGCTAGCAAGAAAGAGTTGAAAAACAGTTCATCAATCTTTCCATTTTATTTTTCATATTAATGACCCCATTTTCCAAACTTCGCTACAGAAGAGAGAGCACAGAGTGCTTTGTGTGACCCATTTGCCATTCAGTTTCTGAGAAACTGTTGGGGGTTTTTTTGGACCTTCCTCTGCCACTGTAATACATCCTTCAGGGGTAAGTAAAGATAACAGGTCATTTTTCCAGGGTCACCACAAACTGGTTCAGGTTCTTCCTCGCACCATATTTTAATACCCTTTCCATTTAGCTCCTAATGTCAAGGCTGTGTGTTAAAATAAAGCAAACAAAACAAAACCTGTCATAGCGACTTTCTCCCAATTACTCTGACAAAAGTCAGTCCCTGAAGGAAGTCCTTGATGTCAGGAGTTTTATCAGGGTGAACTAATGAATCCTGCAGCAGTCAACTTGTCTTCGTAGGTCTTTGCACCTTGCCAAAAAAGCTCACTTGAACCTTAAGTGGGCATTTCATCTCACTCTCTTTATTTTCCCTGAAAAAAAATGCAGGACGCAGATGCGAAATCTTGCCCCATTTCAGTCCATCGCCTGCCAACAGTTTCTTTCTTTTTACAGCTTCACTTACAACTAGATAAAACAGTCCCAGAAGCCCAAAGACTGGTTCATACTGCCCTCTGCTTATAATTTATTGCCATTTTTAGGCAGTGAAGGCAAGTAAAACATTTTTTATTGCTGGTTGTTTTGTCACAATGGGAACCATAAATGCAACATTGCTACATACATACATACATACATACATACATACATACATACATACATACACACACATACACATACACATACACATACACACACACACACACACACACACACACATATACACAAGTACACATACACATATATACATACATATATATTAGGAATGCGGTGGCTCAGTGGCTAAGATGTTGAGTTTGTCGATTAGAAGGTTTGGTAGTTCAGCGGTTTGAATCCCTAGCACCATGTAACAGAGTGAGCTCCCGTTACTTGTCCCAGCTTCTGCCAACCTAGCAGTTTGAAAGCATGTAAAAAATGCAAATAGAAAAATAGGGACCACTTTGGTGGGAGGATAACAATGCGTTTTCGGCATTGAGTCATGCTGGCCACATGATCATGGAGACGTCTTCAGACAGCGCTGGCTCTGGCTTAAAAATGGAAATGAGCACTGCCTCTAGAGTGGGAAACAACTAGCAAGCATATGCACGGCAACCTTTACCTATCTATCTATCTATCTATCTATCTATCTATCTATCTATCTATCTATCTATCTATCTATCTATCTAGTATAAAGTAGCAATGGCAATTACTGGCTGCAGTTAGATTTGAACTAATACTACACTGTTATAAGGCTTTCCCTTTCACTGGAATATAGCAGGAAGGGAGGGAAGGGAGGGAGGGGGAGGGAGATATGCATGGCACTAGATGTCAGATTGACTCTCTTTATAGAACTTGGTTCCATTGCGCACCCTCTTAATTTGGGGCACTATCCCTGGTTTCCCCTCTTAACGTAGCGATCACATGTTGTAGAGAGTTCACTTGCACAAATCCATGAGGACACCTTTAAAGACACCTGTCTTTAAAGTATTGTGAAAAGACCCAGTTCAAAAAACAACCAGTCTGTTGCCTTAGTGATGTGATACTCTGCCTTGTACAAATGCGCATTGTCTGAGTTGACTCATTCTTCTCTACAGTTCCCACAGGTTTTTCTTGCAGCAACTGTGGTTGAAGTTTCTCTGCAGCCATCCTGGGTCTCTGCTACAATGAAGAATCCAACTTCCTTCTTGGCTTTCTTCAAAGTATTTAAAAGCCATCTCTTTTAACATGCTGTACCATAATTTCACTTCTGATTTTAATGTTCTACATAATTCTCCGTGTGTGCATCTATTAATTTATTAGCTTTACAGCCCACCTTTATTTGATACAACTCAAGACAGCCTATACTGCTCTTCCTTATTTTCTCTACAATAACAACTCTATGAGGTAGATTGAGTTTAGTGATTGTTCTGATCCATAGTTACCTAACCAGTTTCTGTACCTAAGGAAAGATTAGAAATTGCAATCTCCTGGTTTCTAGTCTGGCATCTGAAACAATACACCAAACTGGCACTCCCTAATTTAAACCACCATGAGACATTGATAGTATTAACATTCTAATGAATAAAACAAATACTGATACTATAGTAGTTATTAGTCTACTTTAAAGTTATGAATCTTTTTTTCAAGAATCTCTTTTTGTGATATATAAAGATCTACAAAATAAGTTCATTTTTAATTTTAAAAAGCCAACCCCAGATTCCTATTCTACTATTGAATCAAAATGCATTAATTTGATAAAGTTTAATATGAATAAAATTCAGGTTGCTTGCTTTCAATGAGAAACTCCTACATACAGCATAAAACCTAAGACTTCAATGGACAAATCCCAATTTGAGCATTTACAAATATGTCAATTGAACTTAGGTTTATAAAAATAAAAGACTATCCCTGATTCTTTACTGGCTGAAAACAGTAGCAGCTCATGGAATAGCGTGGTCTTTAAGTAAAATTACTTTATAAAAATAGGATTGTGTTAAACCTTTTTTGTTTTGATTGGCCTGAAAGTGAATACCCAGTTCCAGGTTTCTTTATTAGTTGGGCTTCATCCTTTTGTAATATGGTTACTTTATTTTAGTTTCCAAATATTTGAGGTTAAAGTGAATAGTTCATTTTTAATGGGATTATTTCTCTCTTCCAGTGTTTGCTTTCATTATAGCTTAAATCACTCCTGAGCCTGAGAATCTAACCTCACTGGAAGCATGTTTTTTCAATTTGATGCAACTTAAATTTTAACCTTTGACCACAAGCAATAAAGATACTACTTTTTCATCCACTGAAGGACAGAGCTTTTTTAAAAAATAAAATAAAAAAACCCCACCATTTTTCCATTTCCAGGTTTCTAACCTTCCTATTAACTGAATTTTGGATGCTTACAGTGAATTCTCAATGCAGTGGAAGTTATTTAAGAAAGAACTATGCAAGTCATAAAATCTTCCCTAAAACATATTACCAATTTTAAATCTAGTGTTTGAAACATTAGATCTGGTTTCCAATGCGTTTAGATATTTACTTTACTTTTATGGATAAAAGTTCCATTTTTTTCCCTTTCTTTTTCATTTTTTGGAACATTTTTAAAAATGAATTATTGCAATTGTTTGTCAGAATGTTGATGAACCTAATGTTTCCATCTATTTACAATTATAGATGAACAAAACTTAGATGAACATCCTTTGACCCATGTCCCTTTCAGAATTGTAAGTTCCCTCTGTGGACCAATTCCAGGAACTTTCCTGTTGTTTTATAATTGAGAAGCTCTACATCTCCTCTAGATGGGATTGTGAATGCAAGAAGATATAGAAACTAACTCAGTTGCATATCAGCTGCAGCAGGGGTGGACTTCAAAAATTTCAGCAACAGGTTCTCTGCTCGGTTGCTGGGTAAGCATGGCCATGATGGGTGTGGCCTATTCGGCCTCCTGCACCATGGCAGGAGGGGGAGTTTTCACTTTCCTGAGGCTCAAGAGGTTTTCCTCAATCCTCTGGGAAGACAGAAAACTGCCTTCCCCGGGCTCCAGGGGCCTTCAGAGAGGCCCATTTTCCCCCTTCCTGAGCCTCCACGTGGGCCCTGCAATTACATCACATCCAAAACAGGCTGCATGGAGATTCCTGAGAAGGGGAAGGTGGGCAGGGCCAGCCAGGGGTGGGATTTGGAAGTTCTCTCAACCGGCCATAACATTAGCTATGGATTCTCCTGAACCCAGGTGAACCCACAGCACAGCAGTGGTGGGTTGCAGGCAGTACGCCTTGTATGGGCATACCAGTGCCTTCTGGGAGCACTGGGTACCATTCCGGCATGGTGTTCTGTGGGCCCACCTGACCGACCGAGCTCCTTACCTGTATTTGAGCTCTTCGGCGCTTCCGCACATGAGCACGGAGCATACAGCGCCTGTGTGAAGCTCCACCAAGCAGCTGGAGCATTGCAGAGGTGTTGCAGAGGCATCGCAGAGGCATTGCAGAAGTAAGAATGCATGCGTGTGCCAGGCCCCATTGCACTATACCGGTTGCAATGGGATCCAGAACACACCACTGACCTATTGCCTCACCCCTGAGTCCAGTAGAAAAACAGTTATGCAGTTGTCACTTTAGTTTCACCCTAATGTTTAACTAAGCAAGCAATGTTTGTGGATTCATTTCCAGTGCACAAAACTCCCCCTATCTTCAAAAGTCTTCATGGCTCTGCAAAAGAATTTCTCTTATTTTTACCTCCTGGTCTTCCAATTTCAAGCTAAGTTCTAGTCTATTCAGAACTGTGGTTTCTGTCAGACCACAGAAACATTGGTTGTCTGGTCAAACACATTCAAGTCAAGCACACGTGCACACATTGCCCAAATCCATCTATCTTTATTAAAGCGGAATGGTTTCTGATTAATATTTTCAAACATTTCCTTTGATGTTCATATAGCACAGGGTATCTTCTGGAATGACAGAAATGTTAGACCTGGAACCTGCCCTCCCTTCCAGCTTAAATGTAGCCTTTGGAGAAAGATAAAGCAAAAGTTAAATTTTCAAATAGTGATAAATACTGTGTTAATAAATGGACAGCTTAGAAGCATTTCCTGTTTATACAGTTGGTTAATAAGCATCCATCACTTGTGTCACCCATGCTGGACACCAAATTCAAATGTCAAACAAAATGTAAGAGGTCACACATTTTCCTTTGCTAACTAAAAGTGTAATTCATAAATATTATTGCTACCAAACTCTCCATCTTCGACTGTTGTTTAAAAATATGCACATGTAATATAAATTGTGATTAAATTTAAATTGGCATATTATTTCCTGTTTTAAGAGTGAAAAGCAGTAAGAATTAGGTTTTACTCAATCGGCATTTTTATTGAAAAATGAGCTGGCAGGCACTGCCTAGAAAGTTCAACTTCACGAAAGGAAAGATTTTTTTATGAGCTGCCACCCGTGTTTAACATCGCTTCTCCATCTGCTGTTCCCCCAGATACGCTAAAATAGCATTTCATCCACTGAAATTAAATACATTTGGTTAAATAGTTCAACTTACAAAACTGTCACATAATCCATGAGCCAAGTTCTTTCTATGCCAGCTTCACTTTCAAATATTATTTTAGGAAATTGTCCCGTGAAGTTATTTATAGAAGCAGCAGCAAGTGGCTCATTTCATTTCAACATCTTAAATAATGTGACTACCGTTTTGGTCAAGAACTGGAAAAAATAATAGGAGGTATGGAAATAATTAAATGTAAAAAAAATGGTGTGGAATTTTGTGATGATGGCTACTCTGTACATATTTTTCCATGTTGTTGAAAAGGCTTCCTAGTTGCTTTTGCAGTTAAGTTTTAGTCTAATCATCACGTTCATTTATTGTAAGTCCATGGACCAAAAATAAAAGCAAATACAAATCAAACCTAGATATTATACAATGAAGGTAAAATCGAATGAACAAAATAAAGAGTGTTGTTCTTACTGCCAATGACAAAAAAAAATCTAAACTATCATTGATGGTGTTCCTGATTTTATTATTAAATAAGTATTTGGCATACAATATTTTCAAGCAGAAGCCGAACAGCTGTCAAGCACCAGAGAAATCAGGAGATGCAGGCAGTTCAAATGAGTATAAATGTTTATTATAAGTTTAAGCTCTCTACAAGAACCTGAGCTACTAGTGGTCAAGGGAAATGAGCAGGATTAAGAAGGCATTCAAGGGGGCCTTGGATCTCTTGTGGGCCCTCAGGGAGTCATGACTTATAATACATTTGACCCTTCCCTCAGGCTCAGTCTGGTCATCCTCTACAATAGCTTCTAATATCTCCATTGATTTTTTTTTTTTAGTTTGGATTCTTGCTGTGAGCTAAGGTTTGGACTCCTTGGCCTAAATTTGTCTTTCCAACATTATAAGCTTAACATAAAAGGTTAACAGGATTTTTTTTAAAAAGACTATCCCAACATAAATAACCATTGAGCAATCTTCTGACAAGTTCCAGCGTAAGAATTACATTACTAAATACTATATTCCACTGTGTCCAACTCTTAGCTATTTTATGGAGAGCTCAAAAGATCAAGAAAATCCTGCCTTACTTTCACCAGAATATCTCTAAATATAGTATCTTAAATGGGCTAGGGAAAAAGCTAGTTAATATCAAACTCCTTCCAATTTGCCAAGACAAGTAACTACTGGGAATGGATTTTTATAAGAAATACTTATAAGATGAATTAATGATCTGAAAAGTACTCTCAATTTCTGAAAATAAATATCCCTAACCATTTATTCATTTTCTAAGAGAGTTTGACTGAAATGAAATTGGATTGATTTCATTCTGATAATATCCTTACTCCAGGTAGAAGCTCTCCATAGAGAGTCTCTGAATAATCTTTCATTAGCAGTTAGACAGCAATTTTCAGAATATATATGAGATAGTACCAAACATGAAGGCCACAGTTATACCTTTCTGAGCTAGAATATCGGAATAGCCATTAACTTACTGCAACATAAAGGAAATATCTATTCCCTTATTCCAGAGGATACAGGAACTTTAAAGAAAAATGGAGATTTAACAAGTAATAAAGTGATGAAGCATATTACAGCAATCAAAACACATTACCAAGGAATGAACTTGCTATATCCAAATTTCTTAGATAGGTCACAGTTGGGATACTGTAATTATGGAAACACACTCTTTGCATTTGCATATGAAATCCAGTGACAGCAGGGTTCAATACTTCTAGGAGAACACCTCTAGACAATAGACCTGCTCTTCCTGGAAGAGTTGAACACATTCAGAACAAATTTTAATCTCGGTCCTAAATCCACCTTTCTCTTTGCCAACTGCATCTCTACTTCATCTGACTTTAATTTCATGCATTCAGTTTTATCCCAAGATTATCAAATTTAGACTGTAACAATGGCAATGAACACTTAGTATAGCAATTGATTGATTGATTGATTGATTACAGTAGGTACATTAATTTAATTCAATTCAACCTCATACATAGACTTTATCCAGTATGAAATATATCAGCATATGTGACTATGTAAATGCAAACATGTTTCCCAGATAGGCATCTGCTATCATTACTTATCATGAATTACTGTTTACAAAGCCCAGCAGTAAATACTCTTGAATCATATCAAAGTCTTTTCAAGAATATAAGAATGCCACACATTCCCATATTATCTACTGCTGTAGAGCTTGGAGGGTGGAGTTGGAGAGATTTAAAAAGACAGTGGAGTCTGGAGTTCTTTTCAAAGCTTGTAAATACTGAGTCTGAATATTTTGTTTTATTAGTCAAACTATGGCAAATAGCAAATGCCCAGAAGATTACTGAAAGGAAAAGAGTGTTAAGTTATTTAAGATAGTATAGGGGGAAAAACAAGTTCCATGTTCTACATATCACAGACAAACATTGACATATAAATGGATTGAACTGTAATACAACACAGACTATTTTGCGCTCTTTGATGTGGCTGATATTATGCAGTGCTGGAGACAGTGGAAGATTAATGCAGAGGGTACTGTGTGGTATTAGGCAAACAATGTCCCCACCACTACCACCACCTAAATGTGACAGAAGAAAGCTTTTCACCACATTGTAGCTCAATACAATCAGGTTCTTGAGCAAATAGGTCTACAGGCTACTTCAGGTTAGAAACAAGTCTAGTTTTGACTTTGTCCATTTCTCTCCTACTTTCCCCACCACTGTTCCTAAAATAGGCCAGTGTCATTATAATTTTTGTGCTATCTACCATTTTCCATTTTGTGCTATTATCCAAAGCACAAGACAAGAAGCAATGGGTAGAAACTAATCAAGGAGAGAAGCAACTTAGAACTAAGGAAATGTTTCCTGACGGTTAGAACAATTAATCAGTGGAACAACTTGCCTCTAGAAGTTGTAAATGTTCCATCACTGGAAATTTTAAGAAGAGATTGGATAGTCATTTGTCTGAAGTGGTGTAGGGTTTCCTGCCTAAGTATGGGGTTGGAGTAAAAGACCTCTAAGATCCCTTCCAACTCTGTTATTCTATTCTACTTCTCTGTGTACAACAGAAACAATGGCAATTATAAAAGAGCAGCTTTTTAATAGGTAAAATGTGTCTTGAAATGGATGGTAAGTGAGAACTGAGAGACAGGGAGATATCAAACAAAAACAATAACATGTACAGTATATTGTAATGCCATAAAAGGGGATGCGTCTGCAAAAGTTGAGATTCAGCTCCAACATAATTCCAGATATGTTTAATATTTAATATCCTTTTGGATTGAATTGAATTGCAAGGGAGATTTTCAATGGTCAGATACCAACAACTCTCTCCTTTTGTTCTTTTGTTTTGATCAACTCATAATTTTTATTTATTTTTCTAGCTATGCATGCCATGGTTTTCTTTTGTGCCTGCATCTCAATTGAAACTCTTTTGAGAAAAAAAATAGATGCTAGAATTGCCAAAAGATAGGGGAAGTATTAGTATCTGGCTATTAATGAGGGTGTCTTGGGACCATTACAATTTTCGGAATTTACAGTATATACCCCAAAAATAAAGACTTAAGAATGAAACAGATTTCCTCTCATATCTACAGTTCAGATATTTTGGACAATACTCAAAGAATCTCAAAGAAGTAGTACAAGATTAGAAGATGTGGAGAGATTTGGCCCATAGAATTGCCAAGAGTTGGACACCACTGAATGGATATCATCATCATCATCATCCAGAGAAATGAACACCGTTTCCCCTACACTGAAAACAAGAGAATGCTAGCATTTTATTTTCTATCTCTTTCTATGTGAAGTGGAGACAAGGAATTCATGTTATTCCAGCAGCTACTGTAACTCTGGGAACAGAGCAGAAGCAAAATGATGATTAGGGCACTTTTCTGCTGGTTAACCAAGAAAGCATGATTGACTCATGGTGATCTCTGCTGGGTTTCCATATTCCAAGGTGGCAGAAATCGAGACAACTCCATAATTTAATTCAATAGGCCTTGCATTGTTTGGAGAGGGTTAGAAATGGGGTCGTTTGTAAGTACTCCATGTTAGAAGCTAACCCTATCATCTCTTTCTCCCTCCCTCCCTCCCTCCCTCCCTCCCTCCCTCTCTCCGTGTGTGTGTGTGTGTGTGTGTGTGTGTTTCCATTTCAAAATGGAGAAAATTCATGTAAGCAGGGTTCAACAGTCCTGCAACTGATATATAATGGGATAGTCAGGCAAGGATTTTAAGGACTGCAAAAAAAAGAGAGAGCTAATAGTTTACATTTATTCCTTGTATTTTTCAATTAGTTGGACTAATAACATTAAAGCTGCAATGTAGTACCATGCCTTGAACCTAAAGGCAGACTTGCTTCTGCACAGCCATGTCCAAGACTGCAATATAATATCAGGGGAAAAATAAACAGAATTCAAACAGGTTTGAGCTTAGATTAGTTCTATATAAAAAAAATCAGAGCCACTCCATTTTAACCACTGTCTAATATAATTTAAACATATGAATCCCTGGGTAATATTTCCCATCCAAGAAAATTAATAAACTGTGGTGCTCTGCATGTGGCTGCACACACAATTTGAAGTGCCCCTTCCCTTTTCTTGCCTTCAAAGTAGCTGGACAACAGATGTTGAAATATATCACCAGTATACATCAGTTTCGAAAGCTTTATGACTGATCCATTTGTTTTCAGGACAATTCTCAGGCAAGGTTAGAGTTAGGATGACCTGCCTTCAGTCACTCTTATCTGTTCTTGAGCTGAAGGTCACCCTAAGCTCCCCATTTCCAAACTAAAAGTTCTTCTAATTTGTCTTACAGTATCTGCTCTCTGTTTTCATCCAAAGGTATTGTCCTGCCTCAGTTTCCTTGAATCTAGCTGTGAAATCCTAAATATGTTATAGTTCCTGAGATCCTGTTTCATGGGGAGATTACATCAATATATGGTCATGGAAACAATGCTAGAGACTGGTAATAAAGAGGAGCCAATGTGACACACAACCTTTAGGGAAGGCTCCTTAGGGAGCTCTCCACAACTACAACAGCTGGCATCTAAATCTCACTGACCTTCAGCTGGAGCTGAGCTCCTAAATGCCATGTTCTCCTTGGAAAATCTAGAGAAGGCATAAACATCATCTCCAATAGTTCATCAAAACATACAGATCATTCTTAGTCATAAAACACTAAGATTTTTTTAAAAATCAGACAGGACTTTCCTCCATAGTTTAGTTTTAGTTTGTACAAGATGTGTTTTCATTGCAATGAATAAATCAAAATATGGTTTCTGTAAGCATGCACCTGCTCCATCACTTCATTTCATTGTTTTTAGCAAAAAGCACAAACTCATCACAATAATCATAGCAAAAAGGGTGGGTTGCCCTCCAATAACAATAGCACATATTTGGGGAAAGAAAGAAAAAAAACGGGGCAGGGAAGAGAGGCAAAAGAAGATAAACTCTTTACTGTTGATTTGTTTTTTAAATCTATAAAGGTTCAAAAAGTGGATCACCCACCAAAAATTGGCTCTGTACATGAAAAATGTTTCATGCTGACAGGAGATTATACATGCATATATACAGAATATATTCATGCTGCACAGTAAACCAGAACAGATGGAAAAATAGGATTTATGTTCCACAGACTAATTCAGTTAACAGTATCCAAATGATATCCAAATGAACCAGGAGTCCTATATAATATTTGCAATGAAAACCTCCATATTTTTCTTCCCTCTAACTCACTGGTGCTTGTCTGTACAATGATGTTGCCAATTGCACAATCAATTTGTAGAGTCAGATGTTTTCCATGTTATGCAATTGACATTACATCCCAGTTGTGTGTGAATAAAACATCAAGGCAAAGAGAACAGCACACTAAGCAGATCTGTTCTAAGATGTCCTGATGTTTGAGAGCTATACAAAGGAAGTCAGGACACGTATACAACACAATACAGTGGAATCACAGAAGCAGCATTTTAAATGCTTTCCCAGCTTCTACGATTCCAGATTTTGAAGAAAGGCAAATATTTTCTGTGTCACCTAAGCAGATACATTAGTTTAGTCAAACATATTTATGGTGATAAGAATATATCTTTCAAAATCAAAAGTTGGTAGATCACATAAGCAAAAGTTGTACAGTTTAAAATTACACTATGATCAGCCTTTCATTCTGGCTCAGTTCCCAATTAGAAATTTCAAGAAAGCAATAATACATGATTTGGTTTTAGAAAGGCTTAGCTTCTCCATTATTTAGCAATAGCAATAGCAATAGCAGTTAGACTTATATACCGCTTCATAGGGCTTTCAGCCCTCTCTAAGCGGTTTACAGAGTCAGCATATCGCCCCCACAGTCTGGGTCCTCATTTCACCCACCTCGGAAGGATGGAAGGCTGAGTCAACCTTGAGCCGGTGAGATTAGAACCGCTGAACTGCAGATAACAGTCAGCTGAAGTGGCCTGCAGTACTGCACCCTAACCACTGCGCCACCTCGGCTCTATTTATTCTGAAGTTACATTATTGTAACTACATTATTATTACAGGAATGTCCTTGTAGGAGCCCTATATTTGTTGCTCTATAGCTGTGAAAATCAAATTTATTGTGCTTATTCTAAATAATTTTTTAATCTGTCCAGTACTTCCTGTACTTTCTTATTGGGAGCAATAAGAAAGTTGCCATCTAGAGGCCACAGCATCCTTAGTTCTCCCTCAGCTTGTGAAATTGAATCTGATCTACATTACCACAAAGAAGGTTAATTAGAATGTGTGTGCATGTGTGTGTGTGTGTTTCTTCTTTCAGATCACCTGGTCTACACAAATATGAGAGGGAGCACACTCCTTCCCTTTCGCCTTTCAACCTCAGTCCAGGAGCCTTCCAGGCAGTCGCTTTCACAACAAACTATTTTGTGTTACATTTTTACTGATAAAGGTGTGTGCGTGTATGTGTGTGTGAATGTTGTGTCAATTACACAGCACTCTAAGCAGTGTACATGAATGACAGCAAACCATACTAATGCAAAAGCAGTGAATTGGATTTTTAAAAAACCAAATGCTTAACTTCATAATCCAAATAACCTATCTGGTGTGTGTATTTTTGTATGCATACTTTTGAGATTATTCTTTTTAAAAAAAAATGAAATGAAATTTCAAAGTATTCTATTGGCCAATGAGATTTTATTTTGATACCTTAGAATCAGATGTCAAAGATGTTCAGAGCACAGATTTCCATCTCTGTAACTCTGAGATGGAATAGCCTGGGTTTTTTTCCCCCTCAGTGACAAAGCTATTAAGAATATCGCTCCGGCAATGAGTTCCCCAGCCTTTTGCCAGGGATACATCTGGAAAATTAAAGGCATTCATGCTATGTCTATATTCCATGCAAACTACAGAAAGAGGATCAATTTTGTTCATACCGTTTGAGGATGGTGGTATATATTTTCAGTCTAAATTTCACCATGACCGTTCCAGGTAAAATTCAAAATTTTGGAGTCAGCACTTTAAGAGTGCTTTTAAAAAGCAATCACACTTACCTTCTTGGTGGCAATCATCCAGTATAGAACTGGCATTTGTGTAGCAATCACACAGTATTTCTGTTTTTTATCTGATCTTATTCTTTTCTCCCTCCCTCCCTCCCTCCCTCCCTCCATCTCTCTCTCTAAATGTACAAAGGATTCACAAAAAGTACAAAGAAACAGGGTGAGAAATTAATGGCACATGTTCTTGAGTACACCAGATATTGAATGCCTTCAGAATTTTTTAGATAAACATGACTTAACCACAGAAATCTACAAAAAAATAATTCTAGTTTTTATCCTATAGAATCCCCTTGTAAAACTATACAAGCTATAAAAAATGAAATTTCCATGGCCTCTTCAAAAGCCACGCTTTATTATGACAATCCATTTGATGATTTTATCAGCTGTTGTAGATCAAGACATAATCTTTCCATTCTGATATTGCTGGCTGTGCCTTACACCTTCTTCTCTTTCTCAAATATTTCCATAATTCAAATGATCTCCTGATAAAATGTGATCAGTTACTACTTAAATTAATTACTTTTGCATTAGCTAGTAGTCACTAAGCATTTGACCATCCTAAGCTGAAACTCTACTTGAAAATTCGGTTGTCAGAATTTACTTCTCACACTTTGCTTCCATCAACATTTTGTATAAATTGCTAGCCCCTCCATTTTGTGGAGAAACAGCAAATAGGTGTGGGGATTAACTGAAGTTTTTAGTATCCCTTGTTCTCATGGTGTGAGACCATCAATGTAGGTCAAATCAAAAAACAGATACTCTATGGATTATAGGAGTTGTACTGTACTGCTACATGTAGTAATAGAATTTTGAATAACATAATTTCTCTCTGTTCCATCTCATACCTAATAAAATCAAGGTGGGGTTATCTTGAGATTATTTCTTATGCATCCTGCTTTCCCTGGGACTATATTGCCATTTTCTCTCCCTTAACAGCTCATCCATTTCTTCAGCAAGATTATTTCTACATTCTTTTACTTGTAGTAAAGCAAATTTTAATCTTTATTGACCTTGGAGACAAACTACTGACAAGAACAGGAGTACTTTGGACTCTTCATTCTCCACCTTTACAAAACAGCCAACCGTCAAAAACATCTTGGCAGGGGGGGGGGGGAGAAAGGGTAGAAGTATAACTTCTGTCTTTATTTTGCCATTCACATTTCCCTTTCTTCCATCATAGAAGGCAGCCTACATGGGATGACCTATTATAGCTCCCATTTATGCACTAACCAGACACATTTTGCTTCATAAATATCAGGGTTTAGATTTAGAACCTAGTGTTAAAAAATAAACTCCACTGGATACAGGGTAGGCCACTAACAATCTATCTGATGATAAGTTTCAGTCAGCATACAAGAATGTTCACTGTGTTATTCTCTGGAATGTTTCTATAACTTCCTTTGAACAGGTTAACTCTAAAGATAATGATGTTTTTCTTTGAAACATCAATTCTCTTAGAAACCTTCCATCCCAGCTGGAATGTAGTGAGATAATATTTCAAATTTCTGAAGTAGTGATTCCCGCATTTCAGGATATGGAATCCTTGAGCCCAGACAGAAGAAAACAGAATTCTTGAGATGAATTTCATTTATGGGATGCCAATTAGAAAGTGACAGGCTTATTAGAAGACCTTTCTCACATCACAGCGTACTTATGAGATAATAGGTATAATCTTCTGTGTAGGTTTGTATGTTTGTCTTTGGAATTGTACTATTTCCTAATATTTGAAAAGTTGCTTTCATCATTGTTTGTTTCAATATAACCCAGGGATAAATGTAGGGTATGCTGCTACATAGAAAGAAAAAAAGGGGGCAGCTTGGAAAGCAGCGG
Organism: Thamnophis sirtalis; assembly: GCF_051295495.1. Classification (NCBI taxonomy): domain Eukaryota; kingdom Metazoa; phylum Chordata; class Lepidosauria; order Squamata; family Natricidae; genus Thamnophis; species Thamnophis sirtalis. The sequence continues at coordinate 93,596,212 of NW_028261383.1, forward strand.
AAAAAATATACAAAATGGAAAACTGTAATGTTTTCTGGCTATAACAGCTATACAACAAGAATTTAAACCGTGTTTTCCCCTGACATTTGCCTTGCGAATCCAAGACTCTTTTTTTAAAAAAGCACAACAAATATTACAGTGGCTAGACAGGATGATTTCAGTAGATGGCACTTCTAGAGAGAAGAGCCAATTGGAAGATACTCCTAGCCAAATTGATGGAATGGTTTTAGTTATCGCATCTCTTCCTTTGATACAATAAAGGGATGTTGATGGAAACAATTCTGGAGGAGAAATAAATCTAAGTTTGACTTCAATGAAATTGGAGCAAAATATGATAAGAGAAGAGTGGGATAAAATGCTTAGAAGTGTATCAAAAAGTGAACAGGAAGTGTGATAAGAGTGAAAGCAACACTTTGTGAATGTCTTTTCTAAAGAGTAGACAACATTCAAATTAGACCTCTGGCCTGTCTAATGATATGAAAGTTCTGCAATGAGGCCACACAACCCATAAATATCATTAACTGGTTTATAAAGCTCATTACAAAAAAGGCCAAAGTAAAAAAATGAGATCATTATTATAACGCTAAGCTTCAGATTTGTTTTAAGACCAGATTTGGCTCTTTCATCCTTCTCAGCTTCATATATCTTGCTTAATAGTTCTAGTTCATACCAAATATTATCCTCATGTTAATGCAGAGCATCTGGCCATGTCTTTCTCCACTTCATATGAGCCAGATTCCTTGCTAAATGCAGCATTACTAGAAAGGGTTATTTATAAGCACACATTTACAAGGTTAGTTTCCACCAGGCAATATTAATAATTATGTTTCTATAGCACCCGTTTATCCCACTCCGCCGTTTGCAAAAAAAAAAAAAAAGCATGAAGGAAGCGGTAGCCCACACAATGTTTTCATGTCAAGCAGAAACTAAATGGGTTATAGCTGAATCTTTTTTTTTTAAGTATTTAATGTATTCTTTTGTATGCTGCTACCTCACTAGAATATTATATATCAAATGTATTTCTCTGGTGACCTCTAAAAATCCATGGATCAAGAGAATTACTTGAGATTCCTAATTTAACTCAGTGCAGTGTAGAGAGAAAAGTTGTAGGTTAAATAAACTAAGCTTTAAATCAGTAAAACCTGCAAAGTGACAATCCAAAGAAAGACTAGCCAAGGGGAATCTATACTGGTTTTTATAAAGCATTAATGAACAACATCAGCTATCTTACAGGGTCCCAAATTCTGTTATCTTCTGTTATTATCCTTTTTTTAAAAAAAATCTTCTAAAAGGTAGACAACCAGTTTACAGAGGATCTCAAAAATGTAAATATTGTTTGGAATTCCTGGAAAAGTATCAGGAACTACTTTTGTGTTAAATGAGGGTTGGGATAAATGAAACATGACCGACATAAAGAATTTCATGATTTAAAAATGGAACTTTATCTAAAACATAAATATTCCATCTAGAGAGAAAAATGCAAGTCTATTAAATGCAAAACTTATTTTTCTTTTTACAACCCTTTAATCCCCTTATTCAGGGTGCAGTTGGGGCAACTGAAGGGAGCTGAGCATCTACTGGCTGGATTTCCTTCCCAATGCCTATGTGGAATTTATAGCAGATATTTTCTCTTTGTGCCCTGATAGAGAAATATTAAATGCAAAACATTATAACAATGAAAATACTGATAAATATGTTTGAAGAATGTGGTCAGAAATTTGTAGCCACAATTCAACAACGCCAGTAATGATATCTGCTTTTATGAATAGACTATGAAGAAATGACAGATATAGAACCAAATTTATCTGATAATATAGAGATGGGCTCAAAAATAATATTTACAGATGACAGGCCAAGAAAATGAGTGGGGAAAGGATATTTTCATTGGTTTTACAAAAAAAATTGGCTGATGTTTTAAAATTCAAAATAGAAATACAGATAACAATTCAAGAGAGTAACCTGGACAATTTTTTTCTACTGGATTTTAAAAAGAGACTTATTAAAGCCTTTTTGCAATGCTGCAAAGAAGAAATGAAAATAAATTAAACCCTATGCAAATATTTGAATGGGCTACAATCCTCAATTCATGACCATTCTTTCAGCAACTGTTTGAAGTTACAATGGCACTGAACAATGAGACTTATATCTGGGGTCCAAGGTTAGAGCCACAGCAGCCCCTCAGTCATGAGATTAAAATTTGGGCACTTGATAACTGCCCTGCACTTCTGACCACAGAACAGCTTCAATTCCCCTCCCCTGTCTATCTCCTCCCTATCTTGCCCATTGCGGTCCCCTGCCAATCTCCATTTTACTGTCCGAGATTATCCTTGCTGTTTTCTCTTCTTCCCACTGAGGCTTGTTGTACTGAAGGCTGTATATGCCTCTTCTTTATTTATATACCTCTTTTCTCTTTATTCATAGTATTCTTTCTTTCTTCTCTCCTTATTCTTTTACCTTGCAGCTTTTATTATTTCTTTCTTTCCCCTCTCTTCTCTTGAATTTAATTTGTATTACATTTTACCACTATCATCAGAATTACATTACATTAAAAAATAAAATAAAATAACTTGTACTATTGTTTAAGTCCCAGTTGGTAAAATTTGTCATAAACATATTTTGGAAGATGATATGTTTGCATCTCAATTATGCACAGTCCATTTGATATGCCTGTAATTCAGATAAAAAGGCATAATCTCCCAAATGTTGTTCCACAACTATTTCAACTCCTGAGTGGCCTTGATTTGTGGTGATTAGGAGCTTAAAGGAATTCTAAAAACCTCCAAGGGATAAATTTAAGAACTTCAAACAATTTTTACAAAACAGATTATCATTTTTTATAAGTTATGCTAAACAAAGAAATTATGTTTTAAAGACTTTCCTTAGGCATTATTTTAACATTTTCTTTGACAACTCTGTATAAATTGTCTAATATAGTATTTAGCACATTGGACGGTAGTTTTAGTAATCTGTTGATTAGAAAACCTAGTTTCCTAGTATCATAATATAACTTCATGGTGAGGTGGGTGGCAAACAAATTTAATAAATAAATAAATTTAATAAACTTGGATATCCAGATAATAATAAGAAAGATCTAGGATAGATCATACGTCATAAATATGACATATGCCATAGTGCAAGGCTCAGCAAACTGCAGCTCTGGAGCCGCATGTGGCTCTTTCCTCCCTCTGTTGTGTCTCCGTCATTGGTTGGCGCCACAATTTTGAGAGGAGCTTCCGGTGGCGGGGGGAGAGAAGCACAGTGCGCCAGGAGAAGACTCTATAGCAAGGGGAGGGTTTTCCAGTTGTCTCCGCAATTGATAGGGCTTTCGGTTATGACAGGTAGAGGAAAAAGTATGCTGTGCTAGAAAGAGACTCTCTGGTGGGGAACTGAACTTCCAGTCAGCTCCAGAATTGAACAGGGGGCTTCCGGTTAGCACCTTGTGGCTCCCGGTGTTTTCTTTTCTGTGGGAAATGGGTCCAAATGGTTCCTTGAGTGTTTAAGTTTGCCGGCCCCTGCCATAGTGGATCAGGCAGTTGAACTGAATAGAACTAGGAATCCATTCAAAGTCTGCACAGCTTGTGACATAATTTAATGAGATATCCAAGTGGAGGACTTTGCAATGTTCCTGCCAATCTGTAACAGTGCATTTGATGTTCCATCTGGGGGTCCGTGGCAACACCTCTGAACTCTTATGGCATACAGTAAGTGAGAAGTAGAGAGTAAGTGAGAAGTACAGAGGGACGAATAGTAGATAAATTGTTTAATGTAGAACTTCCACACACAGTGCAAAAGTTGCTGCCAAATTATAATTTTTAATGTCACCAACATTATTTTTTTTATGTTCATTGAAGGGGCCTTCATCCTGAATCAAATTTATTCAAATTGTTGTATTTATTATTATTAATAATAAATATTTTTTCGGGAACAACCACATTGACTGTTCTTAGTGTAACACATTTTACATTTTAATTTAAGTTAATTTAACTAAAATTCTGCCGTAAACCGATTCTTTGTTCATATCCTATGGTGGAGCGTGACCTCCAAACATGGATCTAAGAACCAAGTGTAGGTTCTTCAGTTGCACACCTATTTATATGCCATGTTTATAAATCAAAGCAGCAATAAAGTTGGCTTCCTTGTGACCCTAAAACTGTTTTCTCTGTTTGGCTTTCAAAGCCTGGAAGTGAACTTAATAAGAAAAGTGCCCAAAGTCTGCATATAGATCTTTCCTGCTCTCCCTTACAGACTCTGGGGCCTCAAAGAACATTGCAGATAAATTTAATGTTTCTGTAATTTGGAGGGGAAGGAAAAAATCCCAGTGATGTATATTTTGTAAGGCTACCAGAGCTTTCTTTTGCAGTCATTAACAGCCTGTGAGATTCTACCCACACCTTTGCCCCTTTCACCATCCTTCCATCTCCCTCTGCAAGAGTGAAACAGGAAAGAAATTTACAAAGGCATTCCTTATGTGTTCAAAGTAATATTAGGTAAGATGCTTCAAAGATTATTCTGTTCTGTTCCGTTCTGTTCTGTTTTCCACATTCTTGCTTGATAATGGGATTAGCACTCTAATCCTTTTGAGAAGCTCTCCCCACCTTGCTTATTCTGTTCTCAGAACAAAAGTCATTTCTGTAGTTATATCTCATGTTGAGGCGCATGCTGTAATGCGTATTATAGTCCTACAATATGTTACAAAACCCAAGATAAGATAAACATCACAGTTCTGCTGTATCTGTGGATTACATGGACGCATATGTCACAACGGTGGGAGTACCATAGGTCTCTTTCTATTTTAGTCAAGGGACTAACTTTACAGAAGAGCTGTAAGAAAGCCCTCTAATTTTGTAAACCTGGCACTCTTTTATATATATATATATATATATATATATATATATATATATATATATATATATATATATATATATATATATATATATATATATATATATATATATATATATATATGTTTTTCATTCTATACAATCACATATTTACTGTGCTTAATCAGGGCATATAACATTGAATAATAAACACGGCCCTCACTTATATAGAAAATGCCCCCTACAATACAAACCCAATATACCACCTTGGCCCACCATACACCCTCTTTCAACCCCCTCCAACTTTCATTCTTCCTTCTCACACACCCCTCTACGCCTACTTCCCCTCCCCTTCTTTCTAACCCTAACCCTATCACTCCCTCTAATCCATTCCCTCCCTCCCTTCTCCTCCTCCTCTCTCTCACCCTCTCCACCCTCCTTCTTCTTTCACTCGACTCTTTCCTTCGGTATATTTCTATTACCTTCCAGTATATTCGGTTTGTTCTGTTTTTGCACTAACATTAAAAAGCCACAGTATACAAATGCAATCATGGAATTTAACACATATTGTATTTCCCCCCTCCCCCCTCCCCCTAAATCCCCACCTCCCTTCCCTCCTTAGGGAAGGGGTAAACCTGGCACTCTTGAAATCTTTGTTCAAATATGTTGAGTATGTTGCTATAATACCTTTTGGACCCAAATTCCAGAGTTTCCAAGACCTAGAAAGTAAGAAAAAGTCCACAGGTAGTCCTCAACTCATGATTACAATTAAGCCCAAATTTTCTGTTGCTCAGAGAGACAATTGTTAAGTGAGTATTGCCCCATTTTACAACCTTTTTTGCCACAGTGGTTAAGTGAATCACTGCAGTTGTTAAGTTAATAAAATGATTGTTAAGTGAATCTGGCTTCCCCATTGACTTTGCTTGACAGAAGGTCATAAAAGGTGATCCCATGACGCATAATAAATATGAGTCAGTTGCCAAGCATCTGAATTTTGATCAGATGATCATGATGATGATGCAACACTCGTAAGTATGAAAAATGATATGTCACTTTTTCAGGGATGTTGTAATTTCAAATGGTCTCTAAACAAACTGTTGTAAATTGAGAACTAATGTAGAAGGACAGCTGTAGTATTAAAACATACACCCAGACACACAAAACACTTCCGATTTTGCTCTGGTTTCTCTAGTTCTCAGAATAAGAAAAATCCAATAGCAATAGCAATAGCAGTAGCAGTTAGACTTATATACCACTTCATAGGGCTTTCAGCCCTCTCTAAGCGGTTTACAGAGTCAGCATATCACCCCCACAGTCTGGGTCATCATTTCACCCACCTCGGAAGGATGGAAGGCTGAGTCAAGCTTGAGCCGGTGAGATTTGAACCGCCAAACTGCAGCTAACAGTCAGCTGAAGTGGCTGCAGTACTGCACTCTAACCACTGCGCCACCTCGGCTCAGTAGGTGAGGTATATATTTTGTAAGGCCTCCAGAGATTTCCTTTGCAGTCACTAACAATCTGTGAAATTCCACCACATCCTTCTCTCTCTTGCTATTCCCCCTGTATCTGTCTCTCTCCAAGAGTGAAATTGAAAAGAAACTTACAAAGGCATCCCTTGTACACTCCAAATAATATTAAGAGAGAGTAATTTATTTCAGAAGATGATTCTTTGGTAAATTTACTCCATGACCTGGTATGATAATGGGATTAGCATTCTAATCCTTTAGAGAAACCTTTGCTTATTCTGTTCCTAAAACAGAAAGGTAGCTTTTTATTGCCACATTGCCTGCATAGGTCTGGAACTAGGCTAGGAATGACACAAAGAACATGTTAAGACATGCATTTCACTTACAGTTTTCCAAAATGTACATTTATTGCTTCAAGTATATAACATAAGAACATTAAATTGACACCCATGTTACTCCAGGATTTTGTCTCACACGGTGATTAGACAGCACTTTGACATAATCTCCAGGATGAAAATCAAACCTTCTGCCATTGCACCCATCATTCTCGACAGTATAGATTTAACATTGAGTCATAAAGACTAATAGTCATCCATGATGAATTTAAACAACCCATCTTTAAAGCTGTCAAGATGAGTGGACATCAACCATGTCTTGTGAAACTACTATAAACTGCACAGGTTGTTTATGCAGCTTTTGAAAGAAAACTTTCTACAATTGGGTTATAAATCTCTTTCTAGTTTCCATACATTGAAAATGTCTGGTCCTGGCATGTGGCAAGAGTTGGAGAACATAAACTGCTGTCCATATTTTCCATGCTATTGTGAGCACCCCGTCACGGCTCTCCCAGATCACCTTCCTCGAAGCAAAGGAGTCCACCTTTTCTTATAGGGATGGTGTTTACACCTCAATGCTCATACCGGTTGCCTTCATCCATAATTTTTCCACTTGTAACTGTGTATAATTCATCTCCCAACTACTAGCAGTCATTGTAAATAAAGAAACTGATTATGCTTCTGGCCTTTCTTCTTTGTCCCAAGAAGATTACTTTTATATCCAGGATGTTCTCATGGCAAAAATAAAGATTTCTACCCTGACTGCAGAAATGTATTTTATGTCCTCAATCAGGCTGAATCATACAAATTATAGCCTGCCTAGCAAGAGCACCAGCTGGGTTGAGCTGCTCTAGCTTGTGGAATCACCAAACATTATTAAATAAAAGCAGAACCATTTCAAGTCTTGATCATAGTTTTTCCAACTATGAAGTTTAGAATCTCTTCATGAAATTCCTGTCTAAATCTGCTTATAAGAATGTATGACACTACCACCACCACTCACATTTCTCTATGTTTTTAAAAGCAAGAGTGTAACACTCGTAATTTCTTAGTAATGAAACTGAGGAGGGAGTGGAATGTAATGCCCAGGCAAATGTATTATAATCTTAACTGAAAAGTGAGTTTTATGTGTTGCTAGAAGAATATTACTTTACTGCTTATTTTTCTTTAATGCTGGTCATTTGAACAGAACTTTTTATTTTTCTTTAAAAAAACACAAATATGTCATTTGTCAATCATTAAAACATTGAAGTACAATTTTTTTTGTTGTGTGTACCCCTCCCTCCCTCCCTCCACCCCCCCACCCCCCTCCTCCTTCCCCCCCCCCGACTTCCCAGAACCCGTACCCGGTATGGATTTTTAACTAACACAGTCTAAAATCTATTGAGAAAAAAGAAATAAAGAAATTAATGACATTCTGGATTGACCTTAGCTTCTTCTTACTGAACTAACTTTTAACAGTTTAAATCATTTCTGATCTTAAGCATAGGCTAACTGGAATTTCTTAGTCCCGTATTTATTTTGTATATAGTCAATCCATTTTTTCCAGTCTCGTTTATATCTCTCATTTGAATGATCTTTGAGATATGCCGATATTTTAGCCATTTCAGCTAAGTTTGTTACTTTCAATGTCCATTCTTGGATTGTAGGCAAGTCTTCCTTCTTCCAATATTGCGCCACCAACAGTCTTGCTGCAGTTATCAGATGCAAAGTCAAATTGGTCTCTACCACTGTAAAGTCAGTACATATACCTAGTAAAAATAACTGAGGACTAAACTTTATCCTTCTTTTAAAAACATTTTGCATGACCCACCATATTTTTATCCAAAATGCCTTAACCTTTTGGCAGGTCCACCATATATGATAATATGTAGCATCGAGAGAACCACACCTCCAACATTTAGGCAGTACATTCGGATACATAGAAGCCAACTTTTTAGGATCTAAATGCCATCTATAGAACATCTTGTAAAATTTTTCTCTCAGATTTTGAGCTTGTGTAAATTTCACATTTCTTACCCAGATTCTTTCCCATGTATCCAACATTATTGGTTCCTCAATATTTTGAGCCCATTTTATCATACAATCTTTAACTAATTCTGTTTCCGAATCCATCTGTATTAATACATTATATATCCTCTTTATATGCATTAAGCTTTGATCTCTTATTTGTTTAAACAGATTATCCTCAACTTGAATAAAACCAATTTTTTGATCTATTTTCCACCTAGCCTGTAATTGCCCATACTGGAACCATGTTTGAACTACCTTCTCCTCTTTTAATACCTCTAAAGATTTTAATTGTAATACCCCCCTTTCCGAGGTAAGAAGCTGTCTGTAAGTAATTCTGTCCTGTTTTTGTGCTGTATTCATATTTTCAATTGCGTGTCTAGGAATTGCCCACATGGGTATCTTGTCATTTAATTTATATTGGTATTTCTTCCAGACCCGCAGTAAAGCATTTCTTAAAATATGACTTTTAAAGTTCTTATCCAATTTTTTGTTGAATAACAGGTAAGCATGCCAACCAAATAGCAGATCGTGTCCCTCAATGTTCAATATTCTATCATTGGTTAAGTGAATCCAATCACTAATTACAGATAATGCCACTGCATCATAATATAGTTTTAAATTAGGTAGTTTCAATCCTCCTCTCTCACGTGCATCTTGCATTATTTTCATCTTTACCCTCGGCTTCTTTCCTGCCCACACAAATTTGTTAATACCCTTCTGCCATTCTACAAGGTTCGCATCTTTTTTTAGTATAGGTAACATTTGGAAGAGAAATAAAAATTTTGGTAGAATGTTCATTTTCACTGCCGCTATCCTACCCAGCAAAGATAGGTGCAATTTCTCCCATTTTTTCATCTCTGTCTGTATGCTATGCCAAAGTGGTTCATAATTATGCTTATATAATTTCCCATTTGAAGTTAAAATGTTAACTCCAAGATATTTGACTTTTTTAACTACCTCACATCCTAGCATCACTCCTAATTCTTCCTTTTGTTTAATATTCATATTTATAGCTAATATTTTGGTTTTTCCTAAGTTTATTTTAAAGCCCGACACTTGACCATATTGATTAATCATATTCATTAAAACCATACTGGATTCCTGCGGTTGTTCCAATATTATAACCAAATCATCCACAAAAGCGCGGACTCTATATTCTTGCTGCCTAATCTTGATCCCTTTTAGACCATCCAAGCCCCGTATTTTATTCAACAATACTTCCAAAGTTATAATAAACAATAATGGGGACAAAGGACAGCCCTGTCTTGTACCTTTTCCAATTTGAAAAGAGTCTGTTAGACTTCCATTGACTATGATTTGTGCTGTTTGCTGTTGGTATATTGCTTTAATTGACTGTAAAAAATTATCTCCTATCTGCATTTTTTGCAGTATCATCAACAGAAATTGCCAGTTAACTCGATCAAAGGCCTTCTCAGCATCCAAAAATATAAACGCAGCAGGGATCTGGTTGTTCTTTCCCAAATATTCTAATGCATTAATAATTAATCTAACATTACTTTTCATCTGTCTCCCTTGTATAAAACCTGTTTGATCCGTATGTATCAATTGTTGAGTGACCAACATTAACCTATTTGCTAATATTTTAGTAAAAATTTTATAATCTACATTCAGTAATGAAATAGGTCTATAATTTTTGGGTTGAGTAGTATCCTGATCTTCTTTGGGTATCAAAGATATAAACGCTGTCTTCCAAGATGGAGGGACTTTACCTTCCGTTTGAATCATATTAAATAATTCTCTAAGAGGTTCTACCATTTCTAACTGTAAGTTTTTATAGTAAACCGCTGTCAAGCCATCTGTACCTGGTGCTTTCCCTGACTTTAATTGCTTAATTACCTGCAGGATTTCCCCCGAGGTTATTGGTTGATTCAATTTTTGCCTGTGTTCTTCTCTAACTGAAGGTATTTTCTCTTTGTCTAAATATTTGTCTATGTCTAAACCATTAATTTTATCCCCTTTATACAGTTCTGTAAAAAATTCCCAGAAAGCCTTTTGAATCTCTTCCTGTTGAAACACCTCCTTCCCTCTATAAATCAGTTTAGATATATTTCGAGTTTTCCTTTTTTTCCTAATCTGATAAGCTAACCATCTGCCAGGTTTGTTTGCATTACAAAAAGTATTGTGTTTTGCATATAATAGATTAGTAGCCACCTGGTCAGAGATCAACATGTCAAATTGAGATTTTAATATGTTAATAGCTTCCTTAACCTTTGTATCGTCTGGGTTCATTGTTAACTCCAGCTCTTTTCTCTTAATTTCCTCTTCCAGTTCTGTACGTTTTAACCCTTGCTTATTTCTATGTGTTTTATTTATATTCATCAAAACTCCTCTCATATACGCTTTGCTTGTGTCCCATACAAATTCCATAGATGTACCCTTATTCATATTCAAAACAAAATATTCAGATAGTAATTTTTTACAATCATTAATATACTTTTCATATCTAAATAAGTTTTCATTCAATCTCCAAGACCTTCTTGCCTGCGCTACCCTTCCCAACTCCATCCAAACTGGGTTATGGTCCGAAAGGATCCTAGCTGCAATCTTTGTTTTCTTGACCCTAGAAAGCAAATCATTAGTGGTTAGAATAAAATCAATCCTTGAGAGGGATTGATGCCTGTCCGAGAAGAAAGTAAAGTCACATTCCTCTGCATTTCTTTCTCGCCAAATATCTCTCAATTCAAAATCATCCATAATGTCAAAGAAAGATTTGGGTAACTTTGCTCGCATCTTGGTATTTAGGCGGGAAATCTTCTTATCTTTCTTAGTGTCTATCACTCCATTCCAGTCACCCAATAGTATACAGGAACTATAGTCCCATTGTACTAATTTAGCATGAAGATTTCTATAGAATCTATCTTGCTGTTGATTGGGAGCATAAATTCCCAAAAGTAATGTCTTTTTCCCTTCTAAGATTAAGTCTAAAGCAATATATCTTCCGAAGGGATCTGCTTCTATTAATTCAGCTTTCATGTCTTTTCTTAAGTATACAACTATACCATTCTTCTTTTCCATAGCAGAAGCTACAAAATGTTGACCAAGTTTTGAGTTGATCAAATATTTTTGATCAGTTGATTTGATATGAGTTTCTTGCAAACAAATTACATCGTTCTTAAACTGTTTGAGATAATGAAATATTTTCTTCCTCTTCTGTGGAGAGTTCAGTCCGTTGACATTCCATGTTAAAATCTTAGTTGTCATCTTTGGTTGGTTGAAGCATTTTTAGAGCTTCCTGCACGGCCTGTTTAACCTTAGGTCTAGCTCCTCCCATTGCTTCCAGATTTGTTGTTGTAGATCCTTGATCGATGGCCGATGATTGTTGATGCTGTTGCTTTTTAGCTTGTTTCTCCATACGTCTAGTAGTCATGCGGCTAGGTCTTGGTTCCATAGCACCTTGCACTTCTAGAGAAGAGAGATGCTCCATCTTGTCTGGTGGTTGTGTAGTTTGCTGTCTATCCTGTCCTTCTTGTGGTCTTTCTCTAGATCCAGATGGTGCAGGGTGTCCGGCCTTCAATATGTTATAATAAAAATCTCGGGCTTTCCATACAGAGTTGAGGCGGTATCTTTGCTTATCAAATGTAAATATGATGCCAAATGGTGCATCCCATCTATACTGTATCTGACGATTTCTGAGTTCTTCGACCAAAAAAGCGTAGTCTCTCCTGGCTCTTAACATTGGAGGTGGTATCTCTTTCAAAACAGCCAGGTCTTGACCGCCAATTTGAAGCTTAGTATTATAAGATGCTTGCAGTACCATATTTCTAAACTCTCTTGTAGTAAAATATATAACGATGTCGCGAGGAAGCTGCTTCTGCTTTGCCAGCCAGGAGTTAACGCGGTAAGCTTTGTCAATTTGCCAGCCTTGGTTGGTCCCTGGTCTTCCCATCAGGCGGTCAAAAGCTTCCGATAGGATCTGTTTCAGGTTCTCCTGTTTCTCCTCACGCAGCCCCCTTACTCTTAATGCGAACTCCATTTGTCGGTACTGTATCATAATAATTTCTTTTTCAGCATTTTCCACTTTTTGTTCCACCACCTCTGTTTTCAATGTCAAGTTAGCATTGGCATCATTAAGAACCTCTAGAGTATCTTCCACTCCAGAAATATGTTCTGTTAATACAGTTACAAGACTCAGCATGTCGTCTCTAATTTTATCAATCTTAGCATCAAATTTCTCATACAGCTCCTGTTTAAGTCCATTTATTTCACTTTTAATCTCTTCTTTCATTTCTTTCATTTCCTCTTTTCTCTCCTGCTTTACCACCTCTCTATTATCTCTAAACTTATCTTCCATCTTAATTGTCTGTGCATTGAGAGCCTCACTTAGATTACTCAGAAAAAATTCTTTCGTTAACACATCCCCAGCAGGGGGCGTAGGAAGCGGAGACTGCAGCTTTGTGCCAGGCACTGAGGATGTGCCCCTGGAAGTAGAGGGTGACGACTTCAAGTTAATATTTGGTTTTGAGGCCATTTCAAAATTTGTCTGCCTGCAGTTAATAAAACTCTATTGCCTAAATATGCAGCTTTAAGTAAAGAGGCTTTTATTTTGAAGTTTAAGGCTTGGCAAAACTTTCAGTGAGTAAACATTGTAACAAGACCGTTCAACAGATTCATCACCATTTAACTTCCAAATAAGCAAGGTTAAAGAAGGAGTAAAATTCTTCTATTGTGAAACCAAAACATCTGATAAGCAATCTCTTTTGTTTTGAATTCTTTTGAAGTCTTGTGAGAATTAGCAAAAAGTGTTCGTTATTACCGGAGAAACCAGCCTGCTCGGCGCCATTTTAAAAGCCTCTGAGTAAATAATTTTTCGGAGGAGAAAAAGAAAAGAAGCTAAAATGTTGATAAGCAATTATTGTCCTCGCAGTAAACGGATTCAGCTCGTGATAAGATTAAATCAAACAAAACTTAGAGCAGAGTGGGAGAGACCTACTTTGTCCTGCACAAGGCAGTTTGAAGTTCCCAGCACGGACAGCCGTTCTGCCTTGGGCTAGCCCCCCTTTCCTTGCAAGCACAAAAGCTGCAAAAATCGAAGAGCATTTGCCAGCAAAACAGTTTCTTCTTTCCCTCTTGCCTGAAGGATAAGAAAACCTGATAAGACGTCAGATGGAAGATCCTCTAAACAGGTACGTAGCCAGGAATTCGGAGGCAGCTGATTTTTTGCTGCCCCCACCAGTAAGCTCCTCCCAGGAAGCCCCGGTCATTTGAATCTGGTAATATATTTTCCCTACAGTTCTGATATCAAGCTACAAGTTACCTAATACTTACAAACATTTTAAAGTTCAGTTATTGCTACACCCAAGATTTTTCTATCAACTGAGTTTAGATATGGCCAAATGATAACTTTATGGGCTCATGACACATTAACCATGCTGATCTTGAGTTAGAATAATGCCCAATCATTCTGTGTTGTTTTATTGTTCAGTGTTATCCACTGAAACTGCAGTTAATTTCATTAGATGTAAGGAGATTATTGTTCCATGCAAAATTTCATCTTTTAGAACTCATTCTAACCTGACTTAACATTCATCCTGGGCTGCCCATTGTCCAGAAACCAATAGATAGCAATAGACTTCATACATCATTCTTACTAAAACAATAATAAAAACGCAAGAAACACCGGATAAAAATAATGGAGGAAAAGCTGAAAAGGTTTGCTTTTACATTGGATCAATGTTTTTACCACTCATGCCACCATCATACCTGCTATAATCTTCAGAAGCAGCTCCTTCCACCACACACTCACACATATGCATGAAAACTTTCATTCTGTGATATTGTGAGTCAATATCATGGCAGGACTAGGTTCTCTTTAGAGAAAAGTCACTAATATCTGTTGACATTTTCTAAGACCATTAGTTTCTACATGACTGCTAGTTTAGAAAGTTTATACAACAAAAGTTCAGTTCTAATAAAAGGTTATATACTTTTACAGAATTGCGGTGGTGGAAAAAAATAGAAGGGAACATTATGTATGCCTCTTTGAGTTGTACACAGTAAATATAGTATGACAAAACAGACTGACTAAAAAATGGTTGTTGGCCATTTAAAGGCCCTGTCCCTTTAAAGCCTCTCCTTTGCCAGCACAGCAACTGTTGTCTATAAAAGCTGAGCAGAGAGGCAGCTGGATGTGGTCTTGTTGATGTGTGCAGGAGAATAGGAGAGAGGTATGTGTTTCTCTGTGGAAATAAAGCAGCAGGAAGCAGCCTAAAGCAGATAGATAAAGAAACACTTCTCCAGCAGTTGGGCTCATAAGGAGTAGTAGTTGGAAGAACAGTGAGAAGGAGATGTAGTAATGGGAAAGAGTAAAGTAGTGATCTGTGAGTAGTAGCCTTTGAGTGCTTGTGTGTTGCCTTGGGACCTGTGTGGCTTTATTGACAATCTTGGGTTTTGAAACCCGCTGACTTGGGTGAATGTAAAAGAACCTGTGACACAAAGATATGAGGCAGGGAGAAGGAGAAAGGGATAGAGAGATTGGTAAACTGACACTGCCCTATCTTTTATAGAGGAAGAAAGGAATTAAACAGAGAAGGATATATTTATAAACCCATGTGTTGCATAGTTATATTTGTCAGAGCCAATAGCATTTATTATTACCTGAAATTTGCTGCTACATAACTTGCATAATCCCTGTATGTGTGTTTATGTGTAGTATTTAGCTATGTTTGATAATTAATACAGAATAATTCATTAATAAACCAACAAAACATCACCAATCAAGAGTTTAATAACCTCTTAATAACCTAAATGTAACTGACTTCACATTTATATCAGAACAAGATTAATAGCCATGCATAGTCCTAGTGAAAAGTAAGCTTGCACAAAAGAGTGCTACTGTCTTATATTCTGCTTACAGACTTTCAACAAGGACAAAAGCAAGGAATGAAATTCAGACAATATTTCTCCAAAAACCAGAGCAAACATTATTAAAAATATTAGGTTGCTTTTCTCTCTTTCTCTCTCTCTCTCTCATCCCATAGTGTATTTTAGAAGCCTAAACAAGATTACAGCTGGCTCCACAATCCTTCCCTGCCCTGATAAGAAAGTTTCTAGAGCACCTCATAAATTCCATCATAAAAGACATTTGAGACTTAGTAACAGATCCCAAGAGTAACAAGACTGGCCTTGAAATGTTTGCCTTGACTATACCTATGAAGCAAAGGACTCTCTTTGGCCATTGTCTCATGTGTCATATAATGTATGTGCTCAAGCATTGTAGTAAAGAATGCAATAACAATTTTCATGGAAAAAACATAAATGATATATGATTTAAAAAGTATTGGCTGAGAAGGAGTAGTAGAATGTAAAACAGTAAAATGTCCTCCTGGAAAATCAGATTTTCTTGTCAAAGCTAGCCCTAGTCGCCTTCTGCAATAAAGTGTTGTTCCACAATCAGATATAATATTCAGAATTGCAGAATCACAGGGCTGGAAGAGACCTTGGATGTCTTCTAGTCCATCTCTGCCCAAGGTGGAGATCTTATAAAATCCCAGACAAATATTGTCCAATAGCTATACCAGATTGATCAATACACAGCTGAATCACACTATGGATGCCATATTTCATACAATAAGACCTATCCCCACTTTCTGGTTACCAGTTTCGAATTATATTTCTTCACCAATGAAGGAAAAATGCTCTACCCTGAGAGTATAAGGAAATAATTGTAATATTCATCTACCAATTAAAGCAAATATTATTGATGCTATAAACAACAGGCCTTGCTCCAGACACACTCCTATTAGGGTTGCCAGAAACTTGCTGGATAACAAGTTTTATCTGCTTAGGGCTTGGGATGTAAGAATGGGCCTCTAATGCTCCTCCACAGGGTTTGAGTACTCCCTGATATACAGCTGAACAAAAAAGAAATAATCTACCACAACCTGGTCAACCTTCAATAGGCTTAGGACTCAACATGGCAGGTGCACTAGAAGAGCATTCTAAATCTGGGGAATTCTTATTTTCTTGAAATGTATTTATTTGTTTACTTTGAATTCTGTGCTGCTCAGTTCCAAAGGAATTTACAGAACTAACATACATAGGATTAAAAATAAAGCAAAACCAAATAAACCCTGACAATATTTGATCCTATTCCAACCAACAAAGGGATCTTCGATTGAATTAAAACCACTAATCACAACCAGCAACCTCAAAATATTTGCAAAGTCAGGTTTGTTTGGATCACACATATTTTTAAAGCCCATTCAGCAATCTCCATTTTTAATTACCAATAATATATAATGTCCTTCAGGGACTAAATTTATTTATTTAATTAGAAAAAATAGAGAACTGCTTAATTAAAATCACTATTTCTTTGACAGAATTCAAATGTCTATTTATATAAATCCAAGTAACTAGGCTTTTAGCCAAAATATAGTTTTCATCAAGGAAATTTCAATTTCTTGCAAGGAAAAAGCCTGCAGACTTCATTATATTTAATTTCTCAAAAAAACTTTCTTCAGACCTTAATTTCTTTCAACCATTATACGTTCCTTGAAAGAAATATTTCTATTTAACAAAATCAATGATATTATATCTAAGTTACTTCCTAGAGTGGAAGGAGCTATTTCCCAGGTGCTGACTAATTGCTACCTAAATTCAACATTTACAAAATGTAAAACTTCTATATCAACAAAATTTAGGTGGAAAAAACATACCTGTACAATAAAATGTTACATATGCATAATAATACATCCACAAATTATTTAAAAACATACTTAAACTAAGGACTAACACCAACCAGTTGATATTTCATCAAAATGCTGGAATCCAATTATGAAGCCATTTCACAAGCTCCGTCCCTTATATATTTCTAAGGCAAAGTCAGTCCTCATCTAAATACAAATGGAAAATTACATGTTTTCCTTCTTCCTCAAGGAAAAACAGTCCAGTTGCCTTATGAAAAAGCCCCTTTGAGACAACAATGACACGGATGACTGAGAACCTCCATAGACATTCTTCTTAACATGTTTCTGACTTAGCATGATTGTGGATTCAGACTTTGTGGACTATAAACCAGGTTTTGTGGCTTAGCGTGCATGGAGATTCAGATATTTATAATTATTGATATGTTTACTGCATGTAGACTGCATCTCTTCTCTGGTAGCCCAAGAAGATGTTCCTGTGGGTTTTCCCCAGGTACCCTGAACATTTGAAAATAGTCCATGGAGATGCCCTAGAGTAGAGGTGTCAAACTCATGTATTCATGGTGGTATCACATGATGTATCAAGACCTTTTCCCCCTTTGCTAAACCGGGCGTGGATGGCCAGCGCATGACGCATCTGGCCCATGAGCTAGGAGTTTGACAGCCCTATCCTAGAGGGTTTAACTGCCCAGATCAAATAAAAATGGGCAGCTATCTTTGCATTTACAAACTGATATTGTTACAACTGTCTACATTTCCTTATCAACATAAAACAAATCACTTCTAAATTTTCATTGCACTATTCTCGGCATATATGAAAAAAAATGAGTCAGTACATTTTCACTAGCTAGCAAACAGAAATCTAGATGGGAACAATGCATTAAATACAGAAAGCCTTGCCATGCTAAAACTTGAGAAGGAGGGAGATTCACCCAAGAAAGAATATTTTAAAAATTGGGGAAGTTAAAGCCCGCAAAGTCAAAGTGCTCATCTGTTCTGAAGGCCTGGCTTATACTGTATCCAAACTGCTTCCTTATGTCTCTATTTCTATATAAAGAAGAAACCCTTGGAACCTCCATGGCCCTGCCTGTTTCAATTAGGCATTGGAACCCATGTCTGGGCCCAGCTGGCAATGCAAATTGAGCAAATACTTAGTAAAATGCTAAAGAAACAAAGAGAAGAAATGTAGAAAAAAAATAGGAAACATATTTACATGTTTTCAAATTAGTTTACCTGGCAAAGGAGACAATACTTAGATTAGGCTCACATCCTATGGTTTGTTGAACCAGTCCTAATGACCGGGTGCACCCCTAACTCTAAACTTTGGATTCACACTTTAAACAAATCAAACAAATCGCATTATGATTTAACATAGTCTGTAAGCAACAACTCTGTCTTGAGGTCCCCCCCCCCCTTCCATTCAATCGTGTCCAACTGTCAGACTATCTGAATATGTCCCTGCAATTTTCTTGGCAAAATTTTTCAAAAGTGATTTGCCATTGCCTCCTTCCTAGGGCTGAGAGAAAGTGACTGGCCCAAGGTCACCCAGCTGCCCAAGGTGGGACTACAACTCATGGTTTCCTGCAGTGGTGGGATTCAGCCAGTTCGTACCACTTCAGGAGAATCTGTTAAGTTTCTGAGCAGTATGGTGATCTGGTTATTGGAAGAAATTATTAGGGCAGAGAACCGATTGTTAAATTATTTGAATCCCACCACTGGTCTCCTGGCTTCTCGCCTGTTGTCTTAACCATTATATCAAACTCTATATGGCTCTCCTTTTGTTTTTAAATGATCACAATGAAGCCACTCAGGATGTGTGGCTTTATATATTCAGATATTACAGGGGGGGGGGAGAATGAATAAGTCTAAATTTTCAACCAGCTTTTACTCCAAATTTCTTCATTTTCTTCTAAAATGAAATTGTGGGTGTTGTTTTATTCAACTGTGCCTTAAAAAAAGTTTTGGAAATATATCCCCTATTTGAAAATGTTATTTGCTGCATTCTAGACCTAGTCTAGAACTCTGTAATTTAGAACTGCTTGGGCAATCAAAATAAACAATACATGAAATTAAAACTCCACTTGTACACATATAGAAATCATTAAGGATTCAATTGCTAAAAGAGAACAATAGTGCTAACAATGGGGAAGGTTAAGTCCCCCCGCCCCATCCAGTTTCCTTATTACTGAAACATGTTTCCAAAAGTTATTTCCTTTCCAACTGGGATTAGATGAAGACCGTTTCTAACGCAATGGTACAATCTTGAAATAGACATTTGTTTATGTTCAGGAAACTTAACATTCCATGTCCAACTATGTGAACATGTCCCTTAAAGGAAAAACAGCAGGCCAGCTCTTGGCCATAAAGTGTAATATGAATTGAAGCTCAAATATATTGGCCACTATGTCCATATAATTAAAATAGAATAAGAGAGTTGGAAGGAACCTTGGAGGTCTTCTAATCCAACCCCCTGCTCAGACAAGAAACCTTATACCATTTCAGATAAATGGTTGTCCAATCGCTTTTTAAAAAATTACAATATAGGAGCATTCACAATTTCTGGAGGCAAGTTGTTCCACTGATTAATTGTTCTAACTATCAGGAAATTTCTTCTTAGTTCTAGGTTGCTTCTCTTCTTGATTACTTTCCATCCATTGCTTCTTGCCCTGCCCTTTTGGAGAATAGTTTGACTCCCTCTTCTTTGTGGCAGCTCCTGAGATCTAGCAACATTGCTATCATGTCACCCCTAGTCCTTCTTTTTATTAAGCTAGACATACCTAGTTCCTGCAACTGTTCTTTACACATTTTATTCTCTAGTCTCCTAATCATCTTTGTTCTCTCCAATAAGAAGAGAGGACTCATTGGAAAAAGCCCTGATGGTTGGGAAAGATTGAAGGCAAAAGGAGAAGAGGGTGGCAGAGGATGAGGTTAGCTAGTATCCTCAATGCAATGAACATGAACTTGACAAACTCCAAGAGGCAGTGGAGGACAGGGGTCCTGATGTGCTAGGATCCACAAAGTCCTGAAGAGTCAGAAACAACTTAGCAACAGCAAAAAATAATATAATACCTATAAATTCAGAAAGTTGCTCACAAATGACATAAGGACAACTTAAGATCCAGAAATGCATTGTCTGGAGGGCTTATTTTGGTTCTTTAGCATATAACTTGGGTCTGTTCCAGTGGTGGGTTGCAGGCACTGGATACCATTCCGGTACGGTGCTCCAGAGGGCCCACCTGCCTGCCTGAGCTCCTTACCTGTCTTTTAAGGCCTGCGCGATGCTCCGCTGAGCAGCTGGAGCGTCACGGAGGCTCACGGAGGTGGTAAGACGCATGCGTGTGCTGCATGCGTCCATGTGGACACCGCCAGGCCTGTTGCAACTATACCAGTTGGAACGGGATCTGGAACCCACCACTGGTCTGTTCCTAAGTATTAAAAATTGGGGGACAGGAAGCATAACAGGTTTTCACCCATTTCTGAATTTTAAAAAGTGCAAACAAAAACAGACATTTTAACAATAAATGGAATTCCCAAATGATAAACATTTCTATTCTCACTTCACCCTAGTACAAATGAGGGAACAATTCACCTCATATTCAGAACTGGTTAGCCATTACAAGCCATATGAAGAATAGTGGATTGGGGAGGTGGGGGGAGGAAAAGAATTCTAAACTGAATCAAAATGTCACTTGTACCATGTTACACGGCTTTGACATTTTCTCTCCTGCTTGTCCTGGTCCCAGACAGTAAACATAGGAGAGCTAAAGCAAATTAACCTATCCCACCCACCTGCCCAGGTAAGGTGCATTTGTTTTAACAGTGAGTTTCTGAGTGGGGGGAATACTTTTGATCTCACAGAAGCTACAAAATCAAGGCAGGCTAAGGTGAAGAGCTAACAAAGATGTATGAAAAGTTTTGCATAATAGACTGTAGGTATTCTTACTTGGGGGTAAAAACCATTAAACATGAGAGGTTGAACTGTTAAACCTGAATTTAATAATAGCCCTCGCTAAGGCTCTGTTCTTCAATGTACATTATAGCTTAGCCTTCCAACTGGGCGACATTCCAAACCAAATCACCACAGTCGGGAACGATGGAAGGTGTGATATAACATATTTCAGGGCTGACAAATGTTGCTCTGTTACAGTGGTGGGTTATGGGTGTACCAATGCCTGCCAGGAGCACTGGGTACAGTTCTGGTACGGTGCTCCTGAGGGCCCGCCCGCCCGCGCTTCTTAACATTATTTGAGCTCCTTGGCGCGCATGCACATGGAGCATACAGCACCTGTGCAATGCTCCGCTGAGCAGCTGGAGCATCACAGAGGCATGGCAGATCGTCACAGGCAGTAAGTATGCATGCACGCACTGCGTGCATGTGCACATGTGCTGCACGCATTCATGTGGTGGATGCCAGGCCCCATTGCACCGTACGGTTGCAAAGTAATCTAGAACCCACCACTGCTCTGTTAATATACCCACAGATCAGTAAAACAATACATTGGTTTAAAAAAACATGCCTAACACTCAATTGTCATCAAGGAATGTAAGGCAAAGTTACATGCTACCTTAAATCTGTTAAAGTTACCAAAGTTACAATGGCAATTATAAATCATTGGAATACACCTCTTCTTGTATTTTTGGGATGGAACATATCAGACTGCTATACCCTCAAACAGGGATGGTTTGTGGTTCACAAACCTATTTGTAACAGAGCCTGGGCTCAAACCTTCCCAGTGATGGCCCCCACTTCCACACTCCCTCAAGATCCCAATGCTCCTTGCTCCTTTAGTCACTCCCCCCCCCAATTAATATGAGGAGCAGCTTTGCTCCTTCCTGTGTGTTGTGTGGGTTCCCCCCCACCACTGCCCCAATATTAAATGCAGGAGAATGAAAAAAGGTGGTTGTATGTTGTTGTTGTGTACTCTTTTTTTTGCACTCTGACGTGGCCAGCTTAGGGAAATACCTATGTCCTGATGGAGCTGATTGGGTAGTAAGGTGAGTGCAATTGTTAGCAAGTTGGAAAGGGCAAAAACAGCAGCTGTATGGAAGTATCCTCAGTATATTTCCTATTTCCAGAGATCCTAAAATGATCTGTACCAACAGAAGTTGTCCACCATACCAATAACCATTGTAAGATCACAGATTCTTGTCTAAAAACAACTGCATCATTACATTTTTGAGCAACTACTTACCAGAAAAATCTGGAAACGTTTTCCCTGGGTTTGTATCATTTTGGCTTTTCCTCAGAATCTGCCTAGTCTAAAAATATCTATATGTTAAAAATAAAATTCTTTTTGGTGATGATGAATGATGATTAATCTTCTCACTCAGTGGAAGTCATGGAATATTAATTCGCACTTCACCAGGTCGCTATGGATGGTAGACTTTTGCCAGGCAATGCCCATTAATAGCAGCTTGAGTGAAATCTTGGACCCTTGATCAGAAATATTCCTCCCAAGAGTTCCCAGATGAGAGACAGGATGAATTCATTTGTAATGCAAGGGAGAATAAAAATCGGAAGACTTATCAACATCTGAGGGCGACATGAATTGGAGAAGGAGCAAATAACAAGGAACAAGGGATTTGAACTTTCTAGGTACCTGGGCCAGTGAATGGAAAATTAAGACTAATGTAGAGAAACATGAAATAATAAGTCTGAGGCCAGCAAACTAAAACAGGGGGATATTATTCAATATGGCAAGGCAGCATGCTGATCGGGAAAGGGATTTGTAGGTCACTGCTTGCAAAATCCTTCAAGCTTTAAACTCAGTGTTGGCTAAGCTGCAAATGGCTAAAAGGAAACCGGCATTCATCAGTGAAGCCCAGAGAATACAAATGAGGAGAAGTCCTCAGGTGGCTTTGGGAGGTTGATGTTGCTCAGAGTAGGCTTTCCATTTGCTGTATAATCAGGTTGACACTTTTAGTTGTTTCCAGATACAGAGTAGACTCCCAGAGTCCTGATACAACAGACAACACAACATTATTAAGGTGAATATAGCAAAAGCAATACCTTAATTACATATGACAAGTGCAGGAGAGCAAGTCAAGCTATAAACTATGACAGAGACAAGGACAATGAAATGTCCAATAAAAAGTATTATTTAACTGCCTCTTTTTCCCAGCTGTTAAATTCTATCTATTGTACTAAACAAACAAAGTGACAATCTTCCTAAACGCATTTCATGAAGCTGGCTGAAGCTGCTTTTAAGGACAAATCATGGTTGTATTATTGCCATTTCCTTTGCAATCTGCCTCTCTTTGTTTTGCATTTGGTCAGGGCTAAATATTGAGTTATCCAAACTGATTTGGTCACCCCACTTGCTAGTTAAAAAGTTATACATCATTCTAAAAGAATGAAAGGCTCAGCACTGTAATTTTAAGGGCTTATGGTTGAATCTTTACTGGTAAGGACTGAATGGAAATAAGGCTTGAAATGCTACAAATAGTTCTTTTTCACAGGCTAATATTGGTTAGAAAAGGAGAAGGGAACGGCAGAGGATGAGATGGTTAGTGTCATGGATGCAGTGGGCATGACAAGTTGCTCAGATTCAGGTAGATAGCAATAGCAATAGTTAGACTTATATACCGCTTCATAGGGCTTTCAGCCCTCTCTAAGCGGTTTACAGAGTCAGCATATTGCCCCCAACAACAATCTGGGTCCTCATTTTACCCACCTCGGAAGGATGGAAGGCTGAGTCAACCTTGAGCCTGGTGGGATTTGAACAGCCGAACTGCTGAACTGCAGTCAGCTGAAGTAGCCTGCAGTGCTGCATTTAACCACTGCGCCACCTCGGCTCTTAGATAGGAGAGAACAGAGGGCCTGGCATGCTGTGGTCCATAGGGTCAGAGTCAGGCACGATATGGCAACTGAACAACCAAAAATATTAATCACTTGATTTTATATTACTCTCTCATGACTATCTGCTCATTGATAGATTCTTGTTTTTGTTCACATATTATAGGAAGTTTATTTTTCAACAAAGCTTAGCGTCCTTGGGGTCATTAATCAAAGCCATTTTCCATTCATCAGTTCAGCAATATAGTGTTATCTCCAAACAGATGTTAAGAAATCTTCTTGATTTTCTTTCTTTCCTTCCAATTCATTGGGATGGAGTGATATATTGTTTACACACACACACACACACACACACACACACACACACACACACACCACAGCCATGCAGATCTTATTGGAGAAACAGGCAGTTGTTCCAAAAAAGCTAAAAGAGAAAATCAAACAAAAGAAAACCAGCATTCTTGGGGGACAGTGCCACAGCTTTTCCTGCTTGACTATTCCATATTATTCTTAGACCAGTGTTTCTCGACCTCAGCAACATTAATACATATGGACTTTAACTCCCAGTATTCTCCAGCCAGCCATGGGAGAAGAAGTCCACATTCCTTAATATTTTTTGTGATTGAAGTCCTGTGTTAGATCGCTCTGGGTCAAAGATACCAATATACATAAACATATTTACATGCCCCAAACTATGGAACAATATTTTCATAAAGCCTTCTTATCTTTATTTGAATATTACTTCAGCACAAACAACTACAATAATACATTTGTTAGGGTTTTTTATCCTGCCTTTATTATTTTTATAAATAACTCAAGATGGCAAATATGGATTGGACTTAGTCTGGATATAGATGCATATTCCCTAAGCAAACATCTCTCCATAAAAAGGCAAACTATTGTTTTAAGTTAACAAAGTCATTAAAAACTGACTTCTAAACTGTTCATTGTTTTGGGATTATTATTTTTTTTGTAATACTGAAGTTTTTTTGCAATTGCCTTCTTGCATGTTTTGACTAAACAACACGATGCCCAAATGAAGTGCTGATCTCACACATACACACAGACATGGTGTTGTGGATTCATGGTCTATTGTCAACAGACTTTAAAGCAGCAGCCACCTGTGTTGTGTGTTTTACATTCATGCTGGCCTCAGCCCAAGTGTGTCTGCCATGTGAGTGACATTTGAGAAAGTTGCATTCAGGTGGCAATTAGTTTCTGACATGGAACACAAAAATTAAAAAGCAGCTCTGTCAGAGCTGGTATTTGATCTACAATCTGATTACCCAGCTGGCAGTTCAGCAACCTTTTGTTTTGCATGTACAATCAATGCATAGGCATACCTTTTACAAACCTTAAGGAACAGATACATTATTCCTTCAATACTTAGTTTGCTGGAAAAGGTGGTTTCTTTCTTTAACACAGTAGACATACTGTGCTTTTCAATATGTGAAGTTTCACTGTTTTTGTTATGTGTATATTATTTATTTTTTACACAACATATTTTTCTCTCTTATGTAAATGGACCTCTAAGCTCGGCTCAGATGGAACCATTGCAGATAGCAAAGATTATCTAGAAACATATAAGATATCATAGAGTAAGGTTCTACATTTAGGCAACAAAAACGAAATGCATAGGTACAGTATAGGTGGTACCTTGCTCAATAGTAGTAAATGTGAAAGGGATCTTGGAGTCCTAGTGGACAAACATTTAAATATGAGCCAGCAGTGTGCAGCAACTGCCAAAAAAAGCCAACACAGTTCTAGGTTGCATAAACAGAGGAATAGAATCAAGATCACGTGAAATGTTAATACCATTTTATAATGCCTTGGTAAGGCCACACTTGGAATATAGTGTTCAGTTTTGGTCACAACAATGTAGAAAAGATGTGGAAACTCTAGAAAGAGTGCAGAGAAGAGCAACACAGATGATTAAGGACTGGACACTAAAACATATGAAGAACAGTTGCAGGAACTGGGTATGTCTAGTTTAATGAACAGAAGGACTAGGGGAGACATGATAGCAGTGTTCAAATATTTCAGGGGTTGCCACAAAGAAGAGGAAGTCAAACTATTCTCCAAGGCACCTGAGGGTAGAACAAGAAGCAATGGGTGAAAGCTAATCAAGGAGAGAAGCAACTTGGAACTGAGGAGAAATTTCCTGACAGTTAGAACAATTAATCAGTGGAACAGCTTGCCTCCAGAAGTTGTGAATGCCCCAACACTGGAAGTCTTTAAGAAGATGTTGGATAGCCATTTGTCCGAAACGGTATAGGGTTTCCTGCCTAGGCAAGGGGTTGGGGTTCCACCACAAAATCGCGGAGGACAAAATCGCGCTCGATGAAAGCGCGCATTTGACGTCATCACAGCGCGACGAAAACATCGCGCTGTGATCGAAAAATGTAAAAATAAAGCTAAAACCTTCCCCTAACCCCCCCCAAACCTAACCCTAAACCTAACCCTAAACCTAACCCTTAACCTAACCCTAAATCTAACCCTAAACCTAACCGTTAACGTAACGAAAAACCTAACACTAACCCTTAACCTAACGCTAAACCTAACACTAACGCTCTAAACCTGACCCTAACCCTTAACCTAACCCTAACCCTAACCCTTAACCTAACCCTTACCTTTATGTGAATCGGCTTGCTTTAATTTTAATTTTATTTCAATTTTTAATTTTTTTCGTCGCGCTGTGATGACGTCACATGCGCGCTTTCGTCGAGCGCGATTTTGTCCTCCACGCTTTTGACGGATCACGGGGGTTGGAGTAGAAGACCTCCAAGGTACCTTCCAACTCTGCTATTGTATTGTATTATATAACTTCCTATTCTGTATTTGCATTATGGATACAGGAATCCAACTAGGCATCAATTTCATAAGGACTAGAAACTTGGTTGGCATCATATCTGAAAATAAAATATTGGATGGTAATCTAAGATTAATAGAGATAATTAATCTCAAATTTTGAAACCCATGGAAAGTTATGAAAAATGAAATAGGGATATATCAGGAAAGTGGTCATTATTAAAAAGGAAAATAAAATAAAATTATGCCTTCTAGCAATGATACCTGATTCAAATAGACGGAAAAGAAGTTCTAGCATTCAACAGATGTCATCTTCCTATAGTCAACACTTCAGAGGAATGGTGACTGTAGCCATAAAATAAACAAATGTATTACTTGAAAAAAAATAGAATAACAGATTTAGTAAACAAGTAAGTAAATAGTCTATTGAATAAATCTCCAGACCATTTCAAATAGTGTGGCAGATCTAGATAAAATATTGAGGTGTAGAGACATTGCACTAAAAACCATGATTTTGAAAACTCTGGATCATCAGAAAGACTGAATAAAGATGGCTTTGAATTATGGTCCTTAAGAAAAATGCTGAGAAGAAAATTAATTGATACTAGATGGAGAAAAACCAGATTGCTTTCTGGAGGCACTAAAAATAAAGCTAAAGTTTAAATATTTTGGACAACTAATATGAAGGCATGAGTCTTCGAAAAGATTCCAATACCTGGGGAAAATTATTTTTACAAACATGTTTATTGAGTTACAAAACTTTCACTGCAGGAGGGTACATTTTCAAGATCTTTTTAAGGAGGCCTCTCCTTAAAAAAAAGATCTCTTGAACCCACCTGTCTGGATAATTCCTGTCTAATTTCCCACCTTCCCTTTTTAAGAAAGATGGTGGAGAACATGGTTGTTTGACAGTTTCAGAGAAAAACTGGATGAAATGAATTATCTAGACTTCTTCCAGTCATGCTCCATGGAACATAGGACAGCATTGGCCAGTTGGCTCTGTGCTCCAATGGGGAACAACGCAATGGAAGTGGTTGATTGAGTAATAATAGATCCCACCACCTCCCCACTCCACCCTTATCCCATGCATTCTTGGTTTTAATGTTTGTTTTCAACTTTTTGTGTTTTAGATTTCGTATATCTGTAAGCCACCTAGAGTTACCTTATAGTAAGATGGGAGGTGGCACAGTAGTTAAATGCAGCACTGCAGGCTACTTCAGCTGACTGCAGTTCTGCAGTTCGGCTGTTCAAATCTCACCGGCTCAGGGTTGACTCAGCCTTCCAGCCTTCCGAGGTGGGTAAAATGAGGACCTGTATTGTTGTTGGGGGCAATATGCTGACTCTGTAAACTGCTTAGAGAGGGCTGAAAGCCCTAAGAAGTGGTATATAAGTCTAACTGCTATTGCTATAAATAAATAATTAAATAGATTGTGGGGGGTGATGCATCCATCCTTGCTTTCTTTGGCCTGATGAGCTCCCTTCCCCTCTCGACAGGTGTGGTTGTTGGTTGTTGGTTATTTTAAATGTCTATTTTGTATTTGCATGTTCCCCTTCCCGTTGGAGTTGTTCGCCGCCCTGAGTCCCTTTTAGGGAATAGGGCGGCATATAAATAAAATAAAACTTCAAACTTTAAACTCTTGGCAGTTTTCCATACAATTTGACCATGGTATCTTTTTGAGCCAGCTGCAAAGTTTGGGACTAGGTGGTACAGTCTTGCATTGGTCTGACTCCTTTTTTCAAGACTGGTCCCAATCAGCATTGATAGGGAATGCGAGGTCCAGTCCACGGCCACCCCTTTGTGGTGTGCCACAGGGCTTGGTGCCCTCTCCACTCCTTTTTAACATCTACATGAAGCTATTGAGTAAGTTCATCTGTCACCACAAGATGAGGTACCATAAGTAGAGTGATGTACATTGATGATTGTAGTACCTGGAGGCTGTGGTGATCTGGATGGGAGACAACAGATTTCAGCTGAAGCCTGGCATAAGTGTTTGGACAGTAGAGCTTCCAGTTCCAGGATTTCAACATCTTTAGTTCTGGATGAAATTGCATTACCTCAGGCAAACCTGGTGGCTCTTCTAGACTCACAATTCCTGCTCAATGAGCAGGTGGTGGTTATGGCTAGGACAGCTTTGCCAAACCTCTTGTTGTGTGCCAGTTGCACCCTTTCCTGGATCAGAACTCCCTGTACTCGGTCATCTCACACCTGGATTACTGCAATGCATTCCACCCTTGAAGAGAATCTGGAAGCTTCAGCTGGTGCAGAATGTGCACAGGCAGTTCTTGGGCTCCTAGGCTGGCCTATGTTACATCACTGTTCTGCAAGCTGCACTGGCTGCCACTTTGCTTCTGGGTCTAATTCAAAGTGTTGGTTACCACTTTTAAAGGCCTTCATGGGACAGGGCTATTTGGGGAACTAGCTCACGCTGATGAACTAATCTGTCCCATCCATGCCAACAGAAGTGGCATGCTGTGTATCCCTTTCAGTCAAGGAATTATTTTTTGGGGGGTCCAGAAGAAGAGGCTTTTCTGCTGTGACTCCCACCTTCTAGAACAGTGGTCACCAACTGGTGGTCCTTAAACCACTGGTGGTCCATGAGAAAATTTTGGTGGTCCGCAGAAAAATTATTTGCATTTTTTATATTGCATTAAATACTATTTATATTTTTTTTAATCATATAGTGGTCCGTGGGAGTTAAAATTATGAATTTAGTGGCCCCTGAGGTCTGAAAGGTTGGTAACCCCTGTTCAGTGGTGGGATTCAGCCAGTTCGCATCTATTCGGGAGAACCGGTTGTTAACTTTCTAAGCAGTTCGGAGAACCGGTTGTTAGAATAAATCTCCTTTTGTTTTTTTCCACTTTGCAGAGCTAATCCTGTAAGGAAGCCAGGAAGGAAACATTCTGGTGTTGTTTCTAGGCTCATCTTTGTTGCCCTGCTTACAGAAACGGCCTCTTCGGTTAACCCTGATTACATTGTAACAGCTAACGCAAAGCACCCATCGATATGAGTGATGTTGAGTTGGCCATGCCTACCTAGTCACCTGACCACTGAGCCCAGCCTACCCAGCTGGTCATTAGGGCAGAGAACCAGTTGTTAAATTATTTGAATCCCACCACTGCCCCTGTTCTAGAACATCATTCTCCCCCAGGGTGAGATCAGCATCCACCTTTATGGCCTTCCAAAAAGCCTTAAAAACACAGGTATCCCAACTATCCCAAGTCCCCAATGGGGATGTGGCTTTTTGGCTAATGCAGTAGATGATACTCCACCTCCTCCCCGTGTACATTTTGCTGCCTCCCCCTCCAGCCAAGAGATGAAATTAAATTTAAGATCCCTATTTATTGCTGTAATGTTTTACAGTGTGTTTTTAATTGTACGTCTGTGAGCTGCCTAGAATTGCCTCTGGCAAGTTGAGCTGCATACAAGTTTAATTAATCAATAAATCATTAAAATACAGACTAACATAAAGAAATTTGATGCTTGGAAAAAATGAAGACACTGAAAATAAGATTGACAGAAGAGAAGGTGGCTAGATAATATCACTGATTATAGAAGGGCAGAATTGCAAGGGATCTCTAGACCTGGTCTGTTCCCCTGCTCAAGCAGGATTTGTTAAAGCATTTCAGACAGATGTCTATCCAGCCTCAACTAGAAGACCCCCAGCAAAGAAGGACTTACTGCCCCATGAGGAAACTTATTTCATTAACTGACAGCTCTTGCCACCAGAAAGCTTTAATATCCAGTACAAAGCTACTTTCTTATCATTTAAACACATTGCTTTGATTTTGCCCTCAGAGCTGAGGAGAATGAGTCCACAGCTATTTAGATATCTGAGTATGCCATCATAGATCACCCTCAGTCTTTCTTTCTACAGGCAAAGCATACTCAGTTCCTTTATGGTTGCTTGTAATGGACTATTAGCCCTGAGCCGCATGATGGGTGGGCAATCATATAAACTGAGTAAACAAATGCAGGTAGTCCTCGATTTACAACAGATTTTTGGAGACTGTTCAAAGTTACAATGGCACTGCAAAAAGTGACTTGACCATTTTTCACAGTTCTGACCTTTGCAGCATTTCCATGGTCATGTGACCAAAATTCAAATGTTTGGCAACTTGATTATATTTATGACCATTGTTGTATCCCAAGATCATGTGATCACCTTTTGCAATCTTCTAACAAGCAAAGTCAATGGGGAAGCCAGATTCACTTAACAACCGGGTTACTAGCTTATCAACTGCTTGATTCACTTAACAACAGAGGCAATAAAGGTCATAAAATGGGGCAAAACTCACTTAATAAATGTCTCACTTAACAACAATGTTGGGCTCAATTTTGGTCATAAGTCGAGGATTACCTGTATTCTCGGGAGTCTTTTGCAACACCAAAGTTCAAAAGTATTGGTTCTTGTCATACATTAGTTCAAAGAAAGGAAATAAATTACAAACTTGGCAGCCTGAGATCTATATTGTACAAAGCCCTGAAATAGTTTATTAAACAATGAATTTGCAAAACTTGGATTTCCACCCAACAGCTAACAGAGTCTTCTGGGTTTGTCACAAATAGGTTACGATAGACCAAGGCTGTCAAACTCAGGGGCCAGGTGTGTCACAACGTGGCCATACCCATGCCCAGTTTAGTGGAGGGGGATAAAATTTGTCACGTGTCGCCTTTATGTGACAACGCCATGACAATGCGAATTTCACACATCACTGCAATAGACTAACACACACACCCCTTTTAAACCAAATTTTTAGCTGAATTGAGTGAGGAAGTACTCGGGATACAGGGTGCCTGAACCTTACTTAAGCACTTGATAAAGTGTATCACAACATTCTTTATTAACAACACAGTAAAATATGGGCTAGAATGATACGACAGTAGGATAAAATGACTGGACCCAGAAAGTGGTCATAATATCAGAAACAACAAATGTCACCTCTTCATCACACCTATTCTTTTGTGTCAGTTACATCAGAAATTTAGTTTTGCCAAAAGTTCTAACTTTCTTTCCCTTTGACAAGAATACTAGGATTGCTGCTCTCCAAGCATGCTGTATAAATCTGTAATAAAATAAAACGATGATAATGGTCAAATAGTGTCTGTGTATTGATGCAGGTGTGGGTGGCCTAATAGGACACCAGAGGCTTTCCAAGGTCTCTGACTTGCAGAAGTTCAACTGATTGTTTTTTTCCCTAAGGATGGAGGTTCCAGTAATGAGTCAACAGAATCACTGTTTAACATGCAGCTGTTTTTAGAGGCCTAGAAGGCCAGCCAGGGAAAAAAGGGAAACTAATCTGGTTATATATTATATATTTGGTCATTCATTTCCAAATCTTATCTTCCTGAAACTTTTGGCTGTAGAACAAATGAAAAAATTGGTGAATGTATAAATGCAGATATAAGCAGTTTACTGATCTACCATTTTGTACAGTGCCCAGCTATGCTTGACTTGCAAAAGCCTTCACTCTATGAAAGAGTGGGAGCTGATTTTATAACTCTGTGTAAAGCATGGGAAAATGCCTTTAAAATCTCACATTAAAAAAGATTGCTGCAAGGCAGCTTAGCAAAACCAAATGACCAGTGGTTATATGGGCATTCAACAAACCACTTTCATGTTATAAACCTTTATATAAAGAACACGGTCATGTTTCAAATGCATCATCACATCTTACATTTAACCCAAATTCCTTGAATTCTTAAAACTATAAGTAACCACTCCTCTCCTGTAAAATTCAAGCAAAATTTCTTGGTCATGGTTATACTTTCACACTCCTATTCTGTACACACACAAAAAAAACACAGGGGAATTTAAGATTCAATACATTTCCAAAAACCTTTAAAGAACTACTCCCCACTAATGCCTTTCTCTCCTATGCAAAACCCCTAAAACCAGACAAATATCAGTTGTTCAGAATTGGAGGAACTATACCACAAGAATTTGCTTGCATGTCAACTTGAAAAATGGATTTCTAAATTCAAGGATGGAAAGATGTGTGTGTGTGTTTTGAGGGGGTGTTTTCCCATGTGTATTTACTGAGAAAAATCAGAAAGGACTTTTCATTTAGATGCAGATACTATGTTTCTCTTCCAACAATCCATTTGCACTTGCAAATAGCTAAGTGTCTAGTGTATATATCTAGAGCTATTTATATCAATCAAAAGTAAGGGGAGGGGGAAATAGCATCTTCCCTCCCCATAAAATACACAACATTCTTAGTTTTGGGTTTCAGAAGCCTCAGTTTGCCAACAGGTGGCAGAGCAGACTACTAGTTTATTTGCAGATGCACCAAACAAGTTTTATCTGATGCTGTTAGTGATCTATATAATTGCATATGTTTTTGTTTTCTTTTTTTTGTGGAATCCTAGATCTCTCAATAACCACTAGAAAAAAAAGATGACAAGACATCAGAAATGCAAGCACAGACTTTCAGAAATAAATGTTCAAAAGCAAAGCAAATAAGGTATTTTCATGCATTATAATTTCAGGCATTACACTTATTTTGCCTAAGCCATTTTATTCATTTAAAGCTTTCCTTTAAAAAAAAAAAGACTCTTCAGCTGAAAAAACTCCAGGCAGCCTGCAAAGTTTAATACAGCAAGTAAAATGGAACAAGGTTAAAAGCGGGTCACAAGCAAACCATGATTAGCTGAAATTTGTTAGTGAGTTTGCACTTCATTTATTATTAAACTTAATATACAACAACTATTTTTACTTGCCAGTTTATTAAAATGCACAAGTTAAAAGCAAATATATAGAAACAATTAAAAAGAATTAAATGCAATCATGAAAATAAGTTTTTTGTTTTTTCCACCCAACAAAAAAATTAAAATAAAGAGGATTGAGCCTCTTGCCTGTCTGTCTGCCCAACAGCAGAATGCTTCTCCAAAAATGGAAGAGAAGGGGGCTGAATCAAGAGGTTGGGGGAGAGAAGCTAGCAAAAGAAAGACTGAATTTAAATATGATTTGGATCTGGTTGGGAGATGTAGACAAAAATATTCCAGAAGACATTCCCAATTTCTAGAAGAAATCCCTCCCTCCCAATGTTTCCTTAGGGGAAACATTGTGAAAGATCTCTTGCCACCAAGAGATGGGTCATATGATTGGGAAGAAGACTTGGAACTGAGCAGCTGAGCAGCTGGCACAGCATTCTGTTGCCCATCAGTTTTTCCCATAGGGATTGGGGGAGGAGGATTTCTTCTGGAACTTTCTTGTCTACACACACCCAACCAGATCCAAACCATATTTAAATTCAGTCTTTCTGTTGCTGGTTTCTTGCCCAAAACAAAGTCCAGAAGCTGTGCTTCTCAGGTTTTCTCTACCTTACTAGGATTTTTAAAAATAAATTAGGCTCTCAGCTCAGCAAAGAAAGGATAAAAAAGAGGATGCAACTCTGGGGAATGCCATAGTAGCTTGTAGCTCCTATTTCAAGGATGCTTGTTTCCAGGTGATATCATTTGAAATCTAGCAAGACATAGAAACAGAATCACTGCAATAGTGGGCCTCCAGTTCACAAATTCCTCAGAAGGATTCTGTGGTTGATGGTATTGAAAGCTGTTAAAATACCAAAAATTCCAAATATCCTGCTATCAATCTCCAGATAAAGATCATCTATTTGAGCCTGTAATCCTGTCTAAAGCCAGTTGGAAATAGGTCAAGTGGATTGTTTCATTTGTCTCTGAATAATACCTTAAGCTGCCTCTGTTCATAAGAAGACCAGTTCTAGAGTATGTGAAATCCAAGGGTATTTATGAGAAGAAGGAGGTTTAAACATTTATTGCAAAGTGTTGGACAAAGCCAATTCAATCATTATGTTTGAACATAGTGTTAAATTATAATGTGTGGTATAATGCCCTAGAAATTGCTTCCTTAACTCCATTACAGATTATGCCATTTTGCTTCCTTAACTCCATTACAGATTAATGTAGCTATGTCATGAACATAGTGTGTGTTTAAAGAAATAATATTTTAATCGATTTTACATAACACGGTAATCATTAATAAGCTATTTTTCAAGAAAAATGGAAACAGCAAGATTAGAATTTAAATTCTATTCTGCTTGATTTTATTTGACATGATTTCCCAGGCAGTTTATGCTTTCGATTATAATGAAACAGTTCATATTTTTCTTTTTCTTTTATTAAAAAAAAGCCTCCTATCCTCTACCAATTTATACAGTAATAAACCCCATACACTCAGTGGGATTTTCTTCTAAGGGGAAATGTAAAGGACTGTGTAACAAGGCTGTATTTTATTTTTAAGCATTCCTGGAAAGCACTTCCAATTAAAAAAAAGCTAGTTAACTTCACATGCATCTATGTAGGATTAACTGCATTAATCATTGCAGTCAGTGATGACCTTCCTGTTCCTTGATTTTTGGATGAAATTATAAAGGTGGTTTTGGCACAGATCAGAATTCAGCTTCATTTTCTGAAGACCACCCTCTGCAACTTCAGGAAAGTCAGCCCTCTAAGGGCTTCATAAAGGAAGTAGCTTTCCTGCTGTTAAAAAAATAACAGCTAAAGAGTCTCACTGTTCATTTACAAAATATTGCATGCAAATGAAGACATTCTAGCACATTACTCTTGGCCTCTGTGCCTAGTAGATATAATTTCAAAGAACAGTCGTAACATTTATAGAGTCACGTAAACCAAGATGTTTTCATTTTTAAAAACTGTATGCTGTCCATAGATTGTTTGGGGGGAATCATACAAAATAAAACTGATGGGAAACTGCAGTTCAATGTTCCTTTGTAACTTTAATTCTCCCTATCCAGAAAAATAATAAAGAAAATACAAAGTAGAGATACAAAATACAAAGATCTAAAAGAAACAATATTTCTTGTTTGATGTTTAAAAAAATAGATATTATCTAACTGGTTTTCCTGGTCATTGCAGCCATTTTCAAAAATATTCCCAGAGCAGCCATTTTATGACATTAACACACAACTCTTTGTCAAGTTTATAAAGGGACCTACCAGACCTAGAAAATTGCCTACTGCAATTTTTCCATGGATAACTAAATTGGCAAATGTTAAACATAAAATGTGCTTCAATCATATTTAAAGACATTAACATTTTTAGGTTTAGATGCAAAGTTAGGAAACCTCTTAGGTTCACAAAGCAGAAACAGAAAAGTCAGAAACTTACAGAAAGGGAGACATTAAAGGAGAGAAAGTAGAAAAGTAAGTGGAAAGTAAGCTTTGAACATATGCAGGTTCTAAGGTGACTCTTAGGCCACTAGAGTCTAACATTAGAATTGCTATGCAGGGAGAATGACACAACTTGCAGATATCCTGAGGGAAAGAGGTCCTGAAGATACAGGACGGAAGATCCAGGTTTTGTTAGCAGTGAAAATTTTGCCAGCTAAATGTTAACTTTCATTAACTTCAGATAATTTAATAATAGCTACATTTTATGATAAGCACAGTGTTTTAGCCCACATGTTACCACTGCAATGGGGAGCTGAATAATCTTGGAAGGGTAGAATAAGAAGAGATTGGACATGTTTTTCTGAAATGGTATAGTGTGTCCTGCTTGGAAAGGGGATCAGAGTAGAAGACCTCCAAGGTCCCTTTTAACTCTGCTGTTCTATTTTGTATTCTGGCTATATTGTATGCTCCATAAGAGGAAGGCAAAAGCTGTAAATTACTTTGCATGCATTTGCTAAATTCCACTTGCATAGTTATCTGGCTGGAAAGTCCTCCTTTCAAACAAACAGTTGTATTTCTGGCCTTGCTACTGTGAAATTTTTAAAGTTCTACAGTTTAGAAGAATGATGACAATTCTCAATGCTGTAATAATCATATTCAGCAATAAATCTCTTTGCCAGTGTTTATACTTGGGTCACACTCATGTGTGTTCTTGGAGGCTGTCAAAATACAATAAATAAATAAATGTACACCCCAATACAGGCAATATTAAAACTGGTATTAAGACCAAATCAATCAATTGATCGATCAATCAATCAGAATAGAACTGAAAGAGACCTTGGAGATCTAGTCCAGTCTAGTCCAGTGATGGCTAAGCTTTTCGGCACCAAGTGCCCAAACCAGAACGCACTGCTTGTGTGTGTGCTGAAGCGCCGGAAACCTGAAGACCAGTTGCCCAGTGTCCATGCGTGTGCTGGCCAGCTGGTCTTTGGGTTTCTGGCACATGCATGTGCATCAGCCAGCTGGTCTTTGTGTGCAACAGAGCACCAGAAACCCCAAAACCAGCTGGCCGGCTCATGCATGCCTGTTTTTTTGGGTGGTTTGGTGGCCGTTTTTCAGCCATTTTCAGGCTGGTTTGGGATAAAAAATGGTCTGTTTTTTGGGCATTTGGGGGGCTGTTTTTGGGCTGTTTTAAGATCGTTTCCGGGTCAAAAACAGTGAAAAAATGGTCTGTTTTGGGGGCTGCTTTTGGGGGCATTTTCAGGTTGTTTTCCAGCGCTTCAGCACCCCCAAAGACCAGCTGGCTGGAAACCAGAAGAGCAGCTAGTAATGGTGCACATGCCCACAGAGAGAGCTCTACATGTCACCTCTGGCACGCGTGCCATAGGCTCGCCATCACATTTCTAGTTCTACGCACTGCTCAAGCAGAAGCATCATTCTGTGCTTCTGCTCCATGCTTTTAAAACACAGCTCGATGTAGTTCCGCATTTTAAAAAGACAAACCAAATGGCTTTTCTGTGTGAGTGTGTGTGTGTGTGTGTGGTCAAAAACCTTTATTTAGGAACAATGTGGACAAATCAATTTTTG
Organism: Thamnophis sirtalis; assembly: GCF_051295495.1. Classification (NCBI taxonomy): domain Eukaryota; kingdom Metazoa; phylum Chordata; class Lepidosauria; order Squamata; family Natricidae; genus Thamnophis; species Thamnophis sirtalis. Next base: position 93,633,853 of record NW_028261383.1, read on the forward strand.
AAAGAGGAGATAATTATTATTTTTTTGCACTCCTATGCTATCTCACATTTTATATCTAAATTTACATCTTGAATTCATGAGGTCGGCTGGCAGCATATGTAACTAAGAAACCTGCATTGTTAGTCTCTTGAGAGGTAGAGCAGCAAGGATGGATTAGGGATCATGAGAGCATAGAAAAGTGGCTGAACAGAAAGAATAATGTGGACAAACCCATTGTGGCAGCAAGGACAAGAATAGATTGAGCTTCTTTTTTGCACTAGAGAAAAGGGCCCCAAGCCCATATCTTCCATAAAGGGTTCTATAAAGAGATGGGATATGTTTACTTCCTCATAATTCAAGTAGATGTGAAATTGCAGATATTTGGAAATAATTCCTTATCTATCTCTCCCTAACAGCTTTATGATTCCTCCCTGTGGTGCCTGAAATAAAGGACATAAAATATGCATATTCTCTCAATTAAAGAGCCAAGGTGGCGCAGTGGTTAAATGCAGCACTGCAGGCTACTGCTAGATCAGCAGTTCAGCGGTTCATATCTCACCGGCTCAGGGTTGACTCAGCCTCCCATCCTTCCGAGGTGGGTAAAATGAGGACCCAGATTGTTGGGGGCAATATGCTGACTCTCTGTAAAACGCTTAGAGAGGGCTGAAAGCCCTATGAAGCGGTATATAAGTCTACTGCTATTGCTATTGCTATTTTAAATCAGTATCAACTAACAAGAAAGTAAACATAGCATTAAACATTAAAGACGGAAACAACTTTACATTTGCTTCTAAAGGTATTTAAAAAGCATAAAACTAATAAACAAGAGAGGATAATTTTTTGCTGGAATTGAGTTTTGGAGTTTCTGTGGGTGGGAGGGGGGAAATCTAAGCAAAGGGAAAACTAAGAGAACACAATAGTTTGGGTTATCTCTAGAAGTTATACTTCTATGAATTAAAAGGAGGAGCCTAATTTTGAGAACAAAATAGGGGCAAGAATAAGGGGGGTGGGAGAAACAGTTTCAAAACAGTCATGAGGTCTGGAATCCATGCACAATGCACCATCTCAAGCAATGGTGTCCAACCTTGAGATCTATGTACTTCAATTCCCAGACCTCCCCCAGCCCGTATAGCTGGCTGGGGAATTCTGGGAGTCAAAGTTCAAGGTTGGAGCAAGTGGCCAAGGTTGGATACCCCTGGTCTTAAGCATTTGGTGCAAGGCTGGGCTTGCTATACTGAACTGGAGGAGTTTTTGTTCCAGTCTTTTAGGAATGGGAGGGAACCAGTGCTGGATCAGAACATGGCTGGCCCCTGGAAAGGTCCTTACGTGCCAATAACAGGTCAGAGGCACCCTGTATGATGTTAGGATGCCTGGAAGCCCAACAGTCCTTCAATGGTGGCATTGATGTCTCCTCCGGCCTGGAGGTTGGCCTCATGGTTGATGAAGCCCATGGTGCTCAGTTGAGTTAGGGTTCTGCAATGTTTCTATACAGATACTGAATCTGTGGAGCCAGCCCTCATTTAAATAGGTATAAGCTTAAGGCTGTCAGGCCTGCAGTCATATTCCCTTTAGGATTGTTGGCCTGCCACACACACTATTATTTTCTGATATTTCATTAGTGGGGTAATTGGGAGGGGGAATAGTAAGGAGTAGAATTGTAGAATGGGTTGTTGTCAAAATAAAACATTCCTTTTTATAAGCCCAAGGTCATCCTTTGTCTCCGCACCTGACTGGAAACTAAGACAGGTGGAAATGCCAGCGTGGCAGAGGAAGATGTGGGTATGGGGGCAAGATCTTGAACTTTCAACTGGGTGGAAAACCCAGGAAGCTTTCAGATTCGGGTTTCCCACAGATGTACCAACATGTCTCTCTTATTAAATTGGAACTTTGATGAAAGCTATGCCTTGAATTCTGATTTAATTCTGGATGATATTTGAAACGCTGACAAAGGCATGGATGCATGGATGCAATACACCACACGAGGCATGCTCTTCTTGTTGTAGATGTCAATGGCCTGAAATTGGGCCTGATCGAGGTCATAGATCTTCCCCAGAGGACAGGCATCAGAAGCAAAGAAATGCCCAAACTTGGCCAGGTTGACACCATTGCGCAAACTCTCCTCCAGCTCGGTTGTAGGGGACAGCAGCTCCTGCAGGCAGGCCTCCATCCAGTGCTTGGCTTCCTCCAAGTGGCAGAGATACTGGTAGGCCACGTGTAAAGTACCATAACGATGCCTGCTTCATAATAAGCAACTCAATATTGTAATACAAAAAGCAGTGATTTATTAACAGCTTCATTAGGCATTCTTCATTAGGCATTTCTTATTCGCAGCCATCTTTTTTGCTTTCTTTAGCTGCTTTTGAACTTTGCCCGTGTTTCTGTCCTCCCTTCAGCCTGTCATAAATCATGTTATCCAATAGCTTCATTCATTTTAACCCAGCTACCGTAATCTGAGATCCGGCTCCGCTGCCGCTCTGCATGGAATTGACATGCAGAGAGTTGACATCATGTTCTGCTGTCGCTTCTCTTCCATCTCATCCGCCGTGAGATGCTCATAACCTGAAGGAGCCTGGCCATGCTGCACCATTGCTATCCCTGCCTAGTGTTGGCTTTTCTTGAGTTTATCACATCTAGAAAAAATGCTTTAATAACTGTTGTGCTTGCTAAAGAGAATATTGTTGTTTCCTGTAATGATTTGGCATAAAATAAAGGCGCTTGAACCAGAGGCTTGTCTTTATTCAGCAGCAGCCATCTTAAAACTACTTTCTGCCCCAGATGACATCATTTAAAAGTTTACTGTTTCCTAACCTTCTTAAAGAGCTAGGCATAACAATTGAACTTGAAATATAGCATAAAACATGCACATCATTACATCTCCTATCTCAATTTCTGTGATATTTGGCAATACAAAAAGTTGTGGGTGGCAAGCTGCATCAATTTTATTTTAATCTGCATTACACTGAGCAGAAAGTGTGATGGCTTAGATTTGTATCAAAAAGATGATATTGTAGTTACTGCAAGGAATGTAACAGCGGCTGTGCCTTCATTGATAATCAGCATGAAAGGGCACTTTGGTTGTGCATGATGCAGACTGGAGTTTGAACGTTGACCTTCATTGCAGTAATTAGCAGGCTGTTTGTGTTATGTGTTGCATGCGTCAGTCTTCTTTCAACAACTCTTTGCTTTAGGATCCATCCTGTTTTGTATCTTCTTTGGAGACAAAATGAAGTATAAGCTTAGCTGAAAGCAAAAGCAAATGGCCAACAGTTTTACTGAATAGAAAAGAGAACTAAACAAAATGAAACCAGGAGAGATAATTCCCTAAGAAGGGCTGCATAAATGCAAAAAAGCGCAGTTAATTTTTTATCTTTTTTCCCACCTGGTTTTTTTATTTTTAGAATAGCCATGAGAGGCTTTCAAATTTTCAAATTCCTTATCTCCTTGTTGGCTTGTTAGAGCCCAGAACTCAACATTATTTTGCTAAAACTGGATAGACAATGAGTAGCCCACCTGATTTTGTTGAACTTCTAGCCAACAAAGCCAAAGTTGAGCGATGCTGGTAATTTTAGTCCAGCATGTTTCCTCCAGGACAAGCCATGACAATATGAGGTAGGTCTTCATCTTTCAAATTATATATATTATGTAATCTACTGAGGTGATGTTGCTGGCTCTTCCCTTCTATAGACACCCATGGTCCATTAGTAACTAGAAGGCCATAGATTGAACCAAAGCAGGGGTACAGTATTACTTTTTTGCAGAAATTTTAATTTGATTTGCAGAAATTTCATTTCTCTGTCAACATGTATAGGTAAATTTTCATTTTAAAAAAAGCCAAGTTGGCCAGTTGATTATGGATTGAAAATCCAGACAATAGATAACATGGGTTATGCCAGTGCAGGCAGAAATGACCTTTTGGTTTGTCTTTATGCAGGAAAAAATCTATATACAGAACATAGAATAATAGGGATGGAAGGGACCTTTAAGCTCTTCTAGTCCAATCCCCTGCCAATGGCAATAGATCCTATATCATTCCAGACAAATAGCTGTCCATTAGTGGTGGGTTTTAAAAAAAATTGAACCTACATGTGTTCTCTCTCTCTCTCTCTCTCTCTTTCTCTCTCTTTCCTTCCTTTTGTCTCTCTGTCCCTTTTTTTTCTTTCATCTCTCTCTCACTTTTTCTTTCTTTTTTCTTTCTTTCTTTCTTCCTTTCTTTCTCTTTCTCTTTCTGTGTGAGTCTGTCTGTCTGTCTGTGTATGTGTGTGTGGCTCTTTGCCTCTCTCTCCCTCCCTCCTTCCCTCTGTGTCTCTCTATGTGATTCTCTCTGTGTGTCTGTCTGTCTGTCTGTCTGTCTGTGTGTATCTCTCTCCTCCCTTCTTCTGTGTCTGTGTCTGTCTCTCATTCCCTCTCTCTCTCTGTGCCTCTGTCTGTCTGTCTCTATCACACACACGCACATAGACACAGAAACAGACACACACACACATACTGTGGTCACCTTGTTGAGTGTTCCAATCACATTTGAAACACTCAACAACTGGCCTGTATTCATGGTTTTTTGCAGCATTCTGCAGACATGGGGGCAAAATATATGGTTAAAAGTATCTGGCAGCGGCGTTCTTCCCTGGGGGACTCCGCAGAACATCCCAAGACCAATGGCTCTGGGATGAGGGACGGAATCTTCGCTGCGGGCCAGTAAAGCTTCATCCACCAGAGGCAGCAGGACCAAAACCCCTCTCCCAACAGGCCCTTCCTCCCTCTGAAGGCAAGGGACCCAGGTAGACCTCACTACCTCTGGCTTCCTTCTGAGAGTCTCCACTCTCCGGGGCTGTAATTGTACAGGCTGTGTGTGCATGCTTATGTTTTCCACGGGGGTGACAGATGGGCTCCGGAATCGCTCCATGCCTTGGAAAACATAGGCACGCGTGGGCAGCGGGGCAGCTGGGACAAAGGGAGTACAACCCACACGGTTTGTTCAAACAGCAAAAGAAGGGACAGGAAAGGAGTTCGGCTGTTTGAAAAGCCCCACTTGGAACTCCTCTCCTGTTCCTTCTTTTGCTGTTTCTACATGCTGAGCGGTTCGCGCTGCCTTGTCGGCAAGGGTGCTTTGCAGTGACAGGGGCCAGGAGCGGTACCAGCGTTCCTGAAAGTTAATTACTTCCGGGTTCACTGACCAACCAGTCCACGCGAACCAGGGCGATTCGGGAGGAACTCACCCCTGCTACCACAACTTCCAGTGGTAAGCCATTCCATTGATTAATTGTTCTCATTGTCAGGAAATTTCTTAGTTCTGGGTTGGATCTCTCTTCAATGAATCCCACCCATTGCTTCTTGTCCTGCCTGCAGGTGCTTCGAAGTATAAGTTGACCACTTCTTCTCTGGGACAGCCCCTCAATTCTAGGAAGATTACTATCACATCACCCCTACTCATTCTTTGTTAGACTAGGTATACCTAGTTCCTTCAGTTCTTCATTATATCGTGTAGCCCCTAAACCTCTTACCATTCTTGTTGCTCTTCTCTGTATTCTTTCTGAGGTCTCAACATCATTTTTGTACCTTGTGTCCAGAATTGGACCTAGTATTCCAAGTGTGGCCTCACAAGTGTAGTATAAAATAGTATTATCACTTCACAAATCTTCATAGAAGAGTGTTGTTTTACTTCCCTTGCAAAGGGAAGTTCTTTTTTTACTTTTGGAAAAAGACAGCCATTCTTGGAACAAATCAGTTGCCAGGGGAAGATATAACTCTCCCAAACTTATCCCATCACGTGTGATGCATGGATTTGCCATATGGTTAGGGAAAAGAAATAAGGGTATGTTATACTAATGTAACATTACTTTGAACCTCAGAATTTAAGAACTATCCTCCTTTTTTTACCTGTTTGCTAGTTAATTCTTGTATACAGAGATCATAATGCTTAGATTCCTGTGCTTTACTTTCAGTTTTGTCTCATTACCTTGTTTCTGTATCCCATTTCAACTAATTTGGATGAATCCAACCCAATAAAATTAATAATATTAACAATAGTTTGCAGAAGGAAAATGTTATCGAAGGATGGTTACCAAAACACTTCTTGTCTATGGAGATTCTCAGTCATCTAGGTCTGAAAAAGTGCCTTTCAGACAAATGTTATCTTGTACTTTAAACCAGTTCTTTAAGCGCAGTCAACATTCTCATGAATTCAGGAGGAGATTCCAACCTCAAACTGGTATGCTAAAGGTCACATTGGACAAATAGTAATCAGTTCAAAGAAGATCAAATAAAGGATGGAATCTTGTGATATACCCTTCAGTAGAGATGTCAACATCCAAGTTATCTTATGAGATATTTTTTACTTACAAGAACCTATAGTACTAGAGGATAAGTTAGATCACCACTCCAGTCATTATCAAATCAGAAGGCTATGGGAACTGATGCAATCCCCTGAAATATCATAAGTAACAGAAAAAGAATCAGTCAAAGTTCTAACCAAGTTTCTCAGTAAATCTGGAAAACAATAAAGTAGCCCACTGACTGGAAGAGGTCAATCTACCGTACTTCAAATACCAAAAAAAAGCATGGAAACTATTGTACAACATCCTTAATTTCACTTGCTAGCAGAATAATACTTAGGATTGTCCAACACTGATTACAGACCTTCAGGGAAAAAGTGATGCCAGAATTTAATGATGGCTTTAGAAAAGGTTGAGGAATATGAGACATTATTGTTGATGATACTGGATAACTGAGACAGTCAAAGAATACTAAAAAGTCCATGTCTGCTTCATTGATTATAGAAAGGCTTTTGATTATATCAAATACATCAAGGGATGGAATGTACTTGAAAAAAATGGGAATATCAGAACATTTCATTGTCCTAATGCAAAATCCATATACAGGTCAAAAAGCCAGAGTATCAATAGAAGATGGTGAAACAGACTGGCTCCAGGTCAGGGAGGGAATAAAAAAAATAGGACTAAAATTACAGTAAATGTAAAGATGACCAAACTTTTGACAACAGGCAGAAGAATCAACCGTAGAAGTGGCAATGAAGTTATTGAAATAGTGGATAGCTTGTCTTTTAGGATCAATCATCAACAATAAAGGAACAGAGTCAAGAAATATGCCACAGATTAGCACTTGGTACAGTAACCACAAAACCATTATAAAAAATGTTCAGATGCCATGATGTGTCTATGTCTACAACAATCAGAATAATGCAAACTTGTGGAAGCAAAAGTTGCCCTTTTAAAAGGCAGAATAGGAGTATTGCTACTTTTGAACATTGTTTTGTCAGGAGCCTTCTTCATTAAACAAATAGATCCTCAAATAAATCAACCCAGAATTTTCACTTGAGGCACAAATGACCGGGCTCAAATTATCCTACTTCAGGTACATTACCCAAAGGCATAGCTCTCAGGAAGAGGCTCTAATGTTGGGAAAGCAAGTAGCATCATGTATGGATTCAGTTACAATAGTCAGAGATACACCTACCATGTTAGGGACAGTTGAGGGTGTTTCAACACCACAATGATGACAGTCATTCTTCCTGCTGGCTCCTGCCAAAGTCAGTGGGGAAGCCAGCAGGAAGTCACAAATGGTAATCATGTGACTGGCAGATGCAGGATTTACCTAACGCCAGCAACCAAAACTGCCACAACTGTCATCACAAGTCAACATAGTCATATAACATCACACTCTAGGATCCTATCACTTAGTGAAAGAGTTATTGATTTCAACTCTTATTGAGTTGAAGTTTACCCAATATCAGGGGGTTTTTCCCCCTTAGTTAAACACATCACACTACCGCAATTATTCTGCGAAGATCACTTGTAACAGGTTGGGGCAGCGTTAATGAGTAACTGCTGCCAAGTGAAAACAGTTGTGCCAAAGGAACAACCCTATACAATTTGCTGCTTCTCATACATAAAGAAATAATTTTGATTGAATGAATATAACTTAAGCATAAAAGTGATATTTTCTCACGAATTTTATATAGGACCAGCACATTTATTTTGTTATATAGGAAAAGCTTTCTTTGAGAATGCAGGATCTTTCTTTTCCTCTAAATGTGTTCTTCCCCTAATGTAATACATGCTGTCATCTGTCAGCCATTCCCCTCTGGTTTCTAGACAAGTCAAACTTTGCACAAAAGAAATAAGTTTGACATCAAAACAAGGAGAAGGTACTATCAGAGCACTTCAGCCTTCCAAAATATTCCATTACAGATCTCAAAAATATCCATCTTGGAAAAAATAAATTTCCCCAGCATGATTGATTGAGAGATTGCTGAACACGCATCAAAAAGTTTCAGGCTACACCATGCGTATCCAGAGTTCTTTGTAAACCCTTTGTCTTAAGAAGCAAGCTGTTCCATATTTGAGAATCTATTTTAAATCTAAAGCTAAAAGAGCATTTATCGTTTAAGCCATGCCTGCAGTTGTTTATGTACTTAGGATGTACGAAGATGGGCAAATAAACGTTTCAGCCTATGAAATGTTATGTTATCATGCATGCCTGAATTCTCTGCCATTAGGAAATATTCAGACAAATGAAGCAGAGCTTACCTCAAGGCTCAGGTTGATTATTCTTATGGCAGTTTTTCACATGTGCTAGCAATTATGATATTGCTTGGTCAGTCCATTCTCTGATAGTGGCTGGTTGCAATGAACTGATATACTGCTGTCAGCTCAGCTAGTACATGCACACACCATAAATTAGAATAATATGGAATGCAATGAAAGCAAATAAACCACTTGTAGTTATTTGTGATGGAAGTAATTCATAGCACATATAAGAAAAAAATTAAATAGTGTTTATATTGAAGGACTATTTACCAGAAAAATTGGTTTATTACGATATTTATTAAAGGCTCTAATTGTATGGCACTATTCCTTAGTGGGCATTTATTTTCCTTTGGCTCACATAATTAAAAGGAAAGCACCTATGTTCACCATCCCTAACAAAACTAGTATGATCAATAGGAAAAGCTATCTGTGAAAAAGAATGATGAAGGAAATTATTGGTATGGGGAGGATTTTATTCACGATGTGTTTAACAAAAAAAAAACACCCTGATATTGGATAAACAGTTCTTAGAACTACTACCTGTCTCCTGAGATATGTTTGCTTATTTAAAAAAGCATTTAAGTTTGCACACTTACAGAATAGTACAATCAACATAGCACCTCTCTTCAGGTTTATAATCTAAAAAGGCACAGCACGGATGGAAAAAGAGCGAGAGGAAAACTCGGGAACCTCTAGTTAATGTATCTTTATTCTCATAATTCCTAGCTAAGGTGGAAATCTACTTAGGTAGCCAGATTGTCACAATTGACCTCATAGCATACAGTTCCAACGGCTTCTGTGATGAGAGCATACTAGGGTCTTAAATCCAACTGATAAGAGCAATAGAAAGCAGAGATAAGAAAAGAGGAAAAATCTTGCCCTGCTTAGTTCAAGCATGTGGTTCCTGCAACTAGATGTCTAACACACTTGTCATTGTGTCCTTATTGGTGTTCAGAAGGATACTGTTTAGTTACTGACATCAAAACCAGTGCCCTTTACTAGCACTTTTTGCAATATTTTTGCAATACACTCCGAAAGTGTCTTGCATGAAGTCAACATTTTCACAGAATATTGAAAACATTTATATTATTTATGATCAGTCACAATCTGCTCAGATCCCCATGGGCAAAGTAGCACTGCTGAATTTGGGACAAGCACTGCTAAAAAAAAATATTGCCCCAATGTGCCTCATTTTACATTTGTTAACTCTGAAATGAATCCATTCTGAGTCTAGAATTTGAAGAGATTCTCCTGCACTTAGCCCAATTTTGTTTTAAATATGCCGAGAGTAATTTGAGCATTAACTGGTCATCCTGATCCAATTTATGAAGGTAATTCAAATTAGGAGTGCCATAGAGCTGTAGTAATGCTTCTGCTTAAAGCAAACTAAATATTATTTGCATAGTCATGGGAGAAAGTTCTGAAAAGTGACATAGAAGGCTGCAAAACTGGAAGGAAGAACAGGAAACATCTATTTAACTCTTTCTGAGAACTATTTTCCTACCATAATCAATTCCAAAAGCCCTCTCCATTGGAAATTTTAATGAAGAAATTTCTGGCAAGTATGGTGACACATATCCTAAAAGCAGGAGTATAAGCCAGATAGGATATATATATCTCAAAGATAGCATGTGGAATAAATTAGGCTGGGATTTTACACATAGGGGAGAGTTAACTATTTTTCCTATGCAAATAATACAATGTCTTCCCAACCAAATAGTAGCCATAAAGGGAAAGATATTAATTTGCACCACACATTCCAATAGAATCTCCTGTTTAATGTCTTAACAGTAAGAATTTAGATACACAGACAACAGCACGAAAACACAGTAATTATATTTATTTATTTATATCCCCACCTTTATTTTTACAAAAAACTCAAGGCAGTGAATATATCCAACACACTTTCTTCATCTTATTTTTCCCCACACCAGCATCCCTGTGACGTGGGTTTGGCTGAGAGAGAGTGACTGGCCCTAAGTCACCCACCTGGCTTTCATGGCTAACTCACGTTCTTCTGCTCTCTAGGCTGGTGTCTTAACTATAACACATAAGGGGGGAAAAACAGGCATATTCTTAAAAATATAGGTACATGTTTAAAAACAATCAAACAAGAAATCTAATATACCATGTTGATGTAGCAAGAAAAAAAATGTGATAGTTTGAACAAACTATCATAGCAAAATTGTTCCTGGGTGGATTTCTTGAGTCCAGCTTAATGTGCTTACCGTAATAAAACAGATAGACTCAAGGTCTGTTGAAACTAAAAATCATACCAACTTTTTAAAAACTGCAATGAACCCCAATAAGAATTTTGCATAGTTGTAAGCCAATGTAATTGATGTAGTTACATCAAAACCAACCCAAAAGGCTTCACGTATGTCAGTCTTAGTGGTATTATTTTTTTTGCTTTCTGTTGCTAAGGATTCAATCCCTTTTAAGCTTTTTACATGCTATAGAGTAAGTTTAGATATGATTATGTATGTATGTATGTATGTATGTATGTATGTATGTATGTATGTATGTATGTATATATGTATATATATGTATTTAGTGTCACAACCCCTGCATGTCCAAATATGGGAGGAAGCATACTGCTTTCTTTCTCTGTCTATCGGCTCGTCACAAGACACCATCATGACAGAAAGCCATTATTTTTACTGTTGCCTTTGTTACATTTGTTACATTTGTGTTGCAAACACCTCTAGAATATAGATATATATATATTCTAGATATAGATATATATATATTCTAGAGACTGCAAAGCAATCATTGTGAATATGGCTTAATATTAGATCTTGCACACAGGAAAATATTTTAAATTCATAAAAATCTTTATGAACTTCATCTGAAATGTTGGTTTGCTTTATTCTATTTTTTTTTTTGCTCCATGGTGACCACTCTTGACATGAAAATTTGTTTTTCATTTTTTGTTTAGTAGCAAACAGTAATTTGTGATTCTTAGGAATATGCAATTCTTGAACTTTTGTATTACTCATGAACTTTTGGGGATGGAAGCAACCTGGTTTGCCAGATTTAGAATTAATGATATATTTTGACCCAGAGTTCCCCAAAAGACACCTCAAACAAAAACAAAATTATGATTTTCCAGTTACATTCTAATGGGTCATGAGAAATGGTCTTGGCATCTTCTATATTTTTTGCTTACAAAGATTCTGATATAATTATGCTTTACAAGAATAATTGAATTGCTTTCTGTCAGTATATAAACATCTAAAAGGTCCATATAATAATCCTGACACCATTTGAAAAACTATGTGTTAGATCTGCATACCAAGATCCAATCATCAGTATAAGACAACAAAGCAAATATAAATAAAGAAGCTCAAGTCCCTTTTATAGCAATATTAAAATTTCCATTGTTTATTCTAAAGGAAAAGACCTCCCAAAAAGACAATGGTGGAAAGCAGGTGCTTGCCAAAGGGGTTCAGCACTTAGCTATGGAGGGTAGGGAGGGAGTGGGGATGGGGGCTAAACCACATTTTCTAAGCTGCCAAGCAAAATATTTTCATTCATGAGTTCACCCAGCCTAAACATGTATCTAATCCTCTAAAACTGACAGCAGCTCAAAAAGCCAACCATTCACTTCAAAGGAATAAGGAACTGGGGATTATTAGCATTATCAGTTATCAAGAAATGACCATTGGCTTTAGGGGCAAAAAGCTCCACCCACCCACTTAGCAAACCAAGGAATTGACTCTATGTAACATTGTTAAAAGGATGGAAAATCCGACTCGCCCAGTTCTGTCTCATTCAGCGTCAAGGATTCAACAAAAGGACTGCCAAAAAACCATTATAATAGGCAGGGAAAGTAGTGTAGTCCACATAAGGCATCTTATGTGAACATTTTCAAAATTAACAATTAGGGGAAATATTATTTGTAATGTGTAAATCCCTATCCCCAACTAGAACTAGAATCCCTATCCTTAGAACAGTATGGCCATTAGAAAAAACCAAGGCATTTATTTTCTAGTATTCTGATGAGCATATAAAAACCCCTGACATGTCTGGCCACAGTCTTATTTTCCTACAGCCACAAATGAACAAAATTCTTCCAAGCATTTGGCTAAATGTATCATCTTTACAGTCAAAAACAAGAGAACTATCCTTCTGTCCTTTCAGTTCTGGCTGACTTTTAAGACTGGGAACACTTAGAGGAATTGGGAATTCAACTAGCATAAGATAAGTATAAAATTCACTGACCTTATTAATGGATTTGGTAAGTAACAAAATGATATTTGAACAGAGTTAAGCAGTTAGGAAAATGTTATTTCCTTTCTTATACTGTATTTAGCTTTAAACTGTGACAGCAACATATCCACAAGAAAAGCAATGCAGAAAGTGAATTACAAAATAAATCCTTTTGTTTCTTCTGAATCACTAGAAATGTGAAATTAATTAAATAGACATTTGCAGCGCAGTTGGGCTCATTTGCTTCTGAACAATGCTTGAACCTTGAATACATCTATTTAAGAAATAATTGTTTCAATGAGGCTATTGCCCAAGAAGTTGCATATAAACTTAATGACTTCTGACTGTACAGCACGAATTGCGGGAAATAAAACATGAATGGATCTAGGATCTGGAAAAGATTGGGAAAGATCTAAGAAGGATGAAATAAAGATCTAAATACAACAAGAAGTGTGAAGGTGCTTCCCAACTAAGCTTTCACCTAACTTCACCTAAAAATCACCTAACTTCGTTTGTTAGGAGAGTTTAAGTTTAAAGAAAAGTTTCAGTGTTTATAGTAAGATTTCAATTTTTTTTCAACTATTTCAACTAAATAGTTTTTCAACTGCCATAGAAGAAGTATTAAAGGGCTGCTTCTATTTTTACCAGATAAGTGCTTTCTGAAGAATAGGGAACATTTACACTGAAATTATGAAATATCAGAAAAATGTCTTCCTCCCTGAAATTAACAGTGTATGGATAACTACACCAATTATCATTTTTTTGAAAATATTAAAGAGAGCACAGAATGGAATTCATTCACCTACGTATGGATTTATTCTATTTTATATATGCATAAAGAATAGTCACTGTATCAACTTCCAGCCAATAAATTATGGAAAGACAATTTTAATGTTTAAGATTATCATTTGTATAATGTGGAATATGTTTGTGTTTATTTGCATGATACAGTGATTGATCTACTCTAATCTATTTTACCTTCAAATGATAAAAAAAATACAAAGAAGTAATAACAGTAAAAGCTGAGTCATGTCTCTGTGTTTAAGGACTCTCCATAACAGGCACTGTAACTCTTTCTCTGTAATTTAATTATCTTGACATATTATATAATTTTATTTCTAAATACAGTATATCTAAATTGCACCTGAAAGTTTAACATATTAATACATACATTTTCTTGCATTCTACAATTCCTGCAAAATAAGCAAATAATTTCTCCATTTTCCTTTTTTCAGATCCTAAATTGAATTTCTCCCAGTTTCACCATTTGGAGCTTATTGGGATTTTTTTGGCTGTGCAAGGCAGGCATGAAATCTTCTTACCTTTGCTACCGGTTTGCAACCGGGAGCTCATGCACGACGCTTCTGTGCATGCGCAGAACCTTCTGCACATGCGCAGAGCATCCGTGATGACACCTGGGCAGGTGGATGGAGCCTCTCACCAATGCTATTACAGGTTTGTCCGAACCAGGACAAACCAGCAGAATACAACTTCTGGTACAAAAGGATGAGAGTCAGAGTGACCTATTCTATCTCCATATGATTTCATTTCTTGGCTGTCCTGGAACTTAGACAGAAGATCCACTATGATGGGAATGAGATGGCCTCAGGCTTATGGGAAAGCAAACATGGTTTACTGGCCTTTGTGTCTTTGAAATTTTGCTGACCATTGATTAACAATAGTTTCATAAGAAGAAAGGGGAGGAGGCTATATCAATGCCCCATCCAAAATTATCCTTCACTCCACTGCCTTGCCTTGAAAGATGTGTAAAATCATAGTTAAAATATTAGTTTTCAAAACTTCAAAACAAAGATAACACATTCATTAAAACAATGCCTGCTAGAAGCCCTGAGTGGCTCAGTCATTAATTTTAAAAAAACCAGGGCCTTAAATTAGTTTATCTTATCAATGAAATTATTCCGGAAGGGGGAGCTCTGTGCCCACATCGTACTTCCTTTTTATGATTCAGTTGGGTGGTAAAATATAAAAATATATCTACCAAATGTCCTTGCCATTCATGAGCTGTTGGCCAAATTCCTTTTCAACATAGTCTATATAGAATATTGTTCTTACAAACACTAGTTTTCAGAAGACAAATACAGAAAGGAGATGTCAACGCCCAATAATCCTTTGCCCACTTCTTTCTGCGTTGGCTGACTTACCTTCCTATCCAAACAAATATATAGCGCTCTACAATCTGGATGCAATTTTTAAGAAATCCACCCACCTGTGAAAAATAGGAAGGGAAGCTACACATCAATAATTGCCTTATTGTTGCATTGCCAAAAAATAGCATCTTCTATAAAGCAGAATTCATGAGTCACAAGGCTTTATTGAAATAAATGTCAGTTGTCAAACGTACAGTTTAGAGATGATCTACAATACAATTTATTTGTCCAATGTCAGGAATGTGTATTATGATTAGCTCTGCGAACAGGATATTTTGAAGCTGAAGCTGCTTCATGAGATACTGTGTTCCTGTATTCTGGTCAGATACTTGGCTCAGGTGAGACTGTATAAATGGTGTCAGGTGCTTGAAATTTTGCCAAAAGACAGATGCCAATCAAGAACTTTCTGTTGTACTTCTAAAAGTACACTAGCAATATGTGAAGGAAAGTTTTCTTAATTGTTGGGGGAAGAGGAGTATTGAGCCTTACAACAGTGACTGGAGATTATTTGTTGAAATAGATTAAATCTTTTCTCATTGTCTGATCCATTTTTATCTATTAAATGCATTATACCAATTGTCTATTTTACTATATTGTCCTTTTGCATGTTTAATCCAAGACTCTATTTTGACATTGGCACTAACCATTATAATCTAAATCCAAGTGTCTGAAAACATTGCATGACAGTTATAAAAAGCAATGCAGGTTAAAAAAAATGTAATACTGAAAAATATGCAGAGCAATAACTAAAATAACTCAGAATTTTACTGTATACAAATTATACTAATGTTCTGAAATTTAGCAGAGAAATGTTTATCTCAACTGTTAAAAAGTCTTCATTTTTATTATTAGCTCTCTAGCACTTAGCATAATTTACAAATCCTATCTCATGCTGCTAGAATGTTATGTAGGGGAAACCTGAGAAATTGAAGCTTGACAGATTCATGCACCCAACACTGTTTTATTTATTTTTATGCTATGATAGAATAATATTTCCTGTCTTTCCAACAATATGAATCTAAATTCTAGGGATTTCAACAACCAATTGGCACTATAGATGCCAATTAAGGGAAAATCAGTAACAAAATCTTAAATAGGAGAATGAAAATTTAATTTACCATGCCTGCATTATTTCATAAAGAATTTTAAAATTCTCCTTCTAGGAGTCTTATATCAATCTGAGGTGATTAATATCAATCTCTTTTCACAATCTTGATAAAGATACTAATTCTCAATTATCAGATCTGACAGAAGTTTCAAGGAACCAGCAGTTAACTTATATACAGGACATTTTACAAAGTCTCTTTAAAGAAGGAAAAATGAGAGGATGCTAGAATGGAAGACTGAAAAATGCCAATTTTAAGAAAATAAAGCATTAAGCATTTGGCTGTAGGACTTTCTAATTCCATATTTTTAAATTTCCGTAGCCAAGTCACATTTCATGCCCTTAAATAGATCTTCCATTTTAGGGAAATGTATCACTTACATTTCTAAATAAGCAACCATTAGCTTTTGGGAAAAGTCAAGGTAGCACATAATAAGAAATAAAGTCCCAGTTCTGTTCCACCCACAAATAAGAACTATGCATTCTAAACTGGGTATAGGTATAATATTTATTATCTACATACTATGGTATGTATAGGAACACATCAACTAGATACATAAAATTCAGCACATATACTCCCATATTTCTGGATTTTATTTTTATTTTATTACACTCACGCAAGGATATGCAGGAAAAGAGAGTCTTTATTGATATAAAGTCAACCGTTGCAGAATAATATTTCCAACATTTATTAAGTAGAGATGTGATTGTTGTTACAGGAAAGTCTGCCAGCTACCTACCATAGGAACAGTTTGATAGTAAAACCAATTACTAGGAAGGTGGTCAGCTTTCCTTCACTGAATATGTTTAAGCAAAAGATAGACAGTCATGTGTCAAACAGGCTCTAATTTCAATTCCTGTTCTGAGCCAGGGGCTAAATGTGTTGGTTGTTTGTAGATTTCTCGATTCCTTCCAGCTGTATGCTCTTGAGGCTCTTGTGCTCAGTCAGATGCAGGTGTGTGACTCATAAGCACAATCACTCAAAGCAGGGAGGCTCCAAGATTACAGAAATGTAATTTCTGTAAAAATTAAATTACATACAGCAAGAAGGATTTAAATTATTTAAAAGAAATAGACCAAATAAAAGAGGAAGTGGAGTTGCACTATATATAAGAAATAACTACATCTCTACAGAAATAGAGCACAACAATGATGAGAACTATCTTGAATGTATTTGGGTCAATATTAAAGGTTGGTAGGGAAATGACATTGCCATAGGTCTATACTACAGGCCATCCAACCAAGCAGAGGAAGTAGATGAACTTTTTGCTAGTCAGGTAACTAAGGTATGTAGGAAGCACACCACAATAGTAATGTGAGATTTTAACTACCCTGACATCAACTGGGAAACAAACTCTGCACCAAGTGGAAGATCCAAAAGGGTCCTAACTAACCTAACAGACAACTTTGTATCCCAAAAAGTAGAGAAGGGAACAAGAGGATCAGCCATATTGGACTTAATTCTCACTAACAGAGAGGAAATGATAGAAGGTGTTGAAGCCATAGGAACCCTGGGGGCAAGTGACCATTCAATATTGGAATTCAACATTATGCAAACACACGTAGTAGAACAAAGTCAAACTAGAGTCTTGGATTTTAAGAGAGCTAATTTCAATAAACTTAAAGAGAGCTTGGGAAGAATTCCATGGATGAGAATTCTTAAGGGGAAAACAACTCAAGAAGCTTGGGAAATTTTGAAAAATGAGATTACAAAAGCCCAGTCTAGCACAATACCAATGACGAAGAAAAATAACAACTCCCAAAAGAAACCAGCATGGCTGCATAAAGAACTCTGACAAATTGAAAGACAAAGAAGTTAAGTATAAAAAGTGGAAAGAGGGGGACATAACTAAGGCAGAATATCAGCAAATAGCCTGAGCCTGTAAAGATGAAGTAAGAAAAGCTAAGGCTCACAATAAAGAAAGGCTTGCATTTGATAAGGTAGACCATAACCTACTACTATATAAAGTAGAAGAATGTGGGTTGGATAGCATCACCACCAGATGGATCCATAACTGGCTGATCAACCGCACTCAATGTGTACTCCTCAATGGAATTGCATCTACATGGAGGGAAGTATGCATTGGAGTACCCCAAGGCTCTGTTTTAGGCCTAGTACTCTTCAACATCTTCATCAATGATTTGTATGAGGGAATAAACGAGGAACTCATCAAATTTGCAGATGACACCAAGCGGGCAGGAATAGCCAACACTCCAGAAGACAGGCTTAAGATACAGAAGGATCTTGACAAACATGAACATTGGGCACTATCTAATAAAATGAAATTCAATGGTGAAAAGAGTAAGGTTCTACATTTAGGCAAGAAAAACGAAATGCACAGGTACAGTAGGGAACTTGGAGTCTTAGTGGACAACCATTTAAATATGAGCCAGCAATATGCAGCAGCTGCCAAAAAAGCCAACACAGTTCTAGGCTACATAAACAGAGGGATAGAGTCAAGATCACGTGAAGTGTTAATACCACTTTATAATGCCTTGGTAAGGCCACACTTGGAATACTGTATTCAGTTCTGGTCGCCACGATGTAGAAAAGATGTGGAGACTCTAAAAAGAGTGTAGAGAAGAGCAACAAAGATGATTAGGAGACTGCACACTAAAACGTATGAAGAACCGGGTATCTCTAGTTTAATGAACAGAAGGACTAGGGGAGACATGATAGCAGTGTTCCAATATCTCAGGGGTTGCCACAAAAAAGAGGGAGTCAAACTATTTTCCAAGGCACCTGAGGGTAGAACAAGAAGCAATGGGTGGAAACTAATCAAGGAGAGAAGCAACTTAGAACTGATGAGAAATTTCCTGACAGTTAGAACAATTAATCAGTGGAACAGCTTGCCTTCAGAAGTTGTGAATGCCCCAACACTGGAAGTCTTTAAGAAGATGTTGGATAGCGGTTTGTCTAAAATGGTTTAGGGTTTCCTGCCTAGGCAGGGGGTTGGACTAGAAGACCTCCAAGGTCCCTTCCAACTCTGCTATTGTATTGTATTGTAAAGTGTTCAATTTTTGTTATACATACATACATACATACATACATACATACATACATACATACATACATACATAGATACACAGATACATACACACACACACACACATGCACACGGGCACACAAACATACACACACGTGCACACACACGTACACACACACACACACACACACACACACACACACACACACACTATTCACATGGAACAGAGCAGAAAAATTGATTCCATTGCCAGGTCTCAAATCCTGCAACAAGACAGAAAAAGAATCAGAGATATAAACTGGGCATAAAGACAGAACCAGAGAGGTAAAAACAGGATATAAAAATTTGGGCACCAGCCCAACTGACAAATAGAAGCCTGAACCAGCAGTAAGTAGGGTGAGCCTACCTGGGAGTTTAGACCTCAAAGGAAGGAGGACTTTAAGCCACAACATTTTTAAAATGAGGAAACAGATTATCAGGTTTTGCAATCAACTGATTACCAGGACTTGCCAAATCCTTTAAAAGCATTCCCAGCCCACCAAAACTGTTTTAGGGGAGCGACATTTTCAATTTGGATTTTGAGATGATTCTAAGTTTACAAGGGAGTGTTATGACTTCCAAAGGGGAGCGTCTTCGCTGTCTATTAGAAGGGACTGAGCATCTCTTAGCAATTTTAACAGAAATGATGGGGGTTGGCTACATTCTTCCATAAATACCGATCTACGCACAGCTTCATGTTTTGTAAATGTTAAGCTGGATTCCAAGCTGAATAGATCCATCCCCATCTCCATTCTGTTTTTTGTTTTTTTAAAACGTCCAGCAAATAGCAATCCTTTTAAAAAGTTACAGGAACAGCCTCAAATCAAAGGACTTCTTTGAAGTTATTTACTTTTGTGAAATGTCTGCAATCTTCCTCGGCAAACTAATTCTCTTCCCCCCACCCTCCAATTCTATATAACATATCCTTATGCCCTCACCTACACATCTATATCACAGAACTTCACACATTCCTTGAGCATTCATCCCATTAATTTACCACTCAGATTTAATTACTCCTTGTGAGTGTGTGCGTGTGTCATTTTTAGAAGCCTACTAAAGACATAGCTCTTATTCATAATCTTGTAAATGTTTACTTAGCTACACTATATTCGAACAGGTAATCCCAATGTAGCAATTCAATCTGCATCTATATTATTTTTAATAAGCACGAGGTGTGACTCCACGTTTGGGGGATGCAGTTTGATGACATGTGTTTTTCTTTCTTTTTTCTTTTTAAACAAAATATTTATTAACAAATGAGAACAAACTCTCGGTATCACTTCTGTGGCTCCTTCAGACAAACAGCTCTGATTCTCCTCTCATTTATATCTGCTACAGTCTCATTCGGAAATATTTCTTTTAGAATTTTCTCTTTCACTGTCCTCCACTTTTCCTTATCTTCGGGGCTGAGCAATGTCCCTAACAGCTGGCCAATATCACCCCAAGTTGGGAGGTGGGTCTGCATGACAGTTTGAACCAGCTCGATCACCTCTCTTGATTTTTGGAAAATGGACTTTAGTGCTGTTTCCAATTAAGGAGATCAGTCGTAGTGAATGGAGTATATTGGAAAATTGACACAAGTTGTGTTTGGTTTTGTGCATTTAAGACCCTTTGATCCACCTGTCTAAGTGGAGCCATTAAAGTGATTTGGTCTGCCTTACTTCTAGTCCTTCCTGAAATTGGGGATTCTAGACCTGCGCTGGACTCAGTCTCTGTCTTCAGTGGGGCTGATGCCCCTTTTCCAACTGTTTATGTTTATACATCACTACTTTCGATTATGCATAGTCCCACCAATCATCCATCAAGTATGCTTATGCTCATTGTTGTACTTGTACATCATACATTCAAGCACAAATGTTATTCCTTCATTTTTAAGCAGAGTATTCTAAATACTCACTTCATTCATGTACCAATCTTTCATTACTTTCTTATTAAACTATTTATCAATGAGATATCTTTATAATAGTACATCACTACTTACAGTAGAGTTATGCATAATATCACCAATCATCTATCAAATATACATAGATTCATTATTATCCCTATCCTTCATTTTAAAACAAAATATTCTAAATTATTCAATTCATATATATGTCAGTCTTTCATTGTATTGTTAATAATCTATTTAACAACATGATTGTATTATCACTTATCTCCTTCAATTGAAACATAAATAAAACATTTTTCATTTCCAGGTTTTTTTTATCAAGCCACTGATAAAACAAATCCCATATCTTATAGAATTGCTCATCTTGTTCTCTAATTTCAAATGTCAATTTACTTATTTCAGCACACTCCGTTATTTTTCGAATAACTTCCTCCTGTTTTGGTATTGTTTCATTTTTCCAGTTTTTTGCAAATACAATTCTAGCTGCTGTTAAAACGTTTACAATCAGATATTTCAAGTCTTTATTGTAAGTTTCTGGTATGATTCCCAATAAAAAAATCTCTAGTTTAAGGTCTATGTGTTTGTGTATCATTTTCTCCAACCACATGTGAATTTTAGTCCAGTATCTTTTGGCTTCAGTGCAAGTCCACCACATGTGGTAATATGAGCCCAGTGTCTGATGATATTTCCAACACTTTTCCAATTTATTCTTGGACATTCTTGCAATTCTTGTTGGGGGTAGATGCCACCTGTAAAACATCTTCTACAATTTTTCTTTATATGCAGTTGACATTGTCATTTTATAATTTTGAGACCACAATTTCTGCCATTTCTCTAACTCAATCCTATGTCCAAAATTTTTCCCCCAAGCTATCATAGTTTCATTAACTTGTTCCTCTTGTGGTTTAACCTATAATAAATATCCTTATAGTTTTTTAATTACTTTTTAATTACTTTAACAGTACCTGTTAAAATTTTGTCTAGCTCAGTCATTTTGTTGTAAAGACCTTTTGATTTTCTATCGTCATTATATCTAGAGTGTATCTGCACATATGAATACCAATTCATTTCTATTCCTTCTTGTTTCAATTCTTGGATAGATTTGAGTTCATCCTCCGCATTCAATATTTCAACATATCTGTTAGTTCCTTTTATATATTATTGGATATGAAAATACTTCAATGGTTGATATCCAGACTGGAGTTTTTAAGTAATGTAATCTTTTAACCTTTTCCCAATTTAATAGCAAAGCCTCCCTTATATAATGTCTTCTAAAATAACCATGTGCTTTAGTTCCCTTATACCATAAAAAGCATGTCATCCCAACAGTAAATCATGACCCTCTACATTCAATAATCTAGAGTTTTTTAGTGTTATCCACTCCTTAATCCACATCAGATTTGTTGCTTGGTAATATAACTCCCAGTCAGGTAATCCCAATCCTCTTGTTCTAGCATCTTGTACCAATTTGAGTTTTATTCTTGCTTTTTTCCCTTGCCAGATAAACTTCAAAACTATTTTGTTTAGATCTTCAAAAAAGTCCTTGCCCAATTTGATTGGGATTGTCTGGAACAGGTATAAGATTCTGGGTAAAATGTTCATTTAATTGTAGAGATTCTTTCTATCATTGATAGTTGTAGGTTTTCCAATTTCATCAAGTCAGTTGCAATTTGCTGCTTCAGTCTAATATAATTGTCCTCCTTAAGAGTGCTGCATCTAGCTGATAGGTATATCCCTAAGTATTTAACCTTTTTTGTGACTTGAATCTGCAAGACTTCCACCAACTCTTCCTTTTGTCTTAATAGTATGTTCTTTGTCAAAATCTTTGTTTATTTTCAAACCTGCTACTTTTCCGTACTCTTCTATATTCTTTTTAACAATTTGAATGCTATCTCTAATGGGTCTTCCAGAAAAAACCCAAATCATCTGCAAATGCTTGTAGCTTGTATTCTTCTTTTTTAATTTAATCCTTTTATTTCTTCTTTTCTAATCTTTCTGTTTAAAACTTCTAATGTCAAGACAAAAAGTAACGGTGATAGTGGGCAGCCTTATCTCGTACCTCTCTTTATTTCAATAAAGTCTATCAGCTCTCCATTTACCATTATCTTTGCTGTTTGTTTATGATATACCATTTGTATAGTTTGAATAAATTTCTTATCAAAATCCATCTGTTCCAATTGTAAGAACATAAATTGCCAATTCACGTTATTGAAAGCCTTCTGTGCATCAAGAAACATCAAAGCCATTTGTTTTTCGGGATGGGCCTCATAATACTCCAAAGTATCCAAAATCATTCTCATATTGTTTTTAATTTGTCTCTTTGGTAAAAAAAATCATTTTGATCAGAGTGGATAAAACTATTTAGATATTTTTTAAGTCTTTCTGCCAATATAGATGCAAATAACTTATAATCTGAATTTAATAAAGAAATTGGTCTATAGTTTTTGGTTTGTGTTAAATCAGAGGGAGACCTGTATATTTCAAGCATTAGTGGATACCTTACCAAATGGAAAGCACAAGGTGCAGATTCTGAAATCCGCAGCTTTAGGGCCAGAGAGCCACAACAGTAGGGTCCAATTACAGCAGCAAATTGGTCCATTACTGCTTGAGGAAAATGACTGCTGCTAGTAATTACTGCTAATCCACTAATGAGCAATTGTTTGCTGCAAGTTCTTAGAGGTGAGCCTAATAATGTGAATACAGTACAATAGAGTAGCTTCCCATCTCCACCAAAAGACCCTCCTCGCTTCTGCTAAATCAACTTAATTTAATGGATGCTTACTTAGCAAATGTATTGTGAATGTGCTTCATATAGGCCTGTTTTAATAGAAACATGATCTTCTGCAGTTCAGGTTTTCTTCACCTTAAGGCAACTCTGAAAGACAAGAAATCAGGTGCTGATTAATTTGTTGTTTTAGGGCCATTGTATGCATTGGGGCTCTTTTTTGGGAAGGGATGGTTGGCAAGATTTCCAATAGTTTTGAAATCTGTAAGACCAAGGTAGATGAAGCTCGGTAAAGAATTAGGATGTATTTAAATCTGACTATGTTGAATAATACCCTCCCCACCACCACCCTCTTTAAGTTTGCATTATACATGCTGATTTGAAATGAATCCAAGTACAATTTAGTTTAAAAACAAAAATAATAAACCCATAAGCTCATAAAATCAGAAATATTTCCTGCAATAGACCAACCTTTGGGCTTCAACTGAGATCTGGAGCTTTAGTACCCTGAATTAGATGGAAATGAGTGTCAGGGCCAAATCTGGTAATAAAGTTAAAGAAGTCACTTCAAGTGCTTGAGTTCTTTTTGCAAATAAAATTAAAGCATGTTGCACGCTTCTGTAGTTAAACTTCCATGAGTCATCCTCTTCATAGATTGTTCAGCCTACTAAAACACAAGATTCCATTCTATTTATTTTCAGCTTAAGGACATATTTTAAAATGTGGATTAATCCATGTTCCTATTGAAGAAAGAAAATAATAATAACCATTCCATCATTCTTTTAAAAACAAATGGCTATTTTTTGTGAGCCTGCTACCGTTATGCAGAGTCTGCATCCTAATAAGAATTGTTTATTCCTTGGAGGTAGAGTTGCCATATTTTCTGGAATGTGGAATGAATATCCATTGCAACTAAACAGAACTTCAAAAATTATTTGGAAGTGCTTCTGCCTTTATGCTACTCAACTTTAACCTGTTGTAAAATGCTGTGTCCAGTTTAAGAGTTGTATTACCTTGAGTCACTACATTGAAACAATAAAAGGATGGTTTGTGGAACGGCAAAGGTATGTTATATTTTAAGAACATTTGAGCACTTCTACATTATCTTTTCAGTAGCGCACAGCGTTAATACTCAAGCGACAGAAGCAGCAGAAAGATTCATATTCTCTAAAAATAATAGACACAAACCTGTAAAAAATGACAATGGTTGCATCATTAACACCAGAAACCTGATATAGTTTTCCTAACTTGCATTTATATGCCTATCTGAAATAAGTTTTTTTTTTTAACTTGCTTTTTTTCCCCCACAATCAGTTTTCTGTTAATAAAAGGAAGGAGCAAATTTTTCATTTCTGGCAAGATTCCTAAACATTTAGCAATCACACAATAGGCAGAAAATCAGTTAACTAGATTAACCTGGGTTACTACTCACAGTACAATGTGCCAACATTTAAGACTTGAATAAATATTTTTTTCAATAATTTTATTATGGATTATAATTATACTATACAAATAAAATAACACAATTACAAAAACAAGGATATAGGTTTAAGACAAAATAAAAAGTGGGGGAAAGGAAAAAGGAAGTGAAAGATGAAAATAGAAAAAGAAAAAAAGAACCCTCCTCTTTATCCCTAGCAAGTATAATCATCTTTAGGCCAGTCACTCACTCTCCACTCTAGGAAGGAGGCAGCAACCAGTCACTTCTAAATCTGCAGAGATTTATCCAGGTAATAACCAGGATTTAACACTGGCTTGAAGAAACAATAACAACAAAAATCAACATAAAAGGAACAAACTTAATGTATCCTATTAAGTGCTTGGTGTTATATTATGCTTTTTACGGTGATATTACTATTAAATTAAATTTATGTTGATAATTATTGATACAACTCAATATTTTTTTAAATGTATATTGTTATTGTATGTTATGCTGGAAGCTGCTGAGAGTCATATAGCAATCTAGAAACATTGAAAATAAATACATAAATCCTTTCCTCAGTAATTTAGCCTATTCTGCAATGCCTAATTGGGAGATGTTCTGCTAATACAAATTGCTTTTTTTCTTGTTGGCTAAAGCAACAGGCATGCTAATTCCAGGATAATGCTGTACCTATTACTACTACAGTGTGTCTTCTGAGATTGGTCATGAGCAAAGGAACGATGGAGCTATTTATTCAGATTGTTAAATTTATGCCACCACAATATCCATGTATTAGATCTCCCCCCAAATATATAAATAAACTCTGATTCCGAAGATGCATGGCAGTAGAATGATCTGCAATTGATGTAAATAAATGCAAAGACAATCTAGCATGTGGAGATATATATATATATATATATATATATATATATATATATATATATATATATATATATATATATATATATATATATATATATATATATATATATATATATATATATATGTGTGTGTGTGTGTGCTGATAAATAAATAAAGGGAGACTAGTATAGATCTATTTCAAGCTATTTAGCTCTCATCAGCTAGCCATACCCTTACTGGGATTTGAACCTGGGCTATATTGCATACTAGGCAGACATCTTAGCCTTTAGGCCACAGGCTCTTATCCGTTATCAGCGAAGCCAGGGTGAAAGGTATCTATTAGATTTTTCTTCGCTGATAACGGATAAGAGCCTGTGGCCTAAAGGCTAAGATGTCTGCCTAGTATGCAATATAGCCCAGGTTCAAATCCCAGTAAGGGTATGGCTAGCTGATGAGAGCTAAATAGCTTGAAATAGATCTATACTAGTCTCCCTTTATTTATTTATCAGCACAAATAAAAAAACACAAATATAACAAAGGCAACAGTAAAAAAAATATTGGGTTTCTGTCGTGATGGACTCTTGTGACGAGCCGATTGACAGATGATGGAAGCAGTTAGCTTCCTCCCATAATTGGGGCTTACCAGGGGTTGTAAAAATTATATATATATATATATATATATATATATATATATATATATATATATATATATATATATATATATATATATATATATATATATATATATATATATATAATTATTTAACGTGTCAGAGACTCCTGCTTCAAGCAAGACAAACAATTTCAGTACTCTAAAATCAGGAGTGCAAAAACCTGTGCTTACTCAGTCCAATATTTTTAAGGTCTCTTCCTTAAGATCTGCTTTCTTGTAATGATATCTACGTATGTGTTAATGATAATATATGATGAACTACATTAAAATTTATCTCAAGTTTGGTACAGGAAATCATACCATAGCATGGAAATTCATTTAGCATGACTTAGGCCATGGGAGTACAATTATGATATAGACCGCTGCAAAATATATGGCCTGGATTAAAGGCCTGTAAATACTTTTTAGAAGAAAAATCATTTTGATCCAATTCCAGGAACTGCTTAGAAGAGACACTGTGTAATCTTATTGGCCACAGTCTTTGAGGCTCAGCAACTTTTGAACAAAAGAAATTAAAAGAAGTAAACAAAGAAAAAGGCCTTATTGAATCTACTTTACACCAATACCATTCACTATATCTCTTGTAACTTTCTATCCTTGCAAACCATATATCAATTCATTTATTGATATCAATGCATTTATCCATGCGTCAATTCATTTATTGCTTTTTCCTCTTTAAATTTCTTACTTCTCTGTTTTTATAGACTTTATCGACTCCATCCACTCATGACTTTCTGAGACTTCCCCATGGTCTGAAGACATTCACCCTTCTTTTATGTGTTGGTTTTACAATTTGATCTTCATTCACTTGCTATGATCAAACCACCTCAATGTACTTTTTTCATATTGGTCATACTTGTATTCAGTTTGCATTCACTCTGCACCTTTTCATTTTTGACCATGTATCCTCTTGTTTTATAACACATGCTTTTTAAATTAATACATCCCTACCTTGTGCAGTTTCCATGTTTCCCTTGACATACTCAATTCTCAGAATCAATCAGAATAGACCTGGAAGGGACCTTAGACATCTTCTCAACCAACCCCCAGCTCAAGCAGGGGACCCGATACCATTTCAGGCAAGTGGCTGTCCAATCTCTTCTTAAAGACCTCCAGTGATGAAGAGCCGAGGTGGCGCAGTGGCTAGGGTGCAGTACTGCAGGTCACTTCAGCTGACTGTTATCTGCAGTTCAGCGGTTCTAATCTCACCGGCTCAAGGTTGACTTAGTCTTCCATCCTTCCGAGGTGGGTGAAATGAGGACCCAGACTGTGGGGGCAATATGCTGAGTCTGTAAACCGCTTAGAGAGGGCTGAAAGCCATATGAAGTCTAACTGCTATTGCTAACTGCTATTGCTATTGCTATGAAGCACCCATTCTCAACTCTCGAAATGATTCTAGCTGAAGCCATATTTTTCTCTGCTTCATTTCTTAGTTTCCATGCTTAGTGGGGGAGGGGGACTTATGGAATGTAGAATGTTTTCCTCCAAAGGGCCAGACAAAACAATGATAAGGCTTGTGAGAACAAAGGCCAGCTCAACGTGCCCTAGCAACGGCAGGAGGGAGTGCTGAAAAGTTCATCACCTGCTTGGTTGGCTAATGTGACACAAGTCCATTATCTATTCTTTAATTATACCAAAGGGCAGGAATTATTCAAAGTTGGTTTCACATTTGATCGTGCCGATATGATGTACCAAATAAATAGGATCTTTGAGAAAGCCACGACCACAGAGTCTTGAACTGATTGGGAGCATTATTTGGAACTATGATATTAGACCAACTTTCTTTAAATTTGTCAAACCTCTGGGACTCCTGAGCCCTGGCCCTCCACCTGGCCACTTCGTATGTTTAATCATCTTAGTTGCTCTTCTCTGCACTTTTTCCAAAACCTCAATATCTTTTCATTATATATTGCATGGAGTATAACAACTAAGCAATTCCAAGCCCTAAAGCAGGAACAAAAGGCACATCTTGTATGTTTTCAAGCAGACACTTTCACAAAGAAGGAATACATTCCCAAATTGAACTGCACACTCCAATTAGGGACAGAGGTCAATCCTGATACCGTTCCTAGCAATTGCCTTTTGCTGCAGCTAGTTTTGAGTTCATTGTTCCTAACTTGATATATTGAAAAAGTGAATAAAAGCAAAGAATTGTTATTCCCTGCTTCCAGTGAAGCATGACAATGGTTGCATTTTATGTTGGGGGGAAAAAGAGCATGTGTTTGTCACAGTTGTAGCAATGGTCTTTTTAAAGATGAGAGCAATAATAGCAGCCAAGTGTTTTCTAAATGAAAAAAATAAATATTGATAGGAGCAGAAGAGATGGACTTACACAATAATGACTGCTTTGACTTAGAAATGCACACCTTTCTTTGGCACATGTATCATACCACATTTCCCAGGCATAAGATTGACGTCAGATCGGATTGTAATTGAGAGAGCAATTTACACTTCTCTGGTCCTTAAAATTCTTCACAAATCCCCCAGATAAGCTTGAAATGTTTTTGGAATAAAAGGGGGCCACCGACAATTTACACACATTGAAACATTCCATACGATAATAAATCTGACTTGCTTGAGCCAAATATATGGATAAACAAATTATTCTCTATTCATATAGTATAAATGTTTAGATTCTGACATTGCCCTCCTCTCCACTCCCTAGAATTGGCTTCTGCAAACATGGAAACAAAGAAAACCAGTGAAATATTTTTTGTTTTTATATTGTGTTTATGCTATATGTGTATTTAAAGTTTTGTTGTTGTTTTTATCGTTCTTTCCAGAATGAAATACAATGAAACACAACAAAAATACCTCGGGGGTGGGGGGAGCTGTTCAAACTAGAATCCCAGTCTTAATTATGATAAACACAAAATTACATCTGGGACATAGCTTTCTGTTTGAGGCATATTCACTTCACAAACTAAGTTTGACGGTGTGAACCATCTCATGAGTTTTGTTTCCTTGTTTGCCTTCAGCCCCAGATATTGGTGTTAGACTTGGAAGTTCAAATGGATGTTAACATCTGGGTTTGGCAAATTTCCAAATGTTAATGGGTTATGCCAGGAGCTGGTTTATAGGAAAGACAAAGCAAATACAAATCTGAAAACATTTGCTAGAGAAACACAAACATATAAGCAAGTTCCCATGCACATGCCATGACACTGGCGCTCATTCAAAACACTCTGTGTGGTCTGCTCCACATACATGGAACTCTTGAAGGAGATGAATTGATCTGCCTTGGCTTCAATGAATTGCATGGATTCTTTCATTTGAGTACATTTTAATGTACTTGGAAGCTCTGTCAGTGACCATGAGTTAGATAGGTATTAGGTAGTTCTAATAGCAATAGCAGTAGACTTATATACCGCTTCATAGGGCTTTCAGCCCTCTCTAAGCGGTTTACAGAGAGTCAGCATATTGCCCCCAACAATCTGGGTCCTCATTTTACCCACCTCGGAAGGATGGAAGGCTGAGTCAACCCTGAGCCGGTGAGATTTGAACCGCTGAACTGCTGATCTAGCAGTAGCCTGCAGTGCTGTATTTAACCACTGCGCCACCTTGGCTCTAGTAATATATCTAACCTAGCTTCCACCCAGTTTAAGAATTTTTTTAAGATTCATGGATTGCAATAGGATTTTTCAGTAGATATACATACAGTAAGTGTCATTTGCAGAGCAACCCTTGATTTAAATGAAAGAGAAGTTCAAACAGGGGGAAAATCATTCCTTGTAGCTGAAGTTAGTAGGTGTTATGCATTAAATGAAGGGTTTACTGTACTTATGAAATTTCATTTTATCAGATTGGCACATCACAATCTGGTACTTTTATGAGTAAAGGCGGCACTTTGCTCCTCGAAAGAAAGCTGGGATGCAAAAGGAATGAATCATCATTGTGACCTGAAATATCACATTTCATCCTCTATTTTTCACAGCAGTAACATATCTGCATCCCTCAGATTCTTAAGTAAGACTCATTTATTATCTTAAGAGGTATCTATGAAACCAATTTCACTGTCCTTTATTCTCCAGTTATTTTGAGTTCTCATTCAGAAGACTCATTCAGAGGTATTTTACATGAAACACAAGTTAGTTGCCCTGAATCTTCATCCTCCCCCCCTCACACACACACACACACACACACTTCTAGGTTTGATTCTTTTTCAAGAAATAATCCAGATGTAATTTAGTCTTCCCAACTATATTTGCAGAAAGTTATCAACCATGTAAAATTATACTATCTCTTGCTGGCTATTAGATAAAACATTATTTAACCACAAAGCTTAAATCTGCCCATGGAAATCAGACATAACATTGGTGGTATTATTCCTATTAATGGGAGCACCTTAAGATGACAATGGACCGTCAATTGGATTTTGTATTGACCCACAAAACTACACAGATTACAAAAAATAATAATTTTGTGATGGCATACACGTGCGTCATACAACTATCATCTAATAAGTATTTTCCCCTTTAAAGTCTCTGATAAAGTTCTCCAATAAATTAGATATCTATGTTCCATGCATTAAAATAGGTCTGTTTCTTTTTACCTTTACATAGGGGATTTATGAGGTTTATGTTGATCTCAACCCTGGCTTATGTGTATGTGCTATGTTATCATCCCAAGGAGCTGTAGTTCTGCACAAAACCCAACTTACAAGCAAGTTAGTTTCTACTTGGCACTGTTTCATAAAATCTCTGGCTTTGCAGATTGAAAAAAAAATACTTCCACCATCACTTGCATTTTCCTGGCTCAGGTGCAGGAAAGTGCCGGTCATAAGAACTACTCAGAAGGTACATTGCACCACAGAAGGCTATGATATCTCAGGAGGCTGTGAGGGAATCCTTCCAATGTTGGGTCTATGTGAACACATGTAGTTTATTAGAGGCGTATTGCTGTATTTGACTGTATATTTATTTAATTCATAGTCTCATGTTACTTCTGCAATAATGGTCATAATGCTGATTTGATTTTGTAAATCTATATTAAATGTGTTTGTATGCATTGTATTATGACTGTCGCCATATGAGATGCTGGAATTCACTTTATGAAGAAAAGCAGATTCAGAATAATAATCCAAAATGGATTTTATGGCTTTTGGTTCCATTTAAGTCACATTCAGTCAGTGTCCTGCCCTAGATATTCCTAGTGGCGGAATATCGGTGTGTTCAATCTTCAGAGAAGAATTCTAAAGGAAGAAGAGATGGACATATTTAGTGTCAAAAAGGGCAATTGTTGAACTCCACTGAACCTGAGAGCTGTGTTCTGCTGCAGGTGTCCATTTCAAACTACAATGAAGCCAAAATGACAAAACATGAGTCTTAACTTCACACTGAAAAGCCCTGCCCTTTGCAATTGGGCTATGACAGCACACACCAGTATGTACAGGGAAAAGAATGTATCACAATTGTTGAAATGCATATTTCATAGTTCCTCACTTTTCCTCTCAAGTGGTGGTCAATGAGCTCAGTTATCAGATTCCAGCAGCCTTCCATATTCTGCTACTCCAAGGTTTCTAAAAAATATATATATTAATCAAACAAGTTTAACATTTGCTCTTTCCAAACATTTATAAATTTATAAAGTGAATCTGGCTTCCCCATTGATTTTGCTTGTCAGAAGATTGCAAAAGCTAATCACATGACCTCTGGACACTGCAACCATCATAAATATGAATCCGTTGTCCAGCATTCTGATTTTTGATCCCATAACTTTGGGGATGCTGGGGACATAAGTGTGAAAAATGGTCATGTCACTCATTTCAGTGCCATTATAACTTTATAGAATAGTCTGTAAATGAACTGTTGTAAATCAAGGACTACCTGTATACTCTTCAAAATTCTTTAATAACAGATATAGAAAATATAATCCCTTCTTCCTTTTAGTAAATTATTTGATATTAAAGACACTAAGCTACCTTTCGTTTCCAGAGAGATGTTTTTCAAAATCCAAATAGTTCACTTATGTTATGGTGACACCTTCTCCCAAAAAGATATTTTTGCCTGATTGTGGCAATAATCATAAAAACTTTATTATGGTCACAGACCAGCAATAGACAATACATCACTATTTACAATAGTGTTAAAAGATATTACTAATAATAATAGTAAATAATAGTGTCCATAATTGTTCTGAAATAGGGTTCCTTATACAGTAAAACGCACATGATTAAGTCTAACAACCCTCCTTTTATTTCAAAGGCTGTGAATTATATTCATTCGCAGCCCATAATGAGTTTCAAATAGTTGTAAACAGTCCTATAGCAGGTTGCCAAAGTCCTTTGGGATAAGGCTGATAAGCACCCACCTTTATCTTCTTTGAAAAAGCTGCCAAAGACTTAATTGGCAATTCTCTTGGCAAGGCCACACAGAGCAAAGAGTCCAAACATATTTTCAGAAGGTAAACTGACCAGCATGAACCAAGTTGCTTCCTGCAAAGATTCATGTGCCTTTGCTTCTCCTTTATGTCCTATGGGAGGAACCAATCACCTCCAAACCTTTCTCCTGTCCCTTCTGTTTTAACTGTTCTTGCCTTCTGGCAGCTCTGTGCATGCGCACACCTGGAACAGGGGGAGCCTGTTCCTCTGCTTCTTGCTATCTGACTCTGGAAGCTCCGGAGGCAGCACAAAACTCCCAGATGGCCCTGGCGCCCTCTCTGCTTCCGATGCAGAGCCTCATCCAAGCATTCCCCAGACTCCAGGACTGGTCCATGTTCCTCCCCAACCTCCTCACAGTCCGACTCTGCTGCGAGCTCCACAGGCCACCAGCGGACCACAACACTAATAATAAAATACAATGGGATCAAACAGTATGGCTCTTGTCCTTGGTTGCATGATGGGAGAGCGAGTAAGTATATGTGTAAATAAAGATTCTCCAAAAGTTATTAGAGATATCTACGAAAAATTGGTGCAAGTAAACAAACAACTTTAATTCTGTAAGTGAATTTTTCTTGTGGTCATTGCAGCTGCACAGAATTTTCCTACTGCATATGTGATAACTGGGTTTGCGTCCAAGTGGAGATATCTACATATAAATTGTCTGCTCTCCATGGCAATAAGGGAAAAATATGCATTGACCTAAAAACTCTGTATAACTCTCAGTGCAATAAAACATGTTTGATATCTTTGACTTCTCCTTTACCACTTACACATACTCGCTCTGCTATTGGGGTCTTGTTATACCTTCCCTGCAGAAGTGCTGAGGGGAGGATGTTATATCTGGCTCTGAAGAATGCTATTCTATGTTTCAGGAAGATCAGGTCTTTTAAATATCTTGATGGTTCCTGATTGTGGCAATAGTTTCCACAGAAGTTTGGCAGCATTTGAGAACATAATTTAAGCAATCTCCAAAGTTCTTATGGCAATGCTTTTCTTCAAGATCTGCTTCCAAGAACGACCCTCCCTGGAATGACATCTTTTTTTGCAGATGGGGAATAATAGCACAGCCTTAAAAACAAATTTGGCATCTCCTAATAGCCTACTGTTTGAGGAGGTACTGAAAGCTTTCTGGGAATAGCTTAGCTTATCCCTAATGTGTTTGCAGTGCAAATTTTAAAAAATTAGTTCTGCTAGTTTTAAGGATGAATTGATCTACATAAACTTAAAATCCATTCACACCAGTCTCTGCATTGCTAAAAGCATGTTTATGAAGCAACGTGCTAAGTGACCTGGAAAAGTACACAGTAAACAAGAATCTTGTCTATACAGGACTCTTGCGTTGTATCATCAATCTGCGTTGCATGTGGATCACAATGAATGGGGAATTATTGACTTATTTCTGTACATAATTCCACCTAAGATGAGTCAACAGCCAGTGCAAACAAAAGTTTTATTGATGCTTGTCACCAAAAAAGGAGCAGCTTAAGCTGACAGTTGAAACTGGCAAGCAAACTATGCAGTGCACCATCGTCGTTGAAATGGACAATTTGGTACGTCAGATCTCATGATATTTGAAAATCGCTGCCATTCCTCTACTGTAAAGTTCTAAGGTTTATATTTCGTGATACAGCAAGACACCTCGTAGAGTGATGTCATTATCTCAAGGAAAGGTGGTTTTTTTTAAAGCAAACCTGGATACTTTATGACCCACAAGTAGAACAAAGCTGTCTGTATCGTCCCATTTAGATTCCTCAGCAGCTGATGTTAGGGGAGATAAAATATAGCTTTACACATTTGATGAACATATCTATAAAAGCAATCTAAGATGGGGGCTCTTATTAATTTGTAGCCATGAATGCAGTGGTATTACTGTGCTGTGCAAAGAAGCTCTTCCTTTTGTTATTTCTGAACCTTCCAGTTTTTATTTGGATAGCTGAGATTTTAGCATTGTGGTGAAGCTTTCTTCCAATTCTTTTTCCAAGCTATCGCCCCAGCACATCAAGTCATAGTTGTAGAGTTGAGCTATAACTGAAATGTGAGAAAGTTTATGATAAATTATAAACAAAATGCTTTTTTATGCTGCAAGAAATGTATTTATTGTAAGGAAATATAGCTGCCAGTTCCACTTCATAGGAGTAGCCCATTCCTGCTAGAAGGAAAGGGGAAAGATTCTGAATATTCATTTCTATTTTTCCTTACAAGAACTGCTCCTCAGCTAGCATCCCCCTGGAGCCAGTAGGAAGACAGATGCCAAGAGTTCCCTCCAATGGAAAAAGAGCCCATCCAAACTTTCAGGAAATTCTGCCTTTATTTTTATTTTTTTAAAGAATTATCCACCTTTTGCATTGAATAAATCAGCTAAACTCCCAATCTCATTTAATGCTAAAGGACAGAGATCTCAAACTCATGGTGAAGACTCTTCTTGTGGAAATGCCCTAGGTGTGATCCAGTGGTGGGTTTCAAAAAATTTTGGAACCTCTTCTGTAGGTGTGGCCTACTTTCCGGGTCCACTGGTGGAACCTCTTCTAACCGGTTCGATAAATTTGACGAACCGGTTCTACCGAAAAGGTGCGAACTGGCAGGAACCCACCTCTGGTGTGATCACACTGTAGATAATCAATTATGTTACTGCCTTTTTTGTTTTTGTAAGAACCAGAACACAAAATTTATCTTCTTCACCATAGTCTTACAGTGATATTCGCATCACTTATAAAGCCCTTCATGGTATTGGACCTGGGTACTTGAGAGACCGCCTGCTGCCAATTACCTCCAATAGACCGATTAGATCCCATAGATTAGGCCTCCTCCGAATTCCATCCACTGGCCAATGCCGATTGGCAACCACCCGGAGGAGGGCCTTCTCAGTGGTTGCTCCAGCCCTCTGGAACAAGCTCCCCGTGGAGATTCAAACCCTCACCACCCTCCAGGCCTTCCACAAAGCCCTTAAAACCTGGCTGTTCCAACAGGCCTGGGGCTAATGAGCTTTTGTCCCCTCTGGAATGGTATGATTGCTGTGTGCTTTTAAACTGTGGTACTGTTTTGTTTTGTGCTTTTTTCTTTCCCTTATTTGTACCACCCCCTTGACTTGGATTGTAAGCCACCCTGAGTCCCCTCCGGGGAAAAGGGCGGCATAGAAATATAATCAATCAAATCAATCAATCAATCAACCTATCAACTATCTATTACCTATTATCTATCACAGTCTTGGATGAAAGTATATTAAGATTAAATGCAAAGCTAATATGGAGTTATAGTAAGCATGTTATAGGTACCTGGCCTTTCTGGAGGCTGGGTGGGTTTACCTGAGAAGCCCCCTCCTGCCTCAGGATGACATTCACTATGTTGAATCCATGATGTAGGAAATTTTTATTTATTCATTCATCAAATTTGTATAGCCGCTCCTCTCACCAAAAGCAACTCTGGACTGTGCATTAAAATGTTTTTACATTGTGGTGTTTTGTTTTGCTGATAGTTTTCCTTATATTGAATGCTTTCAACCAGTTTCAGCTGCCCAGAGTCAGAATGAGTGCACAGCTACCGTACATAAATTGATGAAATAAATCATTACATAAAACTATCTGTATTCTGTCCACAATAAAACTCTCTGTGCTCTGTCTGCAATGAAAGTTCTGTGCTGCAGCCCCTTCTCATTGTTTCTTTACCTAGACCAGGCATGCACAATGTGTGGTGCACCAAGTGGCCGTGTGTAGCCTACCAGCATTTTTTGAAGTGTCAATAAATCCACTGCAATCAAACAGATCTGTCACTGACCCTTCCCAAAAAGACATCCTGCCTCCAAGCACCTCCAATACTTCCAGGCCTCCTCCATTAC
The DNA here is from genome assembly GCF_051295495.1 of Thamnophis sirtalis. Classification (NCBI taxonomy): domain Eukaryota; kingdom Metazoa; phylum Chordata; class Lepidosauria; order Squamata; family Natricidae; genus Thamnophis; species Thamnophis sirtalis. The sequence goes on from NW_028261383.1 coordinate 93,670,664, forward strand.
TGCCACTATACCACAGATCACGAAACAGTTGATTGGTGCGCCAATTATTCCTTTGTGGCCTTTGATTATTTCTTCCCGTCATTGAGTTGTGCAGGCCTGGTCTAGATCATATTATCATTGGGAGGAGAGGAGATCAAATATGATGTATCTTGAGGTATGTGATTCAAAATTGTCCTTAAACGTGGTACATCTCTCTGTCTCCCTGCCTCTTGATAAGAAGTAGATATAAGAGTTCTAAGAGATGCAAACTTTACTGAGACTCTGCCTCTCAGACAATAAATATTTTTCCTGCTGCCATATGTTGGTTATAAATCCTCATTCCCCAAAGCTGCAATTAAATAAATTAAACATGAGGGCTTAAACAGCTTAAGGGAATATGATAGTACTTCAGATTTCATTCAAAATGTTTTCAAAGCAGTTTGTAAAAATATGCTAATTAGCAGGGGAAATGCATATACAAGAGTGTTAACTATGCAGTTAAGATCAAAATTAAAATAAAGGCCTGGGAAGACTCTGATATGCAAAACATATCATACAATTCCTCAGAATATGTCTTAAATGCCTAAAAGCCCTTCTTTGTGGGGAGGCCCAAACATTAATTTGAATACCAAGAATACCAATACATATTTCAACAATCCTTGACTGTAAACCAAGCATACATTTATTTTTGCAATGTGGTATAACAATTATTTTGGCCAGTTTGCATCTTGACAAGGTCCAAATAACTGGTGACATAATGAAACAGAACATACATATTCTTAACATCAGAGGTGGGTTCCTACCAGTTCACACCTATTCGGTAGAACCGGTTCGTCACATCTGCCGAACCGGTTAGAAGAGGTTCCACCAGTGGACCCGGAAAGCAGGCCACACTCACAGAAGAAAATTTTTTGAAACCCACCTCTGGTCCTTGGATATGATTATTCTATACTATCATGCTCATATTTATAAACCTCAGTGCCTCTGTGAAAGGTAAGGATGACTACTGCATTTGTGGTGCAATCAGAACATTGCGTGTGTTGAAGTTGTTTTAACGCAAACCAAAGATGCCTTTTAAAAAACAAGTTTACATCATATTCTTATGCATGCCAGTGCTGTGTGTGAGGTAATTTAAGTGATTCTGACAAGTGTCGTCGGCATCTTCATATCTGGTCACATGGGTGGCAAGCCACTCCCATCCAGTCACATGGGCAGCAAGCCACTCCCATCTGGTCACATGGGTGGCAAGCCACTCCCACAAAGGAGACCATACCCACAGAGTAGGTTCGAACAATTTTTGAAACCCACCACTGCTTAACATGTATTACTGTCTAAATCGGTGGTTCCCAATCTTTCTGGCTTGTCAGATCGGTGGTGTCATTGCCCTGTCAGAGGCCGGGGCCAAGGAGGATGAGGAGATGGAACTAGGGCCAACAGCGGAAGATGGTGCAGCCTCCCTGGCCCAGTGGAGCAACCATAGGAGCAGGATGAGGCAGCCCCAGGTTTCTCAGGCCTGGGAAGAGTTGTGAGAGAGGACGAGAGGGCACTGGATGACCAAGCAAGGGGAGAGAGGATGGAAAGGACAGGCAGCAGAGCAGAGGCGCAACGGAGCTCTGGGGAAGAGCAACTATCTCTCCTGCCTGATCCCCAAGTATGGAGAATGGAGAGGACACAGGATCAGTTTAGGGCAACCCAGTAACTTGGGAGGAGGACGCCTCACCCCTCGTCACTAGGCTCACCTAGGAATAGGATTTAAGGAGATGCTATGGGGAAGGAGGTTTGTCAGGAGCAAGTATTATTCCAGCCACACTTGCAATTACAGACATCTTGCTACCTTGCTTTGCTTTGCCTCACTTCACTTTGCTTTGCTTTGTCTTGCTTTGCTTTGTTTTGCTTCAACTTGCCTTACCTTGCCTAGCCTGGCTGTGTGTGAGTGCGCAGCAACACCACTCTGCTTCAGGTTTTTGCTGCAACCCCAGCGAACAAAGGGGCCACAAGTACCACTTCTGCTGCCAGGACTGTGTTGCTCCTCTGGATGTATAGCAGCCAAGAACTATTGGAAGCGTGTGTGCATGTTTAGAGTTCTGCCCTTGAATTTGCAATGAACTATCGGGATTTGGGGGCAAGTTGGAGCAATAAAAGGGAATTAAGTCTTCGCTTTGGCTGTTTCCCTTCCATGCCCAGCCTAGGTCATCACAGGCAAGGGGAGGAGAGGGGATGGTTCCGTGTGAGTGGTCCGTGCGTGCATGTGCATGCACACAGATACATTTGCGTGAGCAGCAGGTGCGTGGTCGCCCACCACTTGTGTGACCCAGTTCTGGGCTGTAGCCCAGGGATTGTGGACTCCTGGCCTAAATTGTCAATTATCCTGTGCATATCAAGGCAAAACAAAGTGATAATAAGATCAACTATTTGAAGAAATGTTGCCATTTTCAATTTGCATCTCCAACCAAAAAAACAATTTGTATCAATACTTACTTCATAATATTTTTAATATCGAATATACCCCAAATATTCTCATATTAGTGTCATTTTAAGATGAGAACAAATTAATATACTTTTATATAGAACAATCTTCTTCTAGATTACTAGAGTGGAAATTACACCTGTAATGCCTTAAAGATAGCATATCTGAATGCTATCGGTATTTGCTTATAAAAATATTTGTGTCCACGTGTACATTATCTACATTAAGGTTTTGGAAAATTATTGTCTCTGAATAATTGTTTCTGCTCTCCTCCTCCTCTGCCTTGTCAGCACCTAGCACCACAAAAAGCTTTTGAAATACACAAATGGATGCAGAGAGAAGAAATGTCATTCCAATGGTGGGATACAACTGATACGCCCCTTACCTGCATTTGAGCCGATCAGGGCTTCCGTGCACACGCACGGAGCATATGGCTCCTCCTGAATGCTCCGCTGAGCATCGCAGGCAGAAAGTACACACGTGCATGTGGTGGACACCTGGCCCTGTTGCACCATACCAGTTGCACCTCGATCCGGAACCCACCACTGTGCCATTCCCTTTATTCTAATGATGAAAACATTGCTGTCCATGAAAATCAGCATTCAATTTCATCAAAATATTATATTCCAAGGAAATTCCCAATAAAATAGAGGGATTTTTTTTTTAAAGTAAAATGCTGAATTTGGGGTGCAATTGTATCATGTAAGATTGCTATAATGCTGGGACAATGTATACATGAATTCTCTTCAGAACTGAAATCTAATAATATATATCTCAGTAACATGTATGGGGATGAAATGTGAAGGGTTTTTCTTCCTCTCTCTTCAGTCAAATATTAACTATACCGAATCTGAAATGTTATTAGATCACATTTCTGAAAATGGGGCTTTTTAAACAGCTGCTTTGTCACTGAGCCGGAATCCAGACAGAGAAATGAAGTTGCGGTTTTCAGGATAAAGAATGCTCTAATCACAGCGTACAAGGAAGAAGAGCTGTATTTGGATTGAATTTGGTTTTAGTCCCATTGAAAATTTACCAAAGGCCAAATTAGTGTGACTGCCTTTCAACTATTATTTGTGTTTGTCTGCATCTATGTACATGTGTGCATGGACTGGGTGGAAAAAAGACACACCTAACTGGATAGTGCCACGTATCTCACCATACTAGAATAATGCATTTCATTGTACTTGAGAAATACAGTCCATACAATACCATCAACATTACTAGAAAATTAAGCATCAGTAACACCTGATGGATTGCACTTTTAGCTGTCAAAAATAAAGACGTTAAGCTGAAATTATTAAAACAAATTAAATTTAACAGAAAGTGTTATACTGAATCACTTAATCACAAAAGTGCTAGTGCTAAAGCAAACTGGAGTATCTGCAAGGAAAATAAGTCTCCAATATGAAGGTTGAAAATGAGGAAGTCATGGCAAAGTTGGTGTAACTTTTGTTTTTGTATACCTTTTAGCTTTTTTCAATTAATTGTTTGTATCCCTGTTCCTTAGCTGAGTCCATGACTAATAAAAATTTGATTTGATGTATTAATGTCAAAAAACAAGATTGAAGGTTTTTTTTCTTCACTAACTCTCATCAAAGTGTCCTTCAACATTCCTGTCAGGTTCTGAAAGGTCAGAAGAAAATGCCACCAAACAGTCCTGGTTTGTAGAGAGTTTTATCTTCTACTCCAGCATGAATTGACCATCAATGAATGCAAAGGAAAGGAAAGGAAAGCAATGAAATATAGTCAGGGCTAACCACCAGTGCTTCCCATTTCCTTTAAATGTGCCCGCTGCCCCGCCCTACCATCCATTCAAGCCCAACCCCACGTGATCCACAGCCACTTCTCAGCTGTTTTCATCACTGGGACAGCCTCTCACCTGTTTGATCCCCCCAAAGTGTATGTTGGTGTTTTGTGTAGCAGCGCAATTACTGTTCCACCATCACATTCACTAGTTCAGAAGCTCTGTTGGTAGTGGGATGTAATGCTAATCTAAGGCCCTGGGAAGGTCCCACCATGGTCCTTACAGCAGAACCTGGTGGTGAACTGTACCCCTCCGGTCAGAGACTATCCTCCGCAGAATGCCATGGAGTCTATATATATGAGTGGCAGTTTTGCTAGTATTCTGACTGATGAGAGGCCAGAACAAGCCACAAAATGAACTTTTTTTTGAGAAGATAACCGTCCAGATCACCATATTGGCTTTCTGGTAAGTCCACAATGAAATCCATGGCTATCTCTTCCCATGGTCAGAAGCTGCCACTGGTTGTAAAATGCCTTGATTCTCACCATGTAGTAGGCCTTCCATAGGTCTAATTTGGTATAAACCTGGACCTCCACCAAAATGGCCAGCATGTCCTTCATTCGTGAGAGAGGGTACATGTGTTCCACACACACCACATTGATCCCTCGGAAGTTGACACACAGGCATAAACCACCTGTTGAGTCCCATTTCGGGGCTCACCATACCTGGGGTGGAGGTGGTGAAGGGAGAGGCATGGAGAGGTCCATCTTGCTGGCGGACGGATCCCCGAATCCCATGTCAGCCGATCCTCAGGCTTTTTACCAGTGGCGACACAAATCTACAGCAGTGGCATGCTCAGGAGCAGGCACTTGTCATCTGTGAAATCTGAAACATGGCCAGGGACCGGGCCAATCATCAGGGCCATGCCAGTGAGCAATGTTATAGCCTGCAGACGCTGACAGCACTTCCGGGATCAGGACACCATAGCTGCTTCTCTACCAACATACTGAGGCTTCCTAGATCCTGCCAGATTTTGCTGACTTTGCAGACTCATGGGCTGAAGCTGGCTATGTGTGGCTGGATGCCAGCTGGCCAGCGGGCATGATCATCTGGCCAGAGGAGTAGCCTAAGCCCAGGCCATAAAATGCGCTGGGAGACAGCAGCTCCCAGCACTGTCTTTGCATATGTGTTTATGGCCATTGCAAGAGAAGTAAAGACTGGAGATTTTACCAATTGTGCATACTATCATTCTCCCAGGTTCAGGCTGGGACAGTTTGACATCACCATCTTTCTTTTCTCTGAAAAGAACTGGGGCCGCCACCCTGGATCTTGCTGAATAAATCCCCATTTTAGGTTGTTCTCTATGTAGGACCTCATTTCTGTTAGCTTTTGAGGGGTCTACCACCACCATATTGTTGGGCCCCACATATCCAGTCAGACTAGATCCATGGCTACATCTTCCGTTATCACTGGGACCACCACAAAATGTATAACGTCTTGGGGAGAGCCTATTTCTAAGATGACTTGTTCTGGATACCCCAACAATCCGTCCAATTGCTCAAAGCCTATGGGCTGTGATAGTTTCCTGAGCCCTACCCCTAGGCTGATGGTGACAGCTGTGTTCATGAGGCAGCGAGTGCAACCCAAGTCTATCAGTGCTTGGCACTCTCAGTGCCTCTGGGCCACTTTCAAAAATACTGAAAGCATGAAAGGTTTGATTGGCTTACATATCATCAGGTTGGTCTCTCCGTCATCATCACTCCCACCAGTGTCAAGCCCTTTGTTCAGATCATCCATACCTCCACCCAGGGTTGTTGGGGTTGTTTGTTGCACCCCACGCAACTTCCCTGAGGTGGTTTTAATCCCTTTCCGGGCTGTTCCTCATCTCTCTCCTGATATACCCAAGGACATCTTAGGGTCTTAGGGTCTGCCTCGGGGCACTTAGCTACCCAATTGCCTGGCTTCCCACAGCAGAAATATGTCATCAGGGGTCAGACAGGTATGGTCTTCTCAGTGGCATCACCAGGGATCGATGGACCTTTGGGATAGATGGTTGGGCCCTTGGAGCAAGGCTGACAGGACAATCTGGTGCAATCCAGTCCCCCCTCAGCCTGTTGTCTCAGAACTCCATGTTTAACTCCGTTGGGGCCTGGAACCAGGTTCATAATAAAGCTAACAAAGAAAGACAAAAACAAAATAGCTGCAGTTTAGGAATCTCTTTTATTAAGGAAAGAAACACCTGCCAAGCCATCTGTGACCTTTGTAAGAAAAATGTGTGCTGTTTAACCAAAACAATATATAAATGTGTTATACAAGAATCTGCTATAGAGAAAGAGAGCCATATCTTTGGTCTCTCTAGATAACTATTTGAAAACTGACTAGAAAAGAGGTGCAACTCTTATCACATTTTGGAGATCAAAATTTTCATATACAAGCCTTTTGTCCTGTTCTGCCAAAGCAGTTCTTCAGCCATAATTTATGCCAATATATATAAACGAAAGGCTGGTGTATGCTGACCTCTCTTCTATGTTTTTGTGTGGGTTAGGTTGGCCATACTCCTCCATCTCCAACCTAGTTGAATGGCAAAAAATGAAGGGGTTGAATTCAACTTGCATTCAGCAAATGGCTTTAAAGTCGCAGGCATTTGAACTTGCCTAAACAAGGCTAATGCCTCCAATAAAACTACATTCAGAAATTACCATGATGTGGCTTTTCACATATTTCAGGAAGATAGCTGTGATTTAAAATTATGCAACATATTTTGCTGCACAAGAAAAAAAATGGTAAAGCATTTGTCTCCATCACAAAATGTTATCAGGGTTGTACATGGGTCTGATCTATGCTTTCAGTAGAAGCTTGTTGGGCCCTCCTTAATAAGGATGAATCTGGGAATCTTATTCTGATGTTGAAACATCTTAGGAAAAATCTTGTCTGGGAATAAAAGACAAATAGCTGATAAAAATTCTATATAGCTCATAGCTCCTCCTTAGTGTCATACCTTCTCATATTAAACTTCTTATAGGTGATCCATTCAACTTATGATATCTGCTTCTGTCAAGTATTTTAAAAACTTGTAGGATGTTAATCAGCATGTTGTCAATCGAGGCAATGGTGTTGTGACAAGGTATAACATTGATTAGTTTGAGGAGAAGTCCTTCTCTTCGGACAGTATCATAGGCCAAGAGGTCAAGAAAGACACAGACATTTTGCATTTTCCTTTGGAATCCGTTCTTCAGGCAGGAAGTTAATACAAGGACTTGATCACTACAATCATGTTTGGGGCAGAATCCAGCTTGTTCTACTTGAATTACAGATTCTACTGCAAGGCCTATTCTGTTTAACACAAGTTTTTCTAAAATTTGTAGACATAGAGAAGAGCAATTGGCCAGTAACTTTGAAGAAGATTTGGATCCTTCCCTGGTTTCAATTGCAATAATTTTACTCTTCTTGAATATAGGAGGCAGTCATTCTGAGTATAGTAAAAGTAAAGATAAAGGAGTCCCTCCAGATTTTACTCCACTAGTTGTTGCTGATTATAGGGAGCAATGCTCACCTCAGTTTCAAGGCCATTGAGCTAGCCCTGTCCAAAGATATTTCTGCTGTCATGTGGCCAGCAGGACGTGATGCAGTGCTGTTGCCTTCCCACCAAGATAGTACCTATTTATCTATTCACATGTACATGCTTTCAAACTGCTAGGAAGGTAGCAGCTGGGGCAAGTAACAGGACCCCATCATGTGGCACTCAAGTGTCAAACCTGGGCTGCTGGTTTCCAGCCAACAAGCCCAGTGTCTTAACTGCCAAGCCACCATGCTACCTCTGAGTATAGTATGGAACTAAAAAAGGAGGAAAGCCAACTGTGATCAGGCCATGACACCAACATTTAGTTGCTGGTCCTCAGTTCTTCAGTAATTCTGGATGTATGACATCAAATCCTGCAGCTTTACTGTTTTGTAAAGAATTCATACCCTTATGCACTTCTTCTAGGGTAAATGGGCATGAGCATAAAGCATGTATAAAACACTGCCATACCCGCATAGAAGTTTTGTATATAATTACACAGATTGTGCGTATATGTTTACTTCTCTTTGTCATATTCTCATCATACACTAACTAAAACATTAAAGCTTCTTACTTCATTTAGAAAAGAAACAGAACACTGGCAGAACACACCTTTGTGCCCTCTTGTTTTATCCTTATGATTTCACAATGTTTTTAGTTTTGTTACTTTATAGGTTTATTATCTTTTATGGTGGTTTATACAATAAAAATATGTTTTTAAAGTATGGAATGTCATCCTGAGAATGAGATTATAAGATAAATCCAAAATGGAATGGAATGGAATGAATGAATGAAAAGAGAAGCTTTCCTTAATGGTTTTCAGCATAACTTCTTCTATTTCCTGGTAAGGCATACAGTCTCACTCAATAATCCTGTTTTCCTTTTTTGTTCTTTTCCTCAGATCTCCAGAGCAATTTCTCCTGAGGTACCCTACGCTGATAGATGTGTCTTTTTGAAACAAATAAGTCTTACCTTAAATCACATCTAATGATTTTCTCACAAGTATATTGAATGTATAGATGTCGCTTCAGCTGGGAGAAAATGAGTTGATTTTCCATTAAGGATAATGGGGAAACCTCCCGTTCTAAAACGGAAGTATTTCTTTAATGGCAAAAGAGTTTAGAAGAGAAAACTGCCAAATACTTCATGATGCTGAGAGACCAATCCATGCACATCAGCACTCACTCCCTCATTTTACCACACAGTCTTCTCTTCTGACTACCCTTTTGTTCATTTTTCTCAAGTGATGGTAATATTGCCTTCTCAGTACAAATGACCCATCCATATTTTTGTGACTAAAGTTACCTAAACCCACCACAGAAAGGAAGGGGAGACTTGCTATGTTCAACTTGGCAGCAGCAGAAGCATAGAAAGACAAATTTGAGCTGACAGGGCTTGGCCAGGTCTTTATTTTATTTCATTTTAGCCACACGCACTTGAGCCTAGTTAGCCTTCTAGGAACTGAATTTTTTTCTCATTCATGGATAGGTCAAAGAGTCAATAGAGAATCTTCTTTGTGGAAGGACAGGAGGCCATTTGGCTCACTTTGTCTCATTGCTATCTACCTTCTCCATTTTTCACCATTTTCCTTGTAAAGCACAACTAGTTTGGATACATTAATTTGTAATTCCATAGTCCTCCCTGCATCATATAATCTATTTAATATTTGCTGCACATTGTGTGGGCTTTCAACCAACAGAACAGCATAATCTGCTCAGGGAATACACCCACCAGAATGAGTAAACTAAACATAACATATACATTCTAAGGCATTTTCAAGATCTGTTCCATCATAAGCAATGGGATGGGAAATTTGATTTTCCACCTTATGTGACACAATAAAGTCAAAGAGTGACTTGGATTAGTTCATTCTGTGGAGCTCCAGTTCTCCCAACAAAAATGTTCATACATTAATGTCCCAAATCAACATGCTTCTAAAATCACCTCACACATTCCCTACACATTTATGTATAATTACATTAAACAAAATTCTGGCTATCACTTCCGACACCCATTTTGTGTATGGTAGCGTTAGTATTTGCATGGTTGTTGGTTGTGTGGTGTGGTTTGAGTGTTGTATGTTGGAATATGAAGTTTTTGGATAGCCATTGTTTGTTTGTTTTGTTTTATTGACATTTATAGGCCGCCCTTTTCCCTGAGGGGACTCAGGGCGGCTTACAATTAATGGGAAGGGAGTGTAAGACAAAACACAAGAAAGAAAGAAAATGTGAATAAAAAAAATAAACCGATAAAACACAACATTCATTCAGCATTCGGGTGGGGCAAAGTTCGGGTCTTATCCCCAGGCCTGACGGGATAGCCAGATCTTGAGGGCTGTGCGGAAGGTCTGGACGGTGGTGAGGGTACGAATCTCCATGGGGAGATCGTTCCAAAGCGTCGGAGCTGCAACTGAGAAGGCTCTCCTCCGCGTAGTCGCCAGTCAGCACTGACTGGCGGATGGAATTCGGAGGAGGCCTACTCTATGCGATCTGATGGGACGAAGGGAGGTAATTGGCAGAAGGCGGTCTCTCAAATAGTCAGATCCACTACCATGGAGGGCTTTATGAATGGTGAGTAGCACCTTGAAGAGGTCTCTTGTGGAGAAAGATGTCGGGCAGCCATTTCTCTTCTGCTTTTCTTAATATGATAGTGCTGCAGTGTGTCCTGGTCCTTCTGAACAGGGTCTGGGCACAACTATTTTGTGTGCGGTGGGATGGTTGCTTGCAAAGCTGAGGGTCTGGTCCATATGTGTAGGTTTCTGGTAGACTTGGGTTTCTAGTTCTCCATTGTCTAGCATCCTTAGGTCAACATCGAAGAATGGCGTCTGTTGTCTGTTTCCTATTTGTGTGTGAATTTGATTCCAGGAAATATACTACTAAGTAAGTGGTGTATTTCTTCACTTTGATGATGATGATGAAGGTATCATCGATGTAGCATGTCCAGAATTTTGTTTGGATGGTGGGTAGAACTATGGATTTGAATCATTGCATGACTGCGTCTGCTATTAGGCCTGATATGGATGATCCAATCAGGGTACCTTGTACTTGCTAATAGATTTTTCGCATTGAACTTGAAGTATGTGTTGAGGCATAGATCCAGGAGTTTCATGACATCATGAAAGAAGCAAAAGAAATAAAAGTATTTGCTCTAATGCACCTTCAGAAGAAAAATGTTTTTCTATATTGCACTTTGCTTAAGCAATAATCTGAAAAAATTCTATCCTTGACAGTGAGAAGAAATTTTGTCTGGACAAAGAAGCATCTGAATTTTGCCTCTAGAACTATGGATATTTAGCCTCTTTTTTCTTTATTTACTAATTTTTTTCTCATGGTCAGAATAAATAGCCATTTTATAAAGGATTACCAAGCCAATAGGAAACAGTATGGTTACTTCTGGGATCTTAAAAAACCTTATAAATCAGATTCACCTGAGGCAGCACTAAATTAATTCTCCCATTTTTATTGGGCATGGAGATTTCCTCCTTTATTCATTTCAGCACATATCTTTTCAACAGTTTTTACTTTATGCTGTACAATAACAAACTAACCTATGGTTCCATAATTCTTATTCTTAAAGTAGATAAATCACAGGCTACCATAAACTGGTATGTTATTATAAGCAGAGATATAAAATGTATGGGTTATTCTCAGGAAACATTTGACTTTCAACAAATTCTTTCAAACCTTTAAGGAATCCTTGGAGCTGGGTGGCTAATTAATTCAAATAAATAAATAAATTACCCTATTTTATCTGTTTTACCTTTGGACTTTGTGATTTTACTTTAATTATTTATTCTTGAAAATATTTAAAATATTAAAACATATTTTAAAATACTTTTTAAAATCTTTGCCAACTTATATAAGAACAAACTAACGTTATTAAACCTGCCCTAATATTAAGTCACTATATAAGGATAAAGATATTTATTTAGCATTAATAGTAAGCATTTCAAAAGTAGTTGAGTAGCCACAATCTTGAAATAATTGCCCAATCTTATATAGAACTTGGTTCTTATATGCTTATGATTTTAATATATTTTTATAACAAAGATTCACACATAAATATACCTTGTGATTTTTATTTTATTTTTCCAGTCGTTGATGCATATGCCATCTGCTAAAAAGCTGCTGTTAGTGATGGGGAAGTTATATACATGGTGATCAATCTATAATAATCCAATCAATAAAGAATGGAAGTTACAGTAGTTTGACAGAAAACTGCAAGTTCACATTTTAATACACAGAATGCCTTGGGAGGGAGGAAATCCTACTGATGGGAAAACCTTTTCCTCGTACATTTAAATTTTGAAAATTGTCAGCTAGCCATTACAGATAGAAAAAGAAAGAGATCTATTTTACATATGAAAGAGATCTATTTTACATACCCACACACAAACATGCATATATAAAAATATGTTTTAAAGTACACAGAAAAGCCACTTTGTGGGAAAAAATACCAGGGATTGGTTTATTCCATACTAAAAGCCCAAAGTGCTTGAGAAATGTATTGTACGGTACATAAAGAAAAAAAACTCTTTCTCGCCTCTGTGGGTAGTGTGTGTCTTTTTAAATCTTGGGTCCTCTTCCAGAAGCCTTAAAATCTGAGGGTTCTGTGCAGTATTTCAGTTGTTCACAGCACTGCATTGTTCTGGATGGAAAGTTCTGATGCTATTCCTGGAATCTGTTGGAATCATTCCCCCAACTTAAGAGTCACAGTCCCAAGTGCCCCTACCACCAATGGGACCAATTTGGCCTTTACTTTCTACATCCTCTCTAGTTCCTTCTTCAAGCACCAACCCTTCTCCAACTTCTCATACTCTTTTTCCTGATGTTGCTGACACTTGCCACCACTACATCTATCACCACCACTGTCTTCTGCTCCTTATTTACTACCATGATGTATGGTTGATTGGCCGGTACCTGCTTGTCTGACTGGATCCAGAAATCCCACAGTCTTTAAAGGTTGCATTTTTTTAAAAAAATTCCAACATTTTTACACTTTTAACTACATTCCACAATCAATGTTAATGTTCTGTTTATAGAAATCAACCTGGACCAAAGCATCTAGAATGATGCTTAGAAAAGGGGAAGAGGCAAAATAACCAGAATTGTGTCTAAAACAGAGTCTGCATATGAATCAGAGTGCAAATGGGGTGTGGAACCTTCTTAGGACTGCTGAAAGAACTACATTGTAAACAGGAGATACATAGTTTTGTATGCCTCCTCCACTGTGGAGGGAAGACTGCTCAGTTTTAGCATAGTCTCTTTGATTCCACTTTCAAACCATTAGTTCTCTCTGCCTAAAATGTGAACTTTGCTATCTTCAAAAGATGCAAATGGATCCTATCCTGATGAGTTTGTTGTACCACAAATGCATGGCACAATACAGGAGAACATACCAAAATCTACTGTATCTGGTTTGGTTTGGTTTGGTTTATTGGATTTATATATCTAATGTGCTATCCAAGTATATTGTAAAATTAAAGAATATTCCTTAGAGGTCTACATTCTTCCAGTGTCAGGTTTGCAGTACCTAAGTGACATAAGTGAGAACTTCTTGGCCACTGATATATATTTTTGGAAGCAGTGAGTAGCTACCTATTTTTCTACATTGTGCTTTTCCATTTCTCATTATAAAAATGAACATCTTGAATCAAAATGGAATTTTTGAAGAACTGCCAGAAAGTGGCTAGTATATTATTTGCCAATAAGGATTTATTATTAACAAAGAAGCATTTAAGTTTTGTAATTTTGGAAAATAGAAAACAGATCCTAGCAGCACAATCCTGTATATCCAATAAAACTCACTGGACTTTTCCAGGATTGTAGCCTAATTAAAACCATGTGGAATCTGTTATAATGTCTCTATGAATCCTAATTAATTTGCAGTTTTAAAAGTAATACATCTTAAAAATATTCTGATGGGTTATATTTCTTTCAGTTTGTAAAAGAATAAATCTAAAATAAAATAAATCGCTTAAGAATCGGAAAAATAAAAATGACAACTATACTGCTAAAAATACTGTTCTATCATCCAGCAGAACTGTATTTTCAAAAATACATTTTTTTAAAAAAAAATCCAACATTTTTACACTTTTAACTACATTCCACAATCACTGTTAATGTTCTGTTTATAGAAATCAACCTGGACCAAAGCATCAAGAATGATGCTTAGAAAAGGGGAAGAAGCAAAATAACCAGAATTGTGTCTAAAACGGAGTCTGGTAGAGAGATTTGGGTTGTAACTATTATGGAGATGCAATTCCACTCCAAAGTTCATCTCAATCCATCTTTCACACTTCAGGCAATCCAGATACTGGCCAGATAACCCAGCCTGGTCTACAATGAGAAAAACCTTTGGAATAATCACATGCTATTTTCTTGCAACCATAGAAGAGATCACATCCAGCCTTGTGGTTTTGGCCCCTTAAGAGGCCAAGTCTACTGGGAGGGGCAAGGCGTCTTATAACTTTTCATCCAAACCTTGGAAAACTCAAATGGCTAATTTCAATCCATAAGAGAGAACAAGTACAGTACGACATATACATTTGCCTTATATCCCTAAACTAGCAAAAGTCTTGGGAAAGCTCTTGTGCTTTATTGGTTGAGATATTCCGTAGTGGAGCTTCAGGTTGCTGGCACAACCTTGTCCAAGAGTTGACAAACTTTCAAGGCTTCTTACTTCTACAGCACACATTGTTAATTCTGGCCCTCACAGCCATTCTCACTAATTCAGAGCTGATTCTTCTTCAGCTTGACAGCCTGTAACTGGTCAGTAAGTATTAACAATTAACATGTAGTCTGTCATTAGAATGGCATATGAATCTGCCTTCCTTTTCTTAAGGTCTCTGACCAGAGAGTTGTATACAGATATTGCATTATGTTATTTTCTTATGTACAAGGTTTTAAGTGACAACCATACCTTTCTTCCAAATAAAAAGATTTCTCTATGTTTCTGCAGTGCATACCCTGTGTGTGTGCTTTTACTTATATGGACCCATCAGTTAATAATTAATAGTGGAAGCAAAATTAAAAAAACGGATAATATTATATAAGAGTTCTTTGTATAAAACCCACAATTTAAATGGCTACAGCTACTGTATATAAATGTATTAATGACAAACAGTACATAAGGGGTGGGGAAACAGCAGTGAAGTAGCAACAGCCTTCACAACAGCAATGTACCCATTCACACATGCTGACTTGCAATAAAGCATTCACAAACTGGAATGTCCATTATTGTGTTTTTCTACTTCTTTTGAAATGCAATAATGGAAATCCAAGTTTCTCTACTTGTTTTGATGTATAGTCAAGGCTATGGTTTCCCCAGTATGGCTGTGAAAGTTGGACCATAAGAAAGGCTGAGCGCCAAAGAATTGGGCCCTTTGAACTATGGTGCTTGAGAAGACTCCTGCAAGTCCGTTAGAATGCAAGATGATCAAACCAGTCAATCCTAGAGGAGATCAATTCAAAGGTCAGATCCAGAAGATGAAACTCAAATACTTTTGTCCACCTGATGAGAAGGAAGGACTCACCACAGAAGAGCCTAATGCTGGGAACGATTGAGGATAAAAGAAGAAGGGATGATAACGACTGAGGTGTCCTGGATAGAGTCACCGAAGCAGAGCTTAAATGGACTCCAGAGGATGGTAGAGGACAGGATGGCCTGGAGGAACATTGTCCATGGGATTGCGATGGGTCAGACATGACTTTGCAACTAAAAACAACTTGCTTTGAGACACCCATGGTAGAAAATATGTGGACAACATTCCAAAGGAATTCTGACTTTACTAGAGCTGGTAAAAAGCAAGCTGATGCCTTCTAGGAAGGAAAAGCAGGAAGTCCCTTAGCCATTCCTCTTGAGTTAAGGGGAGAATAATGCTATATCCTGTTTATTATCGTCTGAACCAACCTGCTGCCTCTAGGTTTGATGGCTAACATTTCTCATTATTGTGTATAAAATAGTTGCTGTTTCTTTCCTGAAAAATGACGGAGAGGCCTGCTCTTTGTACAATGCCAAACATAAATCTTTCCTAGTTCTAATGTAGGAAGACATTTTGAATGGGCATGAATCCTAATCCTCTGAGCAATGTCATTTTCTTAGGAAAAACCTTATAATGATGAGATCAGAAATTTCTTCCTTGTTTCTAGTAGGGCAGAGTTCGCATACATTCCTCTTGGAGCCCTGTGCCGCAACCGTTTTCTAAATATTATGCAACTTGGAAAACCTGACTAACAATTCGGCTGAAGTGGTTAGATCAGAGTGACATGCTTATATTTATTATCTCAGGCAATTAACGGATTTGCAGTATCTGATTTTATTGAAATGATAAATGTATTTTGTAATCATTCTTTAAACATACTTGTCTCAAGATTATATATTTATTTTTCACCTTTAAAATTATTAAAATTTACCTGATACCACATATTTATAGAAATTCCCAGTCATCCAGGTCATGATTGTCCGAAAAGTACTTTTTCAAGAGGCAATGGACTTCAAAAGTAAAACATCGTCAAGAAAAGATGAAGAAAGTATAGTTGCCTCTTTAGGTCTTTAGGTCTACCAGGTACCATATCCATATCCATATTCATCTATCTTCCATCTTGGACAATGGTGTCCACAGAAATGCACCTGAATTGTCTCACATAAAATTTACCTGATCGTGGGAAAATAAACTTCCTAATTCTCTTTCCACTACTTTCTATCATCTAAAATGTACAAGATTCGTTTCTTTGACCATGGGTATAATTAATTCTTTAACATGTTCCAATATTACTCCAGCATTACTCTTTCCTCTCAGCTTTTGTAGTTATTTGTGGCATACATCTTTGGTCTCCATTTTTTCTATCAAAAGATGGCAACATTTAATGTACAATTATAAAATATATAACCAAATCTATATTCCAGTGCCATTTGTGAAGTGGTATTGAAACATGTTTACATCTTTCCCCTTTATTAAATATAAGCACATTTTGTGTATATATTCACACACCAGTTATGCAATCTGTTTTGTGTCAGTTTTTGAAATAGCTATCCATTTCATGAAATGTTAGTTTTTTGGTAATATAAATAAATATACCACTATTAAGATTATCTTTCCTTTAATAAATTTTTTAGAATGGGTTGTGTTTTAATCACTTTTTCTACTTTGCTTATATAAACATAAATATGCAACATTTTTATCTGAGAACAAAAACTGACTAAAACATAGCCAATATCAATAAATACTAGATGAACATTACGTCAGATTATGAAAATATTTCTTGATATGAACCCAAATAATCCCTTTTTCTTAGTTTTTCCAATATTTTAATTGCAAATTCTTTATGGAAATTTTTCATAAGAACATTTCAATTACATGCAAATTTAACACTGATCCTTGTTACTCTATGTTTTAATGTACATAGATGAATATTGTAAAGTTAATTTGCTAATTAAAGGAACTTAAAAAAGATAATTGTCTACACATCTTAAATTATATGCAAATCAAGCACTTGACTGATCCACAAGAGAGTAGATGAAAGTCTTGGCCATCCCATTTGGAATAATATTTGGTTCTATTTCCGTTTGAATAAATAGATTCCAGGTATAAGTAAGATAATTTTCCCCTGGTTTTTTTCCTAGTATAATCTTAATATAAGAACACTTTATAGCTTTAGGAGAATGCTACAGTACAATCTTAGGTTGAGCTACTCAGAAGTCTTTCAGTGAGATTAGCTTTAGGATTAAAAGTAGAATTAGCAGAGACATCCGACACACAAATTCAAGGGCTCTCAAAGTTGCAGTCCTCTACAATACTACCTGGGAGTAAGGTACATTGAATTCAGCTAATTTCACATGCTAAATCATTTTCTATGTATGTTTTAAAATGTATCTCTTAAACTAAAAGACAAAATAATTATCAGTAAAGTTTTTAATATCCTTTCTGAAATGCAATTTAAAAAAAACTAAAACAAGGGTTGTCTGAACTTCAACTCCGAAAATTCCCCAGCCAGCATGCTAAATGGTGTAAACTGATGGTCTGTTTCAACCGTAAGGATTTATTATCCTACAAATAAAAGTAAAAACTTTAAAATAACACCATAAAATCAATATTTTATATCAATAAAATAACATCATAAAATCAATGTAACATCATGATATCAACATAACGTCAATGAAATCAATGAAAATAAAATGACTTAATCTGTCAACAGTAATTCACCCTACATCAATGTAATTTTTCATGGAAGAATTATGTAAGAGAATTGTGACCAGGTTTCCTATTCACAAACTCAATTATCAAAAAATATTTGGGAGGAATGTTATCCTATGAGGAAATTAAATTAAAATTCAAGTTAATTGCATAGAAAGTTTAGAAAATAAGCATTTGTTGCTGTTATAATTAAATCATTTCTCAGTTGCTTTTTTGCTTCAGAATCTTTGGACAATCATTTGCCACTTATAGGAGCTTTATGGGTTTGAGGAAATGCAGAAAAACTACTAGGCAAAATGAATAGCATCTATTACAAACTGAAAATAAAGCCTTCTTTATCTCTAATAGGCCTTGTGGTTACAAAAATGAAGGGTAGGATATTTTGTTTGGGGTTAACTTTCTCTTTTGTTAAGTAAACCAATCAACAAAATGTTCCTTAACATGAAGTCAATTTCCTTGTTCAACCATTTGAAATACAAATTTTAAAATGCAGATCTTGCAAATGCCTAGAGTTTGTTCGGCTTCCACCCCACACAGCAAAGAACTCTCCACTGGAAGAGTGTGGAGAATGTCATGCAAACCAGACACATCTGCTTGCATTTCATCACTAAAATGGCAACATTTGACTTCAGCCTGACCTTGAAATTCACAAGCTGAAGTGAAAAAGAGGAAATAACTGAAAGCAGCTAAAAAAGAAGCAGGAATGAAAAGAAGCTGAGCCTTTAACCACATGCTGTAGAATGAATTAAAACCAAATGAGTAACATATCAGGATATGCTGTTTAACCCAAAAAACATCAGTTAGATGCTGTCCTGCACTATTAAAACCATCTTTTGGTGAGATTCCACTGGATTTAAGCTGAAATAAAAAGAGTTTTGTTTCTAAATTGGTGCTGAAAGTTGAAGCAACATCTTTTCCTCAATGATCATTTCTGTATTTCTCTCCATTCAATGTCCCTTTGATATTCAACCTTCAGCCTAATTTTAATATTTCTGTTGAATTACTCCATTTATCAATGTTATCTTTTTTTAAAAAGAAATGAAATCTTGTATTTCATCAGACATTTTTCTTGGTTTTCAGTTTGGTAAGCTTTCACTCTGGCCTTCCCTTTTGGCTGCTTTTATATCATGTCACCTTTAAACAACTTGTCAGAACAATTAATTTAAAGGGAGTCCTGTATTCAGATTAAACTATACATATTCATAAATCAAAGACATGTCTCCCACCAAATTTCTTTTCTCTCAATCTTACTGTGATAATGGATCTATCCTTATTTTATTTCTATACAGCAGGCATAGTATAAAATTTAACAAAATATTGTGTGATATTTAGGGAAGTCTCTACCATTTTTTATTTATCGTAGCTTGCAGAATTAAGTTTTGAGCTGAGTCTAGTGTCGTATTTAAGATGCTTTGATGTGTATTTATTTTATTTATTGCTATCCTTCTTTAATGAGGTATGTTAGGAATGTTCACTACCTTGAGTTATTTATAAAAATAAGAAAGGCAGGAAATAAATAAATAAAATAAGTGCATCTACTTCTGGAAAGTCTTGAAACTTGCTTATTTTGTTATAGCAAATCAATATGAGACAATAGCAAGACATTTCTTGTTATGTCAAGTACAGTCATTTCTTTATATTTTTATTCAAGTATTTAAATTTGAGATTGATAAAATTGGCCTTTTTAAATGTCATAACCATATAACATAGGTTATAAATGGCAAAGTGAGATACAAACATATTGAATATTAGAAACATATTGAATATTAAACCTGCATATTTTAAGCAAACATAGCATTTATATTATCAAATACTAATACCAGAACCCATCAATAGTTTCCAGCTGAATACTATTGTGCAATTACCAAATACTAGCTAATATTTGTTAATAGTCAAGCATATACCACAAAAAAAATGAATTACTCAGACAAATGTTCTAAGTAAAATTATAATACTTGATAAATATTCAAATACATATTTAAACACATTTTCCCTTAAAAAGTTCCTTTGAAGCATATCAGATTAATAAGTCTACTTATATACACTTTTCTTTCTATTTAAAATATTTCAAATGATATCCTAGAATTCTTTTGAAGGTGAACTGCTTATAAGGAAGAATCTTGCAAGGAAGCTTCTCTCTATAGGTATAGTCAGGAAAATTGATAGAAATAGCTTTAGTGCTTTAGTTTGAGCCTTAGATGCTGTGGCCAAGACATGTTTTTATTACTGCAGGTAAAACCTTAAAAGTCCCAAGCAATGAAAGCCTTTCTAATCCCATAGTCTAGCTGGGCATCTAAGATCTAGATGGAGACATTCACAGAGTGTCACATCTGCTAGTGAATCTCTACCCTGTGACCAAAGAAAGGAGGTGTGCATGCTCTAGTTCAAGAAATCCTTCCTAGTTCAGATTCAGTTCCCTTCTATTAAACTTTCAGCAAAGTTTAAAACAGATCATTGATCCCCTGGGGATTCAGTTAAAATAGTGAGGCTTTTGTTCAGTATAATTTGGTAGCTTAAAAACAGCCTACTGTTTGTGTGTTTGAAAGTTTTTTCAAAATATTAACTAGTTTTAATTGTTTTAAATTGATTGCTTTTTATTTTTCTTATTTTTTTCTCCGTTAGGATCAATTTTCCAAACTGAAAAATTTGTATTTTTTTTTTGTATTGTATTTTATTGGTCTTGTATGCCGCCCACTCCCGAAAGACTCCGGGCAGCTTACAATAAACAAAGGAAGGGGATAAATAGACAAATAGACATACAACAATTTAAAATACACAACATTCATAGTTCCCGTGGGGCTGGCTATTTCAACAGCCCCCCAGCCTGCCGGAGCAGCCAGATCTTAGTGGCTTTGCAGAAGGCAAAGTAAGGGTCCGGATCTCCACGGGGAGCTCGTTCCAGAGGGCTGGAGCTGCAACAGAAAAGGCTCTCCCCCGAGGGGTCACCAGATGACATTGGCTGGCAGATGGGATCCGGAGGAGGCCTAGTCTGTGCTATCTGATCAGTCTATGGGAGGTAATTGGCAGGAGGCGGTCTCTCAGGTACCCAGGTCCGATGCCATGCATTTTTTTAAAAAAAATAAATTTTATCGAATGTATTGGTGATGCAAAATGTTTCAATTTTGCAAACTGTAAAATGCCTAAAAGCTATTGCATGTGTCAGAAACCACCTTTTTTTCCTCCCATTCCCCCCAAAAATAGACCTTAACAATCTTTTTGTGGCCCAGCATGTTACAAGCCATGCCCACAGTGAACTCTGGATGTAAATGGATGATGTTCTGGACCTGGCAGATCAGTGGAGATTTGCTGTTACTGACAGCAGCAACAAATTAATCTCCCTCAAAATAAGATTGTTGAAATGGAGAAGACTTGGGATCATCAGAAGTGGAATTGTACCTGATAGAATTGTCCCAAAGGTGCTTTTTTTTAAAAAAAAAAAAAAGGCAACTAGAATTTGTTTTTCTTTGGAGACTTTTCACTTCTCATCCAAGAAGCTTCTTCAGTTTTCATTTCTTGGATGAGTAGTGAAAACATGTTCAAGGGAAAACAAAGTCCAACTGCCTTTTGGGGGAAAAAAGCCCCTTTGGGAGACCCATGACCTGGGTGACTGAGAATCTCCATAGACATGAAAGGTTATGAGCTTCAGTCAGCGCTCTGCCAAAATGAATTTTAAAAAGAATCCTAGATTGAGATTATGCACTGCTCATGAAGTCTACATCTTAGCTCTGATGGGTGGATTTGGTGGGGGGAAGGGGTTGTGAAACAAAACCAATCCAAGAAGACTAAAGTCTGTCCATCCTGCTGAAGTCAGGCAGATTAGAAAAAGATGCAACCAGTGTAGTCCTGGCCAAAGGAAGGAATTGCAGAATAATGGATTAGGCTTGCAAAAATGCCAACTAAACAACCGCTGAAGGGCCCAGGTGTGAATTCTATAAAGACCTTGTAAATTGGTCATGCTTTCTAATCTGACTACTCTGCTGGTTTCTGTTACCTGTCACAGACTTCCTTCTTCCTTTTCTAGAACCTTGTCTAGCTTCCAAGGCCTTGCATTGCTGGCTTGGCAGGAGTCAGATCTGATAGTAAGACAAGACAGGCACACATAAATGAGGATGCAAAGCCTGAAATTAGATACTGCCTTGGATTTACCTGTCATTTACTAAATAATGAAAGATAGAAAATACGGGTAACAGCAAATGATCTTTTGGCCTGAGAGAATATGCCACACTAAGAACTCTTAACATATTATTATTATTGCATCAATTATGTAAATAGCATTGCAGAACCTCATAAAAATTTCTCTGGAATAATTAAGACGAAAGCACAAAAACATTTCAGTTTGCATTTTTCACAGACATTTAAGCAGATGGCGCTATCCAAATTCAGCCGTCAATCATTTGTAAATATGGTTTCCAGCTTTTGGCTTTAGGAACCTTTACAACCAGATTCTGTACAGATTTATATGGAACTCACATTAAGTTCAGCGGGATGTCACAAAGTTGAGAATATGCTGCTCAAAAATGTCAATAATCACTAAGGAGAAGCAATTGCAACAGAGACGGAGTATGATTGCTTTGTTTCTGCTTTGTTTTCTACAGAGAATGTAACACTGGCCAATCAATTCTTAAATGATGCCTACATCAAAGATATCTTGAGACTAACACAGCTAAAATTTAGAGGGAAGGAGAGGAAGATTGTCAAAAGCAAAACTATTCGTGTGTTAGCCTCTGCTTTGCTGCTGCTTCGGCTGCCATTGAAACGGGGAGGGGGGGGCATGGTATTTGGGAGGGGATTATTAATTGGGCTGGAGGAAGATTCTGGAGTTTCTGCTGCCTGTCTTACTGCGCATGCGGAGGAGGTTTCCCGCCAAGGCCAACGGCACCGACATTCCATCTTGGTGATGCCTTTCGAAGTTATCTTGCACCTGACATTTGGGAGAATTATGATTGGACTGTAACTGGGATGCCAAGGGGTGGGGAATGGGTTATTCTGTATATCATTTGCTTTCGTGCCTAAATAATCAATCTTTGCTTTGCTACGCTTCTGATCATTTATAATTAGTAAAAGTACACTTGATTTCTATCAATGGAGTCTCGTGGTTTTCTTTCCTAATTATCCAATGGAGGAGTGCTGACATCGTGTAGTAGTCTTAAAATGTGCAAAAACTGCCTTTTGGGAGTTAAATATGCATTCTCTAAGCTACCAAACTCTCTAGATATATAACCTATAACTCTGTACATTACACTGCACTCTGGTTTAACTTGTGGCTTTCCTTATCAATAGCACAGGGGAGTGTGATTGTAACTCTTTCTTTTGCTTCAACTAATAAATGCTTAGTGCTCCCTTTCAACCATTTCTCGTAATATAACAGCAGAGCAAGAGAAAAATGGAAAATTAATTTGCAAAGCTTTATTTGAGAGCATGGGCTTTTTGCAAATCACAGCCCATCCTCCTTGCTTGGCAGAAGACTTGTTTTCAAGTTCACCGTTGTATCTTTGCCTGTAGCAATTTGCAGCTGGGAGATTTGGAACAGTTATTGGCAGAGGCTAAGAGAGAGATTTCCAAATGCTCAAAAGAAAAGACAGACAGTCACATCTGACAGCTGTCCATAAAATATAATGGATAAATGGGGTGATATAAACTAGTGAGAGAGCCTCCAAAAGCGCGGCTGGGGAGGAAAAACGGGAGAAAATAAGCTTGTTAGAATTCTCTGTATCACAGCCATTTTCCCTTGACAGTTTGCCATATCCTAATATGCTCAACAAATTGGCAACCTGTCTTGATGTATTTGCATCAGGATTCCCTTAAGGGAAATGTCTATATTATTTCTGTTTGGGGAAAAGAGGAAGGCTCTTGGTATGACAGGTAGGTCAAGTGTTTCTTTAATAAAGCATATGGTAGTAAGAAATAGGCTATTGTCAGTGACTTGACAAATAGGTAGATTTGGTATTGGCTCCCTTGAGATTAGCCTGGAAAAGCTACTGGATAAATCACCCTTGTTATTTTGATTTAACTCTTCCACCGCATCACAGGTTTTCTTGCCTGACTCAAAGCAAAAGCTACTGTTCTGTTTGTATTAACAGGTTTCTTCTATCCAATGGTTCAATTTCAAAAGGGTTACAAAATCTAGCGGTCATCCAGAGTTTTTCAGGCAAGATTTAGTAACTCTGAACTTTGAGTCAAACAAATGTTATACACAAAGTCAAAACTGAAACATAATGTATGTGAAATGTTTCTTCCTAAAAACTGTGATCTACAAATATCATGTTTATTTGACAAATGTGTTTTATGACTATATTTTCAGTAATTTTGGAACCTATAGATCAAGCATATATTTTACAATATGCCCTGCTTTTATTTTCAAACAAAACAATGTCTTTTAGACCAAATCCATAATGCTTATATTGCACTCATTGAAATCAATGAAATTTTAGTTAGTCATGAATAGGTTTAGCTGTTTTAAGTATGCTTAAATCTAGATCTGATCTATATTCAAATCAAATTCTTATCCAAGAATAAGTATATCCATAAAAATACATTTCTTAGATAAGAATGTAATCTGAACATGAATATTTTATAACTTCTTTAATGTGAGGTTCTGAAATTCCCCAAATATTAGTTGGAAATTTGGTTATTATTTATATATCAAATGAAAATAAGGTGGGTATCAACTTTCTTCAGGGAGAATAATACGAAAACAGGCACTACATTAATTTTAGAAATTCATGTAATAAGATAAATCATGAAAAGGCATGAACTGAGATGTCTGTCATTTTGTTATAAGTGTTCTAATTCATTTCCTATTAAGATGAAAGAGAACTGAAGAAACTGAATCAAAGTACGCCATACATCGGATATCAAAATAGATGAGACAATGTAAATCCAATTTCATTAAATCTTTCTAAAAGCATAAATAGTTTTGTTTTGACTGCAGTTGAGTAAACAGTTCTTTGAGAAGGGAAATTCTGCTTTATCATTTTTTTCAAAGAACCTCTGGAGAAAATTGATGGCATACATCTGTAGAAAACAGCTTTTAATTCATCCTTATGCATTTGAATCTATTTGCACCAGAGCCGAGTCTCTGTAAGCAGGCAGCTATTAAGGGACAGGAAGACAATTTGGTGATATTAGGAGGTACAAGCAACAAATACTTTTGTTTGGAGATGGGTTGAGCTTTACGTACAAAATCAATTCCCATATCCCATAAAATAAGGAAAAGGCATACATTTACCAGCCATGCAATGTTCAAATCTTCCGAACATTATTTGCTCCATTGATCAACAGGCAATATCAGCCATATCCTGTTGTCATATAACTCCTTCTGTAGGTGTGGCGGTCACCCATGGCCCAGTGCATAACAGGGCATGCGCAGCCACACTGAACCACACAGGAAAAAACAAACTCCATAAACATCCTGATAGTGCATAACATAACATCCTGATAGTTCGCTTTAGATGTGCCTTACCCAACGATGCCCAGGATTTGACCATATATAGACAGAACTTCCCTGAGCAGTAGATTAGCAATTGTAGTTTGACAGGCTGTCTTAAATCACATGGTGATTGCTCCTCCTGCCTTTGTCCTATCTCAATAAAAGGGGCTACCAGACCCCAATCTGGGTCGTCCCATCCCGAGAAAGTTCGTGTCCCTGTCTTTTCTCAACATTGGCCTCATGGGCGAACCACGGGTACTTCGCAATATCCCTCTTGGAACTCTAGTAGAATGGTGTGTGTAAGATACAAGTGATAGAGTACTGTTGTGGCTTGGTAGGAGCCTTTGGAGCTGCTATCAGTGTGTGGTTTCAGGATGCTCTCGGGAGAAGATAATGAGCAGCTGTTGCTCATTAGGGTCTTCTCCTGCAGATAAAAGACTGATGGTGCCCTGCCTTAGTGGCACAAGTCAACGTCGTTCATCGTTTGTTTGTTCATGAGTTCAGTTCCGTTCCTGTTCGAGTTCGTGTTCATGATTCAAAGAGGCACTTGGATAAGTGATTTGCTTTCTGTAAACCTGGTTTGCTGTAAGAGTTTTGTTTTTGCATTTGCTGTGTAACTTTTTGCCAGAGACTTTATCTATGTTTATTTTGGGCTCACAGCCAGCGTGAGCCGGGACTGATAAAGATATTTTCTTTGAAGTTCTGTCTGGCTGTCGTTTGTGAACGAGCGAAGCGGGGGGTCAGAACAGAATACTATACGTATATTATAGAATATTCAGAAGAATCCATGCATGCACTAAGAAAACAAAATACCACAGTGTAATCATATACATACATACATACATTACATACATACATCCCTTACATTGTTGTTTTAATTAAATTTTAGTGGAAAAGAAGACACTTTGATCGTGGCTAACATTTTGATTTTTCTGACCATAATCTATGGACAGCCATGCCCTCCACAAGTCTGTTCCAAAAGATTGGCAGGTTTTCCAAACAGCTTTTGGAGGCAGAAAAGAAAATGGGATTGAGGGGGCGGGGAGGGCAAAGAAGTCTATATGCATAATGTTGGCAGTAGCCCACTGTATTTCTAATCATTTGATTGTTTTTAATAAACATACTAATATTAGTTCCATATATAGATGCCTATTTTGTTCATAGTTTATGATATGGTACTGGGAGAGGGGTAATATTTATGAGTGTTATTTTGTAATGCATTTGAAGATTATACACTATTTACTGTGGGAACTATAATGTGATTTTTTTGAAAAAAAATTCTACCATTAATCTTGAACCAAGACTGAATCAACCAAATACTTATGCAAACATTATTGTTAGGAATGAAGATGTACAATGTGTGTGACATTATGGAGTCCTTGGCATTAGTTATAAAAATTGAGAACAAAATTTAATTTATTGTTTGGCACCTACTCACTACTTCTTTATTCCTGCTACAGAAAGGTTGTTTCCAAGTGTATATATGTGTTTATCACAGAATAAACTAAGATACACTGAATCTGAAGTGTGAGAGAATTTTAGAATTACTATTCAACTCAAATTGCTGAAAGGTAATTTCTCTTGTAAGGCAGGGCAAAAACAGTGATTCATATCTAGAAGAAGACAGGCAGCAAGAATATTTCACTTGTCAAAAATGTCAAGCCTTCTTAATATAATATTCAGCCTGGCAATACTAGAGAGAGAGATGAACAAGCAATTCCTATAGATCCTCCTCTAATCCCAGAAGTTACTTCAAAGAATACTAATTGGCCAAGTTCCTCTACCAACATACTTTAAATCCTTAACTTTTTACAAACCAAACACAGGGGAACATGCAGCTGTGGGGCTGGTTAGCACCCTGAGGGCCCATCCCATCTCTCAGTTAAATAGCAATAGCACTTAGACTTATATACTGCTTCACAGTGATTTACAGCCTTCTCTAAGTGGTTTACAAAATCAGCATATTGCTCCCAACAATTTGGGTCCTCATTTTACTACCTTGGAAGGGTGGAAGGCTGAGTCAACCTTGAGTCTGGTGAGATTTAAACTGCCAAATTGCAGTCAGCCTGCAGTCAGCAGAAGTAGCATGCCATTGTGGCTCAGTCAACATTAAAATTTTGCTTCTTATCTAAAATTTATATAGTTTTTGGGATTTAATATTTGACTTGTGCACCACCCAGAGTCCCCTTATGATGGAAACGTGTGGTTTTTAAATTGGATAAATAAATAAATTTTGCTAAGAAAGAGGAATATTTTTTTTAATTTTCAATACTGAATCTTTTCCAAAATAATATTTGGAAATTGTAACAATACAACTGTATGTATTTAAGAATAATAATACAATTTAAGAATAATACAATTAATTTTCAGGACCTTAAACATGAAGTTAAATAAATGAATGTGTATATATATTTACAATTTTAGATTCCACAAGTAGGTTCTGTGATTTTAAATATATATAATTTACTTAATTGATGGCAGATCCAGCTTAGAGTAATTGTTTAAGGTACCAGGCTAGAGGTTGTGAGTTCTAGGGTTGCCGTAAGCATAAAGCCAACTAGATAAACTTGGGCCATTGACTCTTTCTCAGCCCTAAGAAGAAGAAGGAAAGGGCAAACCACTTAAAACTGAAGAAACCTTTTTTGAACCAGTTAAACCTTTAAAACATAGACATACATTTTTGCATTTCATGGGACCATTTGAAATGCTAAAAAAAAAAGATGAAAAATCTTTCTGGGAGGGTTGTGCATTTCACTTCTTTCTCCATGTATTACAAATGATGAAAAAACTATGACTGGAGAGGAATCTTCTAAAAGATCCTTATCAATTAAGTATTACTGATACTATTTGCAGCTTCTTCTTATCTTAATAAGCCCTATAATAATAATGATTGCTATGATGCCCAAAGAACGTTTTTTTCCTCTCACACTCGCTTTTTTCCCCTTTCAGGCAAGTACTAGCTGAAAGAAAAGGCTGCTGTTTCACTGACTCTCCAAGAGGCTCTGCGCTGCTGATGTTATCCCCATCGATGGACCCAGTGCTGAATGCCTGCCATTCAATCTATCGACATGTTCAGCATCGACTCCTCATGTAATGCATAGCCTCTTTGTAGTGAACCTGAACTAATAGCACTAATCTGCTCTCCGAACTACCATGCAGTGACAAGGTGATTACTAAAAATAAGTCTGGCATTTAGTGACTTAGGTCATGAGGATCTACCACTTACATAATACTTGGTGGGCTGAATGGAAGAATGAAGTTATTGTGTAATTAGCTCAAACTCGCCCTCTGCTTATAAGCATGCCATTTGGCTTAAGAAGAGGGGAGGAGATGGAAAGCAACACAATTTATGTAGAAAGAAGTCTTTACCCCGAATGTGATGCCTAAATAATGTTTTTTTTATATAAAGTTTTTTTTATTTTTTCATTTTCATGACATATAGCCACATGTATACTATTACACAGCCAACATTGAATTGTATTATTAAATGTTTACATCAATTCGTCTTGCCATCAACTCCCAAAAACAATTATTGGCTCTTCTGCTCTCCATACACCATATTTGTACCTTATCCATCACTTTCTTCTCCCTCTCTCCTCCCCCTCCCTACCTCATTTCTTCCCTCTGTTATCCTTCTCTTCTCTACCTCCCCTTCCTCTCTCCTTCTCCTCTCCCCTTTCCACTCCTTTTTTCTCTCCTCCTCTTCTCCCCCACCCTCTCTCCTATCCCCCTCTTCTTTCCTTACCTCTCCCCTCTACTTCACACTCCTCATATCATTTACTTGGTATATTTCAGATTCTGAGCGAGCTCCATTTTATGTTGATGGTATTTATAATTCCTTTTCAATATACATATTTGATTTTAATATATATCTTCCTCCTATTTTTTTTAAATGAAAGGGGGGAAATGTATACATATATAGTCATTGTGCTTTTAACACCACTATCCCAGCCTCATTTTGGCCGAGATGTATACCTGGTTACAATTCCCAGCTATTTTCATCATTATATTTATATAATTATGCATCCTTACATGCCCCCACTTTGTGATTCTGTCTTTAAATCTCAATAGTTTCCCACTGTAAGTATATTTCATGTTCCTTTTCCATTTTTCCATATCTTGATTTAGGTTACCCTTAATTGTCTATAAATGGCAATCCTTACTGTTCAGTTCATTACAATTCTCTTAATCTACTATATAGAATAACAAGTGATACACATCTCACTTTGTTCATCATATTAGAAGTTCTATATATATCCATGTTTTATATATTTTGACCCATGCTTAATTGTCCTTCTATTGTCATATTCAATCAATTAGCAACTCCGTTTAATTATCCTGTATAAAAATGAATCACAAACTTCTGCTTTACAATCTTCCCATATGAATTTCATATTTGTCCGTATTCCGTATATTTTAACTTTTATTTAATTATCTTTCCATTATCATAATCAATCAGTTAGCAACTAATTTTATTGTCATATTTAGGAGTAAACTCCTTATCTCAGCTTTTTATTTTCCCATATAACAATTTATAGTTGTCTGATTTTTTTTCCTACTAAGTCTTTTGTCCCACTTCTCTATTCCTGCTTCTCCCTTTTCTTTGGACACGTCCACCCTCTTCAATTTTCTCCAAGCGCATCAAAGAAATATTTTATATTTCCCTTTGTTGGGGAGTAATCTCCTTCTTCAATTTTCCTTATGCCACTGTCAACCTCTGAAACATCTTTTGTCTGCTTTTTATTTCCTTTTGTTGGGACACATCCCCTCTTTTCAATTTTCCATATACTACTGCCAAACCCAATGAAGTTTGTCTTCTTTTTATTTCCCACTGTTTCTACCCCTTATTATCCGTCCCCCCTTCTTCCTTCCCTTCTTCTTTAAATACTTGCTTCTCTGAATTTGGAATTCTATTTAGGCTTGATTTTAATGATTTATGCATTTTTTTAATAATTTCACATAGTTCTTAAAATTCCCACCTTTCCATAATGTCAAGGTCCAAAGTTACAGTTAATTATACAGTACTTGGTTCAGAGTTCTGGTCCACCTTAAATTTATCTAATTCAGCTACTATGGAGAAGAGCTACGGGAGCCATCTTGGTCTTTTGTTCTTCCTTAATGTCCAGTTCCAAAATTGCAGTTAGTTATACAGATCTTATTTCGAAGTTCTGGTCCACCTTAAATTTAGCTAATTCAACTAATGTGAAACAGAAGAGAAGCTGGAGCCATCTTGATCTTTTGCAGAAAAAGATTTCTGCATATTTTCCCAGTTCTTGATTTTGTTATTATTTTTCCCTTACTACTTTCCACCTCTCGTTGGTTATAGTTGTTCAAAATGTATTAATTGGAACACACTTGTATACAGCCAAACTCTGGTATATTTCTCTTTGCCTCCTGCTTTTCCAAGTCCTGATTTATGGCAGTTGGTTAATTAAAACTTCTTGCACAGGCAAGATTAGTATATCAGTTGTAAGTGAGAAAAAAAAAATTTTCTGGATCTTTCTCTCTTGTTGCATTCCATCTCTCATTAATTGGAGTTGCTTAAGATATATTAGTTGGAAGAAATTTGAACAAAGTAATTCCTTCAGAATGGTTGGTTTCTATTTCAAATCCAAAACCAAATTTAGAGCTTGTATTTGAGTGGGTTCATCATTTCTCTGCTTCCTCCCTTTCTGTCCGAATTGTTTCAAAGAAATGGCTTTTTTGGAGGGCTAGTGTTTCAATACTCCATTTTCTTTTCTTTCTTTCCTCTTGCCAAAATCCAGATCTGTCTATTAATATTATTTGTACTCTCAAGATTCTTTGCCTTTTCCAAGTTTTGATTTATGACTGTGGGTTAAATGAATTTTCTTACCAGTCTTTCATCTCACCCTCCCATTCCTGCTTTGGCTGGAAGCCAGCTTCTTGTGCAGCCATGTTGCCATGCTGCTGCCCCTATTCCAATTCAGAGGGCAAATTTCTGACCTGCAAGGGACCTGTTGCCTTCCCCTGGATCTGATGAGATGCTGCCCCTTCTTCGCCCTCCATCCAGGGGGGGTTCTGATCCAAAAAAGGATCCCGGAGTTGGTTTGTCAGACAGGGTTCATGTGAAGCTCTTCAGAGCTCACATCCCCCACATCTGTCCAGCTGGAGAACTTCCTATCAAATAATGCCTAAGTAATTTCAGGAGTTCATCTGGTATTTAGTATCTGCTTTATGCGTTATAACTTGAGTTCCAGTGATAGCATGCTCATTACCCAAATCCTGCCATCATAGGAAAATTTTACACAGGCCAACAAAAAAAATATGTTTACTTTGTCATTTATTCTTTTTTCTCTTCTAAAGTCAAAGGTTATTTTTACCATCCCCTTGTATAATAATCCCTCTCAAGTATGACTGGTTCTTTGACTAGCTAGATGTTGTTTTTCCATGTGACTCTCTTCTCATGAGTAAGTGGCTCAGTCAGTATATAATGCTAATACAATGCTTCTAGAGAGATGGGATAGAAAAATGAAACTGAGAGAGCTGAAAAAGAGCTAGGATATCAGGGATCTCCAGCATCTCAGATGAAAAGTAATCTGAAGGACAGTAATTCAGTTCTTCAGGACTGCATTTAGTATCTCAAATCCTTAGAAATAACTTTTTGAGGTTATACCTGAATATGACAGAAGGAAAAATGTTAATGTAATTTTAATGATATGTATATTAAATTAAACCAACAGAGATTTGACACATTGACCTGCCAGATACAAACACATAATGAAACACACACTGCTTTGATATGTCCCTGATGTCAGTCTTAAAAAATTGCATTTGCTACCATAAAAATATAATAATTCCAAATTTTCTAGGACTGTGTTATAGCTGGCTTTCAACTTTCTTCCATTGGACAGGTAAGGCTTTGTCCACTTTTTCCTCCTGAAAAATGGTGTCTATGCAAACATATTTTAAGGCAACTACAATTGGATGGAACTTACTTTTTCTTTGTTCAGCAGCAAAAGCAGCAGCAGTGGATTAATCAAACAATCAGTCAAGTTCTGACAAAGCAAGCCATAACACTGGCTTTCAAGTAACCTGTTTATAAACAATATAATCTTTAGGTCTGTTCTGTCATGTTGCACAGCTGTCTATATGCATGGCCAACTGATTGATGAAAAACTTCATTCATTTGTGTTTTGCTTTGTGCAAATAATGTCAAGCAGAGAGGGGGGAGAAATCCTATTCTTCGTATCCATCATCACCCCTCCATTCTGCCCAGTACATTCCATGAGGACTGCATGTTTTGTAGCCTGCTTCTATCACCACAAGCAGTCCCTTTAAATCTTCTAATGACTCTCTCAGCCACACATGAAATGTACAATAACAAAATCAACAACCAGGAAAACAGAGCAGAAAGCAACTCACATCCTTCTATAGCTTTCTTCACTAATGAGTGTGCTGAGCAAACAAAGAATCTTGCTTACATTCTCAGATTTCTTGGGATGTGGGCAGCAGAACATTCTGAAAACAGGGACATCCTTGGGACCAGAAAGTAGAAAGCCAAGGTTGTCCTCCAGTTAAGTACAATGGAAGCCAAGCTGTCTGTTTAGTCTTCTTAGCTATCTTAGCTTAGCTATCTTGTTTTCCATTTCTCTTCTCTTCCCTCCCTCCCTCTCTCCTACTTTTTTCTGTTTTATCTTGCTTCATTGAGAAATATAATGCTTTGGGGTAGAATGCCCAACAGAATCAGGAAATTATTCTTAACCACAACTCTAGATCCTTTCCCCATTAAAAGGAAAACAGAGTGAACATTGGTCCTTGATCATGTAAAGCAGAGAAACACCTATGTCTTTTTCTCTCATTTTCTCACAGTCAACCCAACACCAATTACATGGCATCCTCCAGTGCTTTTCCATCATTTTCTCCTACTTGCCTTTTTCCCCTATTAAAGTCAAGAATCTGGTGCAGCTGTCCTAGCCCTTTCCCAGCCAGTTACAAGAATCCACTGAAAAGTTTACTCCCAACAAATAATAAATCTTTTAAACATTTCACTGTTTAAAAACATAATTGTCTCTAGCCCTTTTAGAAAGGGAGATAAAAAGCAAAGTTGGTCATTCTTCGATCCATTTAGATCAAAAAACTTTTTTTTTCAGTTTGAACCAACGGAGACCATATCATCCAGGGAAATCTTTTAAGAATTTTTCCCAGTTGGATTATATGTTATATCCTAAAACAGTTCAGAAATCCAGCGTTTTTCCTGATTGCTTTAAATATTCTAGCAGTGGGATATTTTTCCTGGTGTATCCTCCCTCTGCCCAGCATATTCACTGTTTGTATCTTAGAACAGTTTTTCAGAGTATATCATTATGTTCAGTATGAATTTAACCTAATCCTAATAAGACTTTGGTCAGTTCTATAGATTTTACTGGTTGAGTGTTCAGATATTTCCAAAATTTAATACATACTCATAAAAGAGATTGGGTTATTTATAAATAAATAAAAGAGCTTCAGGATATATATTTTTCTTTTCACTATTTGTCCTTCTGACAAATATTTCTAATCTCAGCATTCTTCAGATTATAAAGGATAACATTTGCTACAGTTTTTTCCTTGAACATTCTCTGATTCGCTCTTCCATATGGAACAAACCCTTTCTCTTGTCCAATTACATATTACAGTATCATTTGAAGTCATGCTTCATACTTTTCCTTTTAAGGAAAAAGCAGCTTTAGGGTCCCATAGTAATTTCTTACCAAAACTTTGTTTCACTTCTATTTATTATTGTTGTGGTTGTTGTTTCAGTTTCAAGACCAACTCCATAGAGACTGTGGGTGGCTTATAATTAAAAAATTAAAAAGAAAACAATATATCAAAGAAAAAGAATACAGCTTACCAGAAGACAGCACCAAAACCCAAAGTGGCTCAACCACAATCCTAACCCAAGGCTGGGAGAATATTCAAGTATCCAAATACATTGTTTCACATGAATCAAAATTTAAGCCTTCTAGTTAAGTCCTTCTATGAAAAACTTTAAAAGGCTATTTCATTGTAGTAATTAGTATTGGCTACAACCAACGAGATGTTTCATGACCTTTAATGGTGAAAAAGAAATCAAAGAGCAAATTAATAAAAATTTCTTTTGATTTTGAGACAGCCCAAATCCATTCTGGTAATGGTGACAGAAAAAAAGAGAATTTCCCATTGTTGAAAATATACCTGATTGTATCATTTGGTAATTTTCAACCTCCTCTTGGTTCCTTGTCCAAAATCAATTTTGTGGATACCTCTGTTTATAGATACATTCAACAATGTCATAATGCATTAAAAAATAAATATTGGGGAACAAGTCTCCATTTCATTTCATTTCTTTCTTCTTGTGAGATTCGGACAACTTGAACAGTTGTCTCCACACACACATATGCATAAACACATGCACACATACACACACACACCAATTTCTCCCTAAAAGGAACACAGGATAGAGATTAATCCCAATGGGTTCAGAGTTCACAGATTTGAACTAGGATCTGTACAGTCACTTTTGTAGTGTAATCAGTATGCTATACCACACAAGCTCTGTGTATATAATTGGATGTATCTAATATTTATTTTCCATGGAGGAGCAGTGTGACACATATTTCCTTTGAAGGGTTTCCTCTGAAGAAATACCTCAGATGGAATACCCCACTAATTATTTAAAAATATTTAAATACTGACACTGTATTTAAAGATAGTTGTGATTGAAAGAAAAGTAATAATATAAGGATCTAAGCAAGAAATACTGCTTGTCTAGTCAAAGAAAATTTAAGCTTCAAGCCCTTTTCCAGTCCTTTCATCTGCCAAGAGCAATTGGTACAAAGCTGAGGGTGGGCCTTGTTCTCTCTCCCAAAATATTTTCTGTCTCTATTCATTTCATATAGAATGACTGCACATTCATAAATGGCGCACAAAGGAAACTGATAATTCCCTAGTTACATTTAAAGTTGTGTTTTAGAGTACCTTGAGAAAATCATGTTCATCGATGTATATACTTGGTTATATAAAATTGGCCAGCCTATGAATCACCTCATGTTTTGCCAATGAGTTAAATAAAGGTAGTGTTGGCAGTCTCGATCGTGCATCATTCATACTGGTTTCGTGAAGAATTATCACAAGGACGTTGCCTCAGTTTCAATACTAAATAAATAAATAAACAAAAAGAAAAAACAAGAAATGCAAGCCTAATTACGACTCTGGCATATCTGATTCCTGTGGCTATTTTTATTTTTATCTATCTGTAAAGCAGAACAGTGAGAGGAATGAAATGACTCTGAAGTGCTTTTCTTTCCTCGACATATGAAGAATCACTGTGCTTGACAAAAAAGGCTGACAGAACATTAAAAAAAACTTCCAATGTGTTATTTCATTTTTCAAAAAAAAGGAGTAAATTAAAAATCCTGCACAATTATCATAAAAGAGTTAGATGACTCACATAAAATTTTACGCTCTCTCTCTTCTGTTACTAATATGTGGATACACTTTGTATTGTATTTAGTGACAATACATGAGGGCAACCAAAGTATATGACATTCATTTTTCAAACGGACAAAGAGACAAAAGAGACCCCTCCTACAGCCCAACAACACCAGATTCCACACTCACCAGGTGCAAATAAAGACATTGGGAATGTTAGACTTGTTGACTTTGCTTTCATGTTTACTTAAGTCTTAGATGTGAACGAGTTTTCAGGGCTAGGAATGTCTCCTGAAGAAGAACTGAATAGCAAATCATGGAAGCAAATGTTATGTGCAGAAGCATGGTGAAATATCTTCTGATTTCTTGACCATTATTAAAGGCTAGTTTGAAAAAGATCAGAAGAAAATTGATTGTGACAACCATTTTATATACAACAATTTCTTCAGAAGTCTATGATTTGAACATTAGTGTTGTTGAGTCGTCATGTCTATATTGGTGGCTTTCTCTTTTCATGAAAGATCTCAGTATCCTACTCTGGCCATGAAGAGAGTAGGGTTATCTAATCAAACATAGAATGATATAACAGGTGACAATATGACTGAGAACAAACAGAACATTCACAATGGTGTTTTGATTACTATTTTCTTATTAAATGGTACTGATTCATACTGAGGAGTGTATATATATATCTAGTGATAATTATTGGTAACTTTTTGATTAGCTAAAAGCTTTCTATGACATCGGTAATCCTATTCTAAGCTTTGGGTACTATCAAGAGCAATATGAGAGTGCCCGTGAAGTGAAAGAACATGAGTAAATTATTGCCTCCTTTTTTTAAAGTTATTTTAAAAGTTAAAGTAAAATTGAAACCAGGTAACTTTGGGTTTCTTCATGATAACTGCAGTGAGATTATTATATGCTGAAGAGTGGAAAAGTTCAACACTACCAACAATGGAGGAATGGTTGATGGAGCTGTGGGAATGGCTAAATTAATCTTTTTGATTACAGAAAATACAAAGTCTACATTTATGGCTGACTGGAAATGTCTTATAGACTTATAGACTTTTTGCATAAAACAGGAAAAATGCACTTAGGACTTGTGGTTTTGATGATTAGAAAAAACTGAATATTAGGGGGAAATGGACTTTATTTTGTAACCATAAAGTAAGAGATAATTTTGTAATTGTAGTTATATTTTCTACAGAGAAAAACAGAAGATTCTTTCATTTCTTTTTATTCTTTCTGTCTACACTTTTGCTGTTTTTCTTTTTTCTTCTTTTAGTTGTTATGTTTTTGATAAAACTTTTAATAAAAATCCTTGAAAATATTCCATAAAAATGACTGGAGATTATACAGTAGTACTCACTTTATTTATTTATTTTTGTAACATAATGGAAAAACATGGATTTTAAAAAGATTTTAATCAAATCAATGGTTTATGACAATAATGTATAACTTGGTTGCAATTGCTACTTCTAGTTGTTAATGTCTATGTTAAAATCTAGACCTATTCCATCATACTATTTAATGCAGTTCTCAAGGAAAAGATACTTTCAAGAAACTGAAAGATGGATTTTGGCATGGTATGAATATATCACCTGACATATAAAGAGTTGTTTCATGGGCTTTATTGTGCAGACACTCCAATTTATAGATCTTAATCACAGCTTGTCACCACAGATTATGAATCAATATTTAGTGGTTTTCCAATTTGATGTACACACTTTTACTAACTAAAAAGGATCAGCAAAAAACCATATAATACCATTATAAAGGTTAATATATATAAAGAAATGAATGCCTTCTGTAAATCTGAGTGTGTGACTATTCTAGGCCATAATATATTTAATAATATTTGGGAAGTCAGCAAATACTAGTGTGACAAGACTAATAAATAGTATTGCTATACAAGGATCCAGGGTTCATTTATTTCAGCAGTCTAAGTCACAGGTAGAAGGATGAGGCAACCTCTTCTACTGTTATTTCTGGCAGGAGTATTAAAGGCACACTATCTGTAATGCTGAAGATAGCAAACAGCCACTAATGGTCCAACCATCCAGAATATATATATATGATATTTTAAAAATGGCTTCTTTAATTCATTCTGCAGAATCATTCAGGGTATCGCCATGAGGACCTCAAATCATGCACAGTCCTACCTCCACTGATGCAGAACAGAGGCCTGCCTCAAAAAGGGAAATGAACTTGCATTGGTTTGAAAGCCTATCAACCTTCTGACACTTCAAGTCCTAGACAATAATCAAGCCAAAACAAGTTTGCTTGTCTCTTTACTTATTTATTTATGTGTCCCTTTTAACACAGTTTTAAGACAAAGAACAAGGTCAGGAAGATGCCCCTCAAAATTAGTATAACACAATTTGGAGAACAGATTGAGATGTCACTGAAACAGTTTCTTGCTCACTCCTTCACTAGGGTGATATAAAATGATTTTTTATTTCAATTAGAGTAATTGCCAGGAGTGAGAGAGAGCAGGACAAGGAGATGCTAATGGAAACATACAGTATATAGCACCACAAACCCAAATCCCATCTTTTTTGAACCTGAGTTATGATACTACATATAAATAAGTAAGGGACAGAGCTTGCACTGTGATGTCATCGCATGTTTCTTTTTTTTTAAAATTAAGGCTTGTTACAAATATCCCCGATAATTACATTGAAATAGTTACACACTTCAATGAGATAACGACAGTTATGTAGCATAGTCATGTTGTACTGTACATGCACAAAAATGGCAGCTTCTGTAAACAAGCATTTCAAAAAGAAACTTACTTTGTTTACACAGGCTCATTCATAAAAGGTTGGAGAGTCATGTAGATGGTTTAAATAAAAAGTGAAACAGAAGAAATTTTCGGTAGTGCTCCAATGATACAGAAAGAATTTTGAGTGAATAGATATGGGTGTAAAACTGGGCTGGATTTTGGCAACATAGTGCTCATGAATACCAATGGGCTCCAAGCATTTTCTTTGCTTCCAGATAAGCTTCTTGTTTTAACTTAAAAGTAGGAAACTGGAATAAAACAAATAATAAAGTAAAACAAAAGCAAAGCAAAGCAAACTAGGATCACATTTCTTTATAGTAATGCCTTTAGGTTCCACAAAAGATGGACTAAGAAACTTGATAGCAATTCAAGGAGCTCGTTGCTTTCTGAGAATGTGGTGTTTTATGGCTATTGTGCCTGCTATGGCACACCATTTTTTAATACAGGTAACTCTCCCGGGGCGATGAGTTTTGGTCTCTAGGCTCAAAAAAGTTGCTTACCCTTAGTTTAATGCATTTTCCACATGAGCTAAATGAATGCACTTCCTTGATGAAGTTTTCATGGGGTTCTTCCTTTTATTCTACTGGTGTATGCTATGAGATTGAAACCGGGAAGTTTAATCTCCCTCATTCATTGCAATTATTAATAGAATATAATAGAAAAGAATCTTAAGTTTGTGGCCTGCAAACAGAACCAGTGCCACTAAACGTCTCCTATATTAGGTATTCACAGGTTGGAACTTTTTTAGAAGTTCAAAAGTCCTCTTCAGGTCAGACTTAGAGCTTCTGCAGAAAATACTAAACAATTTGAAAGGCAATGTGATTGAGTTGTATTTGGACTATGCTATTCCATCAACTCCTTTGATGGAAAAAAACAAACAAACAGGAAAAATGCCTTAATGTGAAGTGTTTCTGGCTTTCTCAGCAAGTCAGATCACACAATATATTCTGCTTCTAGCTAAAATACAGCTGCCTCACTGGGTGCCCTGACCTGTTCTTGCACCAAATGTGGACCAAATTTCTGCTACTACGCAAAAGAGAGAAAAAAGGGGGAAGTTACTCCCATTGATCTGAAATGTTTGAACCAGGTGTGTCTACAGAAAAACAGCAGTAGGCATGACTGTATAGTTAGTGTTTGCTCTGCAGCTGGTGATGATAGGCAAGTGACCTAAGAATAAAGCAAAAAATAAACCTGCGAGTGAAACGGCATTCCAGGTTATAAGAAAACAAAGTAAACAAGGCTTTAAAATGACAACATAAAGATAGCTAAACTAATCCCTACTTAGTAATAATTTCATTAGCTACTTAACCCCCGATGAAGTGCTTTCTGCTTTAAAGTAATCAATGGGAACTGTTAGAATTTACACATATATTATACAGACAGGCAGACAGACAGACAGAGACAGACAGATGAAGGTAGGTAGGTAGGTAGGTAGGTAGGTAGGTAGGTAGGTAGGTAGGTAGGTAGGTAGATGATAGATAGATAGATAGATAGATAGATAGATAGATAGATAGATAGATAGATAGATAGATAGATATGATAGATGTAGGTAGGTAGGTAGGTAGGTAGGTAGGTAGGTAGGTAGGTAGATGATGGATGGATGGATGGATGGATGGATGGATAGATAGATAGATAGATGATAGATAGATAGATAGATAGATAGATAGATAGATAGATAGATAGATAGATAGAGGTAGGTAGGTAGGTAGGTAGGTAGGTAGGTAGGTAGGTAGGTAGGTAGGTAGGTAGATACAACTTTATATGTATTTATTATTTGGAGCTTACTAGGAAAATGGAACAAAAATCTTCTGGGATACAAATGCAAAACTGTAATGACCGCAATAAATTTTAAGTGAGTCCCCTGCCAATAATGACATTTTAGCACTACTACACAGAGGCTGTGGGGATGTGGTTCAAGAATTTAGGGAAGTAAGTGGCAATGAATGTAAATACATGTAATAATAACAACAACTATAAGAACAAGATTCCTGGAGAAATCCCCATTGGAAAAAACTGAACTAACACAGAGGAGACTTATGAATATATTATAGGTGTATTAATTTTAAGTGAATTGGGTATATTAATTCTGGGTGAATACACACCTATTTCTTCTTTCCATTTCTATACATTACTTTCAAAAAGCTGTTCATAAACCTGTAAATTTAATGGCAATCTTGCTATCCATTCTCGATGAGCCCATTGCTGTAAAATGAATGTGATGTACAGTATGTCCCAACAATAATTATTGAACTTGTTCAGTCTGAAGATCAGTTTCAAAGTGAATGCTAGCTTTGTTATCCCAAAATAGCTCTGATAGGCAGAAAGTTTAATGCAGTAATGAAAGCATTGACTACTGTTATCAGACAGACAACCCTATCAATTCTCCTCCTATTTTTATTTTCCATAAATGGAAAATCAAACTGCAGTACTATGTACTGCTTACATGACCCCAGAAGCTGAAAATCCATCAAATTAGCAAACTACTCCTTAAAACTGGCAAAGGCTGCATATAGTTAATCTGTTCCATTACATGAAAGAGGACTTTTTAATTTTTGGATATGCTACTATGAGTATGATTAAAGATAAAGGCTCCCCCACACAAGCATGCTAGTTGTTTCTGGCTCTAAGGGGCGGTTCTCATCGCTATTTCAAAGCCAAAGAGCCAGCACTCTGAAGACATCTCTGTGGTGATGTGGCCAGCATGATTAAATGCCGAGGGCGCACGGAGCGCTGTTACCTTCCCATCAAAGTGGTCCCTACTTTTCTACTTGCATTTTTTACATGCTTGCGAACTGCTAGGTTGGCAGAAGCTGAGAAAAGTAACGGGAGCTCACTCCATTACGCGGTGCTAGGGATTTGAACTGCTGAACTGCCAACCTTCTGATCAACAAGCTCAGCATCTTACCTACTGAGCCACACATCCCTTATGAGTATGATTACACAACTGTTAATTCAACTAGAGCACTCATTTCAGCACTCATTTCAGTGCTTTATACAGCCTTCAAATTCATGTATTTATGATGAAGTAACAGTTCATGGATATTGAATGCATACATTTTAATTACACATACATTGATTTGGTTGAGCCCAAACTCAAATTTACTGTAGGCTTTTTACTGTTGTTATTGTGCCCTCCTAAAATTTAGAATGGGTATTTTTCTGTAGCGTATTTTCAGCCTTGAACAACTAAGGAAAATACATTTCAGTTATTTACATTCAAGCATTCTTACACCCTGTTTCCTGTATTGAAGTGAGGAATGTGGTTTAGTAGATCACCTTTCAGAAAGAGATTAATAATCTGGCATACAAGAATGTTGAATAAATCCACCATAGATTTCTGTAGTAGAAAAATAGTGTGATTCATCAAAACAGATCAGTCAAGACACCTGGAAAGCAATGAACTG
This sequence comes from Thamnophis sirtalis, assembly GCF_051295495.1. Taxonomy (NCBI): domain Eukaryota; kingdom Metazoa; phylum Chordata; class Lepidosauria; order Squamata; family Natricidae; genus Thamnophis; species Thamnophis sirtalis. The sequence goes on from NW_028261383.1 coordinate 93,712,639, forward strand.
AGTTCTCTTAAGGTTGTCATCTTCTTTTCCCAAATTCTCATAAAAACGCACATGCATTTGAGACAGCTGCAGTACCAATTTCCAAAGAATTTTTGGAAAGGTTGCATATAAAAAAGTTAGATATTAGAAATAATTATTTTTAAATATTTATTTTAACAACAGTAAGAAGCCTACAGTAAATTTGAGTTTGGGTTCAACCAAATCAATGTATGTGTAATGGAAATGTATGCATTCAATATCCACTAACTGCTACTTCATCATAAATACATGAATATCTGATGTAAAATCCTCTTTGAGTTGTTTATGTTTAGCATATGAAATTCTCCCCATGTTGTTATAGAAGAAAACAACCCAGTGAATCAGAAGGTGCTCGGAAACTAGTCCATGTCAGTGGAACTAGTTTCAGGTCCAGTTCTTGATATCAACAGTCAAAAAGATCCTACCGAAGCTCTGCCAGATGTATGTCCTTGACTAGATGAAATGTTCTGTTTCATTATAAATTAAGTTCCTCAGCAAACAGCATTAGCTCGAGGCTCTGTAGAAATCTCTCAGTTTACATTCCACCATGCAGGACAATAGCTACAGCTCTATAATTATGCAAGCATATCAATTTGCTTTTCTAAGGACTGAATCTTAGTCTACCCTTCTGTGATCACCCATCATAAGAAGAAATGGGAGGGGGGGACCCCTATAGCTACTATGTCAAAACTTCTACCGCATATTCTGAAGGGGTGTCAGAACCTCCTAGACTGCTTAGTCCACAAAGCACATTACATCATATGAAGCCAAGACTCCATTTGAAATGTCAGGATGAAAAGCAAGGGCCTTGTAATTAAGCATTTCAACTGGAGGCCTACGAATATTGAACAAAGAGCTGAAAAAGCCCAGCTCGGTGATAAGATCAACAATAAATGCCAAAGGTTTTATTTCTAATGATATATTCCCAGTTTTACAATTCTCTAGGAAACCACTTGTGCAAGCACATGGTGAAACAAAAGAAAGGATTAGACTCCAAGGAATAAAAGATGACAGATTTGTTTTCAGTTTACAAAAGTTTTCGAACTACCACATGAGCATTCAAGGTTTTAAAATACCTTGAATGAAAAAAAAGAGAAACGAAAAAATGAATAAATGAATTTGAACAACTGCGGTAATAATATACTCAGTAGTCACTGAAATTTGGGGGGATTTTTTTAAAATAAAGTCTGATGATATATCTTTTAAAAATAGAAAGAAAAGCCAAAGACCTTGCTTCCAAGAAGGGCATATTGCTAACCTCTTTTTTTACTTTTCTGTAGACCTGCCACTAAAATCAAATCTGAGAAGATCACTAGATTGAAGGCAACCATGGCTGGGAAAACAGCAACAATCAGATCTAATCTGTAAAGCACAGACCAACATAATTAAGAGGTTAGAAATCTTTAGTAAATTGGCAAAGAAAAAAGTAAAGAATAATCTAAACATTGTGGGCATTATCGAAAAATTATCTGAGCATTAAATGTTCTAACTCAAAGGCCCCTAACCTTTGGAGCACTGGGGACCGGTTCTGTGGGAAGAGGTTTTTCCATGGACCGGAGGGGGTGTGGTTTCGCATGCTGCCTGAATCCTGCGGATGGGGCTTTCCTTGTTTGCACAGCCCATTTTCTGGCATGCTTCAACTCCACAGACCAGAGGTTAGGGACCCCTGTTTTAACTGCATTATCCCATTTGACAGACTCTGTAAATGAAGAGAGAGAGCTATACTAAGGACTAGATCCAATATCTAGGACTATCTAGGTCAACAGGAAGCCTATGAACAAGATATGGGTCAAATTCAACATCCCAGTTTATATTCCCTAATAAATGGTGTTAATGCAGTTCTGGAGATCATCCTAACTAGCCATTGCATTCATAATTCTGTTCATGATCTTATGGTTCCATTAAAGTTTGTAGCTATCACTATATCAATAATGGCCAGAGGGTTTTTTCCCCTTTTATATATCCTACATTTCTTATTCTTCAGCTTCAATTGAAAATTCCATGGCAAGACTGCATCTTCTCAGCCATTGGGTTCTAGTTTTCAAGGAGGGATGAGATAGTAATGCTTTAGATCTAGCTGGTAGTTCCATTGTCATTGATAGGTAATCACTTGGTGGGATTTCCCGCCACTGTTTTTTGGTGGCAAAGAGTTCAACTTTCCTGTCATTCTTTCCTACCATTTAATGTTTAACTGTACTTTCCTACATTTTATACCCTCTATCTCTCTTTCCACCACAATGAGAAGAATGGGATTGAATATTTTTATAACAAATGTAAAATGACAATATGCCAAGTAATGTGAAATCTGGACAAATTTCATGATCTTCATGAGTCATTTTTTAGAATCCCACTACTACTGATAAACAATTTATGGGAACAAATGAGAGCAAGCTACTTCCATCTTTGTTGTCCTTTGGTTTACAAAGATACTTTTATTTAGGCTTTGCACTTTTGAAGCTAACTTTTTTGTGGATTGGTTTTATGTGGTAAGTGTGGTTTATTTGTATCTAAGGATGCATTTTAACTTATTTGCTTTTATGTTTTCATTATTATTCTGTACTTTATTAGTATATTATTTAGTTGTCTTAAGGGGGAGTGTGTGTGTGTAATCAGTGATATGCTGAAACTGAGATTATCAACTTTTATTGACCATGACAAAGAACATTTTTGTGCACAGGGCACACAAAAAAATCACAATAGTCAATAGAATTTGAAATGTTGGAGATTTTCCTTTCAGTATTATGCTCACGCTGGAACTGTAGGTATATAAGTATGTGTTCATGTGTATGTTTTTCTTTTTTTAAAAAGAAATGTCACATTCCAACAAATCCTTTGAGGTTGGGGAAAAGTTTCTGTATTCTTTCTTTCTTTCTTTCTTTCTTTCTTTCTTTTTCTTTCTTTCTTTCTTTCCAAAGCAATGGAACAAACACAAATGAATGGGGTTTTTTTTTACAACAAAACAAGCAACCAAAGAAATTCAAGCAACATATTTCTTGAAGCATTAAACTACCAAAAAAATTATCATGAAAGACATCTGAAACAGGAATCTGGCTGTGGGAAGAGACTGGTGTTTAGGTAGAAAGAGTGTTAAAGGAGAATAAGGATACTCTACATATATTAAGTAATTATGGTAAATGTTGGAGATGTAGGATAGATATTGTATCCTAAAGTAGTTATGTTTTTTTAGGAACAACATTCAAAGAATTTAGGCAATTCAATGTGATAGGTGAAATTCTTGGGATTAATGATAAATTAAAAATGAACAAGATAATGTACCTCAATGGCAGTTTATACTATTCAAGTATAGATGGAATTGCTGATCTTCTAACAAAAGTATACACTGCCAATACATCCCATGACTGAAAAAGTAGCCAACATAGCATCTTTAAAAAAAATTGGAAGAAAATTCCTGCTAAAACAGAATTAGTGAGGCATCTGCAAAGGAACATCCTAACCTCACTAGCTTTTTAGTATTCTCTGACAGTGTCCACAAGCAGGAAAATTGTTCAATATATGTTAATAATTTTTAGTTTTAAAAATTATTTAAGTAAACATTATACAGTAGCATAAGTTGTATCCAAAAAATGTCCTTAAAATGTGGTTCTTCCTTCTGACATGGGATTCACAGGTTGGGTGGGCTTGCCAATGTAGCCTTTCTGGATAAGCCTGTGATTGTGTGTCTTGTGTTAATTTGTCTTCGTGTACCATTATGCCATTATCATTATTCTTTATTCTTCTTTTTATTTTATTTTTCCTGTTGTCATTGTTGGATTTAATACTACATTCACCACCCAGAGTCACAATTGTGAGATGGGTGGTTCCACAAATAGATTAAATAAATAAACAAACTAGTAAAGAAATAAATGACATGTTATGGTCCCAGCAGAGCATATCTTTATTGGTGCCCACCAAGCTACCTACCTACTGGTTGAAAATAATGTTCGGGAGGAGGTGGGATTTCACCAAAGGGATATTTAGGAAAGGACTCAGAACTAAAATTACTAGTACTTTAATGCCATTATAAAATAATGTTTTGGTTGGCCTAATCAAACATACAAACACATAGCCAAGAAAGACGATGAAGTGGATTGCCAAAACAGCAAAGCATCCAACTGAATGGAGACCTTAGCATAGAATGAGAATGACACAACCATTTCAACAACAATGGTATCATTTGCAATTTTCCCACTTCCACATAGAATCAAGTAGGGTACTAATGATTGTGACTGAGGTGCTATAGGTTTAATCATAACATGTCTCATGAGATATTAAGCTACATGTATGGCAGCCTAGATGATGGCAGTGCTAAAAAAATAATCACATTATCAGGAGCTGGTTTCCAAGGCAATTTTACTTCCAAAAGAAATGGTTCCAAGCAACTTCTGAAAACATATTTCTGACTCTGTTGTTGGATCCCAGAGTCTGAGCAGATAAAGTCCGCCAATGTGGCTGGGTACTCATTCTTGCACGACCCCAATGAACAGCTATCCAATCAAGGTTTTCTACTTTGAAATCTCAAAGAATACCTAGTCTTGGCCAATGTATTTGTAGAGCTGCAGATAAACAGGAGTTAACGTTCCTTTGGAAAGCATTTTGGTGAATCACTTTTGGGATGACTCTTTATCTCCTTTCCACCCATTTCTTTTAATACCACAGTTGCATGAAATAACTGTGGCTGTGGCATATTACACCATTGTGTTGGCTGACTGATCTACAGGTAATAAACCACAAAATATTACTGATTCAGTTGACATCATGTGACCTGCTGTTTAAAAACAATGGTAAATGTTAGATCAGCATATAAATCTCTTTCAGGAATCATTCACAAATCATCTGCTACCTGTCTAATCCTAATAACTAAGGTATAGATAGCACTGCAAAAAGTTGATGGAAAATAGATGGGAGGGGTTAAGAATACAAAGGAAGTTATATGGGGTTCCTTGAGTTGAGCCTCATCTATCACCATTCCTTGAGAATGAGGAAATTTATTTGTCAAAGCCAGACCACAGGTCCAAGACTCAACCTGTTGTATGATTAGTCAACAATGAGCATATTGCTCACCAGACTATCTTAACAACAAATTAACACTGAGTTCTACTGAATTACAATTGTATCACTATATGGCAGATTGAGGTCTTAGTATAGACGATAAAGATCTTAAATCTCCTTTCTCAGAAGTCTTCTAGATTCCACCTCCGGATTTGGTGTAATATCTTTGGTCGTTTTTGATGCCACAACTTAACCTCTGGGTGAGGCTCACATGACATCCAACTCTTACCTCAGTGTATGAGAAAAATAAGGATGTCATCATGTTTTGCCTTTCTGAAGATTAAAAGCTAAAAGTTATTACTATAATGTTGATGATTGTCATCATAGAATAACAGAGTTGGAAGGGACCTTGGTAGTCTAGTCCAAACCCTCCCCCCTGTTCAGACAGGAAATCCTATACCATTTTAGACAAATGTTTGTCGAATCTCTTCTTAAAAAGTTCCAATGTTGGAGCATCCACAACTTCTGGAGACAAGCTGTTCCACTAATTAATTGTTCTGTCAGGAAATTTCTCCTTAATTCTAGGTTGCTTCTCTCCTTGATTAGTTTCCATCCATTGCTTCTTGTCCTGCCCTCGGGTGCTTTGGAGAATAGCTTGAGTCCCTCTTCTTTGTGGCAACCCCTCAGATATTGGAAGACTGCTATCCAGGGGTGAAATTCAGCAGGTTCTGACAGGTACTAGTGAACCGGTAGCGGAAATTTTGAGTAGTTTGGAGAATCAGCAAATACCACCTCTGGTGGGCCCCAATGTGGGGTGAGAATGGAGATTTTATAATATCCTTTCCCCAGGAGAGGGAATAAAATGGAGAAAGGTCATAAAATGAGGCAAAATTCACTTAACAATTGTCTCACTTAGCAACAGAAATCTTGAGCTCAACTGTGGTTGCAAGTCGAGGACTACCTGTATGGTATAAAGAGCAATCTGCCACCTATTCTTTTACCCCAAAGCAATAACCTCTGTGATGAAGACTGGATTATAAAAAAATGATTAGCTTAAAGTAATTTCAGCCTGTATTTATCATTTGCCTTAATCAATTTGTTTCTTAATGATTTTATGGGGTTTTAAATCAACAGTAGTACAGTAAAAGAAAAGAATAATGAAGTGCAAAAATAAATTATTCATATAAAGGCCAAAAAGAAACAAACCAAAAAATAATTCAAATATAGGGAAGGAAAGAAGGAAGAATTAAAATAAAAAATAAATGAATAACATTAATAACATTTGTTATGAGGACAGACCAGAGTTCAAAATAAAACACATTAAAAGTAAAATGAATTTTTTAAAAAAAGGATAAAAATGTTACAATTGATGGCAGATTGACCACTGGGCAGAATTTTGCTACATTCATGAAGTGAGATCATAGTGAACTGATAATACTACATATTTAAAAATTCCAAATTTTCTGGCTATTTTATTGGGTAAGGAGTTACAAGGTGATTCCTAGGATGCCTATAAAGGATGTGATACAACAGGGCATGAACTGTAATTTCAATAGCTCATTGTATCCAAGGCACAATCTTAGATCTCTGGAACTTTTCTATATGGGCCCTCCAGTGGTGGGATTCAAAAAATGTTACTACCAGTTCTGTAGGCGTGGCTTGATGGGTGTGGCTTTGTGGCCATGGTAGGGGAAGGATACTGTAAAATCTCCATTTCCTCCCTACTAGTTAGTTGTAGTTTATTCAATTTTTATGCCGCCCTATTCCTGAGGGACTCAGGGCGGCTAACAACCAACGGGGGAAGGGGATACAAATAGGAAAATAAAAACAAACAAATTAAACGACAAACAAATTAAAATACACAACAGTCGCAACATTCAAGTGGGGCTGGAAATTCATCAGGGGAAGGTTACTGCAAAAGCCAGTCAGAGGTGGAATTTGCCGGTTCTCCGAACTACTCAAATTTTCTGCTACTGGTTCTCCAGAACTGATCAGAACCTGCGGAATACCACCTCTGGGGACCTCCCACCCTACTCTGGGAAGAGTGTTGAAAAATTTGGAAACAGGGAAATGATGTAATTCTTTTGCTGGGTTGAAAAACTGGACTGTTCAGAAAAACATCCTTGGGTAAAGTGGACTGTTGGGCTTCTAGAACTTTAATACCATGTTTAAATGCACCAAGTAGGCACTCGTAACTAATCATTAAGAACACCTCCCAAGAAAATCTGAGATATTGGCATTTTTGTAAAATTGTTCTGATCTAATTTGTGTAATTTAATACATATTAAAACAATTATATTTGCAATAGCTGTCAAGCCTTTGCATATTAAGGTTTGATTACATGTAATTATTTTGATCATTCATTCATTGGCATAAGTCTCTCTGTATGTACATGGACTCCCCATGTCTTCTCTTTAGAATTTTAAGTCAGATACATCAGAATATAAAATAATCTTAGCAAGCCCAAAATATACTAGTCAATGTTCCTTCTACCATATTGCACTTCCAGCCCTTTTTAAATCTCTTCTTGACTGTTTAATATACTTGAAAATGAATGTTTTAATTCATCTAAGATTAGAATTCATCTAATCTTAATGTCTTATAGTATTAATTTTAACCCTCTTTAAGACCTTAACCACTGACTTGCCAAAGATTATTTCAAATTAGTATTCTACTCTACTCTACTCTAATCTACTCTACTCAAAACAAATTATATCTAAAACTAGAACCAAGATTCTGCCAAAATATTAATGGTATGAGATAATTATCTTATTGTGCCGATAATGATTTGTGAAATATATTGTTTGAAATCCAATAAGTGGTAAAAATCAATATATATTCCCAGTGCTATATTTAGAATTTGGGAAAAATATTTAAAAAACCAAACTTATGAAAGTCATAGATTTAATTAGCAAAAACTAGTGGTTCCTCCCATGAAAATGTTTTCACCCCCTTACTCCCTTTAAATAAACCTTTCTCACATGGTAGCTACCTGCTGATTTGAAAGCTCCCATTGGTTATGCCTGCTTGATGTACAGTGCAAGTGTTCCCAAAGCCACAGGCTTTCTATATTATGTATCAGCTATATTTGTTGATATACCACCAGAACTGGACTACTGCAATGCGCTCTACATGGGGCAGCCCTTGAAGAGTATTCGGAGACTTCAACTCATCCAGAACGCAGCCGCGCGAGCGATTGTGGGTGCACCTCGGTACACCCATGTTACACCTATCCTCCGCGAGCTGCACTGGTTACCGATCAGTCTCCGGATACGCTTCAGTCGTAGCCCTTCATGGTATTGGATCTGGGTACTTGAGAGACCGCCTGCTGCCAATTACCTCCCATAGACCCATTAGATCTCACAGGGTTGGCCTCCTCCGGGTGCCATCTACCAGCCAACGCCACCTGGCTATTACCCGGGGGAGGGCCTTCTCTGTGGCAGCTCCGGCCCTCTGGAATGAACTCCCCGCAGGGATTCGGACCCTCACCTCTCTCCAGGCCTTCCGAAAAGCCGTTAAAACCTGGCTGTGTCGGCAGACCTGGGGTTGATGAGTTCCCTTCCCCTCTCAATTTGTGTGTCTGTTGGTTACTTTTAAATGCTTGTATTTGTAGTTTTTGTGTTTCCCTTCCCCCTTGGGTTTGTGAGCCACCCTGAGTCCTGTTGGGAATAGGGCGGCATATAAATAAAATGAAACCTCAAACCTCAAACCTTCCCAGGCCTGAGAAACCTGGGGCTGCCTCATCCTGCTCCTATGGTTGCTCCACTGGGCCAGGGAGGCTGCACCATCTTCCTCTGTTGGCCCTAGTTCCATCTCCTCATCCTCCTTGGCCCAGGCCTCTGACAGGGCAATGACACCACCGATCTGACAAGCCAGAAAGATTGGGAACCACCGATTTAGACAGTAATACTTTGCCGGCAGGCCTGGGGGTGATGAGTTCCCTCCCCTCTCGACATGTATGGTTGTGCGACTGTTGTCTACTTTTATTATTTGTATTTTGTCTTTTTATGTTCCCCCTTTTTCCCCCTTGAATTGTTTGCCGCCCTGAGTCCTCCCGGAGAAGGGCGGCATACAAATAATAAAATACAAATACAGAAGGCTGTGGCTTACTCTAAAGAGGAATACAAGAAATGAGGCATGTCAGCACTCTTTTTGCAAGCTCCAGAATCAAGCTTAGGGCACATACCCCATCCAATCCCCAAATCAGATACTTTTGAGATCCCAGGCATACCCACTTTGATGTACATATTGATGTAAACTGCATTGTCTCTGTGAAGATCTCTGCTTCTGTCCATCCATATATAATCCATCTTAATTCTTTCTACTCTTGACCTGTTTTACAAACAGAGTCATTTCAGCTGATGAGAAGGCATTCTTTAGTATGTATGTAGAGTGGTACAGATAGTTCTCATATGGCAACTAGTCTCACGTGATGAAAAAATAATTTACAATTGCAGTTGGTTCATTTACAATTTACAAGTAAATGAAAATTGAAGTAAGATTGTAAACACAGTCATGGCTTACCTTAATCACCAATTTGCCCATCCCAATTGTGGTTGCCCAATTGAGAACTACCTCTATTCATTCATCATTACTAATGTTGAAAGCGTTTAGACTCTCCTCAGGTGAATACTCTAGGAAGGATTTTCCAGCCTGATGTGGAGACCCTTCATTGAGCTTCTTGCTTAGGCTAATCCTGTGGCCAGGCAGAATGGAATCTGAAGATACTTCCCTCTCCAAGATGTTCCAGTCTTTAGATCTAATCATTTGTATAATTGGATCATCTTAGACATTGAAGTTCATGAAATGAAAGGGAGTTCTTTAAATCAAAATTAGAAATGCACAATACATATGTTTTTACTACCAGTTTGGGCATGCTGCTGTGTGCGCTTCTGTGCATGTGCAGAAGCTTCTGGCGGAGCATCCTACTGCTGCTACGACCAGTTAGCTCGATCCAGGCCGAACCAGGAGCAACCCGCCTCTGATATGTTGCCATCATCCATTCTTCCACATTAATGTAGATACCGGCATGTTTCGCTTTGTTAATGTTAAAACATGCATTTAAGTTCTCTTCATGCTCATTCCATTGAGGGAAGCCTAGATTGTTGCCCTCAAATACTAGCTTGAAGTTCATGATGTCAGTGGTTTGGGTACTAACTCCCAAAGGACAAAGTGCAACCAGAACCTTGGCACAGCAGTTCCTGGCAGGCTATCACAAATAGTTATAGCACAAACACAATCAATGTTTCTTTTATGCAGTGTGGGTGGCAGAAATATGTACATGGGCTTGTGGCTCTATGCAAGGATTTGTACTGTTTTAGTAATATGAGGGATCTTGGTACAGAGACATCACAAACAATGTTAATATAACATGACCTTTTTGTAATATTGTTTAAACATTTAGGGGAGGGGGTGTTAGGATAAACAGACTGTGTAACCATTTATTAAATGCTTATACTTTGTTTTATCGATATAGCTAAACAAATCTCATTTTTCTCAGCACTTTCTCTACTAAAAGACACTGCTGTTGTGCTAAGAAGAAAGTGGAGAGAGGATTTACATATGGAGAAGGGTGGAAGTTGATGGCCAGCAGTGACAGCTGTGAAGCTTCATCAAAGACAAGCTCAGAACAACGTCCATAATTCAGCTCTCTTCTGAGTATCTTTCCTTTTGTGGATAAATGCTTATGTTTGGTTTATAATTCAGAGGCAAGATTTTAGAGCCACCAAGCTGCCACACAAGAAAGTGACTTATATACTTGCAGTGACAATAAAAAAAGTTCTCAGGATCATCTATTTTGTCTCGGTCCTCCCAATAAAAATAAAATAATGCTTGGAGAAGTTGCATGAAACAAGTAAAGATAACAGCCAATGTGCTGTTACCAGCCAATGTGATGGCTATAAGAAAAACTGTAGAATCCATATTAAGGACTGTATCTTTACACTCCCCCAAAGTCCACACAATGCTATAAAAGTCAGAGCTGTACATCTTACTTTGTGTCCTTCAATAACTGGGCTTCTATAATATGAGTTTGAACTTTGAAGATGCAAGATAGGAAGAGAACCAATACTTTTGAACTTTGGCGTTGGAGAAGACTCCTGAGAATACAGGTGGTCCTCAACATACAACCATAATTGAGCCCAAAATTTATGTTGCTACGGGAGAAATTGTTTAGTGAGTTTTGCCCCATTTTACACCTTTTCTTGTGTCAGCTGTCAAGCATCCAAATGTAAATCACGTAACCATGGGGAGACTGCAACAGTCATAAGTGTGAAAAAGGCAAGGACTACCTGTACTATGGACAGCCAAGGAAACAAACAAAAGCAACATTGAACAAATCAACCCAGAGTTCTCACTCAAGGCACAAATGACCAGATTGAAATTATCCAACTTCAGATACATTGTGCATAGACCCACCTTTCTGGAGAAGGCTCTCATACGGGGAATAGTAGAAGAAATGCTGGAATTTGTATCACTGGCTTTGTCATTTTGGTTCCTGAACTTCGCGGTTAAGCATTTAATTACAGGGATGTCATTTTAAATGTGTAGAACTCAATTAGCATCATAAAACATTTAAAAATGTGTTTAAAAAACATTAAAACTAAAGAGTTACTATAAATACATCCAGGAAATGAGTTGGGGTCATCCTGATATCTGAAGGGAGAAAATTCCAAAAGGCAGGAGCTGCAGTAGAGAAGGCACATCTCCTGATTTTCACCAGCCAACATTTTTTGGCTGATGGGACCCAGATGATACCCAACCTCCCTGACCAAATTGGTTAGGTAAAAACTCAGTACCTTATCATACCGATGTACCTAGCCATACATGTATGCACAGGACTGTACAGCATGTTAAACAAGATAAGGAAAAAGCACTTTGTCGTCATGCTCTTTCTAACACATCTGTATTAGTCCAGGGAATTACAGATGGAACTCTTCCTGTCACGTGTAATTTTCTGTATGCTACAGCTAAGGCCCAAGCCACAGAGACTGCTTGTACTCATAAAGACCTTTTCCTAGATAAAAATTTCACTGAAAAAAGAATTTGAATCATTTCCCACCAGTATCTCACAGTTTTAAAGGAAGCACAAGCATGTCCTCATAATTGTTACTTCAGCACAACAATGGTTAGATAATTCTAGAAAAGGTTGTACAATAAGTCACAACTGCTGGCATGATTTAAAATCCTTTCTCTTTCATTTTTTTTCAGGTGTCAAAGCCATGTTTATTCATTCATTTTAGAAAAATGAGTTTAGCTTTATTTATACTAGGTTCTTGAGGAAATATTTCATTTTCTTCAGATATATTTATTCTAAAACATATTTACTCTTATGTCTAGACAGCCCCCCCCCACACACACACACAAGTTCAAATCCAGTGTCACAATTATCACAGTGGTATATAGATAAACTTAGGATAATCTAGAATAACATGCAATAAATAGTTTATCAGGAACTGATTTGTGCAGCAAATGAGGTTAAATACAGGCTTACCAGCCCACATAAAATTGCCAGTTCATATAGGTAGTAAAAAAAAAACAGGAATACCCAATCTTTTCAGCTAAAGGACACACTTGATTTTTGAGTGTTCTCCTTCAAGCTAAACGTCTAAAAAGAAGCAAGGATAGGGATGAAAAGCTGAGTCCTAACACAACCAAGAATAGATTTTATTTGGTTAAATATAAAATGATCTTTATATAAATTAATTAAATCAAGAGGCATGGTTCTTTCTACTCTTCCAGTTCCAAGAAAAAAATAAAATTGAATGACAACTTTTGAAAATCATTCCTAAAACTTTGGAGTTCTTCATGCAGCCCTCCTGCTGCTCTTTTTGTACTTCTGCAAGAAAGTACTACAAAGGTGCTTGGGTTTTAGCATTGTAGCTCTCTGTTTATGTAGATGCATGACAGTTGATCTTAGATTCTTGATTGCAGTTTCATGGCTGCCTTGGGTGTGCCTGGAAGGATGAGTGCCACGTTGGCCTCAGTTGACACTGATCTTAACTTTTTGCAGTTTGATATGAGAGACTCGGTTATGAGGAATGGAATGTTAGATGACCAGTGAAAAATACTGCAGGCACAGAACAAATTTAGCCTATTGCCTTTTTATATGCTGCCTATAAAATAATGTAACATTATTTGTCCTAAATATTAAATTATTAGGAAATTAATATTTTGAAACTTTTTGTAAGTTAATATCTATTTTTAAGCTGTCATTTGAGGGTTGAGTTTTTTCTATATGTCCAGTTCCATGCCTCGTCTGCATTTATAGTAATGCTTCATTCTACATGAGTATCTTTCTTACTCTCTGAACTCTTGAATTTATTGTCCCAAAGGTGCTTTTTCAAGAGGCAACTGGACTTTCTGGTTTTTCTTTGAAGATAATTCACTTCTCATCCAAGAAGCTTCTTCAGCTCTTCTTGCATTTATTCTTTTCCTTCTTTTCCTCCTCCCCTCCCTTTTCTTTTTTCTTTTTTACAGAAATATCCTGCAAAATTATTCATTTATTCAGATAAATTCCTGATCAATCCTTAATTTCACTTAAAAACCATATATTTGCTTCAGAGACAAGTCCGTTATTGCCATTATAATTGCCATTATTGCCTTTTACCAAAATAAGCCAACAACTGATACTTTCATAGCAGAAATTGAATATTTTTATGGGAAGAATTTTAAACTGTTTAAAAATTAGTCTATTGCATTGCCACTTCCCTACTTTGAATAAAAAATATTTTCTGCCAATGCCAAAAGGGACATGATGGGGCTCATGAGGTAAAAGTATCTGATAGCAGCCAGTATCATCCATGAGTCCCCTTGTCCTGAACCAGGACTAAAACTATTTCAGTCTTCCATCAGTTATCAGCAGCTTTAGTGTGATACTACATCAAGTTGTTTAAAATAGTATGAAGAAAAGCAAGAAAAACTTCAAGCACTAAGAGAAAGGGATGGTGGGGTATCAACTTTGGACCTTTTATTGGCCTGTAAATTTTTCTTACATTTATTACACTTTTAATGAGATCTCTTAGAATCAACAGTGGTGTAAATAATGAAAACAACACTCATAAATGTCCCAATAAATCTAAGGCCAGTCCTTTGATGCTAATTTGCAGGTCCCTGTCCCTCTTTTTGTTTTTCCCTGTTCACGTTTCCTGACAGCCTCTCTGTGTTCTAAGTGAATGGCAAAGTCAAGAGGCAAAATATCAAAATGCACTTTTTGGCTTTGAAAGTCAATGCTCTGGTATCAAAATAGCCCTCCCTGATTAAAGTCAGTCAGATCTTTTGTATCTTAAGAAAGCAAATTCCTCTCCTCACTTTTAAATTATTGCAGGGTGGGCTACAGCAAAATAAATGAATTTAAGCTAGAAGAGGAAAAAAATATGTTTGCTTCTATCTGCATTGCAATACGTACTGCAGTAAGAACAGCACAAAGTTATTACAAGCATTTTCACTTTCACTTATAGTATGTACTGGACAGAGACACAAAATATCACTTTTTTAGTGTACTTCTTGGGCAGAATTTGCATACGTTCTGACACTAATGTTGAGCATCAGTCATCAGTCATTATGGTTACTCATTAGGGACTCAGGAAAACTAGGTATTTGGAGAGAGGATGTCACATTGTCACACCTTAGTTGACTGCAATGTATGGGGAGAAAACTTTGTTCAACTGGATCTTGCAATGTTCTCCTAATATGGTGGAAGTGACTAGAAGGCAGCAAATCTTATTAGTATATCACAGAATTATTTGTAATAGTTTTGCACAGTTCAAAAAGCTTAAAGATGGAAAGAACAAACGTCTCACATGATACTTTTGAAATGAGAAAATGAGAGATACTGTGAATGAACTTTTGTGTTCAGTTCCATTCATAGAGATTGATGGTCAGAACAGTCTGACAGTCTGTCTGTCTCTCTGTCTATTGCTTAGAGCCAAGGTGGCGCAGTGGTTAAATGCAGCACTGCAGGCTACTGCTAGATCAGCAGGTCAGCGGTTCAAATCTCACCGGCTCAGGGTTGACTCAGCCTTCCATCCTTCCGAGGTGGGTAAAATAAGGACCCAGATTGTTGGGGGCAATATGCTGACTCTCTGTAAACCGCTTAGAGAGGCCTGAAAGGCCTATGAAGCGGTATATAAGTCTACTGCTATTGCTATTGCTATTGCTATTGCTTCTATATGTGATTGATGATTCTAATGAAAAGCAAAACATTGTACTTTGATTTGGAAAGGACAGCCCTGCGGTAAAATTGCAATCCACATTTTTAATCGTTATTAAGGATATTAAGAGACTTCACAGTAACAATATATAAAGAAACTGATAATAAAAACTAGAAATCCAATAAAGAAAATTAGGGGGAAAGATGAAAGAAAGAAAAAAAGCTAAAAACAACAAGGGAGCAAGAACACACTCCAAGGCATTTTTCCAAAAACAAAGAGTCATGATATGTACAACCAAGTTGTACAATATAACTTGCATATAAGCCACCTAGAACTAAGTAGAAATTTCCCGATGGTGAGAAAAATGAACTAGTGGAATGGGTTGCCTTCAGAAGGAGTGGGTGCTCCATCATTGGAGGTTTTCAAAAAGAGACTAGACAACCATTTGTCTGAAATGGTAAAGGGTCTCCTGCTCGAGCAGGGGGATGAACTAGAGGACCTCCAAGGTCTCTCCAACTCTATTATTCTATTTTCTATTTCTAACTTCCCTCAAAGTGGATTAAATCCATAAAACAATAACCCAGATTATTTGTATGCCTTGGATAATAATTTTTCTATCTGTACCAAATCATCTTTCTAAAATTCTATTGCCAGTGAGATTAATTAATTTACATTTTTACATTTCAAATTTTCACCTTCTTTCTATGCTATTTTTTTGCCAACAGAGGTTACAATTTAAAAACTAACAACAGAGTACAATGAAAGTATAGCCTTGTGCAGAAGGAACTTTTTTCTTAGTAACTCAGGTTTATCAGGTTCCTCACGCTACAGAAATGAATAGTTTATGTTGCACAAACACAGGACATGTACAGAATGAATAGAGAACGTGGAAGTTAAACCCATAGCGTGATTATGATTCCCACAAACATAAAGCCGTCTTTATTTGCCTGAAAACTTCAAAACATCTTTGCTAAAACAAGTTGCAGACTACAGACAGAAGGATACTGACCCTATCTTGCAGACCAATTTCTTATCATGAGCTCCAGAACAACAGATAAACCTTCTGGGGAATGAGCAAAATACTCACACTGTGTGGGCTTCTTCCTACTATCAGATAGAGACTATATTTCAAATCTGTTATAAGGAGTATACAGACATGAAACTCCCTCCTGAACATGACTCCTGATTGATTGATCCTTGAGTGTCAGAAGCACCAAGTACAATCCACACCACAATGGCAAAACTTATCCCTGAGTTGTAATGCATATGGGCAGCATTGTTTTAAAGACTCCCTTGAGACAGACTCCTTGAGCTTTGTAGGGTTGGGGTTTTTTTTTCCTTTTCTTTCAGGCCTCTGATCCTTCTCCTCCTCCTCCATTTCCTTCTCTTCTGTGGTCAACTCTGTGGGTTTGCAATTCTCTTGATGGTCAAGATAGGCTGCTTCACAATGTGCTGCTGACTAAAACAGGAAACCAGACCAGAAACATTATCACTGCTAGTTTCATACAGAAACAATGTTAGGGGAAGGATTTGGATTGGGTTTTGATGGTTATATTCTGCCTTTATAACTGTGATGGCGAACCTGTGGGACGCAGAGCGGTCTCTGCGGGCACGTGAGTCGTCGCCCGAGCTCAGTTCCATCATGCATGCGTGCGCACCTCCTGGCTGGCCAGCTGTTTTTTGGGTCTCTGCTGCACATGCACAGGGGGCAGGGGGCATGTGAAAGACATGTGTGCATGCACAGGGGGTGGGGGACCACGCATACATGCGGGGTGTAGGAGGAATGCGGGGGGAGCTCCCTGTGGCCTGTTGTTGGTCCCAGTAAGCTGCAGGGAGGCCTACTAGGCCCAAAATGGGGTACGGGGTGGTGATTTGTGAGCGCATGTGCAGTGGGGTGGGGTGCGTGGGGGGTTGTCACACATTGCATTGCATTATGGGTGCAGGCATGTGTGCATGCATGCTGTCACACTTTTGGCACGCAATAACAAACAGGTTAGCCATCTCCATGTCTGAAAAGAGAAAGAAGCCTGCAAAAACATGGATAGACACCTTCACTCATATCTCTCCCTGGAAAATCCCCACAGTTTTGTTCTTTCCACAGGCTGTTTCATAAAAGCTACTCTGAAAACAATAATGACCCTCAAGGATTATTCTGAGGGAGCCTATTGGCCAAGCAGAAATAAAATCTATCAGCCTAAGACACAGACAAGGTTCTTCTGTTTCTCTATTCCAAAGTAAATGAGGAAATTATTTGAAGCTTTGATTTCAAAACCAATATTACTGTGAATGTGAATTAAAAGAGGGGTTGGTTCTTTCCAGTTGTTACAGGAAACTTCATTTCTTTGGGTCGGGAAGTTTCAAACTGGCATATAGACTTTCCTTTGCCATTTGGTCTTTTTCATGTCATAGGAACTTAGGGCCAGATTCAATAAAAATTCCCTCCAGCATCTACTACACAGAAACACACCCAGCCCTTAACAAATCACTTGTGCGTTTTTGTGTGTTTGGTGTGTTTGATGTGTGTGTGCATGTGTGCGTGCGTGTGCATGTGTAGTGCTTACTCAGCTGTACTTTGGCAGCAGCTGCCTCAGGACTGGATTGATTCCAACCAGGCTGTTATGTTGTGGCTATTAACGTAATTGGATGCATTATTCCACTTTGCCCTTTGTTTCTTGTATATTCAGAGTTACAACCCCCATACACAAAACACCACAGGGTTGCATACGTATATTCTGTGAATCTTAGTACAACTGCTCAGATTAGAGGTGATATAACTCACTTGTTGTTCAGCTAAATAGGGTGGGTTTTTTTTCATTCAGACTTAAGATGTTTTGAGTTTGTGTGCCTTGATGTTGACTCCTGGAAACTGCCTGGACTGCAGTTTCCTTGGCAAGATTTCAGAAGTGATTTACCATTGCCTTCTTCCTAGGGCTGTGACAGAGTGCCTGGCTCAAGGTCAAGCAGCTGTCTTTGTGCCCAAGGCAGGGCTAGATCTCCCAATTTCTAACCTCACGCTTTAATCACCACATCAAACTGGCCCTCTGAAGTTGTTTTAGCCTCCAATTTATGTGTATGGCTCTTGCAACCACACAGAAGCGATGCTAATACCAGTAGCCAGATCATCTGCTGAAAGACCAATGAAATTTTGTGGTTATGATCTGAGATACCGCATCACTCTCAGAATTCTGAATTCACATTTGTGTACGAGGCTGGATAAAGCACACATGCAAGGAACTAGATATGACTTATGTCCTTTTGGTGTTGCAAAACAGAGATTAACCACAAGTTCTCAGAAATGTAACAATTAAGCAATGACTTGAATTTAAGCTAAACATGTAGGATACAGCAATATAATAAAAATTTCGTATTTTGTGGCACACCTTACAACACCAATGTAACATCAAAAATATGACAGAGTTGTGTTATGCTAACTATGAGCACCTCCATTGAAAGGCTAAAAGTGGGTGATTTCAGGGGAACTCCCAAACAATCTCACCTCTGTGTCTGTCTCACTTTTTACTTTGCCTGCAACACAGCAGTGGCTGAGTTGACTACTCATATCTTTCGAGGAAGCGTTTAAATACCTGCTTAAGAATAGATTATTGCAGAGAGCTGTCATACATGGTGCAAAGTAGGAGTTGTATTGTGCAAGCTTAGGGAACATAAAATAAATCAGTAATGGGAACTATGGGAAAAGAAAACTTTGTGCAAGAATGGAACTGCACTACAAAAAGAGCTTGAGCTCAGAGTGTATGTGGAAAGTATTCCTAATATACCAGACATACATTAGTGCTCAGCATGCAACCTGAACTGATGTCAGAATCCAGTGGGATGGTAACTATCAGGCTGGGCAAGAAGATAAATGTGCACAGAGGATATGTGGCTAAATAGGCGGGCATTTCTTTTCAGTATTGCCACCAATTTTAAAAAGAGTTGCAGAAATAAATCAAGCCCTTACATGTGGTTAAAAAAATAGTCTAGCTTTTGTTTTCTTACATAAAGGCAATCTAATCCTTGACAAAACTAAGGGAAAAAGAGCCTTGAATTTTTTCATACCAACAAGACTTTTTCCTTGAGTAGATTTTACTCTAGTACTAGTGGCATGTCAACTGAATTGCTAGATTTGTGGGACAGGAATGTTGTGGCCATCATTGTGTAACTCAACATAAACGGAGACCTCAGAAACTTCAACACAAGTCTTAATAATGATGGGAAGCTGAGCTCAACGTAAAGAGTTTATTGATTTTTCCCTTTTTTTATTATTTCCTTCTTTTTTTTCTTTCTTTTTTTTATCTCTTAATTTTCAATGCACTTGATTTTAATATACTCTAGACTGTGTTTGATAAAAAGCTAAGCAGGGTATGGGATCTGGGAAGTCTGAAGGGGGGTAGGGAGGGGGGATCATAGGGGGGAGGGGGGGTGGAGGGAGGGGGGAAACATAGTTTCAATTTTCAAAACAACAAGAATGCACTTGTATACTGTTGCTCCTTTCCTTTCTTTTCTTTTCTTTTTTTTCTTTTTTTTCTTTTCTTTCAATTTTAGTATAAAATACAAATCGAATATACTAATGAATAGCAGAAATACACCGAAGTGAGGAGTAGAGGGAAAGAAGAGGGAGGAGTAGAGAGGGAGTGAGAGGGGAATGGAAGGAGGGTGAGATGGAGGGAGGGGGAGAAAGGAACGTTAGAGGGGGAGGGGAAGTAGAGGAGGGGATTGCTGAAGGGGAGAAATGAAAGTTGGAGGGGGAGAAAGAAAGGGTGTATGGAGGGTTGAAGTGTTATGTATTTTGGAATATAAGAAGAGTTGTGTTTATTGTTTCTTTAATCGCACAGTATATAAGTGATTGTATAAATTGAAAATGAAAATGAAATAAAACATATATTGGGGGGGAAAAAAAGAAACTTCAACACAACCAGATGGTTTTATATGAGGCAGATAGTGCAAGTTTTAACAACGGTTAGGTAGGTTATTGCCCTACCATTTTTTCAAGAAACAAATGTTGCTGTTTTTGCATATAGCTATATAAAGACACGAACAGACTTATCTATAATATGCCTGCATGTTATTTAGTACTGACCAGTATATTATCAAATGTAATGTGCTTACACATGAGAGTCTGTAAATGGTGGAAATGTATTAGTCATATTAGACTAATTCTGGAATAGATATAAGCAATTGTAAGAGAATCGTACTTGTCTTTTCCACCTAAGATAGAGGTTGATAGTCAAAACATAATTACTGTGACCATCTAATGGAGATGAATCATAACATAATGCTTATTTCGGCTTTTCAGCACAGGTCACATTTCACAGACGTGGTTAATGGGAGCTGTAAAAGGAATAGAATAGAATTAAAGTAGAGTAGAGTAGAGTAGAGTAGAGTAGAGTAGAGTAGAGTAGAGTAGAGTAGAGTAGAGTAGAAGAGAAGAGAAGAGAAGAGAAGAGAAGAGAAGAGAAGAGAAGAGAAGAGAAGAGAAGAGAATAATAGAGTTGGAGGGGACCTTGGAGGTCTTCTAATCCAACCCTCTTAGGCAGGAAACCTTACACCACTTGAGACAAATGGTTATCCAATCTCTTCTTTAAAACTTGCGGTGTTGGAGCATTTATAACTTCTGGAGGCAAATTGTAAGAGCCGAGGTGGCGCAGTGGTTAAATGCAGCACTGCAGGCTACTTCAGCTGACTGTAGTTCTTCAGTTCGGCTGTTCAAATCTCACCGGCTCAGGGTTGACTCAGCCTTCCATCCTTCCCAGGTGGGTAAAATGAGGACCCGGATTGTTGTTGGGGGCAATATGCTGACTCTGTAAAACCGCTTAGAGAGGGCTGAAAGCCCTATGAAGCGGTATATAAGTCTAACTGCTATTGCTATTGCTACTGATTAATTGTTATGTCAGGAAATTTCTCCTTAGTTCTAAGTTGCTTCTCTCCTTGATTAGTTTCCATACATTGCTTATTGTCCTACCCACAGGTGTTTTGGAGAATAGTGATTCCTGGAAGGAACTTTGGGTATGAATTCAGGCATCAGAGGATGGGCAAAGTGAAAGATATTGGTGGCCTCATTTATGTACAAATATCTTCCCAGGCTTACAGGGGTGTGTTTCTGTAGACGTGGCTTCACGGTCTTCCTTTTTTGCCAGGTTGTCCTTTGTTCATTTCATATCTTGCTGTGCCACAGTAAGCCAACAGAGAAGATCAAACTCAAAATCCCATATCTCTGGATTATAATCCTTAATTCAGCAAATAAAACTGTCCTACTTAAGCAAGTGAATGCTTGCCTCAGTTACAGCATGAGAGCTGGCTTTAGATAGTAGCTGACTGATGCAAAAGGCGAATGACAGCTTTTTAGGAGGGTAACTCAGCAACCTACAGTATAAATGGCCAAGTAGCATTGCACGAGGTGGGGTTCAAGCTACATCATTTGAGAAAAGAGAGGATTTTGTTTCGGTGAGAATATGTCAACTCAGAACAGGGCTTTGTTTAATCAGCTTAACCAGTTCCTGAGCTAATCGCAAAACATTGGCACAATATATCTATTGTCTGCACTGTTTGGAACCATCTTCGTCATGAAAGAATTAAACTTCAGAAACTACTCCTAAGCCCAGTCTGTCAGTATCAACAACAACAACAACAACAACAACAACATCAAACTTTTCAATAATTCTTTTCTCTGAATAGCTCTAGTCCTTAAAACAGGTCAACTTACATTTGATCAACTGATGAACCACTATGAGATTTTACTCCTAAGTAAATATGCACAGGCATGCTTTTATAAGTTTAATTTGCCACAGAATGCAAGCATTTTTAGATGTGAAATGTATTTTTTCTAGTTTTTCTACAGAATTTTGCAGGTAGTC
Source organism: Thamnophis sirtalis (assembly GCF_051295495.1). Lineage (NCBI taxonomy): Eukaryota > Metazoa > Chordata > Lepidosauria > Squamata > Natricidae > Thamnophis > Thamnophis sirtalis. Next base: position 93,734,648 of record NW_028261383.1, read on the forward strand.
TAGAGAATGTTCCATTTATAGTATATACCTTCTGTGCTTTCCAATTATTTCTTCTGTTTTTGAAGCAGAGAACTGAAATAGCAGCCCACTTTCTCAGAGACTCATAGGATTTTACATCTGGAAATTTCCTACGTAATAAGTATTAATGTGCTACATTGCAGTTTTTCATATCTTTATCATATTAGTTTTAGTCGTTGAAAAATCTGATCTTTCTGTAGATATTTTAGGCAATAATCCACAAACTGATTAGACATACCCTCAGAATCGTAGCCAGAAGTAAAACAACAGAAACTGACAAAAAAGTGTCAAATCACAGTCACATAACCACTGGATGCTGCAAATAATATTAAAAATATGAATAAAATATGAGTTTCAGTATGGCAAATGGGAAAAAGAAAAAGTGATAACTAATGAATATGTGTTGTTTTAATTTAAAATGAATGTTTAAAATATTGTTTACATGTCTATTCAGAAAAAGTTGATCTTTTTATTTAATTGGTATAACAATAAAAATAATTACTCTGCCTTGAGGTTTGTATAAGTATAGTTGAATTTTAGCCTTAGATAACTACAGTAAACATAGAACTAAAGTAATTTTCTCCTGTTTCTTCTTTGCAGAAATAAGAAAACAGCAATAGTCAATGTATGTAAATAATCATAAAAACTAGATAGATGATAGATAGATAGATGATAGATAGATAGATAGATAGATAGATAGATAGATAGATAGATAGATAGATAGATAGATAGATAGATGATAGATAGAATAGATTAGTTATAGAATAGAATAGAATAGAATAGAATAGATGATAGATTAGATTAGATTAGATAAAATAGATTCAGATAGATGATAGATAGATAGATAGATAGATAGATAGATAGATAGATAGACAGACAGACAGACAGACAGACAGACAGACAGACAGACAGACAGACAGACAGACAGACTTATTCAGAAACAGCTACTCCCAGGCTTCTCTCAGGGAAAAATATAGAGGATTATAGCTTTATTTGCATTTCTGCTCTAGTTTTCGTAGAATTCCAAACAGAATTTAAAGCAGCCATTATACAATTATACTCAGTTTACTTTGAAATATTTTTGCCCCAGGAAAAATCAGTCACTCACTTCAAATGGCATAATTTACAACAAACGTGATTTGCGTAGTTAGCTGCCAACCAATCGAACCCTAAGGAAATTATCACTACATTCATGGGAGAGTGGAGTTAATTATCCTGACACTGTGTCTCTGTGGCCAATGTTCAACACACAGGAGCCAAATGCCTAAAGCCTACAAATTTTGGTTATTAATTTTGAGGTTGTGTTGGTCCTTTAATGCTGCTAATAGTGAGGGGAGGTTGGTAATTCTCACTAACAGATAGGAAATGATAGAAGATGTTGAAGCCACAGGAACCCTGGGGGCAAGTGACCATGCAATATTGGAATCCAACATTATGCAAACACAAGTAATAGAACAAAGTCAAACTAGAGTCTTGAACTTTAAGAGAGCTAATTTCAATAAACTTAGAAAGAGCTTGCAGAAAAATTCCATGGATGAGAATCCTCAAGGGGAAAGCAACTCAAGAAGCTTGGGAAATTTTGAAAAATGAAATTACAAAAGCCCAGTCTAGCACAATACCAATGAAGAAGAAAAATAACAGCTCCCAAAAGAAACCAGCATGGCTGCATAAAGAACTCTCTGACACATTGAAAGACAAAAAAGATAAGTATAAAAAGTAGAAAGAGGGGGACATAACTAAGGCAGAATATCAGCAAATAACCTGCACCTGTAAAGAGGAAGTGAGGAAAGCTAAGGCTCACAATGAAGAAAGGCTTGACACAAAAGTAAAAAATAACAAAACAAATTTCTTCCAACATATTAAAAACAAGAAAAAGGTTAAAGAAAAAATTGGTCCATTGCTGGGAGTAAGTGGCAAGAAGGTGACAAGCAACAGGGAGAAAGCAGAACTATTTAACTGATTGTTTGCATCATTCTTTACACAAAGGAATAAAACAGTCCAACCTATCAAAAACAGCAGCACAAAAATCAGATTAAGAACACAAGTTGAAATAGGGAATAAAATGGTAAGTGAGCACCTTCTACCCTAGATGAGTTCAAATCACCAGGACTGGATGAATTACACTCCAGGGTTCTGAAGGAACTGGCAGATGAGATCTCAGAACCACTGAACTATATCTTTCAGAGATCCTGGAGCACCAGGGAACTGCCAGAGGACTGGAAAAGAGCTGATGTGGTTCCCATCTTCAAAAAAGGGGAAAAAATAGATCCAGGAAACTACAGACCTATCAGCCTGACCTCAATACCAGGGAAGATTTTGGAAAAGATAATCAAGCAATGAATTAGTGAACACCTAGAAGTAAACAAAGTAATAGCCAAAAGCTAACATGGGTTTGTCAAAAACAGATCATGCCAGACTAATGTTATTGCATTCTTTGACAAAGTGACAAAATTAGTGGATCAGAGGAATGCCATCAATATAGTTTACTTGGACTTCAGTAAATCATTTGATAAGGTAGACAATAACCTACTACTAGATAAAGTAGAAGAATGTGGGTTAGACAGCATCACCACCAGATGGATTCGTAACTGGCTGACCAACTGCACTCAACATATAGTCCTCAGTGGAACTGCATCTACATGGAGGAAAGTATGCAGTGGAGTACCCCAAGACTCTGTTTTAGGTCCAGTTCTCTTCAACATCTTCATCAATTATTTGGATGAGGGAATAAATGGGGAACTCATCAAATTTGCAGATGACACCAAGCTGGCAGGAATAGGCAACACTCCAGAAGACAGGCTTAAGATATAGAAGGATCTTGACAAACTTGAAGAATTGGGCACTATCTAATAAAATTCAATAGTGAAAAGAGTAAGGTTCCACATTTAGGCAAGAAAAACAAAATGTACAGGTATAGTATAGGTGGTACCTTACTCAATAGTAGTAACTGTGAGAGGGATCTTGGAGTCCTAGTGGACAACCATTTAAATATGAGCCAGCAGTTTGCAGCAGCTTCCAAAAAAGCCAACACAATTCTAGGCTACATAAACAGAGGGATAGAATCAAGATCACATGAAGTGTTAATACCACTTTATAATGTCTTGGTAAGGCCACACTTGGAATACTGCATTTGGTTTTGGCCACCATGATGTTGAAAAGAAGTGGAGACTCTAAAAAGAGTGCAGAGAAGAGCAATAAAGATGATTAGGAGACTGGAGATTAAAACATATAAAGAACGGTTGCAGGAACTGGGTATGTCTAGTTTAATGAAAAGAAGGCCTAGGGGTGACATGATAGCAGTGTTCCATTATCTCAGGGGTTGCCACAACGAAGAAGGAGTCAAACTATTCTCCAAGGCACCTGAGGATAGAACAAGAAGCAATTGGTGTAAACTAATCAAGGAGAGAAGAAATTTAGAACTGAGGAGAAATTTCCTGACAAAACAATTAATAAGTGGAACAGCTTGCCTCCAGAAGTTGTGAATGCCCCAACACTGGAAGTCTTTAAGAAGATGTTGGATAGTGATTTGTCTAAACCGTATAGGGTTTCCTGCCTAGGCAGGGGGTTGGACTAGAAGACCTCCAAGGTCCCTTCCAACTCTGCTATTGTATTGTATTGTATTGTAATAGCATAATAAAGTCAAGTCATGCATAGACTCCAAGAATATTATACTTATGTGCAGAAGGTATAATTAATATTAATAGTAGCTAATGTAATCAGTATTACACACACTGGATATGGTCGCCAGCATGTATTTATGATGATTGCTGCATCTCAGAATCATGTGATTGCCATTTACAATCTTCCCAGCCAGCTTTGGGCATGCAAAGTCAATGTAGGAAACCAGATTTGCTTAATGAATGCATGATAGATTTAACAACTGCAGTGGGTCACTTAACAATTATGACAAAAAAGGTTGTACAATTGGGCACAACTCATCTAACAACAACCTTGTTTAACAATTCTTAACAATCCCATTTGTTGAGATTTATCTGTAGGGTAAATATACAAAAATACTCATACTCTCTGACACAGGACTCAAATAGGGACCAATAGCAATAGCATTCAGACTGAAATACTGCTTCACAGTGCTTTACAGCCCTATCTAAGTGGGACCAATAGTAATAGCATTTAGACGTATAGGGACCAATAGCAATAGCACTACTATTGCTGCTTCACACTGCTTTACAGCCCTACGCAGAGTCAGCGTATGGCCCCCAACAATCTGGGTCCTCATTTTACCAACCTTGGAAGGATGGAAGGCTGACTCAACCATGAACCTTTTGAGATTTGAACTGTAATACTGCATTCTAATCACTGCACCACCACGGTTCAGTAAAAGACAAATCAAATCATGTGCCTTTTGGCTCAAATACAAAAATAATGGTATGTTTTTAAGAGAGTGATTTAGATTTTTCAAAGAAAAATTAATATCTTTATTCATGAATAATAATACTTCAGAACGCAAGGGGTTGCATAGAACAAAAACTTTTGCAGGTTGAGCTACCTGGTTGTGACAAATTCCTCTGCTTTTACTAGGATGACCTTTTAATAATTAGTTGAAAGGCTCTACTGAACAAAATTGGCTAACTTATACTAGACTGGTTCCTATAGGTTGGAGAACAAAGAAATTTATTTCAAACCTTGTCATCTTTATATCTCTATTTTTGGTTGCTCAATCAGCTGCAAAATGTATTGTGATTCTAAATATTGATCTGGAGAACTACCTTATATGACTTACGAGCTAAAACAGAATTGAAAACATGCCTAAACTATGGGTCTTTTGTGGTCTACAATGCCTTTTAGAACAAGGCTTATATTTGGGGATTTGAATATTTAAAGGAGCAGTATTCTTCCACAAACTGGGGCCAACTTTGTGTCCTGTTGAAGTGTGCTGTCCAACATGCTACTCAATGCCAAGATGGATCAATTCACCTTTTGACTAAAAGGCCAATATTAATTTATAATTAAACAACAAAGTCATCTGAATCAATAGAATATGGGCAGAAGGAAAGTCTTTTACCATGCAATTGTGTGGATATTTATGAGATTTCCACAGAAAAGTGTTCTTGATTGCAATTTTACTTAATGGAACTAGGTACCATTGGATACAATGAGATTTGCTTACATCCAATTGCATTTTAGGCAGTTCTTCGGGATATGTAAAATTATACCACACAAATGGATAAATTACAATTAAAGTTTTACTGATTACAGCTTCACAATAGATATACTTTCCAAGTTAAAAAGTAATACTCTTCTGTCATATTAATTTTGTAAACACTGTTTTGGGAAATCATACTTACAGGCTCCTATGTGCATGTATATAGCCTCAATATAATATGACAGGTTTCCGTTTAATAAATATCAGCAGCAAAATAGAATTGCTGGGTGAATCTGTTAGGTCAAATTTACATGCTCAAGCATAAGCCAAAAATTGTTTCCTTGCTTTCCTTTAATTTATGATAAGGATAACATCAGATAATTTATCTCAGTAAAGACATTACATCTACTGAACTAAATGCAATTAAGATTGCACATTAAGTCTCACTAGTTTAAAATGAACAATTAAACTGTATTTAAATCTTTCTGATTAAAATAAACAGATTCAACTCCTTAATTGTATTGCATTATCTGTTTGGTACTGATGTGGCCACAACTTATGCAACATAGATGATGATGTATTCATTTAAGGAGGATCTCAATGCATTTTAAAATAATGGTGAAATCCACAATCATTTGAAAGTTTTCAACATTCAAAATCTCTTGGCTTAATATATTGCTGATATTTTAAATGTGAAATCAGTATTCAGTTCATCTTCCTTCCCCTGTCTTTACCACTTTCTATAGAGAAGGGGTGTCAAACTCAATTTCATTGAGGGCCACATCAGGGTTATGCTTGACCTTGGAGGTGTGTGGGATGGGCATGGCCAGGATGGGCATGGCCAACTAGACATCATTCATGTCGGGGGCCTATGGTGGCCCGAGCGCTGTGCCAGCAAAAATGGACTCCCAAGCTCCATTTTGGCGGTGACAGCCTCCTGCAACCCTCTGCCAGAAAAAACGGAGTTCAGGAGAGATGGACGGAGCCTTCCAAAGTTCCATTTTCACTGGCAGAGGCACTGCAGGCCTTTTCTTTGCTGTTTCCAGGGCAGCCCCACAGATCAGATCTAAGCACCTCATGGGCCTTGAGTTTGACACCTCTGATATAGAAGGTCAATTGAGAGCATACTGTCATATGGCATTACTGTCTGATTTGAAAGCATTACTGGTTCAGACAGGAAGGTGGTGCAGAGAGTGGTGAAAATGGCAGAAAAGATAATCGGTAGTTCACTTCATTCTATCCAGGACATAGCACATAAGCAATGCTTGAGTAGAGTTCGCACGATTGTCTACACATCCTCTTCATGACCTGTTTTGCTTGTTACCTTTAGAGTTAAGAAGATTGTGAACAAAACTGTGATTGAATCTAGATTTTCTGCTTCATATACTATGAATATATTCATATATATATTCATATACTATGAATATATATATGAATATATATATATATTGTTATATTTATGCTGATAAATAAATAAAGGGAGACTAGTATAGATCTATTTCAAGCTATTTAGCTCTCATCAGCTAGCCATACCCTTACTGGGATTCGAACCTGTGCTATATTACATCTTAGGCAAACGTCTTATATTTAGTGTCACAACCCCTGGTAAGCCCCAATTATGGGAGGAAGCTAACAGCTTCCATTATCTGTCAATCGGCTCATCACAAGAGTCCATCATGACAGAAACCCAATATTTTTACTGTTGCCTTTGTTACACATTTTGTGTTATATTTGTGCTGATAAATACCAGGGATTGTATGTGTGTGTGTGTGTGTGTGTGTGTGTGTGTGTGTCTGTGTCTGTGTGTCTGTGTGTCTGTGTGTCTGTGTGTCTGTGTCTCTGTGTCTCTGTGTCTCTGTGTCTCTGTGTCTGTGTCTGTGTCTGTTTCTGTTTCTGTGTCTGTGTGTGTAGCGTAGGTATATATTTATGTGTATATATAGCTTGTGTATATGTGTGTTATGTATGTGTTTGGGTAGATATATACTTTCCCTTGAGTGCAGATAACAGAATTTCATTTTTAATGTGGAGCAGTGTGCTTGCAATAGAATTATCTTCTTATTGAAGGAATACAAGCCAGTGTGAAAGGTTCTTTCTTTTCTCTTTTGATCTAACACTACCTTTAAAAATGGCCCGAGAATGAGAGAAGGGGTTTTCCAAGTTCACCATTTTTTATTTCAAGACTAAATGAAGACTTGAATCTCAATCTTTCCAGTCATAGTCCAGTGATAAAACCACAGACTGCAAGGTTACATCTTCAAATTTAAAAAAAAACCACTAGTGAGTGGGTAGATGTATAGAAAGAGTAAGAAGAAAAAATATAAGAACTTGGTGTTTGTTATCTTTTTATTTTTTTACAGTGTATCAGTATGTTTGCAAAAAGATCAGCAAAAAATAGAAACAAGCAGTGTAATTGAATTACCACAACAATATTTCATATAGATAATAACAGTGTGAACATTATCCCAAAGGTGCTTTTTCAAGGGATCTGGATGACTGAGAATCTCCATAGACATTTAGTGGGAAAATTGTTTCACTATTGTACATTTCAAGAAATAAATATTTCCTCAAATGAAATAATAAATGCAATGCATTCCATAAAGAACAATCATTCAGATCTGGATGTTAACAGAGGCATCCAAATCCTCTTAGACAAGATAACACTATCAATTTGTTTCATCTTTAGAATAATTTCATTTGAAATTATTTCAAGTTTCAGTTGAAGTTATGACAAAATATAATTAGACATTTGGATACATGATCCTGCTGATATAGCAAAGGAAGCCCACCCTTTCACTTGGGATACTGTTTTTATGCTGCCTGTTACACATTATAATTATGTATTTTCCACACATTTCATACCAATATCAAAGATGTGCTAACAGGTGTAGATATTGAGCTCCTTGCTGAGAGCAAATCTGAGGAAGCTGCACAGCACAATTTATTTTTTTCAAAGTCAATTTTAAGCTCCTTGTTACTAACAATCATACCACCAATACTCTTGATCTTGAAGCACAGCACCAAGAGAGATCTAGAGAAGTTGGATATGTGGTTTATGTGGAGGGGGGAATTGCTAAAAACTGATTCCAGCTTTCCGTCTTATGTTTCTGCAGTATTAAAATAATATGTATTCCTTTTTATAATAATTTATAGTGTATCAGCTTCTATTTTCAGAATAGGCCATTTGATCTTAGAAATTCTCAAGATGTAGAGATCTAAAACTATGTGTAGCTTTAAGAAGGCTACCTCATAAATCATGAAAAAAAATGTGTGTTAACCCACTCACATTTTGGTGGTTATTAGAAGTGACACAAAAAAAAGTGCAGAAGCACAATTTAGAAAACGGAATCTATCATTTCAGAGCACATCATGTGGCCCTTCAGCATGCAGCTCTGGCTTCTAGCTTTCAAAAGAGAGGGACTCGGGGAATAGCAAGAAGAAATAAAGTAAATGTAATCACTTCTGCTAGAAGCAGTCCTTCTCAGAGATCCTGAGAGACACAGATCAATTCCAACTTTGAAGCTTTACACACACAGAGAGAGGGGAGGTGGGGGGGGGAGAACACACACTTTTATTTTGTGCCTTTAAGTCAGCTGACTTCTGGCAACTGCTTGGAGAAGCCCCTGCAGTTTCCCTATAATAAAAATAAAAATGATGACATATGATAATACCTATCACTACTCAAAAACGCATCTGTGAGCTTTTATGTATATTCCAGTATGCGTTTTTGTATATTCCAGCATATTCCAGTATGCCTAAATTTAAAAAGAAGTCTAAATTTAAGCCCCCTTTTCCAACTGAACCTTGGTCCAAATCACCTTCCTACTTCCCCACAATCTGATTAGGTCTGGACAGAGGGATCGTTCCACAAACGTTTGTGCAACAGCTTGCACAAGTAACTGGAGGATTATATGCATCTCACACTGTACTGCTACTTTTAAATGCTCTTGCACAAGAACATCATCATCTGTGTCTCTAATTTATCTTTCTCACAATGCTTAAGCTCAAGAACAGAAGATGCTTTCCTTATGACTTTGAAAGTGAACCATTGTTGTGGTATCCCTGATTTTTCTAAGACAGCTTATAGGTCACTGCTTATTAATTCATTGTTTCTGTTAATGCCCTGCTATTCTATCATGCAACCCTGGTAATCTTTCGGAGAATTCTGTGGGATTATTGCAATCTACAGGATATGACCTGTTTAACATGCAATAGAACTGTATGATATATCTTTAGAATGTTCTTAGGTCCTGCCAGCTATCACATGAAATATATTTATGACTGACAATAATGATTAAAATAATGCTATGAGTCAGAGGGAGGTAACTGATGTTACTCCAGGTTTTGGTGAACTACAACTCCTAGCATTCGTTGGAAATATGACCAATACCACCCGAATGGTATGAATGTTGTGTTCTATTTTAATTATGTATTGTTCTTATGTGTTACTGTTTGTACCCCCTTCCCTATGAGTTGTAAGCCGCCCTGAGTCCCCCCAGGGAAAAGGGCGGCCTATAAATAAACTTTAAACTAAACTAAACTAAACAATAACAAGGAATGCTTTTTTGTTATTGTTCAATAACAAAAGGGGCAATAGATTGCTTATCCCTGCTAAACTATCATTCACAAAATACAAAACAAGTGACAATGTATAAAATATCTTTAAACTTCCTTTTTAATTGCTTTTTCTATTATTCATCCATTCATAAGGACTTCATTCAGCATTAAAAGGTACTTGGGACATCAATAATATGGAGCTTTTGTAAGGAATAACCTAGAATTTAATTAGATGTTTGGGTAGGAATGGGATAAAGTTTTAGTGATACATTCACATAATTCATATTCTAAAGCTTTATTGAGCTTTATTTATGGACTGTCCTTAAATTATTTAGATTCTTAATTATGAGTTTAAAGGATAATTTTGAGATGTAAATTGAACCCAGAACTAAGAAATAATTTTTACTAAAATCAGCAGACAATCAAATTTGAGACTGTTACAACATGACAGAACACAATTTTGCATTGAAGTATGCAAAACACTCATGAACTGTAATTTTCAAATTGTACAATCCAATTATATATTGTTTTATTGACAAAATGAATCCTATGATGGCAGCATAAAACTCCTGGATTATTTTGAGTTCCTCTGACCAAAGTTACTAATCAAGTTAGTGACACTGCTTTGAGGTACAAAACAATGATAATTACTGCAAGAGCTCTAAAATAAGCTTAGCAAGCTTTATTTTTTTTAAAAAACTATCCTTGTAAATCAATGGAAAAAAGAAAGCCCTTATTCTTCATATGTACATGACATTTTCTTGCCCACATACAAATTAAATTCAGCATTTGGTCCCCAAACTGTAATTCACTTTTCTGGCCATATGAACAATAATCTTTGGAATATAAAAAATGGTTATACTGCATATGCCATAATGAATTTGATATTAATTCTTTAATGCATTTAAAGAATGTAACTATAACACTATATGCTACTTTCTTCCATATTATATGGTATAGAACCATCAAACTTACAAATGGTTATATTTTTTAATATATGTAACCTTTTCATTTCACTTCATTTATCTCCCACATTTCCTGATATTGCTATGCAACATGCAGGGCCACCTGTTACTGTATTTAGTTAAGAATACTGTAAATGCATGTTGCAATTTTCCATACTTCATCTGTCGATTCTATTCGCTATCCATTACTTAATGCACTCCTTTGGCCCTTTATCTTTCACTCCTACCTTCTCTATTAAATAAATGTCAAGGCCACAAACACACACACAAAATCTAACCTCAACTGTTGCCAAGATTTAAATAAAAGCACCGCTAACTTACAGAAAGCTATCACTTGCTAATAATTGTAATTAGAAAATACATTTGTCAAATTCAAGTTGATATGTGTTTATATGGAGGAGAATATGAAGATTTATAGGCTATTTTAAAATATCATAAATTATATTTAACAATATTTTGTAGTAACCTTTGTATTAATGATCATAAGGGTAATTTTTAAAAAGTGTTTCCGTCTCTCTAGGGTTATATAGGTCTTGATGATGATATCTAGAGTAGGTGGGTGGATGGATGCATGAACAGAAAATCCATCCACATTTGGGGTATAAGATTTTAAAACTAAATAGGACAGAATGGAGAAAGTAAATACAATCTGAAGGGGGTTGCGGTTGAAAAGGAAGGTATTCAGATCTGATAAAGTCAATATTTCCAAATATCAATTTGGATTCTGAGGGCTCCAGTCCAGTATAGCAGATTTTTGTTTACATCAGCGTTCAACTTCAAGTATTTCACATATATTTTTTCTAATAGTTTATCCTCAGATCTAGTATCACCTGGAATAACAACATCAGTGAACCAGACTTTTCTTTTTTTCAATAATTGTTATATCAAGCATGTTATGCACAAGAACCCTGTCTGTTTGATTTTAAAGTCCCATAAGATCTTAACTCACTCATTTCCCAAAACTTTCTCAACCTGATGGTCTCATTAGCTTTTACTGCCTTTGATTCCAAACCTCGGGCAAAGTTTCATTGAATAATTTTGGCAACTCAGTCATGACGCTGCTTGTAGCAGTTTGTGCAATCTTGCCACAGTCACTGATCAAATAGTCAATTGTTTCATCCTTTTCACTATAAAATGACCTTTGTTGCTGTTTGTTACACATAATTTTTCTATGTTTATGCAATTCTGATGTTAACGATCTCCATAAAAGATTATTGTAAACTTTTCCTTTTATATCCTTCAAATATTGACTACACATTGGCTTGTTCTTCTAATTAACAAATCAGTTTTCAATTGTTTATTTTCCATATTCCGCCTTCACCTTTGTTGTTTTCAAGAACTTTTCTTGATTGACTTCCTTCAGCAAGGGTTCTTAGCTTTTCTTAGTGAAGTCTAAATGTAGTGTAGTCATTCAGGATGTGCTTTTCTTCCTCCAGAGTTAGTTTCACCTGTACTCACTTTGGCTCTTGACAAATATAACCAATCAACATCCATTTTTGAGTGCACAGCATGGAGCATTGTCATTAGTTTTTTAGTCTTTGGATCCAAGTTATCAAATTCCCTGAGTCTAGGGAATGCCTGCTGTATGTCGAATAACAGGGACTGCCCAGGTATTAATTGCTCTAATTATGTTTCCTTTGTTAATTTTGATTTCATAAATTTCCTTACTTGTTTGAAATATTTGGTAAATAGCAATAGCACTTAAACACTGCTTCACAGTGCTTTACAGCCCTTTCTAAGCAGTTTACAATGTCAGCATATTGCCCCAACAATCTTGGTCCTCATTTTACCAACCTTGAAAGGATGCAAGGCTGAGTCAACCTTGAGAATCAAACTGCCAAACTGCCAGCAACTGGCAATTAGCAAAAGTCGGCTGCAGTACTGCATTCTAACCACTGCGGCTGCGCCATCATGGCTCTTAATAGAATAGAAGTATTATTATTATCTATTCCCAACAATGTGAAGTCACAGCTGCCAGTTCTTTAGCCGGTATTAGCCTTCATACACACTGAGCCAAAAATCCCGGGAGCCTAAAATGTATCAGTCTAGATCCAAGCAGTGAGATCTTTTGCAATTGACTGATGGAAATTTTATCAATATGCATATTTTCTAAGTGATATCCAAGTTTTTTTGGTTTGGCACTCAGTGGGCCAATAATCACTATGATCAAAGTTTAAAATAGCAGAACTCAAGTTCATGGTCACTTCAGGTCTCTGGGGTCAGTCATTGCTATTTTGTAGGGGAGGGACATAGACCCCTAAGTACACATCAGGAAAAAAAGGTTGGATATAAATCTATCTCCCAAATAGAAAGGCAATTCCACAAAATGAAAAGAGAGTGCAACATAATCGTTTCACATTAATTCATTAAAGGGGGAGAGAAAGTATTTATTTCCACCACAATGTTTATTGGAATTCACCCTACCCCTCTATCTTGAGTCTGGTATATTTTGCTAGTCAGCAGCGGAGATCCTATAGAATCTGTGACTTTCTCAAGGACAAACATCAAATCAATGTTAGGATTCGGAAACTCCTGGATATAATTACATTATTTACATTACTTTGGTTTGAGTTTTTATCCTTCCAAATATACATTTCTAAATGTAAAACAGGCTGTTGCAGACTTCCTACAATTTAATTTCCTCTTGTCAAAAATAATCATATTTTATGTGTATGCCATTTCAAAGTGCTAATTTTATTTTTATATTACCAAAAAACACATTTCATACAACATAGGTGAAATCCTTGGAAAAGATACTGACAGGGCTGTGCCTCATTAAAGTCAAAACCAGATGCAGAGTTGTCTTAAATGAGAAATTGAATCTGAAAATGCAAAACACAACTAGTGTTGTGGAATTAATGTTGCTCTAAGCAGAAACCAGTTACCATTACCCGTAAGAGCTGAAATACGTCTTCTTCAAATTCCAGGCCTTCCTGCAAGATATGTTGGCTGTGCAAATTGAATATGATTGAAAATTGTAACCTAACACTTCTGAATGGCACCAGCTAAGAAAAAGCTTTTATAAATAGTATAATGCACTTCTGTATGAGGTGTATGTAATATGGGAACAGGTGAGAAAGACCAAGCCATTTAAGCTAAGCATTGTTTGAAAATCTACGTTGTAATTAGTACACTGACTAGTATAATTAGTATACTAATGACTAGTATAATTGGAAAAATTGTTATTTTCTTTTTGCATTGTGCCTCTTTCTCCAACGACAACATCCTCCCCACATCTATATTTGCTTTTTAAAAAGCATTTTGGGAAGTATAAACGTCATGTGGGAGCTGGTGGACAACTTTGTGGGGCTTTAGAAGCTAAGCAGAGTTAGGGCTGGTTAGTACTTGGATGAGAGACCTCCAGGGAATGCAACAATTGTTGTACACTAGTCCAAGAAGTCAACAATCTTTGCAGAAGTAAACTATGACAAACCATTTCTGCGTTGTTATTAGCAAACTGCATGGAGGTGTCTAAGGAGTTTCCAGGCATCAAGCTTGACTCAAAGGAGATTTTACCTTTACTTTTATTTATTTATTTAGGCAGTAAAATATATGCACACACATACACATACATACAAAAACACTCTCTTCCAAATCACAGCAAAGTGCAATTGCTTTCTGTAACTTGAGTAAGCATACCCACTAAAGCAGGAGCTTAACTTAACATGCAATTTGACTCTTGTTCATCTGAAAAATAAGAAATCAATTTCTGTTCAGACCAGATAAAATTCCAAGTCAAAATGGAAATTAGAGATTACAGTGGAACTCTAGATCAAATTTACAGAAATGTGAAATTCAATAGTAGGGCATTTTATTCAAAGGGATTGGTACAATAGTAAGGAAGAAAGAAAGGAAGAGATACAATGTTAACAAATCAGCTAATTGTTGAAGAAGATTTTGTTTGTACTTCTCGGAACACTTGAAACGTCTGCTAAAACTCAAAAACAGTGACTTGCTGTTGGGGCATTGACCTAGCTTTGTCTTGCATCAACCAAGATGATGAATAATATTGGCTCCACCACTAGGCAGAAAGGATGCAACTGAAGTGGGCAATGGGCTTAGTGTTTCATGAAATGCAAGTAAATCATTATTTATTTAACTTATTCCCATCTACTGTTTCTGCTGGGAAAGGAAATGAAATGTCTGCAATTTTTCTGCCAAATTATTCCACTAACTTGGCTTCTATATACTATATGTTGACTTAAAGAGGAGACATACCATACCAACTAGCTGGAGATATTTGTCCATTTCAGTTTAATTTAATGAAATACTTTATACTCAGGTATATTTTCTTGTGAGTAAATCTTCCTGAATTCAATGGTGGCACAATGTGAAGTTACTTGATTCAATGTCTACTGAATAGTAGTTAATATGAACATTAAAAACCGATTGCGAGATTGACATTTTCTTTATGTTTTTGTCATGCCTTTATGTTTTTAACAAATTGAATCCAATCACTGGCCTGTTTGACAATGTAAAAGTGTACCACTTCTTTAAAATAAATGCCTTTCATTCTGTAAATACATGAATTTTTCTGTGAATCATCAAAGCCTTCCTTTATTGGCATTCAGTTGGTGACAAAGAAAACAGTCAACATTCAACAATCATTTCAAGGAGCCAAGGTGGCGCAGTGGTTAAATGCAGCACTGCAGGCTACTTCAGCTGACTGCAGTTCAGCAGTTCGGCTGTTCAAATTTCACCCGCTCAGGGTTGACTCAGCCTTCCATCCTTCCGAGGTGGGTAAAATAAGGACCCGGATTGTTGGGGGCAATATGCTGACTCTGTAAACCGCTTAGAGAGGGCTGAAAGCCCTATGAAGCGGTATATAAGTCTAACTGCTAATTAACTATTTCAGAACAAAAATTTGAGAGAGAAACAAAATGGCAGCCACTCTACAGTAACAGATAGCAACCCATTTCATAGTAGTTAGAATGAATGAGAAATGGATTTTCTCAGTTAGAAACAGTAATGATGGTCTTAATATGATTAATAAAAAGATGCACCACAATATGAATACCAGAATAAGGAATTCATCTCAGTTCTCAAAAGATTGCTTTTATCATATATCTTATAAAATCATGTTTTCTCTGCCTACACAAATTTCTTGTGGCCATAAAATAAAATATTTTTTTCCAAAGTGGCAGTGAGGTCATAATAAATAATTCTACATTTATTGCTGATGGACTATTACATTATTAATTTATTTTATTTCTTTCATTCAGTTGATTTCTCATTAAATTAAATGAACCCAATTTCACCATCATCTGATATAGTGAAGAGAAAGTAGAATTATAGTAAAATCAGCCTTTGTCATACTCTTTCAGCTTTTCATACTGCTTATTAGAAAGATACTCTCCAAAAGATAATAAAAATTAATTTTAATATAGGTAATAAAAACTTAGCACTTTATTGGCTGTATTTAAATGACTTTACATAAATGAACATTTTCATTCCCAAACCAGGACAGATTGCTATGAAAGCCTAGTTGTTCCTTTGAAAGTGGTTATAAATCTAAGAAATAGTACAGCATTATAAACCTGATTCCTTCAGCTTCAATAGCTATTATTCATACATATTGCAATGTTGTTGGAAAAGTGAGAGTTAAAAATTTCTTAAAACAAACTGATCATAATCTGCTCAAGAGTTAATGTTTTAACCTTTGTCAAAAAATACGAAAAATTATGCTGAATTGTCCCATTGAAAATACTTGGGAAAATTAATAAATGGGAATAATATCTTATTTTGAAGCAAAAAGAGATACCAACTCTATAATAATCCACTTCTTATTCCAACATTGATATTTTCATCTTAATTATATGTAAGAAATGCTAGGTGCATTGTAGGAAAGGGAGTAGTATGTAACTATACATAAGCAGTATAGCTTTTACACTTCTAACTTTGGAGAAAATGCAGAATAATTAAAAAAAAAGTTAGCATTTTTCTCCTAGCTTTTCATGCAAAGGTTGTGTCCTGCAGCTTAAGGCCAGGGGATCCTGTGCCTGTGTTGAAAGCTATAACCATTCCCAAACATGTATAAATGGCCCTCTTAACTATTTATGAGACTTTATCTGAAGTAAACCAGTGTAGGAGAAATAAACTTGAAGTAGGAAGAGCTGGCCTGTCTCCCAGATGGGGCTTGATAAAATGTCTTTGTCAGTGTTTCTTCTCAATTTTATGACTGCCTTTAACAGCTTGATATTGAGGACGTTTTTGACCAGAAGATGGGAAAAGGAGTAGATCCAAAGTGAAGTGGCTTTCTCAACCAATATTTCCCAAATGACTTTATTTGAGCAGATACTGTGTTTATCTGACTATCAAGATAACACCACTTATTCTTTTCCTTGTCGTGGCAGTCTGTTGTTCAGATTCTCAGTTCTGGTATATATAAGAAATTCCTCAGAATAGCAATAAATTTTGAAAGGGGTATCTGGTTCAGTCGACTCCTTTCCTTCTATTAGTGGACCTATTTTACCAAGCAAATTGATACTTAAGCTAAATAAAGTGGATCTTATGCATTTGAATGCCAAGAGTTTTCATCCCAAAATGAAAAGCAACTCTTAAAGGTAAACATTCAAGTTATAGAAGGAGAGTTCTTTCAATGAATTGTTTATAATATGTTTTAAAATTGTAACCCACATTCATTCATATCAGAGTGAGGTTTCTCGTCAAGACTGCCCTGAGAGATTTTTCATTTTCAATCAAGCTCAATTCCACATTGCAATAGGTCTTGGGATTGGAGAGACTGCCTGTCACCCATCATATCTGCCCATTTAATCCAATCTGATAGCATTGGCATGCTCCAGGTTCCTTCGATTACGTGATGCCACCTCTCAGGATTCCAGAAGTGTGCCTCTTCAGTCACAGAACCTGCCTTCTGGAATGAGTTTGCCCCCAGATCCAGATGGCCCCACCCTTCTGGCCTTTCAAAGTGCAATGAAAACCTGGTTCTTTGCTCAGGCCTTTGGTAAGCATGTTTGAATCCCCTTTTCTTCTTTTTCTTTGTTCCCATCTGGGTTTGTTATCTCTGCAATTGTTGCTCTTTTGCACTTTGTATTGTTTTGTTTTATTTTTTTCACATTTTGTAAACTATTCAGAATCACTGGGATATAAATTTAATAAATCAATATCTTGATTTTTTTTTACCGTTTTTAAGGTAAAGGAAAGATTACATTCCTAATTTTTATATACAGAAGCCAAATCCACTGGAAGTTGAGTTTTACTTCAGTATTGTGAAGTGAAGCCTTATGGTAGGTCAGCATATCTAAAAAAATGCCCCAGAAAGACCCTTGGAAAATTAAACTCATGTGCTTAAGGGCAATATCCACGCCATCAACTAACTCACTGCAGTGCTCATCCAAAACAAAAAGCAAAATGTTAAAAGGGCAGTTACCAATGACTAAAAGAATATCCTCTCCTCCCTTTTCTTTTGTACATTATTGGGTTACTTGCATATTATTTAATTAGAAATGGCTCAGATTCCTTCAGAATGTGCTTAATGTTCATCATTTTTCTGTTTTGAGAGGAAAGAAAACTTAGTCTGTTAAGAGCTCATAATACTGGCATGGCCTCTTCTGATGATTTTGGATATATCTTGTTAGCTAGAGTCTGGATGGCACAACTGCTGCATAAAGTGTGGGGGGGAAATGATCAGGAAAACTAATTACATACAGAAATTATTACCCAAACAAAAGCCTGTTTAATTAGGTAATGAGGCTACTTAACATCTCACTGAATATAAGTGGGGAACACAGGACCTGCATTGCTTTCAGTTCTATAAAACAAGAATTTCAATAAAAAAAAATTTAAAGCAAAAATGCCATTATGCTGTAATTGAAAATTCAGTCATTTGCTGATGACTAGGACTAGTTAATATTCATTAATCAATAAGAATCAGTAAGATTTTGACCAATTCCAACTGTTGAACACAGTAAAAATTAGCCTTCTGGTTCATTTTGCAATAACTTGTCTTGTAAGTCTCTAAATATATCACTTTAAAAAAAACAGCTTCAGGTCTGAGCTTATCTCTTTCTGATCTGACAAGAAAAGTAGAATATATACACAGAAGCCCTAAATGTTTTCATTGCTGGGATCACAGTTCAGAGCATTGGCGTACCTTACCTCCCAACATGCCTTCAGATCTTGAGAGAACTTAAACACATTTTAGACTTTGTGATGTGGAAAAATACATGAAAAATGATGAATGTTTCTGACCTGGAACTTTTATAGAGCTTTTGTGTAGTGTTCTCATGTGGAGCAGTAATATTTCACTTATTGTATGTCTTGGTTTTTGCAAACTACTTAACCCCTACATCCTGCATTCTCCTTTTTTCCTGCTCTCCACCAGCAGTATAATTAATACTCTTTGAGGGAGATGGGAGGATGTGAAAAATAAGTAAACAAGCAAGTAAGTAAAGTGCAAATATTAAATGATCTATATTTTTGCTTTCTTTGCACTGCAATTTTGTACAATCAAAAGCCACAGAAATAGGAAATGGATAAGATCATTGTCTTTCATTTCATTTACAGGGCAACTGGAAGATCCTGTGAAAGAATATGAGAATATATCTTTAGTGCCATAAAATTTTCTGAGAGAGAGGGAGGGGAAGAGAGAGGGATAACAGGATGAGAGCCACTTTGATGCCATTGTCAAAGGCACCAGGCTAGGAACCAGAAGACTTGGAGTTCTGGTTCTGCCTTAAGCAAGAAGCCAACTGGATGAATTTGGGCCATTCGCACTCACTCAATCCTAGGGAAATGAAGGCAATGGCAAACTAGTCATGAAAAATCTTACCAAGAAAACTGCAAAGATTAGTCCAGGCAGTTGCCAGGAGTCAACATTGACACAAAATAAATAGGTAAATCAAAATAAAACCATAAGGATAAGAGAGGGAGATTCTGTTTTTCTTTCAATAATGCTTCAATTGAACAGTCTTGATGTTATCTACTCTGTAGGTTGCACCCTGTGTTCCAGTCTGCAGAATATATTGTATTGTGACCTGTGAAACTATTCCTGCATGGAATTGAGGGAAGTACACCTGTAGTTAGCAACGTAGTAAACAATATACATGTAATAAACAATACCCAATGGACTTCTAGGTCTCCCTGTTTTTTTAATGAACAGGTAATGAGGGACTCTATAGAATATTGCTTCAGTCTTCCAGAGAAATTCCTCTACATTGAGCCCTTTGTGGTTTATTTCTTGCTTTCTCCTGATCCATGCCTCACAACAAAACCAACATAGCATGCAGGACCCATTTTATATTGGTTTGTTAGATGTATGTAGACTTCAGATAAATAGAAAATAGAATTACTTGAAGTGCTAAATATTCTCTGAAAAGGCTTACATTTTCATATTAAAAAATAGGTAATCCTGTCTTTTTTACCATTTCTAATCAGACACTGAAGCCATCCTTAAAGTAATGAATTCCCAGATGGCAATATTAATCTTGTGCAATCTTGTTACCTTGCTGACCTCAGAATGCTGCAGGGGGTGCCTGAAAGCCACTCTAGCTGCGCACACCTAATGAAATAAGTTGTCCATCTACTTACCTTTGATAATGCTGACATCATGATTGTCTACACTTTAGGCATTTTTCAAACAGACATAGAACAGCCATTGCCACCCATCCCTTAGTTATTAACATTTCTATTTGCTGCTGGTTGGAAGTGCCTCATAAGATGAGGGCAGATCCTCAGGGTCACTTTGAAAGGTTACAGACAAAAAACAGAAAAAGCCAATTGAGCTAAATCGTTCATTCTGTTTTCACTACGCTTTCTTTCATATGTGTTAGACTACAAGCCACATCAACCTCAGCCAGCATCGCCAAATTGGAGGAGGCCAAGTTGGATAATAATGCTCTAACCCATCTATAAATGAGAGTCTAAATCTGAAATACATTGCTTGGCACTTTATGATGAATGACTTTTCCCAGGTATGATTTATATAAACAGACTTTTCATGAAATTTAAGAACAGTGGTAATCTAAAGAAAACCTGACTAATTCTCCTTCAGAAAAAAACATATCACAGTACAGAACCAAAAGGAAGAAACAAAACTATATTATAATTCAGAACTGTTTTGAAATTATTTTAAGCATAGAAATATAAAACATTCCAGCAACCTACCAAATTAACTGAATTAGGAATTAGTGAAAGAACTAAGTACTCACAATTATAGGTTCCGTTCTAAACTAAGGTTTCCGGGATTAGCCAGACTCTAAAATGCAACTGAGATTCAATTTTTTTTAAAAAAAAAAATCAGGTTTATAATGAAATATAAACTATCACAGAAAATTTGGTTGGGGTCCTCCGTAAAGTCAACCAGTTTAAAAATGCATAGCTAAAATAATAAATAAAAGCACAATGTTTGCTGTTTGTTTAATATGTCTTGGTTATTTTTATTTGTTATTGTTTATTCATATTATTCATATATAAAAAGTGATGGTTTAATAGAATCATTTGCTGATTTTGATTTGCATATTTTTACATGTATGATTCATATTAATAAAAACATCCTGATGCATAGTATAATAAATTACCTCTACTTATAGCCATCGTAAACATTTGTCTAAATCACTGTAATAAATCTGTTTTTAGTGGGTTTTTTTTTTAGTTTTTTTTTTTTTTTTGCATGAAAATAACAACTATTTTTGGCTTCTGGCTGCTATGGCTACATTGGCCATTCTAACTGAGGTCACTTTTTGAATGAAAACACACTGGGTTTGTTGAGGAGAAAAGTTACATTCTAAATTTGACACATTAAAAAGAACATGTATTAATGAAAATGGACAATGCAGCCAGAGGCCAGATAGCTTCTAAGAAATCAACTATGTACATTATAACTAAAGATAGGCATACAAAGTAGATACACCTTAATTCCTTTTCAGTTTGCTTGATGTATTATGGCTGGAAGATTTTCCTCTAAATTCAGGATATGGATCTCTGCCAGAGAAGGTAGGATTTAGATCTGATGGACCAGATATATTGTCTGTTTTGGTTTTTAATTAATGAAAGCTCCTATTATGTCCATTTGTTTACTTAAATATAAACCTGAGTCTTTAAAGACAAACATTTAAATCAGTAGTTAATCCAGAAAAATACACATCTTAAATAGTTTTGGCAACAAAGAGTAACATGGTTTCTTCAGAACAATGTTTCTGATAGTCACCAACTCATTACCCAAACTAACGCATCCAATTTTTTTGTAGTGTTTGCATCTTTAATGAAAGAACAAAGAATTTATAATGGGTGGAACACATGAGTTTAAGTTAAGCCAACAACACTAAGAATTCAGATGAGTGGTAAAACGTCTCTAATAAATTATATTCATGTATGTCTATGCATGTGTAAAAGCAGTCATTTATGTATGCATAATATATAATAGCATGCATGGTCAGTATTTTTCAATGGCTATCATCTGCAGATAGTTTTTGAAAAAAAACTTGTCCTTTCCTAAATCAAGCAAAAGTCACCATGCTGTATGGATTATTTTTCTCTCTCTTTCTCTTTTTCTGGTTTGCAAGGTAACAATTTATCAGGCAAAGGGCCATGCTAATGCTAAATGGCAGGCCAGGGAACATACCCCAAGAAATACTGGGCAGGGCCAGGACAAAATTTTAATTTGATTTCATTTACATATCTATTTAATTAAAATTGTATAGAACTACTGTGACTACTATTCAGTCACATATTATAAAATTCTCTTCTCCTGCATCGAAAGTTTCAATTTGATCACAACTTTTGAAGATCTTTGAAGGCTTTACATAGAGTACTAGAAGTTTACATTATATGCCGCTCTGTCTTAGGATAAAACTCCAAGTCTTGATCTGGTTAAAACCCCCATCCAAATGTCTATATGTGTATATAGAATTAGTAACCAAGACTAGATTACAAATCAAACATTCGTTGATTTGGCTGCAACAGAGTAATATGCCTATCCTGTAGAAATTGGGATATTCCATGATTACAAGTAACACTTTCTATTCAATCTAACTATGAGCTTAACTGTATTGTATCATAGAATAGTATGATAGATTTGATGATGATGATGATGATGATGATGATGATGATGATGATGATTAGTATTATTATACACCCACATACCTTCACAATATTTTGATGAAATTATATAGACCCAGTCATGCAGTAAATTCCATAGCTGAGAAGATATTGAATCTTGAATCTGGGTCTCCTTACTCAAAGAGTCAGAGATATTACTTCATAAATGTAGTAAAGGCAGAAGAGGCAGCTGCCTTTGGTCCCACTGGCTGGTGGACCTTCTGTATCTCTTTGCTGTTGTATCTAGTGAACATCTGGATATTCAAAACAGTGTCATTTTGAGGTTAAATGAGGTCCAAATAGGAGCCTTAGCAGAAGAACAGCACAGAAGGAATCCTGGTAGAGAACAAAGCACTGGGAAGATACAGTACAGAATTTCTCTTTATTTTATTTTATTTATTTAGTTTGTCACTCATGTACAAGATAACAAGAAAGAATAAACATGAATAAGAACACAGGAAATGGGTACAAATAAGTGGGGACAGTAGGACAGGGACATTAGGCATGCTGGTGCGCTTATGCATGCCCTTACTTACCTCTTGGGAACGGGGTGAAGTCAACAGTAGACAGTTTAATGTTAAAGCTATGGGGGTTTGAGGCTTAACAGCAGAGTCAGATAGTGCATTTCAGGCATTGACCATTCTGTTGCTGAAGTCGTATTTTCTGCAATTAAGTTTGGAGCTGTTTACTTGAGTTTCTGTCTATTGCAGTGATGGGCAACCTTTTTGGCGTGGTGTGTCAAAAATCGGCAAAAAATCGAGCATAACTCGCATTGTGTGTCACTTCGACAAAAACATAATTTTGTGCAATTTATAGTTGCTGCTAATGGCGCTCACAGTTCCCGTTGGCAATCCGCTGTTCCCTGCTGTGGTGCGGTCGTAACCGACAGTCCCAGGAGTAGACTCTCTGTGCCGGCCTGACTGGAGAGAGGCGCGCACTGTTCCCGCGCTCCTCTCCTGCGGGTCCTCCCTCGCCGCGCTGATGACATGTGTGCGCACGGCACGCACGCCTTACCAGCAGCCCCTGCGCTCAGAAAGGGGCGGCGGCGATACAGTAAGTAAGTGTGGGCGGGGGAGATCACACGTCCCGCCCCCCCCCCCCCGGTTCCTCCAGCACAGATTCTTTCATCCTCGGCGGCCGTGCAGGAGCCGAGGATGAATCGCATGAAATCTTGTGCGTGTCACCCCAAATGGCTACGCGTGTCAGCACTGACACACGTGTCATAGGTTCGCCATCACTGGTCTATTGTGTACCTTATTGGACTTTTTATATTGATTACTACAAAGTCTCCATTTTCTCTCCTTTTCCAGGTAACCTTTTTGGTGAAATCATCCTCCTTTCTTCACAGCAAAACCAAGATTGAATCATACACTTAGAATCATACTTGTTTTCCATAATGGACAAAACACTGGTAAACGGAAATATAATTTACTTGGGCTTAGAATAGTGTGTGAATTAAATCATTGTGTTTTACAAATCATACTTTAGAGTTTAGCATTGTGTAGACCTAGACAACTCCAGTTAGTTCAGTAAACCATAGTTTAATACAGTGCATAAAATTAATCAAAGGGTCCTATTGCAAATCCATGTAGGGATTATGGCCACTACATTCCCAATAGAAGGAAAGAAGGACAGCTCTTCGGTGGTATTGCTCTCAGTATATTCATCATGTATTCCAAGTTGGATCTGCCTTAAAGTAGAGCTTTGAAAAATGCTTATGTATTTCAAATTCATGTGGTAATTATGGACATTTGGACTATTTTATAAATGATTTCTTTAAAAAAAAATGCTGGAAGCAATATATAATGCCTTTTAGCATAAACTGGATTTCCATTGACCTGCTAAATGTGTTAGCTCAAAATTTGTATTTCACAGCTTCTGAAGATTATGATTCTTATTCCCATGTCTCTATTTTCTCTGTTGTCAGTCTCCAACAGGCTCAGAAATTTCTATATTCATTTGCCAGGGCTACAAAGAGAAGGAAAAGTCTATTGGAGACAACTGTCAAGAACTGTGGAGATGGAAATTAATTTTGCTTTTTTTTAAAAGGGTACTATATTTACTGGTCTTTGTGCTTACGCAGATTTGCCTCAGTCCAAACTGCTGATTTATGTACTACTACCCATTTATTACCTTGGGCCATCATCCATCAGTTATTTCTGCAGCATTTAAAACTAAGCTGCAAATTTTATATCCTTTGGAGAAAGTGCATGATTGGCATAAATAAATAATTCAAAAATTAGTTTATTGCAAATAGATTTCAAAAGGATGCTACAAATACAGTGCAATTGCAGTCAAAACATGCGCCATTCAGCTGATTCTTATATAAAACCAAAGTGCTTTTATGAGCTGTTTTCAGGACAGCAAAGGTGATACTTGTAATGGTATCGAATGGTTAACAGTTACTAAGTACAATCAAACTCCATATAATGCTTAATAGCTGTTAAGAAAGTTTCTGTCTAAACATTGCATGACATTTTATAGATAGATAGATCAATGTCTACGCTCCAGTTCTTTGGACAAATGCTTAAATCCATAAAATCCTATCCTTTGTCTGAAAAGCAAAAGCAGACAGAGATCTGTACGGTTATTTCCAAAATGACCCTTGGGATTGCTAGTGATAGAAAATTGTCTCACAACAACAGCAGCAACAACTGCTCATTAGTATCCAGCACATTTCATGCTTTCCAAATCCTTCATGCATTTTATCCCAGGACTGCTGCTAGTTTCCCAAGTGCTACCACTCTCTCTCTCCGAGAGAGAAGGGGGGAGGGAGGGAGAGGGAGGGAGGGAGGGAGGAGAGAGATGGAGGGAGGAGAGAGAGGGGGGAGAGAGAGAGAGAGAGAGAGAGAGTAAAAAATGCAGGGGGAAAACCTTTTCATATAGAGACTTTCTCTACAAAAAATGCACAGGGCATTTGGGATTTTTTGTAGAAAACACAATTAACTTACTATGATACAGCAGAACTCAACAAAATTATGAAGAATGAATAGTGTAACCACAGTTCTATCTATCTATCTTATACATATACTTAAAAGAGCCATCTTTCAACTTTCCAATTTGGAATTGGGAATTAGAAAACCTGAACATTTGTTTTAAAAGAAAAAAAATATCTTGAATTAATCAGCCACTTTTTTTAAAAAAAGCCATACTAAGTACTTAATAACTTCACCAAATTTTCTAGTTCAATTCAAGTAAATCTAAATATTGCATTCAACATTCACAGAAGCCCAGGTGTAAAAAGTTGCAGTTGACTGGGACCATGGTTTCTTGGGCCTTTCCTCTTGTCCTTTTTTAATATTGGAACTCTTCATTTCTCACCAGTCTTCTAGCCACCTCCACAGATACCTTCCGAACATACATCTATACAAAATTTCTAGCTATAGCTTCTTGGGCTCACAGCCACCTTAAAATATGCTTGTTATCATCATCATCTCCGCCACTATCATACTACTATAATGCACTTTACTTAAGGACTGCCTTCAAAATGGAACTCACTACAATCAAATCAGCAAAATAATATCTTTTCTTGTATTGCTTCACTTGTTACCTATAGTTGCAAATACAATTCAAAATGTTATCCATCACCTATAAAGCCCTTTACATCTTGAATCCAATTATTTTCAAGGCCATCTATTGCAGGTAGATTTTTCCTACACATTTGAGTAGAGAAAGAATGCTGCATATTTTACCTCCCTAGATGTGGGGAACCAAGAAGTTTGTTTTTTGTGCAAACCTATTCTAGTCTATATCATTCATCCCAATAAAAGAATGACCTTCTCTCTGTTAACATTCAGAACGGGTGTAAACACAATTTGGTTTTCCAGGGTTTTGATCCCTGGAAATGCATGTTAGCTGGGATTTATCGGTGGTGCGACCCGGTTTGCAGGGTGACCCTGCTTGGGATGAAGTTTCCAGTTTTTTCCCTCCGCGAAGGGCAAAATCCGGCGAAGTCTGAATCAGATTGGTTAGCGGAAACACCCACTGGACTGCTGCGGAGTTGGGATTAATTAAGCCAATTTTCCCAGTAAATCACCTAGCTTAGTTGCCCAGTGGCTGAGTTAGATTTGTGTTTGTGCTTGTTTTCATTTAAATGATTGTTTTCATTTAAATGATTGTTTTCATTTAAATGATTGTTTTCTTTGAGGCGACGTTTTTACTCGGAGGCCATAATTGGGATATTGCTATTGCTATGTATTACCAGTTAAATTTATCATTTTGATTAGGGTAGCATAGAAATGGGGTAAAACAAATAAGCAATTATTTGCACACAAACAGTATTTTGCCTCCCTAGATGACTAAATAAATTAGTTCAGTTCTAGTTTATTTGGGGCCAAATGTAAAGGATGCTCAAGGACAAAATGCAGTTCAAGTCTAAATTGTACATATCACTTATATTTGAATTCAAGTAGTACATGCCTTAATCTCTTAATTAAAAGAAACATGGTTTCATGCAGATGTTGCTACACTACTTTAAAATTCCTTCTTAGAGTCATAGAGTACCAGAAACTGGGAATAATTTTAAAGTCCCGTCTCTGACTAATGAGGATCTTCTCGGTATTCCATTCATTTACATTTCCTTCCTTTTTTTCAATATTATTTGTAAATTTCCCTTTGCAACCATAATAGCAGGATTTACCTTTTTTATGGTGGCAGAAAATATTTTCTTAATAGCAAAGATCTCGTTAGTAAAAGGAAAAAATAAAATAATGTTTTGAATGCTGAGTTAGTAACTGTTCCCAGATTTATATCATATAACAGCAGAATAGCAATGTTTTTGGAAAGAGATTTACTTTGTGTGAAATGATAGAGCGTGTGCACTATATGCTGAAAATCCCAGGTTTGCTACCTGGTAAGTAAGCATCCCCAATTAAAAGAAGCAATAAGCAATGGATGGGGGGGGGGAATTCCCCCTTCAGTGAACATGGATTACCAATCAGAAAAACAATACAGAATAAATCAGCGGCCATCAGTGGCACATAGGCTACATGTGTTCTCAACTCTTTTTTATTGTCACCCAAAGCTTCTCAAGATCATATTATCAAACTTTCCAGAAAGTTTAATGGGTCTGTTTCAGTAAGAATCCTTTACCACAACTATATTCCAAAAAGTCCACAAAGTATGATTACCAGTGGAAGGGAAGGAGAGAACAGTTCCTTGTCTCACTAGTAATTTTTCATTATTACAGTATATTTGTGTTGCTTTAGTATGAAGGACCAATGTATTTCAGTTGCTTCACTTACATGTCTATATCAAGCATATCTATCCTGAGCATGAAATCTAACTTTAAAATAAACAGATCCCAAGATGGAATCTTTAGAATGTGAACACAGGAATGTTGCTGTTTAAATGATAGTGCAGTTACAGCTTTCTCTTAACTGTGGCACTAAGCCACCATGCACTCTCCATATGGAAATGTACCTTAACTACCGATTATTAAGCCAGCCTTCCCCAGAGCTAATTTACAAAATTTCCCAGTACACAGTAATTGAGAAAAGGAAAAACTCCACTGGAGCCATTAAAGGTCCTGGGGGCTGGAGTTAAGGATTACATTGCTCATTATGGACAAGAAGAACAAGAAAAAAGGGATTACTAAATACAAGAGAATTCCCTGGTGTGTGGGGAAGAAATTAGATACCTTACTATCAAGCCCTCCTTAATTGTATCATCATACAAAATACGTACGTGTCATTTTTTTTTTTGAATCACTTCAGTGACTGCATCACAAAGTCAGATCAGATACACAATATGCAAAAGAGCTACATTTATTCATTTGTGAAATGCAGCAAAGAGAGGCCTTGGTAAGATTCTTTGTGGCTGGGCATGTGTGATTAATCTGCTAGTAGATAATTATCTGGTATACAGAAATTACAGATGCTTCCTGTTAAATAATAAAAATATAAGCTTTACCAAAATATGACATCACATTCTCTAGAGTAATATTTCTCAACTTCAGCAACTTTAACACCATTCTAGAGCAAGGATGTCCAGAGTTCAGGCTTACTTTTTTTTAAAAAATTCAAAATCCACAATCTATCGCCTGCTGCAAAATACATGTGCTTAGAATTAAAATATTCTAAAGCCAAAGTTTGTTTTGAGTACATGATTAGATGGGATTCATATTCATTGCAGACAAAAAAATTATTGCTTCAAGCTTAATTTCAGAGATCTAGCTTCAAGTGAAATTATTGCTGCTGTTCCAGACATCTCTTCTCTTCTCCACTATTGTCTTAAACAGTGCACAGAAAACCTGTAACAGGTCATGCCAGGTCTTGTATATGTTGGGGAGGGGATTCTTTTCACCTAAATATGTATCTAACAAGCAAATAATCAACAAGCAAAGGGGGGAAATGAGTATTAATTTCAACTGGATGGACAAAGCATATAGATGAGCTTCATATGATGCACCTCAGTCCTAAATATATATTTAAAGGCACAGTCCAATTCATATCTGTGTGTCTCCTGTGTAATGTTCCTTGAATGGCTTAGTCTTTCTTGTTCCAACTCTGAACACAAAGATACTACCAAGAAGTACCAAATTTGTTAGCTGTAAAAACTGTTCTTTGCTTATCTTTCCTGGATGCTTTTCTTCTGGCATCCCTCTTTTTCCCACCAAGTTCCCAGACTGCATTAAGAATAATCCTCCTTTCCTTCTCAGTAGATGTTTGCGTGTTATAATTTCACAAGGAAGAAGAAAGGAAGCAATATCTTTTTAGAAACCTTCTTAATAACCTGTTATTAGATACTGATTTACATGCAATTCTCTTTTGCTCTCTTTAATTTCACAGCGCCTTTGAAACAGCTGCCCCATTGCAACTTGCACATCTAGATGTGCAGGAAATACATCACTAGCTGTCTGCCTTAAACTAGTAGAAAGTATTAATTTATGAGCTGTTTTAGTGACCTTCATACAGCTCTGATGTGCTGGGTTGGTTCTTGTGCCAAAATCTCTCAGACAAGGTTATGTTAACCCAAATCAACCTCATTCCTTCAGTCACATTTGAAAGCCTGAACAGCCCAAGTTAATACTAACATTAATATCATCAATCCATTTAACAATTGATTAATGTCCTACATGTGAATTAATGCCCCACTTCTTACTTCTGGACCAAATGGTAAGACTATAATTCTCATTTAGCCTCTTTAATCCATTCCATATTCGATACCTACATTTTATTTTACATGCAGAGAATCTGGAAAATTCTAATTTTATTATGAATTCCTCAATAAATATGAGAGGTTTTTTGTAAGCATTTGTGTATATATTCAATTGCATGGAGAAACTTCCTGATATTTGTAAATGCTTGAGTGATCAGAAACTATAAATAGGGAAACGTGTTGATCATTTCTGAGACTGTGATCAATCTTAAAATTAATATATTTTTTAATCTAAGCATATCTGGGACATTCACTTCTTATTGATGCCTATAGTTAAATGGGTTACACCCTTTTCCTGAATACATCCATTCTTAATCGCAGGGACCACCCAAAAATCACACTCATTTTATCTTCCGTATTATGCAGGACAATGTTAAACTTATAGAGAAATGCAATGGAAGCTCATACAATGCTAGTGACAAAAGGAATAAGCTTAGACCATTTTGGAGTTTACACAGTAGAATTGTATCTAAAAACTTAAATCAAATGAAAGTAGGTATAGATGTTTGTTGATTTTTGTTATTCAAAGCTTTGGAAAATGACCAAAAATGAGAAGTCACCACAAAACATGAAACAACTTGCTATCTAGCATGACATAGTAGATTCGAACATGCTGTTTTTCCCATGCATGCTTCTACGATACACAACAATCTCATATTCTGGCAGATTGCAAGTTGTTTTTTAAGGGATTAAGCAGATTGCAATAGTTAATTCATTTTATAGTACTATATCATTACATGTATTCTAGACCATCCAAAAGTCAAATAGTGTAACTATAATTATATAACTGTTTACTTTCCATTGCCATTATAAACAATATTTCTATTAATTGTGACCATATAGATGTACTACTTTTCTCAGATAAACTTACAGTATTCTTTAATCAAATTGCATTCAATGAGAATTTTAAAATCCAGTTATAGAGATGTCTGTCTGGTGTGTTTCTTAGATCGATGTCCATAGCAAGTTCAATAAATTATAGCTCCATGTGAATGAATAAAAGACAGTAATCTTAAATTCTTGGGTTTATAATAATTTATATCCTGAACCTTACTGTTCTGAATACAGTTCAGCATCAGATTAGGCTCAAACTGAGAAAGTTGGAAATTATGAGCATATGTGATTTTTCTTATTTTAGTTTGTCTTATTTCCAAATATCAGTGTGCTCCTCCTTCATTTAATCTAGATTTGTGATTTATTTCAATGGATATACTATAGATTATCCATGAACAGAATGCCAGCTCCTATATTTAAAAAATGCTGTATGGACAAAATCAGTCTAAATCCATAATATCCGTTACTGGAACTGATCTTTCTAGAATCTTTCATATAGTATATTCTTTTGTTCTAGAATCTCTTATACTTCCAGCTGTACACATACATTATTTCCTGAATTATTCTCTGAAATTCATAAACAATGAATTCCTTGAATTAGGTCATCTGCTCAAATTTGAAATTCGCTGCACATTTTAGTTTAGCACATTGTGTCAACCCAGCTTTCATCTTTGTACAGATTATCCTGTTAGACAGTTACCGAACTTATATGACAAAATGTGGGGCAGGTACAAGATTTTTAATTCCATTATTTACAAATGCATTTAATCCGTAATACAATTTGGCAATCAGTTTCAGTGTACAATGGATTTATCTTAGTATAAGATGGATTTACTTCCTAACAAATGTGTAATGGGCAAATTGGTCGGGTTCTTGCACCAGATCCTTTAAACTACATCTCCCATAAACCTCACAAACATTATCAATGACTTGGGACTCTGCAAAGTGTAATCTAAGATACCTGGGTGGCATCAGGACAGCTAGCAGTTTCTTGGATGTGTTGCAAGTGAGCACAAATGAATTTTTAAAAGGGTTCAGATTTAATATCTGAATTTGTGGCAATATGTGGTCTTTGTTCTCACATTCATGCCAAATTCAGATTTTCTTTAAGCTGCCTTTGTACAAAAAGGCCTCACCCCGTTCGCCTTATCTCCTCCCACCCACTCCCAGCCGGGCATTAACCCAGGCCTTCTCCCAACTTTGCAGAATCAACCCTTTCAGTCTCAGTTCACGCTTGCCCTTCTTATCGCGAGATGAAGCGACGTGATTTAACTACAAAGCACTCTATTGTATGGGACGCCGATTCCTTTCAGGCCCACTTGTCACCGCGAAAAGGGTTGGTTCGTGGGGCAGGTCGGACTAGAAAGGGAACTTCCTTTCACCTCACCAAAGCACTGTAAAATAAATCAGCTTCGCCAAAGAAGTGGCCGACGGGCGAAGGAGGGCAAAGAAGGGCAAAGTGTGCCCGTTGACCCAGGAAAAAGGACCCGCTTAGGAGTTTAGCTTATTTTAAGTAGACTCGGGCACTAATTGTATCAGTACGGAGCCAAAGCAAGGTTAGCAGGAGAGACTAACGAGCCTGGGAGCCCGTCAAGGCAGCCCTTTTCTCCTCTCTCTCCCCGGATCCCACTTTTTGGCCTGGCTGTTTAGGCTCCCTCTTTTGCCTGCTGGGTTCCCACCTCCTGTCATTGAGCGCTTTAGCAATAGGTTTAGCTAACTTGAGAAAGAGGAGGTGGTGGTGGAGGAGGATTAGGCCTAGCGAGGGAAAGGCATCCTCGCCTGCAAATCCCCAGGCAAAGAGCTTGTTATCCGCTGCCCGGGTGAGGCTCTCCGTAATCATCATTTCCCCCAGCAAGCAAAGGGGGGGAAATGTTAATAGGTCTGTCACTAGCAATAGGGAGCCGGGAACGAGCTGGCAATTGTGGCAGGGCGCGGGGGGGGGGGCAATTTAAGCGCGCCGAGAGGGAAGGAAACGAAAGCAGCCAATTTGTAGAACCTGCGCCTCGTCAGGGCCGCTCGGGGCCTCCACGTTTGGTTTCTGATTGGGAAGTGGCGGGAGGGGGGGGAAGACAAGAAGGCCGTCGGACAGGGGTGGGGGGGGAAGGACGAGGAGGAGGCGGCCCGGGGTCAGGATAACAATCGGGAGAGCAGTTGCGGGAGGCAGGAAGGGAGGGAGTAGCGCGCTGGTCAGAGAAAGGCCGCTGCTGGATGGACGGGCAACCCTCCTTCCCTCCTTGGAGGAGGATACTCCGGCTGTAAAGAGAAGGAAATCCTCTCAGGCGAGGTCGCGGCTGATGCCTTTTCCATTGGGAACCGGCACACCTCTTTGCTGGGGTCGAGACATCCCGGAAGCCAGGTCCCTCCGGAGGCGATCTTCTGCGACGGGGCGGCAGGCGGAAGAAGGGCGGCGGGTGCAGCTTAGGTGCGGCAGGATCAGTCAAAGGGGGGCAGGCTTCCCCACCATCACCACCCCCAAACGCCCAAATCTCGGTGCGTCCCTGGCTCGCTCCCCCTCGACAGCGTTCACCACCCTGCTTGACGTCAGAAGAAACAGTGAAGATCTCCCGCAGGAAAAAGCCTAAAAGCTCCCTGCTCGGCCAGCGCATACCTGACTGGTGGGCTCTCGGACAGAAGCAAGGCGGGGCCAGGCGCTGCAGGGCCACGAGAGGGAGCGAAAGGGAAAGGCCTCCTGAGCGCCCACCCGCCGCCCTCCTCACGCAGGGCTCCGCGAGCGGAGTCTATATGGGACCCCGGGAGTAGAGCTAGAGCGCTCTGAGCTGAGGCGAACCAATCTTTTCTTGGCTGGGAATAAATATCGCCGGCGAACGAGAAGATCGAGACACACGGTAAGCGCTTCTTGGGCCAGGCGGGCGCAAAGAACGGACTGGAGGGAGAACTGCGGGATTCCGCCGCAGCCTCCGGGGAAGTTGGATTTGTCCACTAGTTGTTTGGGGTTCTTGGGAACAGCTCTCGTTTGCCCCCGCGCCCTGCCCGATCCTAGCCCTTGTATCCCCTCCCTACTTAAGCTCCCTTTCCTAACCCCACAGGGCAGTGCTCGAACCCCACTGGCTTATGGGGTGCGGGGACTTGGGAGGGGGGTTGTTCACTGTTTTTTTTTCTTCTTGTCATACTTCAAGAGGGTCTCCGAGGCTAGAACTAGTCCGCGACCAGCAGAAATTCTCCTTTAAACCCCTTCGAGAGGAGTTGCTCAGCCCGTCTAGTCGCCCCAGAGCTTGGCAACCTCCTCCCCAGTGAAAGGAGCTACGGATCGGCTGGGCAACCCGGTCTGCACGCCGCCCTCCTCTCCCTTCCCTTGCCTCAGCACTTTTCCCCCTCACTCCAAGTCGCCGTCGTCCCCGCGGCTTCCCTAATTGCAGCCTGGGCTTAGCCTTGAAGTTGCAAGTCCTTGACATCTTTATACCTTGTATAAATTCTCGAAGGTTCCTGCGCTTCGTCAAACCTGACAAATATACCCGAAAAATATAATTCCAAGGGGGTTACCTCATTTTGCATAAGGCGAAGTCTGAAATCAAACCAGAACGCCTTTGCTTAGGGGAGACTCTGGATGGGGCTGTCTAGCGTCAAGGTTGTGAAGAACAATTTTATTCCCTGCTGCTCCCGCTGGATCAGCGTGACAAGGAGCACGCTAGGACGTCGCTAATAAATGTTATATTTGTATGGAATTCTATTTTCTTTTACGGCAACCGCTACTTGATCTTGGAGTATGGAATTATGTATATTTCTAACACACATTCAAGTATTTTTCAGTGGGAAAAGTTTAATCTAATATTTCACAGGTGTGTTTTTCTAGAAGTTATGACAATCGAAATGATTTTCTTGCAATGTTTTTGCCAGATTCCGATAATTTGCTCACTGTTGATTTGTATAAGCCAAATAAAATATAACATGTATTAACCCCAAATGGAAATAAAGAAGAAAGTTCAATTCTTGTAAAGACCATTTTAATAAAGAGAAATTAATCTTTGTTTACATTACTTAATAGGAAACATCATTTTAATTAAAAAATACAAAGTCTCAGGTAAACTTTAAAGTTAATAAAAAGTATTTATTTATATGGAGGAAATCAAACTTTCCTTATTTAAATTAAAAGTCTAATTAGAAATTATGGCATTAATAAGAACAGAAATAAGTTGATTCCAGAATTCAAAGTTTGACAGATATTGCTGTCATGTTAAAATACTGTTCCTTATAATAAAAATTCCTCTTAGTTTGGCTTTTTGGATTCTACATATAGTTTAAGACAGAATACTTATATTTAAGCAGATTTAGATTTAAATCATTCTCTTTAACTTAAAACATACACATGTTGATAGTACAACTTGGCATTATTTCGATGGATCCGTATTTGTTTGTTTAGGAATACAGATTTACTTGGAAGTAAATCCCATTTCTACCAAGGGTACTTGCTTTTTAACAAACATATGTTTCAAATTGGAGTGCCAATCCCACAATCAGTTTAAATCCAAACAAAACTCTGGCTTAAATGGACTGTGGATTTAAAATACTTCTTTCCTTGAAATAAAACAAGTACACAAGCAATTATTGTATCCAATCAACAATTGACATGTTTCTTTGGAATAGGACAGTTTACTCCCCAACCCACTCCCCAAAGCTGTATATCTCAATATGTGCCCTTCTGTGACACAGTTTTCAATCTGTTCATGTTGATCTAAAAATAACACATACGCTGACAGTATATGACATTAATCTTTACATTGGAAGAAAGGGAACACTTTCATATCAATGCACTGAGACATATAATGTTTCCAAAATTGATTTTAAGATAAACTGGAATCTGCTGTTATAATATTAACTTTCTCTGCTTGCCTTTGGCATTATACAATATTTACAGTTTTTAGTTTCAATTGTTCACTTTTGCTTTATTTTATATTTTCTGACTATCACCTAGTTCAGAATTACCCCATTAGGTTCCCATAGTCTGCAAGTTTTCTGGAAAGCTGTTCTAATTCCTGCTCCATTAATACTCCATTAGGTCCTGGGGGAAATCCAGGAATTTTCTACTCTTTGGGACCTAAGGTTGACAAATAATTGAAAATGAGAATTTAATTGTGGTAGCATTGATATAATTCTCAAAATATACCCCTTCCGAATAAAGTGAGAATAGGTCTGCAGATTTGCTAGTGCCTGTGGGGGATTTCTCTGTGACAAAGATTTAAAAGGAGTTGCTGGTAAGAGACTTGCCACAGCCGTTTTAAAACAGGATATTGGCCTCCCGTTTCACTAACAGCACTGGCTTTCCTTGCCAGATAAATCTTGGGCAGAACCCTTCCACATCCCCTTGTCTTCCGCCAAATCGAACTGAACCCGATAGACATCAGAGGGACAACTGAGCCGTTTTTTGTTTAGGACAGCTGGCTCCCTCATAGCTGCAGAAAGATGGTTGTTTCGGCTATGAACCCTAAGTGAGCAAATGGCCTAAGAAGGACTTAAATTCAGCAATAAAAATGGAGAGAAGTTTTCCCCATCTTAAAATGTACTTTATTGAATGTTGGCTTTTTCAGGGTATTTCAGTTAAAAAGGGATCTTTGAGACATAGCGTCCTTTTTTAAAAAAAATAGTGGGGTTTTTGGCGTTTATATTATTATTTCTGGCAAAGCAAACACTATAAAATAGTTAATTTAATCACGGTGTGTTTTGTTGTTCACAGAGTTTGTGCCATGGAGCTCGGTCGGTCCAAAAGTATCACTCCCTATGCGGATTTAGGTAAGAAGATGGGGCATTTTCGCAGTTGGGCGGAGTGGGGCAAAGGGGTTTCGAACTATGAGAGCCGCGATTCCTTTCGTGCCCTAATAAATCTCAGACGTGATTCAAATTCGTTGCTTATATTTGCTTCCAGTCTCCCGATTCCACAGGCCGGTGTCAGCGGCTGAGTACCCCGGCTCTTCCTCCGCTTCCCCAGTCCTTTAGCGAGTGATTACCTATATTAAGATCAAGCGGGGTTTTTTTTACAATGCAACCACAGAAACGAGTGGGGTAGAAGCAACCCTGGTTTTTGTCACAGTTTTGGCTTTCCGGGGCTGTTGCTTCCGTGACTGGAGGCGCCCAAGTGACACACCGGGTCTAATGACCTGGGTCAGGCGATCTGAAAAGAGCTTATTTATCTCAAGGGAAATGCATGTTAGTTGGGATTTATCGGTGGTGCGACCCAGTTTGCAGTGCCCTCTGGGCTGGGTGACCCTGCCTGGGAAATGAAGTTTCCAGTTTTTTCCCCCGCGAAGGGCAAAATCCGGCGAAGTCCGAATCAGATTGGTTAGCGGAAACGCCCACTGGACTGCCGCGGATTTGGGGTTAATTAAGCCGATTTTCTCGGTAAATCGCCTAGCTTAGTTGCCCAGTGCCTGAGTTAGATTTGTGCTTGTGCTTGTTTTCGTTTAAATGATTGTTTTCTTTGAGGCGACGTTTTTACTCGGAGGCCATACAGCTTAGGTTTGGGGAAATGTCTATCATTGACCTTTATGAGTTTTTATCTTGAGTTTTCTCCCGATCAGAAACTTGTTTTCTCAGGTTCTTTTTATATAACGTCTTAAGTTTTTTTCCTCCCCACAAAATTGACCCGGTTCGGGACGAAGCTTAATTATTTATCTGCTTGGGGCAGGAAATACGCTGGCTCTCCCAAACCTCGAATTTACCCTCAGCATATTAAAACACTGGGCATTATTAGAAGACTTCAGCTATTCAGGAAATGTCCCTTAAGAGAGAACTTCTTCCCCACTCCCACCCAACTCCGAATATGCCAGCAATTAAGAGGCTGCTCGAATTAAACATGTATAAGGAGGGTGGTTGGAAGGTGTGGGGGAGGGAGAAAGCGTGGAGATGGTGGAGGGGATGGAGAGATAGTCCCAAAGGGGACATATAATCTCTGGAGGTCCGGTCGCCTTTCTTTTCAGCCTGGGAAAGGGCCCTAACGAAAAGGAAAAGCTGGCTCTTCGGCCTTTGATTACACTGGATCAGAGAGAGACTGTTAATTCAACACATACCCCCTACGCCCACAAAGGCGCTCCAAGTTCAGAGATGCCCTGAGTAACCTGAGCAGCCCGCTTAACAAACTCTCTGCCCCCTTTTCTCCATGCATGCAATTAATCTAAAAGGCATGCTCTCCGTGGGGGAAAGCCAGGAATTCTCCAGGGCCCCCGATCCTGCTGTCCTTCTTTCCCCACTCTCCCGGGGTTTTTCTGCCTCTCCTTCCCACCCCTTCGCTCCAGAAGCCCCTTCTCCTCTGCGGATCGAGAATACGCATCTCTGGCTCAACCAAGGACCGCTGTTGGCCCTGGAGTGGTGGATAGGAAATTGCCTGTGTGGAACCAAGGCAAGAACTACATGGGGTTCGGTTTCATTTGCATGGAATTCGCATTAAACCCTGTTCACGTGATTACTTTCTCATGTATGCAATTATTTCTTCCTTCGGCTCCATTACAGATTGCGTGGTCCCAAGTCTGGGAGGTCCCTGAAAACCATGCCCAAAATAGACCAATGAAGCTGATCTGAGCAAACGGGTTGGCTGCTGTGGTCCTAAGGCTGTGCTTTTCATTGAAGACTAGTTGGTTGGTGTCTTTTAGTGAGACTCTTGGCTCCATGGAATCCTCTGCAAACAGGAGCACGTAGACCCAAAAGGGTAGCCTCGTAATCCGAAGCTGAGTTTCTAAGCAGGTTAAAACCAAATTCGGAAGGATTTGATGCCAACAAGCTTTGCCATCAATTGGTACCCTCCACGGAGGGTTTGGTCTTATTTTTCCACTGAGTGGAAAAGTGTCCTTTGCTTTCCTTCTGATAATAATTCTTCATTTCTATGTCAGCAATTTATAGCATCACCTTGACATTGTTCTGGCATTGCGTCAATGGCGCCTTCTGCTTAATACTATTTCCTAGGTGTCCCATTAAAAGGGGGGGTCAGGTTTGTAGTGTTAATCCTATTTGAGATCATTTCCAAATTGTCCAAGAGGGAAGTGGAAGGCTATTATGTTAGGCCTGTTTGCCCATATTTAAACTTGGACTTTTCTTTGAAGCAACTTCTAGCCTACTGAATGGGACGTCAGCAAATGATTTTACCAAATTGCACCCCATATATCTATCTATACAGCTGCTGCTGCCTTCTAGGTATTTTGTGCTTCAACTTCTCTCATGCTCAGCCAACATAGCTGATGGGCATGATGGGAACTAATGCCCATCCCAAGAACTCCCAAGTCCGTACACGCAGTTGTTCTTCCGCATTTCAGACCGGATTCTGGAATATTTTCCAACTTACCTAGGAAATTTCAGTAATTGGACCTTTTGATTAGCTCAAGTCTTACTGGGAGAAGAATAACCCCTTAGATGTTTTCTCATCTTCTCTTTGTTTTCTGTCTTTAAAAAAAACGAATGAGCGGTCCAGGCCTCTGTGGGTCTTTTCCCCCAACTTTTCGCCCTGGCCACCCTCCTTCGGGTTTTTTCGTCGGAGCGCTCTGGAAATGGCCCGCAGCGCTGGGCGGGACCTTAGGATGTTCACGGTTGCTTAGTCTCCCGGTAGAAACTGACCGCTGTAAAGGTAAAGGTGTCGCTGGTTACCTTCTTTTGAGGAGCCTTTCTGTTTGTTTGTTTGTTTGCTTGCTTGCTTGCTTGTTTGTTTTGAGACTTCCTGGCCTAACCAGGAGGTCCCTATCCAAGCGCTAGTTAGGACTGAGTGGCTGAGATCACTCAAGAGCTCTCTGGCTTCAAGTGAAGGCGGATCAGCGCAGCCGGCCGTTTCTCCTTCGAAAATAAGCTTTGGGGTGCCGTTTGTCTTAAACTTCCCATTTCTTAGCCCTTGTTGTTTCTGTTAGACACCCTTCCCCCCAGACCTTTTTCGGGGCTGCGAGTGTATTATTAAAAATCTCTTTCTCTCCCCACCCCACCGTCCCTTCGGAGCAGACCTAAATGGAAGACTCAACATGTTCGGGGTTGCTCCTCTTTCCAGCCACGCTTCCTCAGGACTTCCTCCCGCTTTCCTTGATATTCCTGCAAGAGGAAAGAAGGAAAGCTCCCGGCTTGTGATGCGGGGGGGGGGGGGGGTAGGGTGCTGAAGGGCTCCTGACCTCGCCGAAAGCGGGAAGGTTGGAAGGTGCTCCTTTAGATCCATTTTGTTCTTTAATCGTTGCTGATCTGACCCTCTTCGGCTAGCAACGGCACCTGGACTGCTGAGTGGACCACAGGATGTCCCCTTTCCCTCCTTCCCTGCTCCGAAAGCGCGCCTTCTAAAAGTCGGGGGCTTCCAAGCTTCACTGGAGGAGTTGAACTCTTGGGCTAGAAAGAGGGCGGGCCAGTCGCCAGTAAGATCCAAAGCCTTGGCGCTCCCACAAGAAGCCCGGCACCGTGGTTGCCTTCCCCGGGTGATTTTGCCCAGCCATGGTGAGCAGGCTCTACAGCGGGTGTGGACCGTGCAAGCAGCCGAGGGGAAGCCAGGCCAAACTCAGTCAAAAGGAGCCCTACTGGCTCTGGAATCACCACCGCTGCTTTTCTGGCAAGCGGCTTCGACGGAGAGCCGCCAAGGATCACTTTCGGGTCGGTCGCCGTGGGCCTCGGAAAGCTCTTCCGCTTGGCTCTTCCCAGTACGCCTGAAGGGAAAAGTCCTGGCTGCCTGCCTGCGCTGACGGCGATCGCTTGGACGGGACTCCCTCCAGCTCCCGCCGTCTCGCAGGCCAAAATCCTCGGGGCGGGGCGGTCAGCTTTGAGCCGCCTTGGGAGGAACCGGGCCCCGAGAGCAACGGCCACCCGCGCCGAGCGGGCTGCCTGCCCTAAGGAGCCTCGCCACGAAAAAGCGTTTAGTCTGCGTGTTCCTTGGAGGTGGTGGTGCGGGGGGGTTCTACCGTCTAATCCCACCTAAAGGCTTCATTTTGCAAATCTACTTCCCGGGCCCCGGAGAGAATAGAAAGAATGGGAGTAGTTAAGGTGGCAGTTTGATGGGAGGAGGGGGAGATTTCTCTTTGTGCCCTGCTGGAGGTGCAGACGCTCGCAGAGGTGG
Organism: Thamnophis sirtalis; assembly: GCF_051295495.1. NCBI lineage: Eukaryota > Metazoa > Chordata > Lepidosauria > Squamata > Natricidae > Thamnophis > Thamnophis sirtalis. The sequence continues at coordinate 93,775,353 of NW_028261383.1, forward strand.
TTCATTTTTGCCCCGCTTGGAGTGGCGACTTGGCAAAGGCCGCTTTTCCTCTTCGTTCAATGCTTTATTTTCACGGGGCTGTCTTAAGTTTCAAGGGCCTGTTTTGAGTTTGTATGCACGACGGCGTGCACAGATGCCATGCCTTTAATCAATTTCATTACAGTATGTCCTATCTATCAAAGTAAAGATGGCTGGGTGGAGTTTGCAACATTAATTTAGCGTGTTGTGTGTGTTCTGCTAATACTGCAGAATTCGCACATGCACAAACCTAGGCATTATGATAAGCTATAATATAGGTATGCAAGTGTGGATACATAGATAATGGAAACAAGGATAGTTTGTGAAAGGTATGGAAAGGAATTGGAACTGATATATACATATACTGATTTTAGCTATGTTTCCTTTCTCTAAACCTTTAATTAGTCTGGTTGCTTATCCCAAAGGAATAGTGTGGTGGGCATGTATGTAAGTCCTATATGAAGAACTCTAAACAGAATGTGAATAACTGAGTAAACTACCCAAAGCAATGAATTCACATTCCATGCCTTTAACCCAACTGGAATTTGGTAGATTTAAATATCAATAGTGTGATTGAACAGGAGACTATCACTGCACTATGAAGTGTGTGTGTGTATTGTGTGTATACGTTGTGTACATTAAGTGTGTGTATACACACACACACACACACACACACACACACACACACACACACACATATATATATATATATATATATATTGTGTGTGTATGTATATATGTATGTGTTTGTAAATATATGCATGCAAGCAGGTAAGAAATCTACAAAAATTAGCAGTGTGCAGTATTATAAGATTCCTGAGGATAAACATGAATACTATGGAAGGGTTTCTCACTTTCCCCACAGATTAAGACAATGAGTGATTACATGTGGTTATATAAAATAGACATGAAATTTGATGTTAGGGCCCTAAAACCTAGGGGGAAAGACATGAAGAATGACCTCAATAAATCCATTGCTAATGAAAGAAGTGCAACGCAATCCTAAACAAATTTACAAGGAAGCAACCCCCCTCCACTTGCATTCAAGAGGACCTATGTCTGCATAGACAGTTCTCTGTCCATGCTAGGATACATATCCACCTCTCCCACTAAAGTAATGGAATGTGGCAGTAGATCAGTCCCAACTTTTATATATAGGTGTAAAATCTGCCGGTGTTTTTTGTTCAAGACCTTCTAAAATATTTTACTCTGATATCAAAAGCCATAATGTTTGGAGGTCTTTTATTGCGAGAAATAGATCTCAGTTACAACTGGAGCCACTATCTAGAACATTCAAAATAATGCCAATTCAACGTAAGTGCCATTAAATTTGCGGAGGATAAGGCCTGTTAAGTTTGAATATAAGGCCGGAGTCAGAAGATTTTGTCTCTTCTTTTTCTTGAATGTCCACTGCTATGACCATGGTAGTAAGAAGATACTTGGGGTAGGGTCCATTTTAATTGCAGACTTGCTCATTTGTTTTGCTGGTGGAATGTTGTGGAAGGCGGCTTCTAGCGACAACATTGAAAAACCAACAGGCATCTTCTACAACATGGTATGCTCCAGCTGTTTGGAACTACCACCACCATTTTCCTGGCAAGCAAGACTATGGTGTTATATTCCGAACAGGTATCATTTGGGGAGAAGCCGAATTAAAGTTTAAGAAAAGCTCTTAAGAATGTAGAGCCTGTGCATGTAGATTTTGTCACTTCTTGGGTATTTTTCCCTTTTACTGCATGTTTCCTTCTCTCTCCAGCCTCCACCTTTTTAGCTGCACCCTTGAAGAAAGTATTGTGCATTCATTAAGCCAATGACTTGTCCCATTGCGGATTTTTAGATAGAACTTATCTTTTCTTCACAAGATAGAAAATAGCCATTGTTCTTTTCTTGTTGTCTGCAAGAGGCTGATGGGCAAATCGTCATTCTATGCCGCATTGTCCTCTGATAAAATAGTTACATATTTCCCATAGAAATCCCGGTGTCACTTTGTGTTGTCAAAAGGCACACAATGAAGTCCGGCTCAGGAGCCTGCCATAGAAGGGGGAGCAAACCTTCCTTCCATGATAAGAAGTCAAAGCCCTTTCTCATAGCTTCTCAGATGCCCTTTACTCTAGGCCAACCTTCTTTAAGTTGGCGCCTTTCAGTTATCTTGGATTACAACTCCCATAGTCCACTAACCACTGATTATGCCAGCTGGGGCACAGGAGGGAATTGCAGGCTTTCCCATCTCAAGGGCACAAAATAACACTTGGCAAAGTTGCAGCTGAAGACTTTTTTAAAAAAAGACTTTCACTTGTGTGGAATAAAATCTGCAAGTTTGCACCAAAGCCCTTCCCTCCAAGCCAGATCAATTTCATTATCAACTTGGATATTGGTACATCTGCATGACAGCATTCCTGCAGTGATGGTCCTACTGGCCCTTGCAATGGAGCCTCCTCTATCCCATCCAGTTAAGACTTTGTCTTCTAGAGACCATGCCACCATGTAAAGTGGGGGGGGGAGGAGCACATAGAATGGCTTATTAAATTCCTTTAAGAAGAGCATAACATGAAGCAATAAAGAAGCAATCATCTCAAAAGAGAGTCCACCGCCTTTGTTTGTTTGTTTTTAATTAGCTGTTCATTATAATAGGCTTCGGCATTAGTTAGGAAATGGCATCATTTACAAGTTAACAATTCTCTATAATTTATCAGTGAAATATGAGCTTCTGTAGCATTAATAAAGCTGTACAAAACCAGCCCAGGCAGGGAGTCTAGTGGTGCCCTACCAGGGAAGTGAATTGCTTAAGATGGTCATTTTCTTATGAAGATGCAGATACAGATACAGATAAATGCAAGGATAAAACATGTTCACCACAACCCTGCTGTTTTTAAGCCTCCTTTGCTCCCACAACTGGTATGCATGCGTGAAAGATAGACACATTGCATCAGAGTTGTTCTTTCTTCCCTTTTTTTTTTAAGTGACTGATACTAGATAAAGTTAGATTTGCAACCACACATTAGTCTCTTCTGTGTTTGTTGGGAACAGATGGTTTTTATCTGGATCACTCTGTTTGAGTGCTCATCCAGGCCCATTTTTATTCCCATGGAATGGTAGACATTTCAGACTGGCTTGTCATATTTTAACCTTGTTTCCTGAAGGGAGGGAGGAGAAAATCTGACCGATTGTTAATGTAGGTAGAAGTTTTACTGAACTTCTACCAGGTACAGACTGGTTTATCTTTTGTTTTTTAATAGCAAGATTTCCAAAGTTCAAAATTGCCCAACCCAAACAATTGCATTTAAAAGTTTGTGGTTTTTCTCTGTTCTCTATTAATCAATTAATACAAATGTTCTGTCAATTCGAAACATTTGTTACGGTTTAATTGAATGTAACAATTTAGTTAATGTACTTTAAACTCAGATTTCAGTTTGAGCTGAATGATCCAGAATAATAAATGATCCACTATTGGTTCTTTGTAGATGTCCCGTGTTTTATAGATTATAGAATATTTATACTCTATCATCTTTATAAATATACCACTTGAGAAATGACATAGATATATCACAACGTTGTGAACATTAGATAAGGGAAATTCTATGACCTTTACTCATAAATAATTGCATGCCAATGTAACCAATTACATGAGTGAATATATATGGCAGCCTTCTGTAGAATATATTTCCAGTAAGCATAAGTATAGGATCAGAAGAATGTAAAATTTGTTTCATAAATTGTTATATAAAATTGTGTTCTTGAGTAACATTTTTTAAATTGTCTACAGACAAATTTCACTTCAGGCAATAGAAGCTGTATCAGTCTCATAAAATCTCAGTTTTAAAACACGAGGTTTACAGAAATGCGCATTAATCATTTGGGTCAAGGGAAAGATGCCTGTTATAAATGGTCTGAGCCTGAGGTAATACTTATGAGGCAAGTAAATAGTTAAAAACAAGTCAGAATAATGGGGATTTTTCTGTAGGAATTCCATGGGTATACCTTAAATGCAAACTAACCTCAGCTTTCATGAAAAAGTATGGAATTGCATTAACCTTTGTATAGATCTGACCCACGAATCTGTTAAAGGGAGCTGAATGAATGCTGATGAATCCGTTTTGAACCATACAAAAAGTAGATACTGAAAGGTTGTAGGCATTAACTTGAGCAAGAAGATTCCTGGTGAAGTTTGACGTTTACACTTTTATCAAATCAGATTACAATTATTTATGATGGTGATAGTAGCGATGAGGATGAAGGAAAAGAAGGGGGATGCAGATTGCTGGCTCCGTGCCTACTGTTAGTACGATATTAATGCAGGATCTCCTCGGTTCCCAGTGCGCTCCCTGAAAGGCAGAAAAGTTACGTCCACCAACACACATTTTCGAGTGATCGAACCCGGTCCCGGCTGTTCACTTGAAAGTAACCCCGCGATCTCCAATCACCTAATCCCCCCCCCAAAAAAAACTCCATTTCGTCCTATGTCTTTTAGTCTACAACACAATTTATACATGTTCGCTTAACTCTAAGACTCGCTAAGTTCGACCCGGTGACTTTTGAGCAGAAATGAACAAACCTATGCGGCGCTAGGATCTTTTCTTTGTTTAATGGAGTGGGAACTCAAGACTGGATTGGGACAGGACGGGATGGGACAGGACAGGAGGGGCCGAGGTTGAAATATCTCCTGGCTTTGTGTGCCTACAATAAAAGCTTGAACGGGAAGAGAACGGCTTCCAAAATACAACCAACCTTAAGAAGGAGATCTGGAAGCCGGGCGCGGTCCTGGTGTTTACTCTGGGGGAAGGGGAGACTAATTGTGGAAGACCCGCAAATTTACTTTGATTTTTGTACCAAACGCAGTCTTGCAGACCTCTCATTTCCCCTCCTTTCTCCCCGTCGATTTAATCCATCTTTCCCAGGCCCGGCATCATCAGTTCTCGCTGCTCCCCGCAGCTTCCAGCTACCATCACCCAGCGCCCCTTCTAAGAAGAGTACCAAGGACCGTGGCGGGCGTTCTCCCAGATTTCTATCTTCTGGCCCCGCCCCCCAACACACTACCTGCCTTTGGACGAGGGCTCTTAACAAGCCACCATCAGCCTCAGAGAGCAAAAGCAGGAGGGCAATCTTAAAGCACGGTCGTATGAATCTTCCCTTCCAAGCGGAAGGTGACCGGCCAGCCCTACTCGAGCTTTCCTATTGGTGGTCGTTTTATTTGCTGGCCCTCCAGGATGCGGAGCCCTAGGGGGACCGGTGGAGGCTAGCGGGTGATGTCCCGCTCCCGATTAAATGACCCATCACATGAACCGTCGGGTCTCTCCGGGCACAGTTATTAAGGAGGAGGGAGGAATCCATGCATTTGGGGTTCAAGCAGACACCATTTAATCATCCATATTCCTCATGCTAGATGAAGTCGTTAATCCAACCTGCGATCTTTGTTTTCTTCTTCGTAAGACGAAATAATAAGTGGTTTTACTAGCGTCGATTTAGAATCAAAATAATATGTCTAATTCCTTTCAATCAGCCTTTCCTAATATGGCACTAAATTCTAAAGCAATATGTTGGGATTCTGGGAACTGTAATCTAACTTCAGGCAAGCACTACCGGCATATTGAGGAAAATGTTTAAGAAATCTACACTCACTGCACAATCATAGTAAGTGGTTACACCGGATGCCATCCCCAATTATGCAAAGCGACTTGGATCTTAGCACAAGCAACAGCTATTTGCAAGCCAGTTGATCCAAACTTCTCTCTAAATGATTGGGATATTTCATTGATTGATTGATTGATTGATTGATTGATTGATTGATTGATTGATTTTGGTGCCATCAAATCAGAGTTGACTCCTGGTAACTGTCTTGGCTAGTCCTTGCAGTTCTTTATATAAATGCATTGTTCTAAACTTTAGTCTATAACTTCATCAGAGTGATCCAATATCCCAAATGGAGAGATGGTGCAGATATTAAATGATAAATGTAACATACAGGGTTCTTTTCTTCCAGAAGATCCATGGAACTGCAGGTACACAGCTTCTCAAGGACACATGCATAGACCAAGCATCTTCAAGATGAAATGGGGTTGGGAAAAGTAGGAATGTGGGGAAAATATCGAGTCCAACTGGATACCTGGGTTTAAAGTGCAGCCAACCTCTTCCCAAAGCTTTAAATCCTTATCTCTATGGAGCTCACATAAAACCTAAGAAATGTTTCGAACAGCACTGTTCAGGCATGGCATTGCTTCAGATGCCACTGAAGCCAAGCCAGAATGTTCGTAGCAGAAATTGTATTGGGAGAAGAGGGGAAATGCTTTGAAACAGGAAGAATTAAGACAAATTTAAGTTACCACTGCTGTGAATTAGGAATGAGACAAAGGCAATGTCACAGTAAGGATATGCCACATTCGAAAATGTACTGCAATCTGTTAATGCCACAGGTAGGGATATGCTTGGTAGGGGAGAAGGAATATTGATTGTGTTGACAATTGAAGTTTGTTTCTGCATGGTGAACTCAGTGAAAACTTAATGACTGCTGTGCTCTTGTTGTTTAGCTTGGAACATTTCTCCAAGCCACAAACCTGAGGCTATATCAGGAGACTGAACCACGGATCTATCTGTGTACGTACATGTGAGTGTGTGTGCACGCGCACGCACACACATGTGTTCTAGCAGTAGAAAAGGCTGCATAACTTTGAAAAGGAAAAGGAGAGAAAGGGAGTCCTGCTGCACAGTAGTAGCAGCAACAAAAACCCCACAATATAATGCACATAGTGAAAAGGGCAGTGTTCACGCTTGAGCTACTTTGCAATGAACAAAACACAAATATTACAGGCTAAAATTACAAACTTAGCAGCAGCAAGAGTTACTTGGGGATCTTTAGGCACCAAAAGAAGCTGTGCATAGAATTCTTTCTGTCCACCTAGGAAATGGTCTAAAAAGAAGTATTAGTAGTGCCTTACAAATATCCCAGTAAAAATTACCCTCAAACAAAACATGAGCACCTGATTCAATATCATCTTTGTCCTTGGAAAAAGAGGATAACTGATGGGTCCCTTTTAGAAGGCATCGGGAGGAGAAACAGAAGCTAGGTACCAACTCAGAACCCATTTGGGGCACAGTTGTCTGAACCATTTGGTAGTGTAACCTCTAAATTGAACTAGCTAGCATCACATTTCGCTTGACTACCCAGCATCCTGTTATGATAGGGAAATAAATGGGCAAGGAAAGTCAATAAAGGGGAAACAAGGACAAATCTTTTTTTTCCTACTTCAGAAAAGTCTTGTCCATCTTGCAGTAATGAGAGTATAATAGTAAAGCTAGTAGCACTTTTATGCAATTGTATCTCAGCCCCACCTATATCTATGTACATTCTGTACTTCGGCTTTGAGGCTTTGGTGTCAATTGTCTTCTAATTTCACATAGAGGATTATTGGGATTTAAGTTGCTGTTAATTCTCATTGATCCTAATTTTAATAATCAGCTTTTGCAAGCTTGTTCTTCCTTGATCAGATAGCCTTTTCATGAAATCTAGAGAATCCCTACGAAGTAATATACTGAACAGATCATATCTGGTCTATCTTCCAGTATTAATTCTGAGGTCATTAATGCAAAATCAGAGCAACCAGAGTGGTTGGTAGCCTCTCAGAAAAGGAAGTAACTAAAGCAAACATGAATAATGAAGGGTATGCATATCTCATCTCCCACACTTCCTTTTATCTTCATTCTAACTTGACCCAGTGGTCATTGGGTCATTCATGGGTCCTTGTAGAGCATAATGCCCCAAATGGTGCATCCCTCCACTTCTCCTAAAATGGTCAGCCATTAGTTTTAAAGAATTAGAATCGATTTTCGTGAGAATAAGATTCCTTTATCTTTACAGTGTAAACATATAATTACAAAGGATAACTACTCTTTTTTTTCTCCCACAATCTTTTCATGATTGTCAAAAACTGAAGACAACTTTTTCATCAAGTGGTAGAAGAGGTTAAAGTAATAGTAAATATGTAAACATACTAAATTAGTTTATATTGAGTCACATAGATAACTGATCACACTCAGTATTTCCGCTCAAACCTTCCCTTACCTAGGAGCTAAAAGGGGTTGGACTTAAATCCACCATTGGCCATGATGGCTGAAGGAACATGAAAGTTGAAGCCTACCACATTGTGCTGGACCTAAAGTCAGGGGAAGCTGGTCTATTTTAGCTTTTCCAATTGTGCCACCCAAGATCTGTTTTACCTGCTAAAGAATGAATATACTTAAAGCTTTGGAGTTCACCTGAACTTTTTGACATGCTGAATGGCATGACACCAGAGGGAAATGGTTCAGTCATGTTGAGGAAGCCAAAGTTGCAATAGTCCATACTTCAGATCAAGTGTAACTTTTTTCATAATACTCAACAACTCTGTGGGGGGGCATGCGCACGTATGTGTGCGTGCGCGCATGTGTGCTTCCTCCCCACCCCCCACCCCCACCCCCATTGTGTATAATTCAAAATGATAGAGAGTTCCTTCAACTTCCAACTTCATGGTGTGATTCTTGTAATATAAGAAATATATTATGTGGGAGCCGTGGTGGCACAGTGGTTAGAATGCAGTATTGCAGGCTAATTATGCTGACTGCCAACTGTCAGCAGTTCAAGTCTTACCTCTCAAGGGTGTCTCAGACTTCCCTTCTCCTGAGGTCAGACCCAGATTGTCAGGGACAATATGCTGACTCTGTAAACCACTTAGAAGCAGTATATAAGTCTAAGTGCTATTTCTATCCCTACATTAACTACCATTACTTGGGAATAATTGTTGAGAGAATCATTTCCTCCGTCTTCTGCACGTAATATTGATTTTCTCCACACCAAAATCATTCCAGGCAGCCTTGCAGACCACACTAGTAACTGAGGAAATCTTCAATAGTTAGGCCCTTTGTTTTATTTCACTAAAACAATCTTTCCTCTTCAAAAACAAAACAAAGCAAAAACCAAAACAAAACAAAACAACCCATACATTCAGACTGCAGACTTGAATTACAAGTATTGTAAAGTAAAGCTCTCTGAGCTCAGTGCCATTTGCTCTTAAATAAACCACTTTAGGCTTATTTTGTTTGCAAAAATGCCTGAATTGATACTTGACACTAACATAATGTGTTGTTTCGCTTTTAAAAAAAATGCTTCCCTTTCTTTTACATTGGCACTCTGATAATGATGATTCTTGTCTCCAAGATTGAACTTCAAAGTCAGTTTCACTGTGGTCACAAGCAACATCTTTATTTCAAATCAGTTCTGAATGACCACTCCTCCAATCATAGCTGTTTCTTAATCTGTTGCCCTGCAGATACATTGACCTAGATTACACATTATCTGCAATAAACATCACTGAAAACCATTACAGGAGCCCTGCTTGAAGAGTGTACTGTATCTAAATCTACGCTTGTTGTAAGATATAGTGCCCCCACACACACATACACCTTTTGACTCTGTGCTTGGGTGAAGTTTAGTACTGAGATTTACAAAAATTCTTTAAAAAAGCAAATCCAGAACCAACTGCTCAACCCTCTCTCATATACATCCTGATGAACCTGTTTCTTACCTGGCAGCCAGACCTGAGAGTGGCAAAGTAGCATAAGAGACTTGTGGTTGCTGGGTCCTCCTACACCACATTGACTAGGTGGAGCAAATCTTTCCATCTGGCTCTTCTGATCCCTAGACTAGAACCCTCTCAAGGCTGTTTCCTTCCTTTCAGGGCCTTTCTGGTCCCCAACAGTCCCTGTAGCCTTCTCCTTGGCTCACCTTCTCCCTGGCTCCACGTTTCCTTCCATCGTCCACAGCCCAGGCTGCCACTGGCCCTGCAATCTGCTTCTCCCCCAAAGGAACAGGTGAGCCAGGCCACTTTTGCAACCTGGAATTGAGAGAAAGAAACAGAAGACAGGTACAGCTTGATTGTCCCAGTTATCTCAGTGTTTATGTTTTCTGGAAAGACCATGCTGAGAACCAGCATTTAGAGCTGTGGTGGTGTAGTGGTTAGAGTGCAGTACTACAGGCTACTTCTGCTGACTGCCAACTGCCAGCAGTTTGGCAATTCAAGTCCCACTCATCCTTCCATCCTTCTAAGGTCGGTAAAATGAGGACCCAGATTGTTGGAGGCAATATGTTAACTCTGTAAACCACTTAGAGAGGGCTGTAAAAGCACTATGAGATGGTAAATAAGTTTAAATGCTGTTGCTCTTTAGGTATTTTCTGTTCTAAATGGAAAACACGGTGAGTGAAAAGTAAGAAGAATTAAAGTTCCTTCTTTCCAACGTGGGAGGGGAGGATGGCAAGGGAGCAAGAGAGTTACCCTCAAAGCTGTAACCCAGAGATAGGAAATTTGACTCTCCCGGATAGCAGCTCCTGGGAAGTAGCTTCAACAATAGCAAGAGACTCACCGTTTTGTTTTCCCTGCTGGTTAAAGCTGGCACACATAAAAAGGGCACACTGAACCTGCTTAGGGACATTTTTGTTACTTTGCTATTAAGACTGATACAAAAGCAAATGATAGAACTGCAACTTGGCACAGATGAGCCCCAGCATGTCTCTTCCCAAGAGAGCCCCATTCATTGCAATGGGACCTTCTCCAAGAAAAGGGGATATATGACAATGGCTTGATCCTGTGTTTACCGGCCTGGAAGGCATCGGCCAATGCAAGCTGGAGAACATCTGTTTTCTAAAGGCCTCTGGACATTTGGTCTGCTGGCAAAGATACAAGTGTTCATGAAAACAGCAGCATCCTCTGAGGAGAGGAAGGGGAGAGGAAGTCTGTCTGAACGTTAGGAGAAAGTTGAGCAACGTTGTTGTGCTGCGAAACTTTGTACTGGGCTTCCCCACCCACCCACTCCCATCTTGCTGCTTTTCTGGTTTCTAAAATCCAAAAAGCCTTTGGTGTCTTCTGCTGCATTCCCAAATGACATTTCAGAAAAGTTATTCACTGTAGCGGTTAGAGCACCACAGGCTTAATTTGTGATACAGTTAGGTAACAGGTTTGCCCTCCCCCCCCCCCGTCCTCTTTAAAAGCAAAGGGTGATTACTTCAGGTATTTCTTATGTAACAAGGCAGCTACGTTGGAGTGGGGGCTCTGCTCCATTTATTGAGAGGAGCCTCTACATACCCCAAAGACCAGCCCTGACTGTTGGCATGCAAGGTAGTCAATGTAAGGTAGAACCCTAACTAGGTTCCTGAAATAATCCATTTTCTGGATTTTCTCAATATAGTAAGCCACTCCCTAAAATAACACTTACAAAATAAAACCCCAAAAAAAAACTAAAGAAGAATCTAACCCTAATCCAGCTTCATTGGTTGCATTGAAAACAGCCATTGTAAAGTCGGGGTCTTTCAGGAAAAGTGTGATGAGGCTGTGCTAACCTTGTGTCCCAATCTTCAGTCTTTCTTTGATGTATTTCCCACTTATTCGCTTGGGGGAGGGGGTTAATAGAGGAGATCTAATAAGACCAGGGTGAAATGACTGGACTTTGGGAGTTTGTTTAATCGAAACTGACGTTGGGTGGGTTGGTTTGTTGATTATTTGAGTACTTCAGTCAGAGGAATCGTTTCTTCTCCTCCTCCACGGTGGTTTTCCTTGTCTCTGAGCTCAATATAGACAAACATTAGGCAGCGTTAAAGTTCAGAGGTCATCTTTTGGAGCCTGAACATGGGATGGGGGTGTATGTGAGTGGGGATAGAAGATAGAGAGGGAGGGAGGAGGGGAGAGAGAGAATGCAGAAGCTGCCAGGAGTAAGATCTCGGTAGTGGGGCAAGATCTTCCTGGTGCTTTATCAAAAGGGCAAAGTGAGTGAGGTAGAAATTTTGCGTCCCATTGCCTTGCCAGGTGTCACTACTGGAAGTGGTGGTTGACCAACATCTAAAGGGCTTCAAGTTCTCTCTCCCCACCCCCTCCCTGGATTAATGCTCTTTGCCCGTCGCTGCAGCACAGTTATGGGGCGTTCCGAGTCGAGTTCGACTTAACGCTGTATTTATTTCCAGTTTAAACTTTAAAGGGTCTTCTCAGATCGCTCAGAAAGTCTGGATTTGAATTTCTGGACCTTAATGCGCAGGAATGACTGTCAGAGGAAATTGGGGGGGGGGGTGTAATTCCTTCATTCAATCGGTTGGAGGGGAATCCAGTTTCCGAGACGAACTCTGGGGGAACACTGTGGAACCACCTTTGACAGTTGGTAGCGGAGTGTGGTCCTGGCAATAGTTTTCCTTGGATTTCTCCCCGTGGGAAAGCGCAGGGTGGAGGGAGCCTACAAAGGCTGCTGGTTTGGGAGTTACGGGGGGGGGGGGTCCTAACCAGAGCGGTTGCGGCGGTGCTACTGGATTTCGGCAGGGTAAAGCAAAGGACCCCGAAGCGGGCCATGTAGGAGCCTGGAGGGCTAGGCGACAGAGAGAAGGCTATGTTCTTAGGCTGTGGATCGGCTCTAAACTGCGCTCTCCAAAAAGCCATTTGTTTTGCGGTGGGCGTGAGAAAAATCAGCCCGGCCGCCCTCCATCCTGAGCCCTCGCGTGGGGTGGGAAGAGAGGATCCTGCAGAAGCTCAAGGAAAGAATAGGATGAACAGAATTTGGCTTCTCCAGAAAAGAGCCCTCACTTTTCCCTGTCTCTTTGTAAAATTCCATCAGTAGTATTTCTCCAACCCAGAAATGGGGTCTGAACATGACACCATCCCAGGTCCAGAAGAGGCAGATAGAGACATTCGCCCGACCTTCGCGGAATCTTTTCGTCTGTTTTGCCCGTGCAAAACTGGGTTGTAATTCGCATTTTTTTAAACTCGGGGGGAGGGGGGATGACCCTGAGGTTTGCCCCTGTCCGGCAGCCTTGGAACTCGAGTTCTTCAGAGCCATCGCTCCCTGGAGAATTGCAGCCAAGTGCTCCAGCCTTGGAAAGGAAAAAAGACCCCCAGAACAAAAATGGTCGTGTGTCCACTCCCTGCCCAATAAGCCCGTTAAGAGAAAGCTTCCAGCAAGCTCGGAACGTTTGGTCTTTCCTGCTAATTAATGTATTTGGTGCTGGATAACACATGATAAAGAAATTAGTAGTGCAATGGCAATTGCTGAAGGGCTGCTCTGTAATTTAAGATCCACCGATAGGAGCTACGTTCATTTCGCTTAATATGAATTCAATCCAAAAGCTACGTTCACAGAACTTGCTGTACCAAGACAAGACATGCACTTCCTTATTGTTATTTAGAAATGCTTCAGTGAATCTTGCCATTGTGGTTGATGAGTCATAATTTACGGCATAGGTTCTTGTGGAATAAATTTGTCAGCTGTGATTTATTCACTAAACCACAGTTCAAAGAAGCCTTGGCTTAATAAGATGTGTGAACTGAACCTCTGAAGGCGTCTTCCTTGAGGCGGTTCGAGAGGCAACGGTTGTGGACCATCCAAGCAGTTGTGAAACTGCGGTGGGGGTTTTCTTTAAAACAGCATTTTAAACAGTTGCCATCGGTTTACTAATGGGCCTTGTGTGCTGTTTTCATTAGCCCCCCCCCCCTTCCGAAAAACATTTCTTTATGTCATCATCCGAAATGGATATAGATATAGATATATAGGTGGGGTGGGGGTGGGGTGTGTGTAAAGTATAAATAACATGATAAATCAGACTTATTCTTCAATACCTACTCTAATACCTACTCTAATCCCCCGTTTTCTTGGTGGTGGGCAGAAAGCCTGATCCGATACACTCTTCGCGGTATTTCCATACCGGCGATTTAGAACTCTCTACAGTGGCGACAGAACAATAATGAAGAGAGGAGACGTCCCATCCCACAGCGTAGCTGGCGGGGTCTTCCAGAGGCTCCCATCCACCTTGCGGGTAGCCGGAGAAGGCAAGAGATGTGCCCAGGCGCCAATGTTCCCGACCGGCTTCTTGCAAAGATGGGAACCGTAAAGGCGGTGAGGTCGGTTTATATGGTCGGTCTTCGCCGGTGCTGTCATAAGGCAGCGGCGGCGTTCCAAGCCTGACCCCTTCTCCCCCCCACGGAGAGAAGGAAAGGGAAGGTGGCTTGGCACGGCTTTGAGAGGCACGCGGCTCACTGTGCTGCGCCCTGGCCGGGTCTAAACCCCAGGGCTTCTTCCCCCCGCCCTCCAGGCTGAATTGAACGCGAAACCAGCACGCAGTGGCCAGAAGATAAGCCGCCCCTCTCGCCCCCGCGAACAAGTTGAAGAATCTGCAAGCAGCTTCCTTACAGAAGGGTGGAAGGTCAGGCCGGAGACCAACGCTTTGGGCTGGAGTCCACACCCACAGCTCACCCCCCCCACACACACACACAGACCAGTAGTGCGAAACCCAAAGCGGAGAGGAGGATCTGTGTTGATCTACCCAAGACAGAGGAGGAAAACGGCTCCGAAGACCTGAGCTCTCCTCCTGAAGCTGTCGGTCCCGTGGCCGAGGGGTCAGGCAGTTTTCGCTTTGGCAGGGCGCTACCTAAATATCCCAAAAGTTTGTGGCGAAACTTTGGAAGGCAGGCGAGGGTGGCAAGTGAATGGCAAAAGCAGCCTAAAATAGCAGCTAGTCGGTTTGAGAAGAAATTCCGCGGGGATCCATAGTTGGAATTTGCACGTTTGGAAGCGTTGTTTATGAACGCGGCAAAATCCCATTTACTTCGACGGATTTGTCGCATCGTCACCAGATTTATAGAGTTGAAAAAAATCTCATTTAAGCACAGGGTCCTCTGTTACCCAGATGAGATTTCAAAAGGAGATCTGGCGGCTGTTCACTAAGAGCGTCAATCATATTAACGGCGGAGGCACTTTATTTAGTTGTTTATAATGATACCTAAAAAACTCCTGTTTTTTTAAAAAAAAACAAAAAACAAAATAATAGACGCAGTTCCACCTTGGTTTGAAGAAAATATTCCAGTTGGACTCAGAAAAGCCAAGGGATGTGGTTAAAGCGCTGAGGCCTAAAGTCTCGATTTCCCTGTCCAAAGACATCAGGCAGGGATCCATGAAAACAAATTATTCTCAATCTATCGTACTATATTATATTTCCTCTCCCCAAACTCAGAACTACGGGAAAATTTCCCTGAGCCAGCATTTGCGGGCCACCAGAAAATTAGCAGAAGGCAAAAGGGGAGATCCACTCTGGGCTGTTCAAATGTTTGAAAGGTTTTTTCCTCTCCTAAAATTGGGAGAAGCATTCAAGAGGCATTGTTAGTTACACACACACACACCTTGTAGCTTTTCAAACAGAATACATCCCGCTTACAGTACTCCCTGGCAGTTTGCTTCTAAGCTCTGGTGTAGTTTATAAATTGCACGTCTAACTCAAAAATCGGTCGCATTAAATTTACTAAAAGGCTCTCCGAAGTCAGCCTGTTGACCGGAACCAAAAATCCTTCTGATTAAATGTGGAAGGACTTGGTTGACTTATTCGAAATCTGAGTACACGTGCAGTCACTGGAAGAGTTGGTTTTTTGCTTGCTTCTTCGGGAACGTGTCCTATGGTCATGGTCTTTTAGTAAATGCATTTAGGATTGCACTCTGACTGAGTCACCTAGCTGAACAGCGGACTAGAAGGCCGACCTTGCACAGAATTCGCTGCAATTAAGCCTCATCAATCCCAGGAGTGACATACATCCTGAGCCTGGAGACTTTCCACAGCAACCACTGGGGAAGCTTCTCTATATAGGACGTAGATGGATACAAATTGCTTTTTCTGGCTAAAATCCGCCGGGAGGAATAGACGTGTGAATGATCGCTCCGGTAAGACGGATTTCCATAGAAACCCTTCTCGAGTAAGCGATCTCCTCCTCCTCCCCCCAACTCCCCCAATTCGGGTGATTTTAATGACAGAAGTCCCCTTGCCTGAAGCGGACCTTGGAATGAACTACACCGTCTGGAGGGCGGAGGGGGGAGAGAAGCCAAGAGAGAGGGGGAATCAAACTGGCTTTGGGGAGAAGAGCTTTGTTCTGAAACTCGGCTTTTTAGCTTGGGGGAGAAGCGAGCCGCAAGGGAAGGAGAAGCCGACGCGGGGCGGGCGCGGTCTCTTGAACCAATGCGCGAAGCCCATCCTCGGGAACTCTCGCTCGCAGGGACCGAGAGCTCGCAGGAGGCTCCTTTAGGCGAAGGAGAGAGCTCAGTGGACGAGATCTAGTAGTCAGGAGGACGGGAAGGTTTTGAACTTTCCTAGGCGGGTGGGGGCGGGGAGAGAAGGGAGGGAGGAGGGAGGGAGGAAAGGAAGAAAGAAGGGGCGGAGTCTTGCTTCAACTTTCAGGCGTTCGTTCCAGGGCAGGTCACTTGAATCTCGGCCACCCCAAGCGACTCGCCTGGTTTCCTCGCCCCCCCCCCCCCCGCGCGCGCTACCTAGAAGGGGGGCGCCGTGGCTCTTTTTTTCCCGGGAAGTCGGACCGCTAGGAAACTCGGCGGTGCCTGCCCTACAGTCAAGCCACGCCGAATCTTAGTGGATTTAAAAAGTAAATTTTTAAAAATAATATCAATAGAGCGGACTTCGGTGGAACCCTCCTCGGCAGCCTCTCGCTGTCATTCTCTTTAGCTTGGTAGTTTCTCTTTCTCCTCTTAGTTTGTATGGACATAAAACGCTGCAAGGCGAGGGCACGCAGACTAAAAAAGGGCAGGCGCGCAAGGCTACGACTCAGCCTCCTTCTTGCTTATGGATTCCTTTAAAGGTGGGATGAATCTGGAAAGGCTTCCCGACAACCTGAGAACCCCGCAGGCGTCCCACGACATGGCTTCCAGCTTCCATTTGCAGAGATCTTCCGAAGGCAGAGAACCGATCGAGAACTCGGCCAGCGAATCTTCGGACACCGAAGTCCCAGGTAAACCCACAGTTTGGGGCGGTGGGGGGGGGCGCGGTTTACAGGAAGTAAGCAGAAAAGATTCCCCCCCCCCGCCTGCTCTCTTCCATCCCTACCGACGAGGCCGCGATCAGGCGAGAGGATCCGCATTCAGAAGAGAAGCAGGGCACCCCAGAACCCCTTAGTTTCGGTATGGGAACGGGGAGGGGTGGTGAGATTCATCGGGCCCTCTCGGCTGTGCCGGAGTTTGCGCTCAAGTTTCCAAGGCTATCTGGCACCGTTTATTCTTTCTTCCCCAAAATAAGCAGCTCCTGGGTTTCTTTGAAAGCCCTTCCATTCGGGCACCGGGTTTTCAAACTCACGGCACGTCCGGTTTGGGTTTATTTTCCAGTCTGGATGGCCTAGTAGACGTGGTAAAAGGATCTCTCTGTAGGGCCGGGGGAGAACACCCATTAAAACTCAGGCAGGGAAGAAAGAAAGAAAAAAGGTGGAGGAGAAAGGAAGGAAAGTTTCCAGGTCCTGGCCAGGAAATGCGCAAACATCTTATTCCGCCCGGCGTTGCTTTTAATCCGTGATGTCTTTGTAGAGGAGAGGCATATTAAGGAGACGAGGTTGTGTAAAAGGATACCGGCTGCAACTTCCCTCCGTCAGCCCTATTTGGCGGTGAACGAGCGTCAGTTGCCAACCCCAAAGTAACGCTGTGCTGTGCTAGTTGTGCTGCCCAACGTTGGCAATACACGAAAAATAAGAAGTAGTTCTCTTGAATTTCAGGGCAAAGGAGGGGGTTGCAAAATGCCCCCCCCCGCCGCCGCCAAATGCAAGCGCCCAGTCGCGCTCCTTGCTTGAGAAAGTTACCCCGAGTGCTCCGCGGCTCAAATCTTGGGAAAGTTAACTCCCTATAAAATTGAGTAAGAACAACGCCTCGATGACAGACTGTAATCTCAGGGTGAATCCTTAACACTTCTCCTTTCCCAACAACTATGTTGTGGCCGGCAACCTAAAACACCCAGAATCGCGGTGTGCCTTATTAGTGGACTCTTTGGCACTCGCGCTTTAGTGACGGCACCTCGAGTCTAAAGAGGCGTTCGGAGAAATTAGCAGCTATTTCTTTGGGAAAGGGATTAACTTTCAAATTAGTGGGCAGAAGAGTAGAATCTTATTATCGAACTCCGGAGAATTTCTGCATTTTAATGCGACAGTTGTTCTTAAGGGAAAATAATGGCATATCCGAATAATTCTGGCCGAATTCAACCAAAATGAAATAAATTTAAGACCCAGCTCTTCAAGTCCATCCTACTATTTATTGCGGAATTTAGGCTTGTGCTACCCTGGGACCAGCCCCTGGTAACGTTTAGGTATTTGGTTGCATCGGTTGGAGAAACAATTTCCCCAAGCCAGAGAGGAAAGAGTGAAGAGACACGGTTCCGAGATACAGTTATAGTAACGTCAAGTAGGAAAAATAAAACAGGGACCCACCTGTAATATTTAATAGAAGGGGGTAAGATTAAACAGGAGCCTGGGAATTAGAACAACAATAGGGCAAGTCAAATTGCTATGAAAAACACTTTTGCCTTTAGATTTCCTCTGAAATAAATCTTAGGCTTCTTAACAAGGCCACAGATAAATGAGGGAACGCTGGTAGAAGCGGCCCAGCGAAAAAGCAGCGCCTTCGCCTTCTCACCAAGTCCCGTCAAAAAAAGCAGCTGTTCCCAGAGTGGTTTGCAAATGGCAGGACCACCACAGCTGGATGTGTAAGTTGAGGCCCTTATGGTTGTGCCAGGCTTTAGTCCTAATGGTGAAAAGGGTCCGAGCAAGCAGCTCCTTCCCTGTTTAGGCCCACCGCAGCTTAGCTTTCACTTCTTGCCTGTGGAAAACAGTGCAAAGCCCATCAAACTGGTGGGAGCCGCGTCTAGGCCTGGGGGAGACAGCAGCTTTTTGGAGGAGCAGGGGTGAGGGGAGACCCCATTGGCGAAGGAAGGTTAAAGTTCACTGCCCCCCTTGAGGACTGATAGGGATGTAAGGTCGTTTGGGGGCTCCCGGTCTCCCCCACTCTTCCCCCTCTCCAGGTCCAGCCTTAAGAAAAGTCAAGGCCACCAAAGGGTCCCAAGCTGAGCCCTCTTTTCTGTGGCCTTGCTGGGAAAAAGGTGAGAGGTGTACACAGGCCTAGGTTAGGCCCTGGTGGATAGGGAGGAAAAGGGGCCTAGCTGGAAATGGACTAGTTTCCTTAGGCAGCACCCAGGCCTTGTGAGTTTTGTGAACTGCTTCCCTACCAAGACAGCCCTCCTGTCTGAGCTGCATTGAAAAAAAGCTTCACTTTTCCTGATCTATTTGTCCTTTGGGGGCTGCCAGTGGCCTGGCCACTGACAAATCTCTCTGATCAGAGTCCTCCGAGAAGAATATCAAATCCAGACCTTTAAAAGGAGTAGTGCGTGTATTTAGGTTTTCAGTGTACAGAACAGGCTCCCAAGTCATTCATACCATGAAGTTGGCTAATATCTTATGGAATGGGCCGGTGTCCTGTTCCCCACCACCACCAAGAAGCAGCTTGTTATACAAGGATCAATGTGATTTTAATCTTGCCGGTGCCTGCACGTGCTCCTTGTCCATTTTTCTTTCTTTCAAGAAGCATAAATAATTTCTGCATTTTTATGTGGCATCTGATCTTGCTGAAAATAAGCCATTGAGCTCCTTGCTCTTTTCAATAAGAAAAGCAAAGCACTTTTGTAATCCGCTGAAATCAGGGGAACATAAAGGGCTTATTTTTGGATGGATCCTGTCTGCAAATTGACTTTTCAATATAAAAAGGATGTATAAATATTAATGTGGGAGGGTGTAGGTCTGTTTAAGCATATAAATATAGTAGATGCATATGATAATAAGGAGACTTTCTTAAATGTCTGTAGAGGGAGGAAGAAAAAGATAATATTCTCTAAAAATCGCTCTCACTTTTCAGAAATACACGGCTGAGACCCACAATTCCTTTACTACACACTTTAATCTGAGTCATGCATTTTATTTTAAGCAGGCTATTAAAGAAAGCAATCAACGTGGATTATTAGCCAGGTCAACTGCAGATCCCTCCACAGAATCTTCTGTGTAGTTTCAATTACAATATATTCAAACTGCAAATTTGATACACATCGGCAAGTTTCCAATACTCTTTTGAAATACTTACATAATATCAGTTTAGAAATTTATGGCACATCTAGAATCATGTGAAGATGAATGGCTGTTGCTTCCATCTCTCCACCACATTGCAGCCTGAATTACTTCAGTGACTGTTGCACAAGCAATTTAATTATAAGTATTTGGACAAAGAAGACTCTGCCTTAATCAACACAGGAAGCATTTCCAGGTTCATTAGACTTATTAGAATTATGGGCTATAAATTGGCCAGTTTGAATATAATTTAGTTATCAAAGCATTAGCATAAAGAGACATTTAGATGAATTGCTGAGGTGTTCAATTGAATACCAAGCCTTTTCCAAAGTGGAGGTTCCCCTGAATTCAGCTACACTTTCTTCAGTAGTCATGGATCTAGGCCTTAGAATGGTAGAATTATCCTTTTTGTGTTGACTCCTGATCACTGGGTGGGCAGATCCCTGCAGTTTCTTGGCAAGATTTGGAAAGTGGTTTTCCACAGCCTCCTTCCTAGGACCGAGAGGGATTAACTGACCCAAGGTCACTTAGCTGGCTTCCTGCCCAAGACAAGACTAGAACTCACAATTTCCTGGTTTCCAGTCTATATCAAACTGACTGTCAGAAGAATATCTCTGAAGAATACCCTTATGTTCTCTAAATATTCACTTCAGTTCCACAAATAATAAATTGCACCCATATTCTTAACTATATCTCATCCCTCCAGAGCATAGCGGGAGAAACCTTCAGTCCATTTAAGATGTGGGTATATGCTGGGAACTAATGTGGATTAGTTTGTATCTGGAAACTGCCATGCATTTTAAAAATAGGAGCGCCCTCACATTTCTTGCACTGAAGCCTATAAAACTTGGGGCTTGAGTAAATCCCGATTTCTTCCCTCTCCGGTGTACCTGAATGGATCAATGCCAATTGGCATGCCACTTCCAACTTGTACAAACTTTTATGCTTTCTAGAGAACTTTGTGTACAAATGTGATTTTTGTATTTTTGAACAGAAATAAACCCAAATTTTCAAACTATCCTTATCTCAATAGTTCAAACAAAAATGTTTTCTTAACGTTCTGTCATTTTAATTAAATATAAAAAAGGATCCTTGAAAACTTATCCTGAAAGTAGAAATTCCAAATTCCCAAGCTATAGAACTGCTCCTGTCCTTTTCTTTCCACTCCTTCAGTTTAAGGGGGGTGGGGGGTGGAGTTGTTGTCTAAGTAGTTATAGAGTAGTAGTTGAAGAAGTGTATATAGTATCTTTTGTAAATTTAAGTCCTCAGCATAAAAGAAAAATGCCCCAAGATAATCAAAATGAGCAGCGAACTTCTTTGCTTTTTGAGAGAACAAATGTAGATTTGTAAATGAAACTTTTCATTTTCATCTCTATTTTTCTATTACACATAAAAGCATAATTTTTAAAAAGTTTTTTCTCTCTCCTGTATTCCATAGCTTATTTTCTAGCTTTCTGAGTCTTCTATCCAGAACAGCACAGGTCATTTCTGACCCTTGTTTTTGAAGTTTGTAGTGACAAACGGTTCTCCAAACTTTTTGAAACAGAGGAGCGAGCGGTGTGTAATTTACGGGAGATTCGGGTTACAGACTTTCGTATTAATCAGCTTGTTTGCAGGGAGGGGGGGATGGTTGCTCGCGCTGTCTTGGGTTAAAAGGCCTGGCGGGAGTCCTTTGATTTTTCTTTGCAATACTCCTATTAATCGCACCCCAACCGATCCTTATTGTGGTCTCGATCTCCTCGGCCCTCTTTCCTTTTCTCTTTGTAGAAAAGGAGCCAAGCGGCGCGCAGAAAAGCGAGGAAGGGAGCGCGGACGACCCGGCAAAGAAGAAGAAGCAGAGGCGCCAAAGGACTCATTTTACCAGCCAGCAACTGCAGGAACTGGAGGCCACTTTCCAGAGGAACCGCTACCCGGACATGAGCATGAGGGAGGAGATCGCGGTGTGGACCAACCTCACGGAGCCCAGAGTCAGGGTGAGCCACCTCCGCGGTCGCCTCTCCAAAGCTTTCCTTCCTCTCCCCCTCCCTCTTGCCCGCTGTCTGCAGACCACGCAAAGGTCCCTCCTTAGAGCTTACCATTCCCTCGCAGTCCTCAGCAGCCTTTCCCGGGTTGAGCGGGCCTTGCCTGGGAGCGAGCCCATCCAGTTCCACTGGGCAACCCCTCAGTAAGCTGGGTCTCGGAACCAGGAAAGCCAGGGGGGAAATTTGGTGGGAGCCAAAGAGCTCCGAAGCTTAATTGCAGCCATTTCCCTCCGTCCGTAGAAGGTTCGGAACGTGTGAAGGGCGAATAGCCCCGCGCGGGAGGGATCTTGGCGCGGAGGCAATCCGCGGACTCGATCTTTGCACGCGAGCAGAAGGCGAGCCGTCTTTGCAGCCCTGTCCTTTGCAGCAGCGGGGCTAAGAGCCATTGGGCCGTGTTTGAAGGGGGCCGGAGGGACCCCAGGCCTGATGGAGGCCTGATCGGGGAAAGCGTGTAGGCCACGCAACTTCTCCCTCGCTTTGCAGACACCGCTTTGCAAAGCAAGTTCTCAGTTCTGGAAAAGCCCACAGAAGGAAACAAAACCAACAAGTATGTGAGCAAAAGTAAGGGGTAACACACAGACAGACGCACACACCCCGCTTGGCAACATGCATATTATCAGGCCTCCATTAGGGCGCAAGCAAGAGCGTATTGAATTGCTGCCTAAATTCGAGCGTCTCCCTGTATTTTATTGGAAGAATCTCATATCGTGGAGGTTTGCTTAACAACCAGGGTCTCTCAAGTGTGACTCTGTCTGAAGCCACTTTCTTTGAATTAAGCTCAAGGACTACCGATGCCTCCCCGTTGCTTTCCAGTACATAAACGTATACAGAAAAGGCTGCAAAGCTGGGAGCTACTTTAAACACACACACACACAAACACACACAAACACACAAACCGAATTAAACCCATGTTTAATCTCTGTTTAGAGGCGAGCCGCTGAAATCAGTAAACCGAGCTGTCTGTCCACACAAGCTAAATCTCCTTGATTTCGCTGGGTGTCCTTTCTTAAATAGGATTATTTCTTGATTAGTTGTTGGAGGCTTTATTATTTGTTGGGTCCAACCCTTTGGACGCTCATTAAAAAGATCCGTCAAAGGAAGGGACGCTCAACACGTGCTCCTAAATCTCGCCTGCGCAATTCCGTGGAGGGGTCAGTCCTAAGTGCCGCTGTCTCTTCAAAGCGGACCTTCGGCAGAACTGAGCGGCGCATCCAAATCGGGCTTAATTTTTTCTCGGGAGAATGCGTCTAAGCTCCTCCACCTCCAGCAGTTTTCAAAAGCCTGGGGATAAACGGATCTTGAACGGCAATCTTAATCGCAATTCCTGATAGGAAAAGATGCGGGTTTTTTTCAAATGGCTTGAAATGCAATCTCTCCCGCCTTCCCTCTATCTTGAAGGGAACGCCTTGCTAAGAAAACACTAACAGAGTCACACAAGCCTTTTTGCTTACTTATTCATTTATTTATTTGGTGGCCTGGGAAAAGCAGGATTTTCCCCAAATAGACAAAAGTCGCCCAAGATTTACTGTTTCCTCTGGGCTGATTATAAATGCAGCCATTTCATAACAACAGCCATTCTAGTTCATCTTGGGGTGGAAGGAAAGAGGATACAAGCCTTCTGGGTGGATGGGCTTTGTGAGTGCGCTCTTTTTCACAGGATAGTTGTTGTTAGTTGTGAAGTCCGACCCATCGACCCATCATGAACATATGGGTGATGTTCCTCCAGGCCTTCCTGTCCTCTACCATTCTCTGGAGTCCATTCAAGCTCACTCCTGCTGCTTTAGTGACTCCATCCAGCCACGTCATTCTCTGTCATCCCCTTTTTCTTTTGCCCTCAACCATTCCCAGCATGAGGTTGCCAAAATATTTGAGTTTCATCTTCAGGATCTGGCCTTCTAAAGAGCAGTTAGAGTTGACCTTCTCTAGGACTGACCGGGGTTTGATCGGGTTTCATCAACCCGTCTTGCAGTCCAAGGGACTCACAGGAGTCTTCTCCAGCACCATAGTTCAAAGGCCTCAGTTCTTTTGCTCAATTCTTTGGTGCTTTACAGGAAGGGGGAAATGTGTAAAATCCCCAGATTTCCACCCCCCCAAAGCCGGATGAAGGAGGAAACTGTTTTGGTCCCATTTCTTACTTCTGGAAACTGACAATGAAGCTTTGGGAAAGCAAATGTGTTTCTCCCCTGATTTCTATAGCTTTCTATTGGTTCTAACCATAAATGGGAAATTACGGGAGAAGTGTGAATAGGAAAAGGTTAAATAAACAGCTATGTCTGAGCCGGAGGTAAATGGGCCAGGTAACATGAAAACGGTCAGAAAGAACTAGAAAAAAAACCAAAATTCCCATCATGACTGAAGGGTTGACCCCTCAATGGAGCTATAATAGCAAGGCTTTAAAAGCTTTGAACCCCCGGACAAGGCCAATAGTGTAGCTGTAAAACCTAATGCAAGTATTGGGGTTGATTTGACAGGCAGAGTCAGTCCCTCCCCCTCCCCCACTCATCTCTCTCTCTCTCTCTCTCTCTCTCTCTCTCTCTCTCACACACACACACACACACACACACACACACACACACACGGCAGTTACCCAGCCACTTCTAAGCACTTTAGCAGATGTCCTCTGAGGTCAGTAGGGCTTAATTTCAAAAGAATTGTATCTAGTTCTGGAATGAAAAAAAAATCAGTTAGCAGGTTAAGTTGCAATCTTATTCATGGTGACACTGAATAGCAATCCCATGTTTAATGAAAATTTTACACTACAGAGTAGCAATCAGTGCGCCTTTAACAGCATACCTTGTAAAGGCAGGAACAGACAAATTCTATTACAATCACAGAAAAGCTGGTCATACATGTATAAGCAGGTTTCTGCAACATGCTCCATTAAACTCTATTTCTTTGAAATGGAATGTTTTGTTCACATCTAATCATTCGGTTGTGCAAATGCATGCAACTGTGAATAATACAATAAACCATGATAAAGCAAACCACAATTTACTGTGTCTGAGATGGATATAAACCCGATAATTTGGGCAGAATTGTGCCCTATAATGGAAGTAAATCATAGTGAATCGGAAGATTTTAGGTATGTTGCTTTCAGAGAGCTGTATTCATTTATCTATCTGTAAAAGTGTAAGAACTGCACCAATTGTTTAAAAATAACCAAGAAATATTAATTAAATAATATTAGGGGGGGGAGGAGAGACAGGTATTTGGAATGATATTTAGCTACTTCTTAACAATGATACACTGAACATTTTAATACTAACAGCCAGTTATTATATATGAATTTTTGTCCCCCCTCAATTCATGCCAAGCTGAGTTTATACAACGATACATTGCTGCAATGCAATGGAGTGATGTATACTTGTATTTGAACAATTGCTGGGTAATAGGTTTTGTTAAAATCAATAGACCCTCCAAATAACAGACAAGGGAAAGATTAAATTCATCAGAGGATGGGATTGTTTGAGATTCCAAAATCAGTTAAGGGTTTCTAGATAGATGTGGCTGCTTGAGCTGATTGTCGGGATTTCCTGCCTTCAATGGCAGGAATTGCTTGAGTTTGTTTCAAGGGATCCAGTGTCAGAAATAACCTGCAAGACAAACAGGATTGACATTTTATTAGTCATTCTCTTTGCTTGTTTTGTATGCTGGATTCTTGGTTTATTGGTTTTGGGTCTCCTTCCCTCAACTTCATAGTTTGCTTTATGCTTTCAGGAGGGTGAATGAATCCTACACTCCTGAAGGTGTGGGTGTATTTAATTCCTATTGAGTTGCTGAATGCAGTAGTTCTTGATTTAATAGGTTCTAAAATGGAGATTACCCTAAAGGTATGACAATATTCCAGAGATAAAAAGTTATTGAGGATTCCCAATAATTTATTGGGCCCCAGAGGGAAAAAGATCTACTGAAGTGTTATCCAAGATCAGCCTAGTGTTAGCTTTTATATATATACCATAGATCTTATTAGATTTGAAAGGAAATCAGAGCTTTATCACGTCCACTAAGATTGTTGTCGACATCTATTTAAAATCGATATATGAGCCTCACATTTCACCCCCAAGTGGGATCTACTGAAACTTAGCTTTGCCAAGAAGACCTCTTCAACCCACCCACCCCCAAATGCTAGCAGGAAAACAGAGACTTAAGTGGCTTAAGGCATCAGGCTGCAGGGAAATCAAGAGGTTCCTCATTATTATTGTCTGCAAAGTAGAACCTTAGCTTCTTCCTGTGTCTTTCAAGATCCACCAAGTTCCATAAAGTATTTTTCTCCTCCTGAAAAAGACAGCCTTGGCTTTCAATCTTGCAGCTGCTTACTGGGAGGAAATTAGTGGGAACTCAGGATCTGCCCAGCACTTTCCTGAAACTTTGAGGACAGAAGTCATATCAAAGCAGTTCTTCCATACCTCTATTCTATGTATTTTCTTTTCTGCACTGTTTCTGTACCTTGAAGTCAGCAGAGAAATCTGAAATGTTAAGTTTAGCTTTATATTTCAGCTGATTAGTTATGCTGCCTTAAAGGAAAAATAGTAAACTATCAGATCATTTCAAAGCCTAAATTAATTCCTCTTTTAACATTGCCTTAGGGCTGCCCCTTAATGAAACATTTTGAAAATTGCTTGGAAAAGTGCTTTTGTGATAAAAGACGGGGTGGGTGGGTGGGACGACTTAGTATGCTGAAAGAAATTTTACGTACATTGAAAGTCAAAGAAATTAAAAACACACTTCTAATCACATTTGCTCTCAACATCAGTAAGAAATTCCCATTTGGTGTACATCCCTAGAGATACACTTCCCCGAAGATTGCAGCAATTCAATTTTTTTTGTTAATTTTGGCACAATTCAGCCAAAGTTTGTATAATAAAGTGCAACTGATGCCATTTGGCCCATTCTGTCCATCTCCAAATTATTCCGCATATGATCTAATTAATTGCTAGAGAGTTAAAATCCTGCTGTGTATATTTTGTTTTTTCACTGATGTGCCATGATGCCTAATGAGTTTGCCCTGTAAGGAAGGAGCACTTCATACAAAGTTATTGACCCTAAGCATTTAATGTGGAGGCCGGGCTTGGCTTCAGTAGGGAAGGATTGCTTCCAAATTAAAGTATGATGTTAGCTATCTTAGGCAGCCATCTGGTTGAGATGCTTTAATTTAGATTCCTCCACCAAGAGGTTCAATCCAATAGTCTACATTCCCTCCTTCAGCCCCTCCCCCAATGTTTATAAAGTAGGGGGAAATCAGTGAATTACTCCATTTCCTTCCAAATCTTAGCTCAAACTCTTCTGTAGTTGTATTTTTCTGAAACTTTGATTCAGCCAAATATGCTAAGAAGACTTTGTTTGAAAATATCTAGAGGCAGCATTAAAATGTTTAGCCTCAGTTTTGGGAAATCCCTAATGTCTGGAAGTACTTTATGAGAAGTGCATTTCAAGCTGCTTTTTGGCTTTTTCCACATTTTTTTCTTCTAGGCCTAGCAGTTTCAGCTAATTCTTCCTCCCCAACTCCTCCTCTTGATCTTTCTTGTTGAAACTTGCATTTTTTGCTTTCATTTGGTTAAACCTTTCCCCAAACTAGCAAGCATGTTTGACCTGCAAGGAACTTTCTAAAACAGGAGACAGAATAGGTATCCAGAATCCTGGGAGCGTAGTCTAACCTTAGTTGGGTTTAGGAATTACATAGCCAATTAAATAAGCCCTTGCTTTGTTTTTGAGAGCCGATTTGGTGTTGTGTTTAAGGCATCAGACTAGAGACTGGATGGCCATGAATTCTAGTCCTGCCTTAGACAGAAAGCCCACTGAGTCACTTTGCGCCAGTCACTTCCTCTCAGCCCTAGGAAGGACAAACTACCTCTCAAAAACTTTGCCAAGGAAACTGCGGGGACATGTCCAGGGAGTTTCTGAGAACTGGACATGATTCAATAGAGGAAGGGGGGAGTTTCAGAATTACAGGGCCACTGCTTTGTTTTTGAAAGTGCCTTTGGGGGGGGGGAAGCAGTTAGATTCCCAGTTTGGCTGGTTTTTGCTCTTAAGATAGTTTTTTGCACCTGCTTGCCTTAGTTGGCAGCCAACTCCTATCAAAATCCTAACCTTCCAATAATGCAGGCAGTTCCACTGGCCACATGTCTCCCAGGAATCTTGTAGCTAAGGCCTACTGCTCTTAGAAGAGGTGGAACTACTGAGATTGCAACTGTGTCCTGCCTCAAGTTATGAATGAGATACTCTTGGGGGGGGGTGTTTGAATCCCTGGATTTTTCATGAAAACAAATTGAAAGCCTTTCCAAAAAGATTATTTTCCCAAAGATTGCATCAGCTTCTCTCCTGTCTTAGACCTCCCCCACCCCAGGGCATCTAAACTGATTCCCTTTTTCTAGCAGCAGAACTGTAAATATTGAAAACATTCAGTGTAAAAGAAGATACCACTTTGCCCCTGTGCTTACCTTTGGGATACTTGTCCCATCCATTTCTAATTTCCAGAAATAAGGAATTTTTGTTTGTTTTTTTAAAGTTGGATAAAGCCACCAGGATCAGTCTGAGAACAGCAATTTGAGCAAGAGGTTTGGCCAGAAAGTGGTTAATGGGAGGGAAACAAGTAAATGAAATCCAGAGGTCTTGAACACGAAACAAAGGAGATGCCAAGTCAAGGCAGCAATCTGTAAGCAGGGATTTCTCAAGGCCCCAATCGCAAAATGAAAAGGCCATCTCAGAGAGAAATGCCAGCTATTCATCTAACTAAATGCTATCTGGGACAATCTTTATCTGCTTTGGAGATAAAAGGGCAACTATTGAAAACATTGCTAAGATTTCTTTTTCCAGGACAGCCTGTTAAAAACAGGGGCTTTCTTTAAGGTGAGAATTTCTTTCATGGCAAGTTGCTTTTCATGGTGGCAAGTTGTTTTTCAAGACTGGAACAGTTTATCCCTACTTTAAAAACTATCCTCTTAAAAGTGTTAATTCTTATTAATATCAATATTAAAATATATCCCTTTGTTTTCAATCACACAGGACCAGGCATGTATAAGCTGTGATGGCAGCAAATACCCCAAATAGGCAATTAGAATGATTTGCAGTCTTTCTTACTAGTGCAAAAGTGCAGATTTCTCATAGCTTACAATAAAGAAGTTCCAGAATGTTGCATAGCATGAGGCTGAAAAGAAATAGGAAGATTGGTATCTTTTTCCTATTGGCTCCCCAAAAGCAGAGTGAAATATTAATTAATATGCCTGTTTAATGTATTGAGTAATGAATAAGTTGATCTGATTGCAACCAGAGTTCTGCTTATAGCTCTCTCAGCCCAATCCATGTCACAGGGTTGTTGTTGTGGGAAAAATAAAAGGAGGATATTTTGGATATGTTTGCCACCTTGAGTTTATTGTAAAAATAATAAAGGCAGGAAATAAATAGATAAATAAATAGATAAAGAAATAAATAGTTCCTCCAGAAAGAGTAAAATCTGGACTTTAAGATATCCAGTAATAAATAAACCGATCAGAGGTGTTGAGCAACAATTCCTTGTTGCTACAGGACCTTTTAGGAGAAAGCATCAGAGGGGTGAGTTGGCTGAAGAGACAATAGAAATCTAGACCCAGGCAAAGAATGGTGCAACAGAATACAAAATCAATGTAACAAACCTATCCCTTATGTTTACACCAGTCCACCTATCCTTTAAATCCCCATCTCTATGGATATTTTTTTAAGGTAATCTAGCATATCAGTAGATGTTTTCAGGTAAACTTTACACACCAAACCTAATTTAAATCTCAAGAGGCTGAACTCCAGAATGTATTTTCAGTCCTAGATCTTAACTTACATGAGAACAAAGATGCCCGGAATGGCCTTAGATTAGCTACATTGCCTTACATTAGCAGAACCAACTTTGTGTATGGTGAAAGAGAAAGAATGGCTATTCAACAGATATGCAATTTAGTTTGGCACCTTTTCTTTCAGAAAGAAAAATCATGCTGAACAGCTTTTCCATTAGGTTCCCTTCCCTTCCAAATTATTGTACCATATTCAATTTTGAGAAAAGATCCAGCAGTGGATTCTTTTAACTAGCCAACTGAGACAGTTCTGAATCATGTAGATCGTAGATCTGGAATCGCTAGCCCCTGGGCTAGTGGGCAGCCATGGAATCTTGAGAACTGGGGGCAAAGAATACTGTCTTTGTTTACTCTTCCCCAAAGCCTCCTTCAAAAGATTGTCTTTTTCTTGAGCAGCATTTCCAAATGGGCTGCAGCTGCTGACCATTTTTATTTTGTATACAGATAGGAGAAGCATTCTTAGAAATTAAGGCATACTGGAGATGGACAATTTACTTTGCAAAATGTCAGCTGTCAATGTGATGGTTGATTTTTAGTGACCACAGATAGATTTTCTCCAGTGATCTATCCCCGACCTGGTCCTTCGCTCTTCCTAGTGTATATTCTTTGCTACTGTAACAGACTCTAACCATCTTGAAGCTAGCTATCGTCTTCTTCTTTTTCTTAATTAGATTAAAGTAACAATAATTAAAACTAAAGAGGAAGGGTGACTGTGCTATCGCCTGTGTGGGCCCTTTGGAGCCCAAATGCCATGATGGGCCCCCCAGTTCTGGTTGGAATCTTTAATCAGATTATTAATTGAGGGATTGCTCTCAGTTTCTTGCCGCAGGAACCTTGTTTTTCTTGGAACCCTTCACTGTGTCATGAAAGTGTGCCATTTGAACACACAAATTCCCATTTCGTGACTTTGCTCTATGTGTCTGAGCTTGAAGGGATCTTCCAGATCTCCCTGCACCCATGAAAACGCATCCCTGGTCACTCAAAGCTTTATTCATTTCAACACTGCAACTTAGGGCAGGTGGGTACAAAAACCACCACACACAAAAATGTCCAATAACCATAGCGGATGATTTCCCAGCATTTTTATCTTGCGTCCTATAGGAAAGGTAAAATCTCCCTCAACATCACTCCACTGATGAATCAGATAGTTTCCTTACCAATATTACTGCACTGAAATTATGTGCCTTTGCCTTCTGAATCTAGGAGGTTTTTCCAACTTCCCAGTCTAGCCCACGCAGTAGTCTTTAGATGTCCTGGGGGGGGGGGGGGAGTGTCATTTCCAAGAACTAACCAGGTCCAGCCTTGCTTAGCTTCCTTAGGTCCTCCAGATTGTATAATGGCTTTTTCAGAGCTGAAATGACAAGGTGTCTGTCCCAGTAAGACTTCCTACCTTAGATGTCCTCAGGTTGTGTTCTAATAGACAGACACTTCTCAGGATGATGGGGCAGAGCAGGGACCACCTTGGAGAAATACTCACACTAAGCTTGCCAAGTTTCACCTGGAGGGACTGCAGGGTGGACCGTGGGCGGGCTCTCCCCCCTCCTCTTTACCTTAGGCAGACAGGTGCTCATTTTAGGCAGGGACACCCCCCCCTCCTCCACATACACACCATTAATGTCTGCGAGCTTCATGTCTGCAGTTTCTAAGCCTCCGGGTACCATTTTTTGTGTGTCTTTTCTCGCCCCCTTCCCCCTCAGGTCTGGTTCAAGAACCGTCGCGCGAAGTGGCGGAAGCGGGAACGCAACCAGCAGATGGACCTTTGCAAGAACGGCTACGTGCCGCAGTTCAGCGGCCTGATGCAGCCTTACGAGGACGTCTACCCGGGCTACCCGTCCAACTACTGGCACGCCAAGAGCCTGGCGCCGGCGCCGCTCTCCTCCAAGAGCTTCACGTTCTTCAACTCCATGAGCCCGCTGTCGTCGGCCCAGTCCATGTTCTCGGCGCCCAGCACGCTGCCCTCCATGAGCATGCCTTCCTCCATGGGGCCTTCGGCCGTACCCGGCGTGGCCAACTCCGGCCTCAACAACCTGAGCGGCTCGTCCCTCAACACGGCCATGTCGACCCCCGCCTGCCCCTATGGCCCGCCGGGCTCCCCTTACAGCGTCTACAGGGACACTTGCAACTCCAGCTTGGCCAGCCTGAGGCTGAAGTCCAAGCAGCACTCGAACTTCGGCTACGGAAGCCTGCAGAGCCCCGGCTCCACTCTCAACGCCTGCCAGTACAACAGCTGACCAGGCTCGTCCGCCTCCTGACAAGGGACCGCGGCTGCGCTCAGGGGCAGGGAAACGCGCCGGAGGAGGAATGGGGAAGAGCGGGCAGACGGACGGACGGAGGAGCCGTGGCTGGGGAGGAGGGAGAAAGAGAGAGAGAGACGGGCCCGATCGGACCTAAAACACAGGGATGAGTTGCAATGTTTTTTTTTTTAATTTTCTCCTCTGGATGATGCGGGTTTTGTATGCGTGTTTACTTGAACTTGCACAGGACTTTCCTTCCTAACAATCGTCCACTTTATACGACCAGAAGATGCGGTAACGATGGAGAGGTGTGTGTGTGTGCGCGCGCGCGCGTGTATGGGGGAAGGAGGGGGGAGAGGGACGGAACAGTGACGTTGCTGAGGAGCTCCGAGCGCCCTTCGGGTGGGTGGGGGTTCCCTTCGGGGAGGAAAGGAGGCGTGGCTCCGGGTTCGCCCCTTTCGGGCTGGGCGTGCCGGGGATCGTTCGACGGGGGTGGGTGGGGTCGCCGGTGCAAAGCGGAAGGACGGATCCCTCCGAGCCAGCGCCGCAGCCGCGGGGCGAACCCGCTTCTCCGAGGCGCTCTATTTATCTTCGCTTTTCCCTTTGCGCTTCGCCGTTGAATAGGCGGCGGTTCTCCAGTGCGTTTGACTCTCGACGGGATTTTGTTTCTCAAGCTGGAAGCGTCTTTCGGGGGGGATCCTACCGTCCGCAGCAGTTCGCGGCTGAAAAGGTTCCTTTTCCTACCTCTTCATTCTCTACCGAGCCTGCAGTACGGAATCCCTCTAGCCTCTCTTCACACAAAAAAGGACCTTTTATAGGGGACCCTCCCCCCTTCTTTCCTTTCAGAGTCTTACCCTGATAATCAAATTATCGTCCGTCCTTATTTAAAGGGTTTTTTTTTAATTTAAAAAATTAAAAAAAAGAGGATTCTCGTAGAGAATCATAGGGGAAATTATTAAGAAAGAAAGAAAAAAAGACAGAAAAGGAGCGTTGGAAAATACTGCATCTCAAATAAAGGAGAGGAAGTGACCTCGTGGATGGGTAAAATAAATTTGGGGTGGGGGATTAAATTACTTTGTTTCTCCAGCTTTGGATTTAGATGAATCAATACAAGTAAGGAACCCAAACAAGAAATCTTTAAAAAGATGTTATGTGTTAAGTGTAGATAATACTTAAAAGGATTTTTTTTTGTTGGAATTTTTTAAAAAAATATGAAAATGATAGATATGATCTTTAAATATTAATACGCATACAAAACACATATGAAGTTTTCTCGCAGACATACTTGTTGCTTCTTCCTGTTGATACTTATTACCTGTAGATGACAAAGAAACATAATATAAAATGCACAAGGTACTTCTTTCTCAGTGTATCCCCACCTGTGGTAACCGTTACGCTGGATGTTTCAATAATGCTGTTGTGGAGGATGCAGTATATATATTGTTTTATAAGTTATGTTTTCGTGATTTTTTTGAAAATTAAGAGCATGGGAATAAAAAAAACTTCTTGAACCTCTTCGTCTTCCTTTATATTTACATTACTGTCTAGATCACCCTTCCTCAATTTAGGACTCCACAGATGTGTTCAGATTATAATTCCTATCATCCACAGCCTATATATTCATGATGGTTGAAGACACTTGGGTTCCCAGCATATTTATTTATTTTATTTTGTTAGTTTGTCAAACATATAAAGGATAGCAGGTATAAGTATGAACATGGACATGAATAAAGGATATATATTTTATATTTTCCACTTGATGGAAATTCCTTATTGGTCTAATTTAAAAACACACAAAACATTTTTGATAATATTTTTCAATGATATTTTAAAGCTATAATTTGATATTTTCAACACATCCAGACATAAAGAGATCCCAAACAGTAAACATTACAGTGAGACCAGTTAAACAGAAATAAAATGATAGTGTTCATCAAGTAAAATGATAGTTCACCAAGTAAAACACGGTCACTTCTTATTTTTATATTAAAATTGTATGTGTTGCCCATCTCTGGCTGTCAAGTAACTTTCATAGTGAATACACCTACTTGCAGTTGAAACCCATAGATTTAATTATGAGGTTGGATGCCAGAATACTGATTTATCTCCTCAAGCATTTTCCCTCCAAACTCAGCATGGGGAGGATCCAGCTTCAAAGAAGGAAATCCAGCATTTGTCTCTGGAATGAACTTTCTATTCTCAATAGTTTGACAGCCCCAAAAGAAAAGTAGGGAAAGATGAAGCAGAGATATTCCAGGGCAAATGGCTCTCCAGGTCCATTTTGGCATGCCTCAGATTATGCCACCTGACCAGATTTTTAGCAGAAGACCATGCAGTAGCGCCACTGACTGTGTATGTAGATTTTCAAAGTTTCGCATCTAACTCTCATGAGTAAATTTAGAAGAAATTGGAAAAGAGAACTTGTCATGGATTGTTAACTGGTTAAAAGCTGAAAATAGATGAAGGAAATATTTTTTTCAAAGATGAAAGAAGTAGTATTTTTCAAGGATTAGTGGGCTTCTTAACCAGAAGTTATTTTAACTTATGGCTGAGCACTGAGATGGCCAGGTTTAAAGATAATACAAAATATTCAGATTAGTAAAAACCAAAAGGATCTGTGTAAACATG
This sequence comes from Thamnophis sirtalis, assembly GCF_051295495.1. Taxonomy (NCBI): domain Eukaryota; kingdom Metazoa; phylum Chordata; class Lepidosauria; order Squamata; family Natricidae; genus Thamnophis; species Thamnophis sirtalis. Next base: position 93,809,984 of record NW_028261383.1, read on the forward strand.
TATAGTCAACTGTACAACAAGCATACCACACACACACACACACACACACACATACCTATCAAACCCTAATTTCATGTTTAGAACTAATTTACCTATGAACCCCTGATAGTAAGACTTTCATAATCTTGATTTAATCACACAACATAATTTAAATTTTAATCACAATTATGATTTAATTTTTTTGGTTGGATCTTCTTAGGTGTATTTTCAGAAAAAGTTCAATCAGTATGCAACTAATTTTAATTTCCTCTATTTAATAGACTTTCAGAATCCCCTTCAGATATTTGTGTATTATTACTGGTAAAAAATTCATACCAATAGAATGGAATATTCTAGCTCAGGGTTGAACTTGGAAATGGGGGAAGAGTCCTTGGTGCTCTCTGAGCTTGGTTTGTGTGTGTTTGTGTGTGTGTGTGTTTGTGTGTGTTTGTGTGTGAAGTTTATTCCCAGGTGAAAAACCCATAGCAAGATTTATTCCGCATGTTCACTGAACTGTGCTTGACAAGTACTGGAATTCCTAATGAAAGAAAGAAAGAAAAATACTCATGTTTTTAAATTCATGTAAATCAGAATGTAAATTAGAATGTTATTCTCAAGGGAGTTGCCTGTGTCTTGACACTGAGCATGCTTATTTGGGAGTACACAACCTTATGCCATAGAGAAAAGAAAATATTTTAAAAGTTCAAATAAGAAACTAAACCTTTGCAGCCATGCACATCCATGATTGGTCATCCTCCAATTATTAATAGGGTGAGAAGATGAGGAAGGAAGAAAAGGAGGAGAAAACGCTAGGATAACCAATGGCAGCCAAGTGATTCAGTCAGAGCTAGAGGAGAACGGGTCAACCATCAAGGCCCCAATCATCTGAGAGATCCAAAACAATGCCTGCTTTTTTTTTGGCTACCCTTTTCCATCTCCGCCCAACCTTTGAAATAACACATTTGCAATGCATTGAATAGATTATATCTGTGGGTTATTTTGTTTCAAACAATATATTTTTTTGCAGAGGATCTTGGTCCAAGGTTGCTGTCTTAGAGCAGACCCTTCGCAATATTGCCTTTCCAATCTTTCCACAAGGCCCATGAGATAGGTGTGATTGTTATTTCTGAAGGGTGTTTGAGACCGGTGGAGAAACAAAGGGAGAATCCTTTCCATGCTTCCCATTAGCCCACCCTAAACCTTACATGTCCAGGCTTCTTTTCTCCCTGGGGAGTTCTAAATGTGTTTCTTGGGATACACCCAACTGAGTCAGCATGTTTTTGCAGGCATCCTTTGGCATGCTGCACTTTCTCCCCTTCTGCTGAGGAAGGCTGCCGTTTGGCTGGTGAAGGTTTCTGGGAAGGCGTTGAAGTAGGATTCTATTTTAGGGCGGTGAGTGATATGTTTGCAAATAATAATAACTTGGTTCCATGAACAACGAGAATCCACCTTGAAGCAGAGAGAAAGTTAAGAAAAGTATTCTGGTTAGGTTAACAGATGTGTTAAGATAACAGATACAGAAAGGAAAGAGGAAGTCTTCAGAAACAACCTGGGAATTCAAAAGAGCAGAACTGGAAGCAGCATCCATTTTTACCCTTTAAGCAGAAGAAAATAAAAGCACAAAGTCCTGAGGAATGTGAGCAAGCGTAAGCAGCAACAATGAAGTTTTCTTTCTGAACAAAATCAATTACAAAGAGGAAGCCTGCCAAAGAACTATTATAGTTCTTAGTTTTTAGACCACCCAGGTGTAAGAGAAGTACTTAAACAACACTCAGAATAAAAAGTGAATTCTTTTACTTCCACAAAAGATGCTTCTTATTTTTCAATTAAAGACCTAAATAGATTGCTTACAAAATAGCCTGCATTTACAGCTCTCTCTCCTTGGTTTAACATGCAAAACCCTTTTTGTATGCAGAGGAAATGCTAATGTTATGCAAGAGACAATTAAACAAAAGACCAATGAGAAGTTCTCTAGCGTCGGCAAATAACTGTACTTGAATTCTGTACCAAACTATGATTGCAAACATATCTGGTTAATATTTGTCCTATTCTACAAAAATAAAATATTTTCAAGAAAAAAAAGTCACATGTCAACATGTGATCTGGAATTTATATTGTAGATGAAGTGAATGGTTAATTCCTTTCAAAAATGCCTGACTTGGAAGTCTTGTGGTTTTTCGCTAAATATTTGTGCTGATGGACAGCTAGTGCTAAGACAGAAAATGCTGCCCATATTTTAGTGTATATCTCTCTCTATTTTGTGTCCTTCCACATGTACATTTATCTGGGTTCTCCATTCACACAGATAGGAGTGTTAAGGAACACTGACTTAATCTTGGATATTTCAATCAATACGTTATCCTTGAGTTTTCCCACGAAGCACTGAAAAGTTGTTTTAGCACAAAATAAAACAGAACTGCAGTAAATGTCTGATAAACCAGCAAGGAACCAAAGAGAATGGAACACTTTATGGCAGATTGGTTTAGATCCATTCTAAAGTCCATTTTTATTTCCAGAGCAATTTATATATTCAGTAACATACATACATACAATTTATAACAGCACTTAAAACCAAATAGGGCAAAATTATTGAAAATCAATAATCCTAAAATAAAAAGTGATCCAGCAGTGAGAGAATGGATAACAAATAGTGAATGATTATGTAATCCTATACTTTTTCTTTCTATAGAAGTAAATTCAATAGTGCGGGATATTTCTTGTGGGAAATGATCTTGTGGCTTCATCTTCAGTTTATTGTTGAGGATTGTGTTGAGAATAAAATATATGACAAAATAGATTTTCTTTAATTTTAGCAAGTTGGACTGACTTTTTAACTACCTGTCCTTTACATAAAGAAACTTTTTAAAAATGAAATCTTCATATATTTTGTAGATTTTAACTACTTGCTATCTAAGACATCGCAACATTTTGCTGGTAAAAAAAAGAGACAGAAGCAAGTCTTCTTGAACAAGTTGTGATCTTTTGTTTTGGATCCTTCTGTCTCTCTAAAACAAAAACAGTTTTCTGCTTATCCAGTAGGCTTTTATAAAAACAAACATATTATAAGAATTGCTAATTTGGAAGCCCAAAGTACATGGAGTATATCTAAGTGCACATCTACGTTACATTTATCTAAATTACAGAGTATATCTGCAATAATAACATAAGCTTTGTGGAACTGCTGCTACTAAATATAAATATGAATTAATCATTTTTATCGCCGGAGGACAGTTTTCTTCTACCAAAACTCTTGCTTATAATGAAACAAGAAGAAAAGAATATTGGCAGCTTTCAATGGCTATCTTTGCACAATTTTATAGACACACAAGTGGGTACCTGATCTATTTGGAAAGAAATTAGGTATTCCCAACTTGAGGTACTGTAGCATCTTTCTGAGCATGCAACCAGGGTGGGAGACCCCCTAGCGGAAACTGGAGAAAGGCTTAGCTATTAAGAGACAGTTAATAAGAGACATTGATTTACAATTACAACATTTGGAATGGGAATATGCTGGTGGGGAAAGGACAGGCTTAATAAAAAAAATAGTGTTATGATACAGGATATAGTCAAATAAAGGAGGGATAATGATGACAACCTATATACATATATATGAGTATAATATAAGGAAACTAGATGAAAATTGCCAACAGCGATTTGGAAAGGAGGATTAGAAAAGTCTGTTATTAAATATTATGGATGTTTAGCTAGAATAGAACATAAGGATTCAGTGTTATTGGAGGAGTTTAGAAATATTAAATGAAATGCCAGTATGTGGTTATGTATTAAATTTTGGTATATTTTATGATGAAGGACGTTTAAATAATTATAGTCAAATATAACTGGAGGTATAAGGGTGACATGTATAAATATTTGAGTTAAAATACTTGAGTCAATATGAATTATGTTTGATGACTGTGGAAGAGATGCACGAAAACCTTTTATAACTAACTGATACACTTTCTACAGTATGTAAGAGAGGAAGATTTTATGTGTTGCATTTGTTTTGAAAATAAAAAATAAAAAAATTAAAAAATAGTGTTGACTCTTCATATGAAGAAACTTATATTTATATTTAAACCTTCACATTTTAGCAAAAGAATGAACCTCACTATATACAAAACCAATTTATTTCCTTGCAGATAAATGTATCTTCTATGGTTAATAGAAGAAAAGAGTTACAACTCCACCTCTGTCAAGTCTACAACATCAAATTATCATATAAATCATAAAAAATAATTACCTAACTTCTCATTAAAAAAAACCATTTAACCAAGAAACTATATTAATCAAATGACTGAAGGGGGCAGCAAATCAGGAAGGAATACCATAAACTACTTCAGCGTCTATCACATTGCTTGCACTGGCATACTTGTTATGGAACCTCAACATAACTGTTATGAAATCCCAGTGTGAAGGCCACAGAGGCCTCTATGCCTGCAAATCTTTGTTTATGGCTCAATACTATTGTGGCTCAATGGGCCTTGCTGTGCACAACCCAGGCCAGGTAGGCTGATACGGAGGTGGTATTCAGCAGGTTCTGACCAGTTCTGGAGAACTGGTAGCAGAAATTTTGAGAACTGGTAAATACCACCTCTGACTGGCCCCGCCCCCATCTATTCTCTGCCTCCCGAGTCCCAGCTGATTGTGAGGAAATGGAGATTTTGGAGTATCCTTCCTCTGCCATGCCCACCAAGACATGCCACACCCACCAAGCCACGCCCACAGAACTGGTAGTAAAAAAAAATTAATCCCACCAGTGGGTTGATAACATTTTTTTTACTTGGCGCTTTGCAAATCAGAAATGAAAAGTTATTTTTGTCAAAAATACATATGTGGCTGGAAAAGATGATAAAACAGCACATTGATTTAAAACCAGAAATATTTTTGTTGGGAACTTTATCTGAAACCAATAGTAAGGGGAATGCATATCTAATTATTCATGTATTAACTGCAGCTAGAATTGTATTCGCACAAAACTGGAAAAATGAAGAGCTCCCCTATTGATGAGTATGTGATTAGGAAAATATTAGAATGAGCAGAAATGAAATAGATTAACCCTTGCAATTAAAGAGAATGGACAAACTGAATATGACATGACATAGGAACGAAAGTTAGAAATAGGGGAATAAAAGAAGAAGATCAGCAAAATATAGAAAATATGTTAAGAGAGAGACGTAAACATTATTATTATTATTATTAATTTTAAGATTATTATGTTTAATACTACTATTATATTCTTATTAGAAGGTATGTTAAGAGGGAGAAATGAGTATATTTATAAAGTTTATCATTAGTATTGTAAAATCAGAGAATTAATAGTAATGTAATGAATACTGAGAATATTAATGTAATGAATACTGAGAATTAATATTAATGTAATGAATACTGGATGGATGGAATCACTGAAGCAGTAGGTGTGAGCTTAAATGGACTGCAGAGGATGGTAGAGGACAGGAAGGCCTGGAGCAACATTGTCCATGGGGTCGTGAAGGGTCGGACACGACTTCGCAACTAACAACAACAACAATGAATACTGTTGTAAATTTTGATTATTATTGCACAAAGATATTTGTATCCAGATGACACATTGTTTAATGGAAGATGATATTATTAAACTAAAAAAAAAGTATAAAAAAAGAAAAGAAATGAAAAGTAATTATCAGAAAATTCCCTTTCCAAAACTGAACTTCTCACTGAAAACCTACAAAGAGCATTTGTGAGCATCACTGCAGCTGAAAAAACATTGTTTAAAGGGAAACCAAAACTAATTCCATTTTAATGATATACATTCATTTATTTATTAAGTTTGTGAGCTGTCCATCTCTGAAAAGTTCCTCTGGGCGGCTTACAATTAAAAGCATACACGCAAAAATATTTTGCAAAATTAAATACAGAGGCAAGAATGAAAAAGGCAAGATTGGTATGGCGGTAGCATCTTCTCAGTTTAAACCACCAGCAACCTTCAGACTGAATGTTCCCATCAGGACCCCAGGCTAACTGGCAGAGCCAGGTTTTAACACCTTTTTGAAAGGCTGGAAGGGTGGAGGCAGACCTCACCTCATATATTATACTTTATTATAAATAATAGAGCCGAGGTGGCACAGTGGTTAGGGTGCAGTACTGCAGGCCACTTCAGCTGTTATCTGCAGTTCAGCGGTTCAAATCTCACCAGCTCAAGGTTGACTCAGCCTTCCATCCTTCCGAGGTGGGTGAAATGAGGACCCAGACTGTGGGGGCGATATGCTGACTCTGTAAACCGCTTAGAGAGGGCTGAAAGCCCTATGAAGCGGTATATAAGTCTAACTGCTATTGCTATTGCTATAATAATATAGCATGGTAAGTAACAGTGACTCAATCCAAAACAGATGTAGAATGGAAAAAATAGTCCTTTCTATTGTTGCTTTGTAAAGGTTAAGAACTTCTGTCACTCCATGCTGAATTATAATATGGAGCAAAACTTAAGTATTTACCTGTGATTATACTTTCTCCTACACAAGCAGAAAGTCTTTACTGAACACTCCTAAACACACTCTTTGCTTACTCAGTAGTCTCCAAAGGATGTGAAACATTCTGCAGATACAGTTTAAGGGCACTGATTTTAAAAAAGAATACTGTGGACCAAACACCTCTGGAAACAGGAAAAGAAACATCTGGTGAGAGAAGGTTTGGCTGCTCACTGTACCAATTCAAAATCTATTTATACTTCTATTTTCAAATTATATAAATGAAATAGACTTTACTGATTAAAACAAGACTCAGTGAAGTTATGTTATATCCTAGTTGGCAAATAGTGGGTGAAAAAAAGAATCTGATAATTTCAAAACAGCTTGTGATTCTAACATATAAACCAAGGTTTACTCATAAGTCTACTGCTATTGCATTCAATTTTTGAAAATTTAATTACATGGTGATTTTGCGAGCAAAAATGGTGTTTAACAAACAACACTGAGAAAGCAGTTCCTACACATGCTTTATATCTGTCCAGTAACAGAAATATCTTTGGCTGCTCCAAAACATGTTTCACATGCCTAGAAGGCATCAAATTGCCTTGAGATATAGATAGAAGATAGATGATGGATGAACAAATGGACGGGTAGACAGATGGATAGATGATAGATAATTATATAAAATCTTTCTCTTTTAAAAAAAACTAAAAATCACTTACATTTAAGACAGTTGAAAAATAACACAGTTGCAGTTGCAACTGTGTCACTTCCTTGTTTTACAGTTTTGAAGAAAGTGTCAGCCAGATGTTTAAACTGGATTTGGCATTTTTATCCCCCTAGCAAGTCCTTCCCAAGTTGTTGTTTGATGGTATTAAATGATGTAAGCTTTTCCAAGTAAAGCTAACTTTTGCACTTGACTAATGGTGATTTTATCAGTGCCGATGGTGATTATCATTATGATGGTGAGAAGTTTAGACTGGATTTGGCATTTTTCTCCACCTCTCCAGTCATTATTATTATTATCTCTTTGATCCTTACATTCTTTAATTTTTGCTCCTTTCTGTTTTTTAAATTACTGGCTTCTTGCTTTATTTATTTATTTGGCCTCAAGTCAAATCTTACACTTTTGAGTTTGAATATGATTTTGGTTTTGGTTTTCTAATTAAAATAGCCAGTTCTTCTGCAACCACTACTGCTGTACAGTAGTCAAGCAGATTGGTCTATTTGATAGGTGTTATTTTAATCCTTTACATGCTTTATTATAGGCACCACATCTTTTTAGGGCACTCCTTTCAATGGTGGCACTCTTTGTCTATTTACTGGTAATCTGCATATGCCATAAACTTCTCTGGTTATTTAAGAAATATTTAAATTAATGGTAATAATAATAAAGTAAAGAAATAATTAAATTAAGAAATATTAATTTCTTGACAGTTCACATGTTTCAGTGCTGACCAATAATGCTACTGTTAATACTCTTCTAAGTTATCATCTGTATATCTCAGTTGTCATTTGTATATTACATATCAGTTATTTCCTTTATATTTCCATCATTTTTTGTGGGTAATCTACAGTTAGATTCAAAGTTTAAGACTGATAGAAACTTAATAATTGAAGTCCTAACCAAGGGCCTAAAATTATTAAGATAGTGTCTAAGAATATAGGCAGTTGCAAGTACGGTAGGTTTGTTGGTTTGTTTTTTTAATAGGATATTCAGGTCAGATAAGTTCAATGTTTCCAGCTTTCAAGGAAGTCTTTTAGATAGTGCTCCCAGGGTCACAATTGGATAACAAGGGATTTATTTTTCCATAAGGGATTTATTTTTCCATAAGCATTCAACTTTGGTATGCAAGTTCCAATATTTCGTATTTGTTTCCAATTCTTTTTCCTCAATCCTAGTCTCACTAGGAATAGTAACATCAATAAACCAGAGAGTCTTCTTTTATGAAACTGTTATATCTGACATGTTATGAACCAGGGACCTGTTTGTTTGGATCTTAAAGTCCAAAATAATCTTAACCCACTGATTCTCTAAAACCTTCTCGACTTGATATCTCTTGATATTTTTACTACTTTTAAATCCGCACCTCCAGCAAAAATTTTCAGTGAGTAATTTTGGTGATTTGGTCACGATGCTACTTGCAGCAGTTTGTAGCTTGCTGCAGATACTGATCAAATAATCAATTGTTTCATCCTTTTCACAACTACGCTGTTGTTCACTACATGTTGAATTTTTGCTCCGTGCAATTGGCTGGTAAAACTTCTTGAGAATGTGACATGAAACATCCTTGATTAGGAGTCTTATTCATGTGACATTCTGGTGAGAGAAGTTCCCTAAGGATGGGCTCCATCATGAGTCCAAAAGCTTGGAATACTCTGGTCTTCTGGACTCTGAAAATCTCTGGTCCCGGTGACTCATCCAGATTGGATCCTGCAATTTCAAGTATGTTTGCATTTCAACAATTAGTTTTGTGTCTCTTATTTAGTCTTTATCAAAAACCCTATTGTTCAAAAAAAATACTTCCATCTGGCTATCTTAAAGTTATTCCCTGATTTCTAAAATGCTACAGGTGGTTGAAAAAGGAGAAGCAATGATTAGCTTTTTGCTTTTTACAACTTCTCTTAATCAGAAAAAGAATTCCATGTGAACAGTTCTGGGCCAATGCCACAATATACACTTCAATGAAAATCACACACTGAGTAAAAAATATGGACAATCTATCTCAGTGTCTATATATGGCAATACTTGGTGCCAGAAATTTCAGAACAATTATGAAATAATCCATTCCCATTCACTCATCCCTTTGACAAAGCAGAGACTTCCAAATACTTGAGTATGAAATTGCATCCCACAGTCATGTTGGCTCTCAGCCACTAAAACATTTAATCACTATGAATTTGTTTAAATCTGTGTTGAATTGAATGATACAGCCTTAACAACATGCTTTGAAAGTAGGTTCCAGAAGTGCTTACATGACCTAATTATTTTAAACTTGATACTTATTCATGTCATCATGTTCACCCTGGTCCTTGATTTATAGTAGGGGAGAAACAAGAGTTCTTCATTCATGTCTTCCCTACTATTTTTGATCTTTTATGACTGTACTACATGGTTGAAATCTGATGCCTTTTCAAGTGACAGACTATCAAATTTTCTGTGATGGAGACTCCATGTAAAAGAACTGCTGAAACATGAAATCCAGCTCTATCTCTTTTTATTTTGCACTCTGTTAATAAACTAATCAGGACATCCTGCATGTATCCAATAATCCAACCTCAGTACTTAAGATTTGCCAGCAGTTTTCAAGTTATAGTTAAAGGTGATGCTTGCACTAATGCAAATGTAAAACAGCACAATCCTGATAAGAATGCTCAATATTTTTTAAATTAAAAGCTACATTACCAGGTGCCAAATAAAACAATAGAAAATATTACAGTATTACCTTTTAATTTGTTTTACAAATTTTTATGTTCTGAGAACCTTATATATTACCACTAATCTAAGGACTTAAGGTTGCAGCTCTATAATTATCCACTGAATTAAACAAAGCTGTACTTGTGATAGATGTGTATGGGATTGCATTAATATTGTGCAAACCTTTGCATGTTTAATTTCGAAAGGACTTACTTCCTTTAGTAAATAAGTATTTCACATGTGATGAAGCTTGATTTACAATGCTTTCTTATCACTTAATGAGTCAAGAGATGGCACAGAAAGTCAGGGAATAAGACCACAGTGGATGACCAGCAGAGTAAGTCAAATTTTTCCCTACTTAAAAATATATTGGAAGGATCATGCAATTGGTGCCAACAACAGCACATATATAGAAATCTCCCCCCCTCCCCCCCTTTCTCATAATATTGGAAACATTGAGGAATGAACCTCTAATTCTGATTTTCCCCAGCTGTTATTTTTAAAGGAAATATAAGGTACATTGAAAGTGTTCTCTGATTTGGCTCTTAAAATCAAATATACCGAGAATGGTAAGGCTACTTCAATCATCTCTAAACACATGAAAACAAAGTTCTTCAAATATTTCATCCAAAGCTCAATATCTGCTGCATAAGATGGCTTTTGAAAAGTGGTTGAAAAGTTTGTGATCCCTATAGATGTCAATATTATCATCATCATTCCTTGTCTGGGAGAAGGATACATGGAACTTAAAAGGATTGATCGTTAAATAGAAAAGTAGAGTCTTCTCAATTTTTTCTATTGCATAAATAGAAACTGGGGGAAAATCATGCATACATACATTCAGAAAATAAAGTTGGGAAAGCCTCTTTTAATTAATGCAAAACCTCAGTTTTCCAAAGTACATGCAGTTTCAAATTAATCCTCAGAATCAGAACCTATGTAACTTGTGCCTATACAAATTGCAATCATACACCTGTGTAAAGTATTATTGGGGTTGCTAGATTGTGGCAGCACTTTTTAAAAAATATAGAAAGGTATTTTTTTTAAGTTCATAGAACATTGCCACCATATCCCAGGGTGCTATTAAAAAGCAAGCTAACAAGAAAATATACCCAGCAACACATAGTCTACCAAATCCTTTGTAAAAATAAAGGAGAATATTTGTGGCTCATGCATTGAAATTTTGAGTCCTTGGTGCTCTCTGAGCTTGTTTGTTTTCTTGCAGACATTGCATTAACCAACTAAGTCAATGCCTGGAACACACTACCTGATTCCGTTGTTAGTTCCTCAAACCCCCATATCTTTAACCTTCAATTGTCCACTGTGGACCTCACATGTTTCCTAAGAGGTCCCTAAGGGGGCTTGCATAAGCACACCAGCCTGCCTACCATCCCTGTCCTACTACCCCCATTGATATGTACACATTTTATGTGTTCATGGCCATGTTATACTTATATATATATCCACCTATTTGTACCAATCTCATGCGATAATGTCCATGTCTATACTAACACCTGTTACCTTGTACATGTAGATTGATAAATAAATAAAACAGATAACATCATCAGTGTTAGTGGCCAAGGGCCCCTCCTTTGTAAAAAGATCCTTTCAATCTTGTCCTTGGAAAAACACTGTATGTAATGCGTTGTTTTTCTCTCTTTCATGGTTACAAGAAGGAGATATCGACAGGCAAAACCCTCTTCCTGGGCTAATTCCTTCAGTCCTGGGAACATCAGAGGAAGAAGGATGGATGATGTGGGAAAGTCAAGGATCCACTATAGCAATAGCAATAGCAGTTAGACTTATATACCGCTTCATAGGGCTTTCAGCCCTCTCTAAGCAGTTTACAGAGTCAGCATATCGCCCCCAACAACAATCCGGGTCCTCATTTTACCCACCTCGGAAGGATGGAAGGCTGAGTCAACCCTGAGCTGGTGAGATTTGAACAGCCGAACTGCAGAACTGTAGTCAGCTGAAGTAGCCTACAGTGCTGCATTTAACCACTGCGCCACCTCGGCTCTTCACTAGATGCAATATCCACATAGGGGTAAAGATATAAGTATTCTTACCACACACATTGTTCCCGCTAGTATCCTGGTCTAGTAGGAATCACTGAGAAAGTGAAAAACATAACAAAGGGCCCATTACAATTCTCTGCACAGACCTTGGAGAAATTATACTTTTTAAAAAGTGGACTGACCATGTCCTATTCTTAGAGTAAGCACTGGGTCCTGACAACTCTGATGATTCTATTTCACCATCGCGTATTAAATGAGGGAAATGTTGTTCTGCATTAGTTCCAAACAGAGCTTCCATACGTATTCACGATTTATGAAACAGAGGTAGACTAAGTAGTTAGGAAAATCCCCTTTTGAAAATAACATCCCTTATAAGCTTGCCTTTCTGTTTATGTATGATGGAACTGGTCTTCAAATTTATGCAAATCCACGGCTACCTTCTTGAGGTGAGAGGTCTTAGAAGGTCTTTGCTATATTGGGATGTTGTAACGGCTTTCCTTTTGCCCAAGGAGCAGGGGTAGTAAAATAAACATTGGTACCTCCTACCAATGAGGCTCCAATATACATTAAAAAGTCACTTTCTTCCCACCAGTAACATGCACTGCTTGATGTTGTTCAGTGCTGCTTTAATAACGAACAGAGTTACTATTTGGGAAAACCTACAGGCTTTTGTTATTGCATGACTCCTTCTCCAGTATACCAATAAACCCACTACAAAAGAACATGCCTTCTGAAGTGATAGTGTTTGAAATGTAGAGTACTGTTTACGCAGAGCACAAAATAATAGTTCTGGTCTAGAATCCACCAAAATCTATGGCAAACATCCCATTTCTGAAGCCATTCATTTTTTTTTTGAAAAGTCAAACAGAAAGAAGAACATATGTTCTAATTTCTATCCTGTATCAAACAGATAAGATATATACAGTATATTATTTTGGGACAGACTGCATCCACTGGTGCTCCTACCTCTTCCAAGGGCAATGTGTACAAAACAAAGATTCTTTTTAGTAAACATAAAAAAAACCCATCTCTTCAGACCACACTTAATATGAAAGGAGTTCACAAAACAATGTAGTCTAATTACAGTTTGGAACTTCAGATGTTGTTTTAATTAACATCTTTTCATGAAGCCATATATTTTTGCTCTGGATGAAGATTTCAATTTTCTGTTGAATTAGCACACAAGATATACTAATTTTCTGAACATCTTTGAGCTAATGAGTCTCCCAGAAGGGACCAAAGCAGGCTCCCAATTTAGGGCTTTGTCTTCATCCCTATCATCTCCCTGAAAATCTTCTCCAAAGGGTCATACAGATACTTTGGAATTCTGTGGGAGGTGGTAAAAAGCTGCAGAAATATGGGAAATTGATGAGCTTGTCAAATAGAAAAAGCAATTACTTCAATGGAAGGGCACCTTTGAATTCGCTCATGGAACATAATCCATATGTTCGTGTTAATATGATAGCACATTTTTAGAGTCAAGAAATATGAGACATCCGGAATCTGATTATTATTTTTATCGAGTGACCAGATTATTTGATCCTGAGGAGACTCTGAAAGTATATTTTGATTTCAGCAAAGCATTTGATAATATTTGCCACGAAAACCAAAAATAGAGGATGGCAAAATGTGGTCTATGCTACCAATTGGTGGATGCAAAATTGTTTGAATGTGTCCATGTCAAGCTGGAATGAATTGTCAAATACACAAAGTTGAGCTCTGAGTTCTTCAACATTCATTTTTAAGTTACTTCAATGAGGAGCTGGAAAACATGCTTATCAAATGTGTGGATGACAGAAATCTATGGAGGGTAGAGCCACACTTAAGAGGACAGCAGAGGTGGGTTCCTACCAGTTCGCACCTATTCGGTAGAACCAGTTCGTCAAATCTACCGAACCGGTTAGAAGAGGTTCCACCAGTGGACCCGGAAAGCAGGCCACACCTACAGAAGAGGCTCCACAATTTTTTGAAACCCACCACTGGTTCTTGGATATGATTATTCTACACTATCATGCTCATATTTATAAAACTCAGTGCCTCTGTGAAAGGTAAGGATGACTACTGTGTTTGTGGTGCAATCAGAACATTGCGTGTGTTGAAGTTGTTTTAACGCAAACCAAAGATGCCTTTTAAAAAACAAGTTTACATCATATCCTTATGCATGCCAGTGCTGTGTGAGAGGTGATTTAAGGTGGTTCTGAGAAGTGTCGTCGGCATCTTCATATCCAGTCACATGGGCGGCAAGCCATTCCCATCCAGTCACATGGGCGGCAAGCCACTCCCACAAAGGAGGCCACACCCACAGAGTAGGTTCGAACAATTTTTGAAACCCACCACGGAAGGACAGCATTACAATTCAAGAGAGTCTCAAGAAGTTGGGACAGAAAACAATAAGATAAATTTCAATAGATAAATATGTAAAGTCCTTTGTTCAGATAGGAAATGTCATAGCAATGAATACAGGATGGGGAATATCTATGGGGCAGCAAGCTCATGCAAAAAATCTGCCTGTCTTGGTGAGTTACAAGTTGAGCATAAACCAAGAGAGTGATGCATTTGACACTCCCATCCCAAATATAATCTTGGCTACAGTATCAAAAGAGAATTATAGTGTCAAGAGCAAATGTGGAAATTTTAGAAAGTATGTAGGCAATCTAGTAAGGGGCCTGACATCACCCATGTCTTCAGTTACCCAAATGGCTGTCATGTGGGAAATTGGATCTGTATTCCAATTGGACCTGTTCAATGACATGAGATAACAGAGGAAATAAAGTATTTAAATTATGAGAAAGCAGATTACAACTGGACAATTGGAAAATTTTCAAAATAGAAAGATCTATTCAACAATTGAACAGACTATCTCAAGAAGCGGTGGTCTGTCCTTCAGTGGAAGTATTTTTTTTAAGAAAAGGATGGATGTAATTAACCAGTAGCTTTCTGTTCTCACCAAAGGTGGTATAGATAATCTCTAAGGTATCTTCCAACTTTCTCATGCTGCAATTCTATGAGAAAGCATCTGGTGTATATTATAACCTAACTATTTTAGAACATAGAATGACAGGATTTTGGACATTAGATCAGAGCTGTGATTGATCTTGCCACATTTCCAAATAGGAACAGCTCCATTTCCAAAAATGTGAGTGGAGCTTTTGCAAACTTTATTTCGACTTCCAGTGTGCCACAAGCATGCTGTTTTCATTCCAGAGATGAACAACTAAAAGTTCAGCTTTGTGTATGAGTATTTTTGTGTCTCCTTTGAAGAGTGAAACCTTTCCATTTGAAAGTGTCATAAAACTGAGAATAAACTCTAAAAGCTTTCAGATCAGTGAAGTATTAAGAGGCAAACCAGATCAGGGAAGAATAGATTTATCACATGACACTGTTGCTGATTCAGTAGAACAACACTAAGAAGAAGAAAAACAAAGAATAACATGTAAAGTTCCAATAATTTGCCAATGTTTGGAGCAAAAGCCTTTGAGAAACACTTAGAGAAGGATCATAAATTTGTCTTAAGATATACCTAAAGATCTCTGAGCTCACAACACACATTGCTGCATAGAGTTCCCAGGCAGAAAGATGCATTAAAATGTCCTTACCAATCAGGTTGAAGCCCATCTCAATTTGACTAATAAAAGCAGAAACAGAAACCAGAAACCAGCAACTCCTTGTCAACAGCAACAAAAGATGGCCACTTAGTGAAAATCTCAAAGCTGTCTATTGTTTGATAGATGACCCTGAGAGACTCCTAGTTAGTGTAATTAAGTGAGTTGGACTGGGGGGGGGGACTTGACTTAAATTTGAGGAGAGAGAGAGAGAGAGAGGGAGAGAGAGAGAGAGAGAGAGAGAGAGAGAGAGAGAGAGAGAGAGAGAGAGAGAGAGAGAGAAAGAGAAAGAGAGAGAGAGAGAGAGATTAAATTTCATCTTGTAGGATTATGGGGAGGACTTTTAGGGGCTCCTTTCTGGGGCAAAAACAAAGCAAAGCAGCTGGGAGGGATTAGGCCAAGCTGCATTTCCAAAGTGATTTAATTTAGCTCCAGTGAGACATTGTACCTGAATGGTACTCAAAGAAAATTTTGAAACAAAATAAAAAGGTACAAGCACTGTCCTTCAGTGGAAGTATATTTAACAAAAGGATGAATTCAGCTTGCTTTTACAATCTCTTCCCTCCCCACCCAAAAAAATAAAATAAAAGATAAGAATATTGACATGACTGCATTAAGGTCTTAAAGCTCTTAAGTTATGTTTCAAAGGGTCACCCACCAGTTATCAGATGGTTTTCTATTTTTGTTTTGCATAAATACAAAAACTATAAAATGAGATGAAAGCTCTCATGTATTGTGTGATCAAAAAGGGAAGGAAATACGCCCCTTACTAGATTCCTGTGACAGTCAATATTGTTTTCCATTGGGTCAATAGGAAAACAAGCAAAGAAATAACTTCATGGTAGTCTAGTAAACAGATTGCAAGGGAGTAAGTTCCCTTCCTTTCCTCCCTTACCAGCTGCTTGGTTAATAATCATGACAATGGGCATTTCCTCACAGCATGAGGAATATGCTGTTCTTTCTGTCCTTGAATGGGCAGACATGTACGTCAACAACGTCAACATAATTTGCCCTGCCCTCAAAGCTGAGCTTTATAGTTTCTCAGCAATGAGGCTGGGGAAGGGGGAACTTTCTCAGGATTTAATTTTCAGGCAGTCATGCTCCCACCCAGAGTCACCTACCAGCAGAAAAAGCAACCACCACTGGCCGCTTCCCTTCTTGATCGTGTCAACAATGATACAGTCCAGCAGCTGATGGGGACTGGATAAATAAGAGAAAATGCAGGAAAGGCACCTACAGTGGTATGACCACATTTTATAAGCAGCATCCCCCACTGTTACCTGCATCACATACCACTTTAAGATTGATGGAAAACACCCTCATGGAAAACCAAAGCAAAGATGGGAAGACACAATTGACACGGACATGAAAACCATCCAGTTGCTGTGCTTTATTGAATGAAATGGCATTTGTTGGTCTAAAAAGCAGACCTTGAACGAGTGGGAAAATGCTAGGATAAAGTAGAAGCCAGTTTAGTGATTTCACCAGTCTAGAAAGCAGGAGACCATGAGTTCCACCTTAGTCATGAAAGCCAACTGGATGACCCTGGGCCAGTCCGTCTCTCTCTCTCAGCTCAACTCACTCATATGATTTTTGTAGGGAAAATAGGAGGAGGAAAGTGTGTTAGATAAGTTCACAACCTCAAATTATTTGCAAAAATAATAAAGGAAACAAATAAAGACATAAATAATGTGAGGTGAGATAAGGTGAGATTGGAGGATTCTACAAGTATTCTCCCTTTGGCCCCCTATGGCTTCCTATGCTCATCAGTCAATCACCTAGATTTCTCTCCTTATTGGCCTTCCAGATCAGCAGTCCTCTTTTAGAAAAGTAAAAGAAAAAACAAAAAGCATGACATCATTTGGGATAGATCAGGTCACAATTCTCTTCTGCTTCAGCTGTGTCCCCTCATAGGCCCCATCAAATCAAGCAGATTTTATTCAATTGTAGGACAATTCTGGTGTACTGGAAGCCCTTTATCATATATATGGCAAATAAATACAGAGTTCAGTGCAAGGCAAGAGGATAGAAGATTGCTATTCCTATGCTAAATAAAAATGTATTCCAGAAGACACATATATCTCATATATATGGCTGAGGTGCTGGCTATGTGTCCGTTGTTCTTGTGTGTTGTAATGACCTGGGTGGTGGGTGGGGCTCATTTGTTTTTTTTTTATATAATTTTTTTATTAGTTTTATTACAGAAAAAACACAAAAAGAAAAGCATCTTTCATTACATCTTGTAGAAAGCATATCCATTGGTCACAAGTACATTTCGTGTGTTCTGTCCACAATCACATATATTCCATTCAATTTAAATTGTATATATTAAAAATTTATATATTTTACTATCACCATACCACAATTTTCATTTAGTTAAGATTCAAAGACACAGCCACCTGCTGGCATTTTTCTCTCCTCTTCTCTCCACAAATGCAAAAAGCAACCATCTCTAAACAACAATCTATCAATATGTGTTAACAAAATGACCATTTGAAGTCTAAGACAATCTAAAGGGAAAAGGAAAAATGTTGACATTTCTAGTTAATAATCACCAAAGTATATGTTAACCTTCCCTTTTGTTTTTATAGTTGAAAGACAGAAAAAACCCAATTGTTTGCCATTTCTAATCCAAATTAAAATGTCTAGTTGATAATCTCCAAGATATGCATTAACATTCCCTTTTATTATTGTAATTAGAGAAAGACAGAGAAGAAAAGAAAAGAAAACAATTGTTTGCTATTTACGTCACATCACCTCTTATTCTAATCCAAATTATTTATAGCTTCATAACAAGGTCTGAAACACAAATTAATAGGCTTTATCATACCACCAAAACTCAGTTGCAATTTGTGGCCTGGTTATTTATCCTAATTAAGGTTATCCTTTCATTATTAATATCATGATATATTATATGTTAGCAACTAAACATTCAATGATAATCTATAAGAGTCTACAAAATACTAAATTATTAACCATCAAAAGTTAGCTAATTTTTATCAATTGGCATTATCAGCCAGTGTCTTTCCAGTAGCAAAATAATCCTTTCTCTCTCCCCAGCAGTTGTGTCATTTCACTTATTAGAAGCTTTTCAGAGTTTAACATTTCTCTCCGCACTCTGTAGCTTAAAGGATCTCTCATGTAGTTTCATTGCTCTTAATTGTTATTAACGTAGGCTTAGCTTTGGTTATCAAACTTGTTTCTGGATATATTTGTCTTCTTAGTTCCATCTTTTTCATTTTTTTTTCCCTCCTGAATCTTGAAGTTGAAAGAAAGGCTCCATGTTGTCAAAAACACTTTTCCAGCTTCCCTTCTTTTCACTTTCGCTCGTATTTAGTCCACTGATGGATTCATCTGACATCTTATCTTTATTTTCTATGTTTCCATTCTCTTATTTGATCTCTGGGGCCCCAACCCTCTCCTCTTTAACTGTAGCACCCCATAAACTGTCCCATTTCTTGTCAAATCTCTCAAATCCTTCTGCAATATTTTGAAATCCAGCCAGGATGTTTTGCATTATTAGATTTTCTTCCTCTGAATATTGATCCACTTTTCAAAATGCAAAGAAATATAAAGGAAAAAAAATAGGAAAAGGAATCTGCCATCTAGCCTGTCAAAATTTTAGGAAATGTGTCTGTATTTATTTTGAATCTTAAACACCAGTTCTTTCAAAGTTTTTAAAGTAGGAGGATTTTATTCTTGCTTGTCTTTTCCTTTTCTTGCCACAATATTTACCAGAAGCACTAACAAAAACAGGTTTCGTGCTTTGAGTCGTATTAAGTATTATAAGCAAATTCCAAACCCTTCCATTGCAAGGTCAGTGAAACCAAGTGAAGCAGAACAAAGGATACATTGTATCCAAAACAGAAACAAAGTTCAGACTTTGGCTTCCAGGTGGCAGATTCAATAATTAGTCAATTGTTTTGGGTTGTTTTTTTTTGCTTTCCCTTAAATATCTTTCATATAGTTTTAACCAATAAAAGGAAAAAAATGTTGAAGTACGAGAAGAAATTTAATTTAGCTAACAAAAAAAAATTAGGGTAGTAAAAAAGAAAAAATAGAAAAAAAAGATCAGTCCATAGACTACAAGCAGGGAGACAGGAAATGTTGCAATTACTTCAATCCACAAAACATTGTTACTAACTAGAGCAGGAAATCTTCTAGTAGCAGTCCAATAAGTGTCAAAATCACCGCTTTCTTCTTACTTTGGGGACTAGGTATTATTATTATTTTTTTTTAAAGTTTCTTAACACGGATCTTCTGAAAGTAAAAAAAGAAAAAAAAACCTCACCAGATGGAACGCTTTCGCTTCGTCTCTTCCTTCAGGAGCTGTCTCCGACTATGCCAGCCTGGGGGCTGCCTTTTTGTCCTCAGTTGGAAGCACTACCCTTGGGTCAAACAGGAACTTTGCAATGTCCCTGTGACCAGCAAGGCTTTGGCTTCCCTGTCACCGTCTCTTCGGGACAGTTTAGGTCCTACCGGACCGTCCAAAGACAAAAGTTTCATCGACGGACCCGGACTGTTGGGTCCGTGTGATGTGTCGTCGCAACGTTGGCTCCTCCCTCCCAGGGGGGGGCATTTGTTGATTAGGGCTGGTTTCCAGATGTCTGGTAGGCAGGAGGTATCATCACGTTTATTCATGTTGTGGGGGTGTTTTTCTATTTTGATGGCTTCCATAACTGTTCTCTTGTTGAAGTGTTTAGTTTTGGAGATTAATTTGGTTCCTTCAAAATCAATTTCATGTCCTGTTGCTTTAAAGTGCTGGAAAAGGGAGGAAGTTTTTTCTTTTTTTCCGAAAGCACTAACCAACTTGAAGAAAGACAACAACATAATCATTCTCCCAGCAGACAAAGGTAACGCCACAGTGGTGATGAACACGTCTGACTACCAAGCCAAACTATCCAAAGTACTCCAAGACCCCACTTACAAACTTCTAAACACAGACCCCACAACCTACCTGGAAAAAACCACCAAATCCAAAATAAAAGCTTCTCCCATCAGTGAAGAGATCCAGCAAAGAATCATCCCCAGAGAGAAATCATCCAGATGCCCCAAGCTCTATGGCCTCCCCAAGATAAACAAAGAAGGAACACCACTCAAACCCATGGTCAGCTCCATAGGCTCACCTCTACAGAATCTTGCCAAATTCCTCGCCAAACAACTTCAACCCTACACAGAATCCATCACCTTACACTTACAAAACTTCATAGAAATAATAAAGAAACAAAACCTACAACCCAGTGAGACCTACTCGTGAGCTTCGATGTCATATCCCTCTTCACTCAAGTGCCTATAAAAGAAGCCTTGACAGCTAACCAGAACAAATACAACCCCCCTAAGCACATCCTGGACCTGACCAACCACTGCCTAACCAACACAAACTTCATCCATAATGGACAAAGATACAAACAGATAGAAGGAGCACCCATGGGATCACCCCTCTCACCCATCATCGCAAACTTATACATGGAACATTTTGAAACTAACGCCTTAGATAAATTTGAACACAAACCCAAACTCTCGCTTAGATATGTAGATGACACTTTTGTAATCTGGTCACAAGGGTAAGAAAAACAGGAAAACTTCCTCACACATCTCAACAGCCTACACCCCAAAATACAATTCACTATGGAAATAGAAGCAAACAACCAACGTCCCTTTCTGGACATCTTAATCTACAAAAAACCCAATGGCTCCCTAGGACACACCATCTACTGGAAAAAAACACATACCAACCGCTACTTAAATGCACAATCCCATCACCACCCTGCACAGATCAACTCCGTAGTCAAGACCCTCATCTCCAGAACCAAATGCCTAGCTGAAAAAGACCACCTGAAAACTGAATTACACACTCCCACAAACATATTAATCTCCAACGGATTCCAAAGAAAAACAATTACCAACCTAATCCAAAAGGAGACATCCCCCAAGAACCAAGACACAGAACAGGGCAACGGCATCACCCTCCTCCCTTACATCAAAGGCACCACGGATAAAATCAGCAAAATTCTCCACAAGCACAATATCAAGACCGTCTTCAGCACTGACCAAAAAATAGCCAACATCTTAGGAAACCCCAAAGACAAGATCCAGCTAGAAAACCAAGGAGTCTATGAAATACCATGCAAAATCTGCCCTGCCACATACATTGGACAAACTAATAGGAAAATAAACGCACACATTGCAGAACACAAGAATGCAGTCAGAAAAAAAAGAAAAAACTTCCTCCCTTTTCCAGCACCTTAAAGCAACAGGACATGAAATTGATTTTGAAGGAACCAAATTAATTTCCAAAACTGAATACTTCAAGAAGAGAATAATTATGAAAGCCATTGAAATAGAAAAACACCCCCACAACATGAATAAACATGATGATACCTCCTGCCTACCAGACATCTGGAAACCAGCCCTAGTCAACAAATGAGCCCCACCCACCACCCAGGTCATTACAACACAAAAGAACAATGGACACACAGCCAGCACCTCAGCCACACAGGATGATACGAAACAGCCAACCAATTTACACATATCAACTCCATCTACCAATCAGAATGCAACTACACAGCCAATCAACCCACTTACAGCAACAAAGCCAGCACTCCACACACCCCCACCAAGATTCATAGAGAGACAGCGGTTCCGACCATGCTTTACTCGCATAAGCATGAAGTCGAAAACACCAGCCTGAAGATGGCGAGTGGGACGTCGCCAGAACGTTGCCAAGACAATCTTAATCTTCTATGGGAAAATACCCGAATACAACAAAACCAGCATACCTACACCCGTGAAAATCTACAAAAACACACACACACACATACACACCTGTATGTATGAATGTATGGATGTATGGATGGCTAGATAGATAGATAGATAGATAGATAGATAGATAGATGGATGGATGGATGGATGGATGGATGGATGGATGGATGGATGGATGGATGGATAGATAGATAGATAGATAGATAGATAGATAGATAGATAGATAGATAGATAGATAGATAGATAGATAGATAGATAGATAGATAGATAGAAAACCTTGTTTTGACATCTAGGAAGGAACTCACAGGAAGAATGGCATATCTCTTTCCTGCTTCCTATACAGTCCCTCCCAACTTCTACAAACCTATCAGTCAGATTTTTTTCCCCACGCTCATCAATCTCCTGGAATTCAGCAGTCCTGTGTAGAATGACCCATGCTTTTCTAGGGAAGATGTGGCAGAAATTGGTTATCAGGTTAATGGGATGAGATAGAAGCCAAGGTAGTATTCAGCCTGTTTGGACCAATTCAGGCAAACTGGTAGTGGAAATTTTGAGTAGTTCGGAGAACTGGCAAATATCATGGGCCCTCCCTCCCATCCCCATCATTTCCTGTCCTATATTCCTTTGTTTTTAGCTCACCTGGTTCGTGTGGCAGAATGGATTGCCACACTTTAGCTGAGCTAAAAAACAGCTCAGGGCTGCATCAATGGCGGTCTTTGAGTGCTGTGCACACACGCAAAGTGCTCTCTCATACAACCAGTAGGAAAAGATTTGGGATCCCACCACTGGATAGAAGGTATCTGGAAAATAAAACCATTCATATTTGCTGGCTGCCAGATGCCAGTTGAGTAAATCTGATGAAGATGACCGAGGCAATCCAAGGACAACAAACATAAATTAATCCCGTTAATAAGGTCATCTAAGTCTTCGGCTTTACCACTTATGGATTGCATCTTTGCCCTACCTGGTTAATGAAAGCTGCCAGGGAAGCTACCAAAAGTTGGATAAGAAGTGTGGTTAATGCTTTCTTGGGAGAAATGTTAGTATTGCCTGTCTTGAAGAAGAAGAAACCATCATTCACCCAACTGTTCTAAATAGGCATTGTCTTATCTTCTTTATCTTCCTGGCGAATGTTGCGAAAAAGTGTTGGCATTGCCATTTCATAGAATTCTGGCTGAAACAGATTACCTGGACCTTTTTCAATCAGGGTTCAGGCAAGGTCATGGAACTGGCATTTCAGGCAGGATTAAGATATGGATAAAGCAACCTTCCTGCTTTTTTTCTGAACCATCTTAGAGAATTGAGAATGAGAGGCATGAGAAATTTGGAGTATTCGCCTTCTCCCTAAGTAGGCACTTAATAGATCAATAGCTTTCAAGAGGAGAGGCTGAATCCTTGGGCTCTCCATTGTGAGATGGCTAAAGGCTCAAACTTTTTCCTACTCCTGTTTAACATCTACAGGAAGTCACAGAGAGAGATCATCTATTAGAATTGGCTCATAACTATCAAGATCCCATCTCTATACACGAAGGCTGCTAAGATATGGATGAGGAGAAACAGGATTAGTTTTTACTTTAGTTTAGTTTTTATTTGTCTTGTATGCCGCCCACTCCCGAAGGACTCCGGGCGGCTCACAATAGACAAGGGAAGGGGGAAGACTAGACAAAGACAACACTTTAAAAACAAAACTGCAACATTCACAATTTCCACGGGGCTGGATGTTTCACAGGCCTGCTGGAGCAGCCAGGACTTGGTGGCTTTGCGGAAAGCCGGGGGGGTCGTAAGGGTCCGGATCTCGACAGGGAGATCATTCCAGAGGGCTGGAGCTGCAACAGAGAAGGCTCTCCCCCGGGGGGTCGCCAGCCGACATTGGCTGGCGGATGGAATCCAGAGGAGACCTAACCTGTGAGATCTAACCGGTCTATGGGAGGTAATCGGCAGGAGGCGGTCTCTCAGATAC
Source organism: Thamnophis sirtalis (assembly GCF_051295495.1). Classification (NCBI taxonomy): domain Eukaryota; kingdom Metazoa; phylum Chordata; class Lepidosauria; order Squamata; family Natricidae; genus Thamnophis; species Thamnophis sirtalis. Next base: position 93,834,166 of record NW_028261383.1, read on the forward strand.
CCAGGTCAGGATACAAAAAAAAAACCTTGATTTCAATAGAATTTCATGTTTGGTCCTAGATAAGATTGCACTTCAGAACAGTTCCATAATTTGTGAGGTCAGCCTGGTATGTTCATATCACACCTCTAGTGTACTTTTTGAATTGCATTGGTTTACAGTAGATTTCCAGACCTTGGTTGATCACTCTCTCTCTCATCCCTAGGAAGCAAGCAATGACAAAGCACTTCTGAAATCTTACCAAGAAAACCACAAGGACTTATTCAGGCAGTTGTCAGGAGTCAACAGACCCAAAGGCACACATATATACACACACGACTTAGTACCTAAGGACAGTATCTTCAAGATTGCCTTGCCCAAATGAAACCTGCCCATCTGGTGTAATCCAGTTGGTATTTGTCATGAACCCAGACCCCCTGAGAATGTTGTCAACACAGACCTTAAGGACAAGCCTTCTCTATGGCTTCCCCCAATCGTCTTTTGGAAAGTATACCTCTATCCCAGCTCTTGTTCCACAAAAGAATCACGACCTTACTTGCTAGATAGTGGATGGTTTCTGAAAGAACTGTGCTAGATTATAAAAAGAACTGCATGAATAGTATGATAAGAGATTATTTGATTGTGTGCTATTTTATTCCGGTATTTTTCTTGTTGCTGTTTTTTTAACCATATTGTTGAACTGAAGAGTTATTGCAGCACTCCTAGTAAGTAAACAAAAGAATAGCATAGAATAGCATAGAATAGTAGTTCAGTTTATTTCATTTATATGCCGCCCTTTCCCCCCGAAGGGGACTCAGTATAGCATAGCATAGCATAGCATAGCATAGCATAGCATAGCATAGCATAGCATAGCATAGCATAGCATAGCATAGAATAGAATATAATAGAATAGAATTCTTTATTGGCCAAGTGTGGTTGGACACACAAGGAATTTGTCTTTGGTGCAACACAGAAAAGGCTGTGCAAGTCAGGAGTCTAGTCTTTCGCAAACCAGATCAAAATACCCACAGAGGGCAGTACTCAGTAATAAGATGGGAGGTGGAATGGTCATTTGCAGTGCAAATCCAAATAGATAGAAGTGCAAGAGACCCCCCCTGTCCATGTTACACACACACAGCCTTGACACTGTGGCGTCATACATTGTTTATGTAGGAAGTATGGGTACAAGTTAACAGACGAGCAAAATTTATTTAAAATTTGCAGAACAGCTAAATATTACTACTGTTGCAGCAAATTGGGGAATGGGGTGGAGATGACATCATGAGAATGTGCCCTTTATCAAGTCCATTCCTTTATTAAGTTCAAACAAGTCCTTTATCAAGCTCATCAGACTAGGAGGATGAGCCCCTTAGCCAAATCCTATGGAATCTTAGTGCAGTAGAATTCCATTGGCCACCTCCTAGACCATTAAGCCCAAGCAAAGTATAAACATAAAGTATATTTGGCAAATGAAATTCCAGCCTCCTCTAGGAAGACAGCAGTGGAGAGGAGTAGGATTGGTTGGGCTGGTTAAATAATGTTGCGATGTCATTTCACTAATAGGCTTTCTTTCTAATATATAAAGAAATAGAAAAACCAATGAAGCCTTGCCAAGTTTCCTCATTTATCCTTAGATTAAGTTACTTTGCTGCACTGGTTTCTTCATCACTTCATTCTCATAGTCTGTTGTTCACTACAGACCTTGGAAAATGGGACATTTGATCAGATGTCTTCTCTCATTCAGTGCCTCATTAGGCACAAATTGCAGAGCTGATACTGACCCTGGCTAAGGAAGTGTTGACACCTGTGGTTTACCCATGTGTCAAAAAATATTTGGCAGCCATTCTCAACCCTTATGTTGTCAGAAAGCAGAGACTTTCTGTGGTGAGATTTTCAGTGCCAGCATAGTCTGAATATAAAGGCAGCAACTGATATATTTTCTAAACCACTGTGGTAGCCTACAGATAGTCCTTGGGAGAGTTATGATGTAATGCTGAGGAAGAGCAATATAGTGAGCATTTGGCCACACAATTACCAGGAGTAGAATCCACCTAACTGGAACCATAACTAACTAAATGTGTTAGTGTACTTAATACCTTCTTTCTCCATCCCCCTATTCAAGAATGTCAAAACCACACTTGCTTAGAGAGGGTTGTGTCTTTCAGACCTGATACTTAATACCTAGCAGCTGGCTCCTGGCTAATAGCAGGACAAAATTTAGGAAGTTAACATGTGGAAACAATCCCAGCTAGAGTGAACAAGGAGGGGGAAAACCCATTGGAACTAGTTAATCAAGCTTTGTATAGGATCCTTTGGAATGGGAAGAGGAAAAACTACATTGTCTGTTAATCCGCTGAAGGATTTTTTGCCATATTATCATCTCTTGACTGTCTCCTGAAATTACAAAATCCTTGGAATGAGATGAGATTAGCACTGCCTGATGAATTAGATTTCAGATCTCTATTTTATGAGGTTAAAATGCAGTCCTGTATTTAACTTGCTAAGGGGAGAGAGAAAGTTCACACGGAGACATTGATTTGCACTTTACCAAGTCACATAATATAATAGTGACCACAAGGGAAAATTAACTGGAAAATCTCTTCTAATTTTCTTTCGTCTATATTTTTTATAACCCTAACTATCCCTATTCTATACATTTTAAAAATTGGTCACTATAATCAGTGTTTTTCAAGATACAATTATTCCTTTCACACGCAACTCTTTCAAACTTTTGCCCGAGAAAGCAATGCTAGCAGTACTATTGCTTAATAATTCATTGTCACAATTCAGTGGCCTAATTTCTGAAGCAGTAGAGATCCAAAAACAATAGCAGTAACAGAGTTGGAAGGGACCTTGGAGGTCATCTAGTCCAACCCCCAGCTCAAACAGGCGACCTGTACTAGGGATTCAAACCGCCGAATTGCCGATCTTTCTGATCGACAATCTCAGTGTCTTAGTCACTGCACCACCTAGTTAGATTCAAGGAGTCTGAAAAACTCCATACAGCTCTCAAATTGTATGACGTTCACCCTCATTTTCTAAGAATCACTAAAAATATATTGTTTTACCCCTGCTGAAATTAAAAGCAAAACGTTTAGTCTTGAACCACATCAAGTCCAAAATTATGAAATATAATCTGATCAATAGTACATAAAATGTTTACTTTAATTTAAATTCAGTCACGTCTACAACTAACAATATTGAGCAGTCTTCATTTACCAAGTCTAACGTAACCCCAGGTTAAACCTGGAAAATCATTAACATTTCTTTGAAACCCACATGTAATTTAATTTTAGGGAAGAAGTTTTCTTTAATGAATCAAAACATGATAGTAAATCTGACTTTTGAATGGTTCCATGAAGCATTCATGTCTCTTAGTTTTTAAGCATGTCAACCAACACCTATTTAGAATACTCACGTAGGTTGTTGTCAACACATTTAAACATGCTAATTTAATCTCAGATATAATCTAACATCGCTTCTCTGAATGTACTCACTCTCCCAACGGGGAGCTTACCTAACACTTTTATAGGCTTATAGAAGCCTTCCTATAGGATTATACTATAGCCTACTATGAGTATTCGTTTTAGGAGTTTCCATACAAATATCTCTAGCTGGCTGAAGAATAAAATGCATGTAAGATTTATGTGTGTAATTCCTGCTCAAATTGTTTGCCAAAATGTAAATCAATAGGTGAAGAGCACTAGGCTATTGGTTATTTCAGAATAGCTTTTCTCAATTCTTTCTTATTTTTGTCTTATTTGCAGAATTGCAAAGAGCCTTGCACATAATTTTTTTGTGTTTTATTGTAGCACCTATACCAGTAAACGGTTCCACCACAAAACCGCGTTTGACTAAAGGGCGCTCGACGAAACCACGTAGCTGACGTCACCACAGCGCGACAACAGCGCGGAGAAAAAAGCACGCTGTAAACGCTAAACCTAAAATTAACCCCTAAACCTAAACCTAACCCCCCTAAACCTAATCCTAAACCTAACCCTAAACCTAATCCTTAACCTAAACCTAAACCTAACCCTTAACCTAACGCTAAACCTAATCCTAACCCTTAACCTAACCCTAACCCTTAACCTAACCCTAAACCTAACCCTAAACCTAACCCTAAACCTAACTCTTACTTTAACTTAAATCGGCTTGCTTTCAAAGCGCTATTTAAAGCACCCTTCTTTCTCCGCGCTTGCTGTTGTTGCCCTGTTGATGACGTCAGCGACGCGGTTTAATCGGGCACGCTTTAGTCGAGCGCGGTTTTGTCGTGCCACGCCAGTAAACAGATCATGATGCAACGTATTTGGAGCTCTTTATAATTATCCCATTTATGTCAGCTTCCCCCCCCCTTCCAATCATATCACTTATGCTGTAGTTATGGTAAACAAGGTGTAGAGATTCACTTAACAACCATCTTAACTAACTTAATAACTGCAGTGATTCCCTCAGTAACTGTGGCAAGAAAGGTTGTAAAATGGGGTAAAATTCACTTAACAACGGTCTTGTTTAGCAATGGAAATTTTGGGCTCAGTTGTGGTCATATGTTGAGGACCACCTGTATTAAATATTGGCAGCAATTCAGGAAGGGAGTCTGGATACTCCAAAAAAAGAGAGGAGGAGTCAAGAGGGGGAGGGGAGGGGAGTCAAGTCATGCAGGCTAAAAGTCATATATGCATGTTCACAAGGACCAATCTGAGTAAGTGAAGATCATTTCATCTGTTCAGCATCACCCTGCTTCTTCCCCACCCTCCAGAAAGAAAAGAAAATCCTAAAAAAGAAAAAAAAAACTCCTCCAACACATTTCTGGAGCATTGTACTTCTGCTTGGGTCTTTTGGTCTAAATGGATTATCCAGATTATGGGATAATGGCTGAAAGTGAGACAAGGCATTAGATGAGATGTAAAGGGTGAAATTTTCATTTGAGCACTCAGTAGATATAACCCAATGAACTTCTAGTTAGGATTATATTATCTGGACCTGAAAATTAATGCTTCTTGATTTAGCTTCTATTCTTTGTACTTAAATCTACTACAACATGTTAAAGTATCTCCAGGGATCTTAATATAAATGTTATCTAATTTCCCACAATTTCTGTTTTTCACTTACCCAAAAACGTTTCACTGGAGGGAGTAGGAAGGATTGAATAAATAGGTAGAATTTATATTTTTAGAATGAGAAAATGAAATTTTCCTAATCTTGGAAAGAACCTAACTTCAACCAAAATCATTTTTTAATCTGATAAGAGCCATTGTGCAAGTTTACAGTCCACTCGAATGGTTGATATGTGGACTGGAAACTTGCACTTGCACAACATAGAAAATATACATAATGTTCAAATTTGGCCATACATTTTATATGGAAGCAATTCAAATCTATAGTTGTTCACAAGCAATATGTCTACAATATATGGAAATAGGATCTGTATCTCAATCATCCGTCCGTCCATCCATCCATCCATCCATCCATCCATCACTATCTATTTATCTTTATCAGATGCTTCATAATTGGCATTCTTCTAAAAATAATCACAAATCCTCTACACAAATGTAAATATAGTTCTATCAGTTCAGTTCAAGGGAACTATTTGTTTATGTTGAACATCACCATTGTCTTCATCAAAACAGCCAAACCTATTCATAAAGAAATAACATTAAAATTCTATGAAAGTAAGTTAACTGGACTTTGCCTGAAGGCCAGGTAAGATAACAGAAGAAACATACTTCAATAATGGGGACATGGTAGGATAACTTGTTTGACAAGCATTGTGTTGGTGAAGTAACTAAGATCAAGGGCAAAGGGTAAAAACTTCAAAGAAGGAGATCAGATATGGTAGTTTCAAGGTACATTTAAGCAACTTTAATTCTATTTACATAGTACTATGGTAATAAGAGATACTAGCTCTTGATTGCAAATACCCAGATGATAATTAGAACAAGAGCCGCCGTGGGGCAGTGGTTAGAGTGCAGTACTGCAGGCTACTTCTACTGATTTCTCCATCCATAGTACATTTTAAACAGTAAGACAAAACAACTTTGATGAGTGCTTCCACATAACAGAATAACAGAGTTGGAAGGAACCTTGGTAAGGGCTTCTAGCAATAAAGAATCAACAGCTATGATGCTTGTTAAATATGTTAACAGAAACATTATTACTTGGGGGGGAGCATTCTTAAGGGAAACAAGTAAATTAGACATGGCTGCTGTTGTGACTCAGCAGAAGTTTGCTGTGAGTTGAGTCGGGATGAAGGAATAACAATGCAGCTGGGGCTCGTTAGTGGGGTCTTCTGGAGATTAAAGGATTGATGGTGCCACGCCCTGGTGGCAGAAGTCAACGTTCATCGTTCATTGGTCGTGGTTTGTTTGTGAGAGACACTTGGATAAGTGATTTGCTTTCTGTAACCCTGATTCAAAGAGACACTTGGAGAAGTGATTTGCTTTCTTTCTGAACACCTGGTTCTGCCGTAAGAGATCTTTGTTTTTGCATTCTGTTATCGTCTTGCCAGAGACTTTATTTATGTTTAATTTTGGGCTCGCAGCCAGCGGAAGCCAGGACTGATAAAGTTATTTCCTTTTAAGTCTGTCTGCCTGTTGTCTGTTAATGAGCAAAGGGGGGGGGGGGTTTCAGAACAGATTGACTTCTGCCAAAACAAGCCTCCATTTGATTAATTATGGAGCAATTAATTGCTGAAAATAGGCAAATGGCTCAACAGATATTGGTGTTGGCAGACCAAATTACACAGCTGCAGAGAGCTGCAACCCCCCCCCCTCCAGTCAAGGAGGAAGTGCCAGTAGCCATGCCAGATAAATATGATGGGAGTCTGGCCATGTTTGCCATGTTTCTGGAACAATGCCAGCTGTTCCTGAGTCTGAGAGTGGAGGACTTTCCCACTGACTGGACGAAGGTGGGATTCATTATCAGTTTGCTCTCAGGCACAGCTGCCCGTTGGGCTACCCCCTTGTTAACTCAGCCAATCCCTTTGTTGGATGACTTCCAGGGCTTTTGTCAGTACTTTAAACGGATGTTTGAAGATCCTATCAAGGGGGAAACATCAGCTAGAAATCTGAAGTCACTGCAACAGGGGAGTGGTTCATTGCAGGACTATGTTAGTGAATTCAGGCTGCATAGCCAGGATTCCACATGGAATGAACGAGCTCTAATGGACATGTTCCAGGATGGATTATCTGAGGCCTTGCAGGATGAACTGGCGAGGGTGGACAGGCCACTGACGTTCGACGCATTGGTCCACTTGTGCCTCCAGATAGACACCCGGCTGCAGAGGCGAAGGCCTCGGCATGCATTCTAGGAGACCACCAGCATGCCGGTTCAGCAAGAGACTGCAGTGGACTGGGAGGAGCCCATAGAGTTGGGTGCTGTCAGACCTAGAGTGTCACATACTGAGATGGACAGACGACGTGCTGAGGGATTGTGCTTCTACTGTGGGGATCTTGGACACCTGGCAGGGAGTTGCCCCAAGAAGAACAGAAGGGTTGAATGGACTGCAGCCGTCCCTCAGCAACGCACTATCATGTCGGACAACCAGTATGTTTGTGCAGCCGTGATACCCTGTTCGCACAAGGTAGCGTGCATTTGGGGTGTGTGGAATCCCAGGGCGGATGCCCTGCCTAGTAAAGTAGAGAACTCTGAACCTGCAAACTCGCTTCCATCTCAGACTGTTGCATCCTGCGCTGCCGTGTGTCATCCCATGAGCATGCAGTCTCTGATACGGGATGCGCAGTGGGGTGACGATTGGGTGGAGTGATGAAAGGCGGAAGTAGGGCCAGCGTCCCCATGGACTTTGGAAGGGGATCTTTTGAAGTATCGGGGCTGGCTCTATGTTCCCGCAGGGCACATCCGTCGACGGGTGCTCTCGCAGATTCATGGCGCTTCTGCATCGAGACATTGGGGTTTTTTCAGGACGTTGCGCCTGGCTTCCCATCAATTTTGGTGGCCCCATCTGAGAAATGACGTGCGGAAGTGCGTGGAGTCATGTGCCCAGTGCCAATGGGCCAGGTCTGCAAGGAGAGCTCTGCCAAGATTCCAGCCTTTGTCAACTCTGGTCCCCGCAGCACTGGACTTTGTTTCTAGGTTCCCAGTGGGGTACCAGTGTCTTGGACTGTGTTCCGTGGAGGCCATCACCAACCCTTCTGTGCCGTACCCAGATCGTCGGAACCGGGGGAAGGGCCCTGCGAGAGGGGAGTGTGTGGTGGCTCGGCAGGAGTTGGTGGAGCTGCCGCCAGACTCCAACGGTGAGTGGTCATATGAGTTGGCCTTGGAGGAGGTGGAGAACCATGGACAGGGTGTTAGGGCTCAGCCGGAGCTGTTGGAGTGGCCGTCAACCTCCGAGAGTACGGGGGCTGGTGGGTCGGCCTTGCAGAGGGTGAAGGACCCTGGACAGGGTGTTAGGGCTCGGCCAAAGCTGTTAGAGCTGCCGTCAACCTCCGACAGTAGAGGGGCTGGTGGGTTGGCCTTGCAGAGGGTGGAGGACCCTGGATGGGGTGTCGACGCCGTGAAGGGTGGAAGGAGACATGGTGGCCACCGGATACATAGGGAGTTCCGGCTGAAGGGGACTATTCCTGCAGAGGTTTGGGACTCATGAAAAAGGCACCACAAGAAATGAGTGCGGGCCATCTTGTGGACAAGCCATTCCGACTGCATCCAGATCATCGGAACCTGGGGAAAGGGCCCTGCTGTGAGGGATAGTGTTGTGACTCAGCAGAAGTTTGCTGTGAGTTGAGTCGGGATGAAGGAATAACAATGCAGCTGGGGCTCATTAGTGTGGTCTTCTGGAGCTGCATTAAAACTCTTGTTAGGAATATAATCTAACGGTTGGGTTGGCAATATATAAATCATGTAACAATGCTAGACCTGTTTCTTTAAATCATACTGTAAAATGTGATTGGTTGCTGTTTTCCTCAATCAGCCTGTTTGTTAGATGCTAGAGTGATCTGATCTGAGTGTTTTGGAAACTGGCTGTTAGAAAGTGCCATGAGCTATTGTAGGTTTTGCAACTGCTAGCAAACTTTGAGTAGCAGACTGTTTGTATGATTATGGACTATGTTATTTGGATTAACCCTTAACTGAAAGACGTTGATGACTGACTGTCTTATCCGTGTTTGACGTGGACTGTTTGATGGACTCTGATACCTCTATTTCCACGAAAATAAAAGCCTATTTAAACTGTAGTGTCTCTGTATGCTGGTTTGTGTGTTCTCCAACACAACCCTCACAACGCTTCTCTGAACACACTTGTTCTCCCAACTGGGAACTTACTTAACAACTTACTTTTGCTCTTTAGTGAAAAGTTGACAGTAAGAACTCCAAGAAACTAAAATAAAGAAATAATGCACCATGATACAGTAGGCAAGTTTCAATGACCTATACTAGTGATGGCAACCCTTTTTGGCACTGAGTGCCCAAACCAGAACACACATGTATGTGTGCATGCCAGAGTGCTGGAAACCCAAAGATCAGCTGGCCAGTATGCACATGCTTTTTTGGGTTGTTTTTGGCCATTTTGGGGCCATTTTCCGGCTGTTTGGGGGCATTTTGGGGCCAAACTGCCCCAAAATGGTCTGAAACATTCTGAAAAAGCCCCCCAAAAAAGTATGAAAATGGCCTGTTCTTTGGCCATTTTTGGCGCCATTTTCAGGCTGTTTTCTGGTGGTTCAGCACCTGTGAAGACCAGCTGCCAACGGCGTGTGTGCCCACAGAGAAGGCTGTGTGTTCCATAGGTTTGCCATCACGGGCCTATACCAATTTATGCATTCCAAGCCTTAAGTTTCTACTTGATTCCCCATGATTATATGCATAATATTATTATATTATATTATATGTGTAATATTATTTACTTTAGAGTACAGCTGAAGTAAGAAACTAAGAAATATGTTCTTAATGATGGCCTCTGACCTTCTATCCAGTATCTTCCTATGTGTGTAGCAATGAACTATATGTGTTTAATGGGAGTTTATTGTAAAGGCAAGGGATTTATAAAGAAATGACAATTTTAGGGTGTTTGCCACAATGCACTCTTGAGGGAAATTTGTCCAGCATCTGTCCTTGAGATTGCTCAGGTCAGTTCCTAAGAATTTCTCCCTGAGTTGTTGTCTAAGGAGGATTCTCTGCTGGGCTCCATATCTAAGTAAGGTTCTTCCCTGTAATTGCTTGCTATGAGATAGTTTCATGGGGCTTTTTAAGCCGCACTGACTCCCAATGGGCTTCCAAGTGTGATTCAAGGTGTGGTTATTACCTATAAAGCTCACTATGGGCAGAGTTGGGGTATTTTGGGGACTACCTGCCTTTAATTGTTTCTCCTTGCCCAGGCAGAACTGAGAGGATGGGGAAACTCTGAGCCTTTTCTCCTAAGCAATATTGTCTTCCTGGAGGCAGGAGTCATTCCTTCTCTATTGCAAAACCTGACCTGTGGAACAGCACTCTTCCAGCGATCCAAATGACCCAACCTGTTAGCCCTTGGGTAAAGCTTTGAAGATCTGGCTATTCTCCAAATCATTTGGCAGATAGATAGAGCAAGCTCTGTTGGTTGATTAGTTTTTCTTGTACCTTTTGTACTTGCAATGATTTAATATTTAGATTGCCGGTTTTCCTTATTAGTTTTGATTTTTCTATGCTGCCCAGAGCTATTGCCGTGAGATATACTCATAACTACGTATATAAATCATTTAAATAAAAAAAAAAAATACTATAAGAAAGTTTGTGATCAGGACCAGCTGATACAGTAACAAAATGGCTGATGAACTGGCTTTTTGAATCTGGTCTTAAGGCAGTGGTGGTATTCAGCCAGTTCGCACCACTTCAGGAGAAACTTTCCGAGCAGTTTGGTGAACTGCTCAGAAATCACTAGGGCAGAGAACAGGTTGTTAAATTATTTGAATCCCACCACTGTCTTAAGGCATACTAAAAGTTTAAGGACAATGCCACTCGCTTGCCTTGTGTGGTGAGGTAGAAAGGACTTCAGCGGTGGGAGTAGAGCAGTTTATATTGGCTTACTTCTCTATTGACTTTGGGACTGGAGAGCAGAGTTTTAATGCAGCCATGTCTAATTTACTTGTTTCCGTTAAGAATGCTTCCCCCACCCCAAGTAATAATGTTTCTGCAACATATTTAACAAGCATCACAGCTGCTGATTCTTTATTGCTGTTCAGATATGAATGCTTTGATACAGATATGAAGTTCCCTGATTGGTTTTCTCTTCATTGAATTCATTGATAGAGCAGGAGCCAAATGTCATATAGATGTCTTTTAAATGTATATGTTTGAAATGAATGGGAATTTAAGTGATTCTGAGAGCCTGCAGAGGAGCAGGCTCCAATATTAAAACTACTGTGTTTTTCATGTATTTCCTTTTTTCTCTTTTTAAGAACAGATTAGATAACCATTTGACAGAAATAGTGTAGAGTTTCCTGCCCGAGCATGAGATTTGACTAGAAGCCCTTACCAAGGTTACTTCCAACTCTGTTATTCTGTTATGTGGAAGCACTCATTGAAGTTGTTTTGTTTTACTATTTAAAATCTAGTATTGATGGAAAAGTCAGTAGGTTTTCCCCTACATTCAGGTATGAATTTAGGATTTTTTTTAAAAAACTGACAGTGGGAACAATTAACCAGTGGAATGGCTTGTCTTCAGTAGTTGTGGATGTTCCATCACTGGAGGTTTTTAATAAGAAACAGGACAGCTATTTGTCTGGAATGATATAGGGCCTCCTGTTTGAGTAGGGGGTTGGATTAGAAGACCTCCAAGAAGACCTCCAAGGTCCCTTCCAATTCTATTATTCTATTATCATTGGTTTTGTTTTTTTTCATCTTTCCTGTCAGACATCCATGGATTTCTTTCAGATGAATTATTCTCTGATAAACACTGAGAATTTAGAACCATTACATGTGAAGACTGCAGTCTTTGTTTCAGTATATCCACTGTCACTCACTTCACAAAACATTTTCCTTGTTACAAAGCCCACATTTTAGACCATAGGTGTCAAACTCGATTGTGTCACATGACATATCGCGACCTATCATGACTTTTTTGCCTTTGCGGAGCTGGGGTAGGAGTAGCCTATGTGTGATGCATTTGGCCCGTAGGCTGTCAGTTTGACAGGCCTGTAATTTAGACTTGCTGGAGTCCTAAATGCTTTTTTAATGGTTACCCTAGCACAGTTCATTAACTCAGAAACAGGAACTAAGACAAACTCCCAGGTTATATCTTCTGCAAATTTATCCCTTGATCCATTGCAGCTCTTCATCTAAATTTTTTAACAAATCATGAACTGATTTCATGATCCTCTCTAAGTGAGTATTTTCTAAGATGAAAGACAGTGTAGGCTATACTTAAGGAACGATCTCTTGAAGTAAAAATGCCATTTAGATGTCCTGTAAAAAAATATCTGCTTTTTTCACTTTGTATTCATTGTTTTATTTTAGTGTTCTATATCTGTGAGATCAATAATGATTGATAGCATTCAACTCAAGAGCCTTTTTAAACTGCTACTTTAAAAACCATGTACCAGAGATTCATGTCTTTCAAGCTTCAAAAACCATTGGTGGAAGTTCTCTTTGATAAAATATACTGGTTGTTATCAAAATGGAAGTAGATAAAATATAAAAATCAAGTAGGCAAACAAGCAAGAAAAATAAATACATTTCTCAAGGCCTATGCTAGGGTTACCAGATGTCCAGCAAAAGAAGGACCTGTGTCCTTCTTTTATCCTCATGCCCCCCATTTTATAGGCATAGGCTAAAAATCAAATATTGCCAGGCTTTATCAGTATCCTGTGGGGTTGGGGAACTGTTTTCAAAACAGTAGTAATTGAAACTCTTGTGCATTCTAACCTTGTAAATTGTCTGCTTCTTTCTTTCTCTCATGTTGTCAAGCTCCAGGGAAATTAGGAAATCCAGGCAGTTCAAATGAGTATAAAGTTGTATTGCAAACTTAAGCTTTCTCTTAAGAACCTGAGGTACTAACTGTAGATAAGAATCAAAGGAATTCAAGGTGGAGTGGATTTAGATCTCTTGTGGGTATGCAAGGACTCATGACTGATAATGCATTTGACCCCTCACTCAGGCTCAGCCTGGTCATATCCTACACATCTGTTGACAAAAACAACAGCATAAATTTACATTGTATACTTTATTTCCTGATTCTATGAATTAGCTTCAATCAAGTCTCTTCAAATCTATAATCTCTATAGTCTATAAATCAGATTCCCCCTCATAATTTTCTATGGAGAAATTTGAAGAGTGACATCATCAATTCTAAATACAGGAGGGAGGGAGGGAGGGAGGGAGGGAGGGAGGGAGGGAGGGAGGGAGGGAGAGAGAGAGAGAGAGAGAGAGAGAGAGAGAGAGAGAGAGAGAGAGAGAGAATTTTAAGTTATCAAGTTTTGAAAAACATTGGATTATATCAACTTTTTTTTTCATCCATGCTGTTAGCCATTTTCATTCTCCATCCATCAAATCGTTCCCTTTATGCTACAAGGACTCACACGGTGTCTTCTGTTCTGCTGCTGTTATATAAATAAAAGGATTAAACCTTAATCATCAAAAGGGCCCCGCCCTGTGGGATTTTTCCATGCTAATTGCCCACAATATTGTTTCCAGTGACTCTGGAAAGTTTTTGTATCCTTTTGATATATAAATAATGTATTTTTTTCCTGTTTTTCTTTGTCTTTTTCTTCTTTTTTTGCCTTTCCCCTTTGCTTTGCTAGTCAACTGCCTTTGTTTGGTTTTGTGTATTTTTTCTGATGTTTTATAAATAAATATCAAGTTACATAAATGTTGCTACCTGTTCTGAATATCGTGTGTGCTTGCTCTGATCTGATCAGAAGATCACGAGACTAGGGAAGACTGCATTGATGCAATGAGATGTCAGGTTGTTATTAATACCTCATTCTACTATCAGAAGGCTTCCGACAACTTAAATAAGTCACATCAACCTCACATATCAAAAGAACATGAGGCTGAGAATCTGTAGAATATTTGCTTTATCCTCTGCCTGGGTGACAGGGAGAAGATTTTTTTTTCTGTATAAGGGAGGCACTTTGTGGATAAGACTTTCTCAGTAGAACTGGTTTCAAAGTTTTTGTGAAATACCCATATCTGAGTGTGTGAATTTGTACGTGTGTGCAATAAGCCCAAATTTCTGAACAGTAGGAATTTTTGCAGGCATAGTCTTTTTACACAAGCATTGATTTATAACTAAATTATAAACAAATTCAGTTCCCCACAAAGAACTTAAAAATCTTAAGACAATTTAAAAAACACACACACACCACTAATCTATCTCTTAATATAGTGGTTCTTAAACAGTTTAACCCAATGACCAAATACATACTTTATCTTCCAAAGTTCTGGGTGCTCCATTGTTGGGGGTTTTCAGGGAAAGACTGGACAGATAGTTGTCAGCTTTTGTCAAATAGCTTTTGCTGTGCATCTATTGTTTATAGTTTTTACCAAACTTCAGTCATACTAGGAGTTGAATTTTTCAGCATGAGGAGTGGAGCCTGCTACATTGTGAAGGTACATGTCTAGCAGTTCTAATGTTAGGGATTCTTTATAATTGGGTTTTAAAAACACTTGTGATATTATTTTTGTTCTATCAAACATAGTTGCCTCTGGTTAACAACCTATTTTGATTAAATTAAACCTTTTTAACTACATTCCAAATAAATTCTAAGGCTACGTGTGAATTTGATGCCCAGCTTTTGAAGTTTAAAAATTAACCTATAGAAAGATATCAATCTGGTCTAGGAATTACTTTCATAGTTGGAATGTCAATTTTTATGATGAATTCCCCTCCATCTGGTCATTTACTCAAATAAGTATCATGAATACCGTACAGCACCAGGATTTACCAGATGAAAAACACCTTGGATGATAGTCCTGAAGCATTTAGTGATGTCCACTTAGCAATATAACTAAGGTACAGGAGAATGGAAGATTTGCCAGAGAGATGTCAAACATTGAATCTGAGAAGGAGTACCCTGTTATGATATGATTGCCCCACTGTGTTTGGAGTGGAAAGTGAAAACCATTTTTTCTCCCTAGCTGCAATTTTCAAAATACGCCTGACTCATTTTGATTATTGCACTAATTTTGCTTTTGCTTTTACTCTGTGGTGGGTTAGTTTAGATTTAATGCTTTATTTTGTTTTCATTGTGTGTTTTCATTATGCAGCGCAGCAATGCCTTAAGTAAATTATAATTCTTCGTTTTTTTTAAAAAAAATGCTTCATTCACATATTCTAGTCTAGAATACAAAGAGAATGGCTTGAGGACTATTTGGAATAAGGTTAAGGGGAAGGGAGAGCCTCAGTCGATCTATTTGCAGCTGAAGAAATATGAACACCCTACCCTACCTTGCTGATTGAATGGCCATCTGTTACAAGTATTTGTGCACACCTTGATCGGAAGACTCAGAACCAGTTTTACTAGTCTATTGCACAGCAAGTTCTTTCACTTCTAAATCTGTAGCTAATTACTTCCAAAGTTGGCAAGATTAATGTTGATTTTTGCCCGTCTACTTTTCAAAGTGTTTGGAGGAAGACTAGGAAGAGATATGATAGCACTCTTCCAATATTTAAGAAAGTGATTACATAGGATAAGTGCTTGCTCTTTGCTGCCCTAGAACACAAGACTAAGGGCTCATTTCTAAGGCCCCATTAATGTACATTCTGCCAGGAGCCTGCTGGAAAGTCTCCGGGCACATTTTTCATTGCTGTTACCAACTTTTTTGGGGCTTAGACAACTTAGAACTATGCTGCCTTAAGTCTGACCTGAGCGTTATCTGCTACAACGTCCTACCTGTCAATGACTACTTCAGCTTCAACCACAACAATACACAAGCACATAATAGATACAAACTCAAGGTAAACTGTTCCAAACTCGATGCCAAAAAAATATGACTTCAGCAACATAGTGGCCAATATCTGGAATGCACTACCCTACTCTGTAGTTTCATCCCCAAACCCCCATAATTTTAACTTTAAACTGTCTACTGTTGACCTCACCCCATTCCTAAGAGGTCTGCTGCCTGGAATACAGCGGTGGCGGGGGCTCTAAACCAGATTGCGCCTTTGCGACCTCTCCGAGGCAGCAGATCCAGGAGGGCCCCTTGGTTCACCGAGGAACTCCGGGAGATGAAGCGCCAAAAGAGACGCCTAGAGCGCCGCTGGAGGGCCAGTAAATCTGAGTCAGACCGAGCACTGATGAGAGCCTTTATCAGAGCCTATCTCGTGGCAATACGGGCGGCAAAATGTTCGCATTTTGCCGCTCTTATTGCATCCTCTGAATCGCACCCAGCCGCCTTGTTTAGAATAACCCGCTCCCTCTTGAAAGGGAGGGATGCGGATGACCCTTTACAAGGTAGAGCTGAGGAATTTGTTCAGTATTTAACGGATAAAGTCACTCAGATTCGGACAGAGCTGGACTCCAATTGCACGGTACCAGCCGAGGTACCAGGGGAAGGTCTTGAACATATTTCATGGATTGAGTTTCAACCTGCTTCTCCTGAGGAAGTGGACAAGGCCATGGGAGCGGTGAGTGCCTCCACTTGTATACTGGACCCGTGCCTCTCCTGGCTGGTCTCGGCCAGCAGGGAGGTGACACGTGGCTGGATCCGGACAATAGTGAACACCTCTCTCTGGGAGGGAATTTTCCCGCTCCTCCTAAAGGATGCGGTGGTGAGACCCCTCCTGAAGAAACCATCTCTGGACCCAGCCATTTTGAGCAACTATCGTCCAGTCTCCAACCTTCCCTTTGTTGGGAAGGTTGTTGAGAAAGTGGTGGCCTCTCAACTCCGACGGTCCTTGGATGAAACCGATTATCTAGATTCCTTTCAGTCGGGTTTCAGGCCTGGTTACAGCACGGAAACTGCTTTGGTCGTGCTGATTGATGATCTCTGGCGAGCCAGGGATAGGGTCACCCCTCTATCCTTGTGCTCCTTGACCTCTCAGCGGCCTTCGATACCATCGACCATGGTATCCTTCTGTGACAGTTACGAGAGGTGGGAGTGGGAGGCACCGTCCTTCGGTGGTTCTCCTCCTACCTCTCGGACAGGTCGCAGTCGGTGTTGGTCGGAGGGCAGAGGTCGACCCCAAGGCCCCTCAATTACAGAGTGCTGCAGGGTTCGGTCCTGTCCCCCCTCCTATTTAACATCTACATGAAGCCGCTGGGTGAGATCATATGCCGGCACGGGATTAAGTACCACCAATATGCGGACGATAAGCAGTTGTACCTGTCCGCCCCGTGCCAACTCAGTGAAGCAGTAGAAGTGATGTGCCAGTGCCTGGAGGCTGTTAGGGTCTGGATGGGAGTAAACAAGTTGGCACTCAATCCAGACAAGACCGAGTGGCTACTGATGTTCCCTCCCAAAGATTGGCCAAGTTTTCCATTTCTCAGGCTGGGGGGTGAAATTATACGCCCCTCAGAGAGGGTTCGCAATTTGGGAGTCCTCCTGGATCCCCAGCTGACTTTAGAACACCATTTGTCGGCTGTGACCAGGGGGACCATTGCCCAGGTTCGCCTGGTGCACCAATTGCGACCCTACCTGGATCGGGAGGCCCTTCAGACAGTCACTCATGCCCTTGTGACCTCAAGACTAGATTACTGTAACACGCTCTACATGGGGCTGCCCTTGAAGAGTGTTCGAAGACTTCAGCTGGTCCAGAACGCAGCCACGCGAGCGATTGTGGGTGCACCCAGGTACACCCACGTCACACCTATCCTCCGCGAGCTACACTGGTTACCCATTAGTCTCCGGACCCGCTTCAAGGTGCTGGTCATTACCTATAAAGCCCTACATGGCATCGGACCTGGGTACCTGAGAGACCACCTCCTGCCGATTACCTCCCATAGACCGATTAGATCTCACAGGTTAGGTCTTCTCTGGATTCCATCTGCCAGCCAATGTCGGCTGGCGACTCTCCGGGGGAGAGCCTTCTCTGTCGCAGCTCCAGCCCTCTGGAACGACCTCCCTGTGGAGATCCGGACCCTTACTACCCTCCCAGCCTTCCGCAAAGCCATTAAGTCCTGGCTGCTCCAGCAGGCCGGGGGGCTTTCGAAATATCCAGCCCCACGGAAACTGTGACTGTTGTGGATTTTAAAGTATTGTTTTGTTTATTTATCCCCTCCCTTGTTTATTGTAAGCCACCTGGAGTCCTTCGGGAGTGGGCGGCATACAAGACAAATAAAACTAAACTAAACTAATCTATAAGGGGCATGCATAAGTGCACCAACGTGCCTACCCGTCCTACTGTTCCCACTTATTCATATCCATTTCCTGTATTCATAATCATGTTTATACTTATGTCTGTTATCTTATACATGCTTGACAAAATAAATAAACAAAAATAAATAAATAAACTGAATCTATTCTGTCTCAGTAACAAGACTAACAGGCAGTGGTAGACTTAATGTTTTACTGCAAGTTATGAAAACAGATCAGTAGATTCCTTTGGCTTTCTTCCACTTCCACCAAGCTTTACCTACCTGCAGGAAAATCACCCACCAACCACTAGAAGACAAGACTGTAGGTGAGTGTCCTGAGGGGTGGTATAGCCCATTGCCAGGTTGCCTAACACATTGCAGGCACCAACCTCTCTCTGCTCTCCTCCACACCTGTGATCTGGCCCTTCAGGCCATTTTTGTGGTGACAAGTTACCTCATCTTTCAAAAGATTATTGGACTGCCCAACTGACAGTTCCGAAACACAAAGGATGGCACAAGCGAAGCATCTCTCCTGCTTCATCATACATCCCTCCTCTGTGCTGATTAATCTGATGCAGAGGAGAAATACAGAGTGGAATAGAAGGACATGGCTGAGAATGAGCAAGTCTTGTCTTTGATTCTGCTGCAAAGGAATTGCAGAGCTGGTACTGAATGGCTACAGTGAGTGAAGCGGACAAAGTAGAGCAGGACCACGCAGAACAGTGATAAGTAAAAACAATAAGAAGCATGATCATGTTACACTTTGATGACAAAAGATATGAAAAGCACTTATTGGTGTATTACAACAAAAGATACTTGGCGGCCAAAATGTCCTTGAGCAATCATGTCCAAGACAAAAGATTTGTTGGTAGAAGCAGACCAGTGGAGAAGGTTGAGTTGACTAACCAATGCCATGAGGACATATCATTTTGACCTGTTTAGTGAGGTTTATTCATCTCATGATTATTGGATGTCAGAATGAGCTCTAATGAGTTGTCTAAACAGTAAGATAGATTATTTAATTAAAAGAGCAGTTTAAACAGGTAAATTGATAGGAATTTTGTGAAGGATTGAGGATGGGCTACATTTCTTGCACTGAATAAAGCAGGAATGGGCAACTATGCAAAGGGACCATACTTGGCCTCTTCTGGAGTTGAATGTTGGATGAATTTTCAAATAATCATTGATGGTGGACACAAGCCTATTTGAATGGTGCTCCTGTACAAAGCTTCCACCTCTGCATATTTGTAAATTCATAATAGGGCAAAGCATAACTGATTTGACTTAAGTATACTTAAGTATGTTTAATGTTGCTTAATCTAATAAGAGGTTTTTTTGGATCCCATAAAGATTAATGTACTTTTCTTGCAACCATCTTCTGCAATGTGTTCCTTGGGATAATTGACAGTATTTCATCAGTATTTATGGTTAGCTTTATTTTTACAAGGTAGATTTCATTTATTATAATGGTGAGAAAGAGAGTAGGTGTTTGATAGGCATCAAATGAAACAGATTGGGAAGATAGTGAGGAACAATTTTAATAGAAGTGCTTATTCATATTTCCAAAAAAAACCAGTTGCACTGTTTTTAAACAGTAGTAAAATTCTTCAGAACATTTGATTTTACTGATTAATTTATTATATTAATTTCTCAACCAATTAAATTAATCTCAAATTATTCCTTAATTTTCTAAACAAACATGTCATACTGACAATTGTTTAAAAAAACTACACCTGATGTTACTTTTTCTTCAGTAATTGTTATTTTTATATCTATTTTGGCAAATATGCATTTTATATTTATTATTAGTCTGATTCCAGACAATCCATAACAAACTCAGAGAACTCTTGCTCTTATCTATACTTAAACACTGATTTTTCAAATTAAAACCAAAACGTTAATATTTTACTTTAACTTTTATTGTTATTCCAAATGCTAAATTAATTCCTTAAAAAGTTGCTGGTGCATTTTTAAATAAAATAAGTGTCTGAAGAAATTAGTTTACTTCTTTCAATATTCTGTTTGTCTCAGATGCTTTCCATTTTCTTTTGAGTTTTGTGCTGCTTTTGTGCATATTCAGTTTTACAGCAATGCTCATCTTGTTAATCCATTGTTTCAACTGCTTTCTTAAAAGTTTTAAAATTGTACCTGTCTAAAAAAGGAACTGATATGATGACAGCTCAGTAGTTCATAATGAGTTGAGAATTTTTGTGAGATGCTTCACTTTCTTGCTCCATTCTTTCTTACATCAATCCATTCTCATGACAGTTTTTCACCTTACAGCAGAAAACAGCCCTGCCAATTGTATGATTGATTGGAAACCAGTACTGATCTCCAGTTCTTCACAATCCTCATCTCTCTATCTGCACATTTATATTTCAGCAGGTCCATATTTGTCTTTTTTTTACAGCCACCATCACTGCTAATTTGAAATCAATCTGCAATCATCTATTATTCCAAGTTTTTTTCAACAACACCAAGCAGGCGCTCCAATTTCTACTTATGCATTTGATTATCTCTTTTCCTAAAAGAAGAATTTTGTAATTGTTTCTTAATTTCAGTCCATTGCTCTAATCCATCAGGGTCAATTTGAATTTTCATTCTGTTTCCTAAGGTATTGGATTTTTTTGCCAGCTGCAAATTTGATAAGAATTTTTCCCCATCATTGTAGTTACTAAAAATATTGAAGAGCAAAGGGCCAATACAGAATCTTCTGGTACTTTGCTACATATCTCTTTCTAGTTTGAAGCATCTTTAATGAACACTCTTTCATTTCTCAATACCAATGACAAGGCAACTTTCCATAATTTGAAGTAAAATTAAAAGTAATGGGGTAATGTAACGTATTGTAACTCCTAAAATAGGCATATCACAATTACAAAAAAAAAAAAACGCACTTGAAATACCAGTTCAAAATCTTTTTTTTTTTCAGCCCGTATTCTAGTACCACTCATCTGCCCAAAATGGTCAAGTATGGCTTTTGATCATCAGAAGATTGTCCTTATGCACTGTTACCACCATCTGCTTTGAATCATTTTCACATCATCAATTCTTCAGGAACCCTCAAAAGTTATAAAGTTTCAGACAATCTGTTCACAACTTCCTTTAACAGCCTAGGATGCAATTCATCAGCTCCTTGGAAATTTAAATCATTCAAAATAAGGAGATTAATCTCTAATCGTGCTTCTAACAATTGCATGCTTTAGTCCTGTCCTTGTCTTCATAATTTATTTGAGGGACACACACTTACCTGCTGGAGAAGACAGAACCAAAATAGTAGCTCCATGTTTTCTTTTTACCTATTGGCATGTTGCTGTCTTCATTGCACAGTTTGTATACCTAGCTTTATGTCTCATATTTACTTTGAATATATATGAATATGGCCTTTTCATTTTGAGCACTCTTCACCGATTTCTCTTTATTTTGAACTTTAGCCTTCCTGACATGCAATAAAGAGTAATAATTGAGACACTGGAATAAAAGATACTAGAAGAGCTTCTAAATTTGGGGCATCCAGAGTTACATTGAAAAATTATATTTGTAATAAGTAGGAAAACCAATTCTGCATTTGAATGTAGGTTATTCTTTGCAAATGTAGCCAAGCACTTGATTCCTTGAGCCAAGCTGAACTAGATATGTAGTTTTCTTGACAGCAATAAAATACATAGCTTGCCATTGCCTTCTTCCAGAATGTTTTATTGTTTTCTAATCCACTCTCCATCCCTGGGATTTTCTGGTGGTCTCCCATCCAAGTTATAACCACTTCCAACTTTACTTAGCTTTTCTGAGATTACTCAAGGTGAGGAGCATGCTGCCATCTACTGTACAGCTAACATACAATCCATATTGTGTCTAATGTAGAATAGTCACATACTATTAGAATTAATGCTCTATGAAATATATCTACAATAGAACTATATGCAAAGAAGGGTATCTTAGATGTTTCTGACAGTGAGGGTCTCAACTCAAAATGATTTACTATTGCAAACCAACTTTTAATGTAAGTTCTATTCCTTGAAATATTTGCAGCATGATAAATGAACTTGTTCCGTTAATTTATTTTTTAATAGTATGTTTCTCTGTTAGAAAGTGTCAATAAGTATCCTTTATGGCATCATTTTTCAAATGTTTAAGTGTCTAGAATCAGATACTATTTCGGTCTGTTTCAAATTTATTTGAAACAGACTAACCACTTTCTATTAAACAAGACATTTTTCAAGTGTTTCTTTATGTAATATTATATACCAGTCCAGTATATATAATCACAAAGGACTTCACAGCTATAATGTAAAAATATGTGAGCCAGAAAATTCAACACCAACTGTGAGAATCCTTTCTGTTCCTTTAGGAGTAGAATTTAATCTGCATAGTTCTTAAAAAAATTTCAAGAGCTGATGATTTATTTCTCCATTCTATTACATATAAAGTATTAGTCCTTTTTTATTCTTTGGCAATAATTAAGGAATGGTGTGTGCTCAACACCTAATGGTACATTCTCTGTGAATGAGCAATGCCCTATGACCAGAATAATGGACTTGACTATTAAAAAGGTCATAGCAGACAGTCTGGCTTGAATTTCTCTTGGCATTCATCAACTTTGGGAAGTTTCATTTAAATACCAACTCCAACTCTTCTCTCACATGAAGAATAAGAACACTTTCAAGTAGACAGATATGTATGTGTATATGTGTACACAGATCTATTATGGTATTTTTGTATGTGTGTGTGTATGGGATAGATAGATAGATAGATAGATAGATAGATAGATAGATAGATAGATAGATAGGTAGGTAGGTAGGTAGGTAGGTAGGTAGGTAGGTAGGTAGGTAGGTAGATAGATAGATAGATAGATAGATAGATAGATAGATAGATAGATAGATAGATAGATAGATAGATAGATAGATAGATAGATGAGAGAGAGAGAGAGATACACCATAGATAGATGATAGATAGATAGATAGATAGATAGATAGATGATAGATAGATAGATAGATAGATGACAGATAGATAGATAGATAGATAGATAGATAGATAGACAGATATAAAATGCATCTGTGTATGTATGTGTATGCTTTGCCATAAACCTATGAAAAATGAAGGAAATATCACCACCACCACCAAGATACATTAGCAAAGTAGTCGTATTATGTTTGCATTTTCAAAAAAAAAGGAACAAAATCAAAAATATCTTAGAGCATGGGAGTTTTGCATTAATCTGACCAGTTCTAAAACTTCAGTTTATATTCTTCTTTATTTTTCAAATGCAAAGAAAATATTTTTGGCACATTAATGACAGTAGATGTCCTACATTACTTTGGGAACAATGAACTACCTAGATTTTCCCTTAAAGCACTGCAGAGATTGCAAAGTCTTTTCATGGGAATGGTATAGCAGGGTAGACAAAATGGCAACAATTTCATAGTAGAGATCTTGCAGCCTGAAATTAAACATATACAATCATTGTATCAGTATTGAAAGGCAAAAAATAAAGCCAGGTTCACTGATTATCAGGACAACATAGAAATATTCCACTCAGCACTATATTCAATACGCAGCAAATGACTCTGAAAGTCATTTGGCTGTGACATCTCTAAACACATTCCTTAACTACAGTGTTCAGGGTAACTATTTCAGATGCTTTAAAAAGAATGCTTTCTACTTGGTTTTAGAATTGAGGACAGTGAAGCATTTGATCATTGCTGAATATTAGCATGCGAATAGGATCTAAATCCCAGACTCTATTTAAGAAAAGTTACACACTTGTACACAGTGGCATCCTGACGATCAAGGGATGCCAAATAGAGGTCAATGAATGGCAGGCTGGCACAGAAGTCTTCCAAGACCATAGGATCTGAATGAAGCAGGCTCTTTTTAAAGCTTTCCACCATTTCATCAAAAGTTTTGTACTCAGTTGATTTCTAGGGTGAAAAGAGAGGTGTGGAGGTTAATTACTCATTCAGAACTCATTCAGAAGCCAGTTTTGGTTTTGCGGAACCAAAAGTCACTTCTCCAAATAGCCACAATGGAAAGTATGGAGTGGGTCATCAGATTTAGAATTTGCCTCATGAATAACCTCTTAAATATTTACAAATTTTGTCCAGTCTCAACCTTTAAGGTTGGGGGTCCCCTCAAGTTATGCTGTGCTATCTCAACATGGAGAAGAAAGGGTGTTCCTGTGGGAGGGATGAGAAGAACATTGGGAATGTAAGTTAAGTATCTGTAATGACAGTAGGCTTATCCAAGGCATGAAGGTCATCCCAGTTCCCTAGCTAAAGCAAATAGACACCTACAGCATATGGGGCAGCAGCAACATAGAAAGATGATAGAGGTGGATTTTAGTGACAATGGCAAATGCTTCATTTCAAACTGAGGTGGGATGGGGAGAGCCAAGAGACAAGACAGTGGTGAACTATTCCTGTATTTTACCAAGAAAACCACATCAATGAAGTGATTGACAAGATAATGCCAGATGATGGGTTCCCTCAGATCAGATGGCACTCAAACTGATATTGAGGAACAGCTGAGAACTTTCAGAATACCAATGATGTTTATGATTATAACCAATTCCATTGTATTTATTTTGTACAATTACAATAAAGACTATACTATGATGTGACTGGATTAAAGCTTTTGAAATGTCTGGTTGTTGATGTTGCCCTGACGAAAAGACATCCCAAAGCATAATTTCAGCAAAAACAGGGAACATAAGATTTGTGAACATGAGAAAGCTCAATCTAGTGAAAAATGAGATGAATCAACTCCAACTAATGAAGACTTATCTATTGAAAAACATTATATAAAATACAATTCCTACCTGCAGATTGAACAATTCAAATATTTCTTCCTGTTGCCTTTTTAGGATGGCCTGCTTCTTTGCAATCAAAGTAATTTGCCTTTCTTCTTTCAGTTTTTCCTCATATTGCTCAGTTGAGTGCTACATAAATCAAAGGATGTTGAGACAAAGGCCCCACTTGGTTCTAACTTCCTACTAGGAATGGCCCCACTGGCTGGAGATGATAGAACAAACTACACAGCAGAAGTGACCAGTTGGAGCAATTCATTTCCCACAATCTACAACCATACTGGTTAAGCCAATTCTGAGTAACAGTAGTTTAAAATCAACTGCTGCATTGGCCAATGGCCATGTCTCAAATGATAAATTGTTTACACTTTGCAGCTTTAAGGAACTTCTCACCATTGTGTACTCTCTCTCCTCCCACTTCCTCAGTTTCTAGGTTACCTAGCTTATCATTTTCATACTTTTAACTTGTGTCTTCAAAGCACCATCTAAGCCAGGGGTATCAAACTGGCAGCCCGCAGACCAGATGCATCATGCGCAGGCCATGCCCACCCCAGCTCCGTGAAGGAAAAGAACATCACGAAAAGTCATGTGACGGCAACATGACACTGCGAGTTTGACACCTATGATCTAAGCACTCTGAAATTATAACATCGTTTCTGATTACAGGTAGTGCTTTTAGGGACCTCAACCGAGACTTGCAATTTGGTTGTTAAGTGAAACAATCCCTAAGTGAAATCGCAATTGTACTTAAAATCTTGCTTCAGTTGTCCTTTACATAACTGCTACACATTGTAAATGTGAGGATTGGTCATGGAGTTATTTTATCATAATCATTATAATGGTGAATAGTCACCAAATGAATTGGTCAATAAACAAGGATTATCTTTTTATGCTTTTCAGTTAGTGTAGTCTCCTAGTGACTGCTTGGACAAGTCCCTATAGTTTTCTTGCCAAGATTTATTGGAAGTGTTTTGCCATGGTCTCTTTCCTGGGGCTGAGAGAGAGGGACTGGCCCAAGTTCAGCCAGATGGCTTTGTGTTGAAGATGAGATTAGAAATCACTGTCTCACTGATTTTTAGCCTGATGCATTAACATTACACCAAACTGATTGTATAAACAAGGTTTACTTGTACTATTAGTTTGCCACAATTATGTTTGAATGACTGTAAACGACACTGTAATTTACCGATGGGAAAACAACCTCTGAAATGACTTAGTTACTTGATAAAACTTATCCAATCTCATACAAAGTTTCAAACACAGTGTTTTCATTCAGATTTGAGATTCAAAAATCTGAAAAACCAATAAATGGCTGTGTGATTGTGTGTGTGTACACACACATATATACTGCATATAAAAATATATGATTTTTCGTACTTATTTATTAGATTTGTTTGCCATTCATCTAGCTTTGAGATGAATCTAATTCTTTGTTCCTATTTACTGGTTGTCTGAAGTTCTACAGTCCAGGTCTGGTAGACCTAACAAACACTTTTCAGCTAAGATAAACCAGAATCAAGGAAGGTATTATATACAGTCCACGTTATGTTAAAAAGCTCAAAATTAAAAATATAGAAAAATGAAAATGAACAGATTAAAGTTCAGTAACCCTGCAATAGTTGACACTATTTTTATACCCAATGTCAATTTCTAATAATTGGATTTCAGTAGAAATTTTAAAATGCCATATAAATGTCACTTACCTGGATATCCATAATGACAACTCCAATAAACATATTGAAAAATACAAAAAATCCTAGCAGAATGAATACTATTGTGAATGTTCGGCTTGTAACAAACTTTTTATTATCCAATTCTTCCTGTAAGTCTGTCCATCCATCAACCTGAAATTTATCAATTCAACATTACAATCTAAAGATACCTTTTGTCAAACATCTGATAAATTATTTCTCTAGTCCAGAGATGGAACACTATGGCCCCTTTATGACTTTATGAAGTCATAAAGTCAGGAATTCTGCGAGTTAAAGTCAAATAATAAAAGGGCTATAGTTCCTTCACCCGTTGTGGCCCAATGCATTTCCTCTCCCCAATACACAAACAAACTTAAGCAGGTATAAATGAACTACACTTGTTCATAAGTAACAAAAAATATCAATCTGGTCATAAAAACGTTGCATACATTTCACTGTACTGTTGCATCTATGCCAGTTCAGTCATTTTGGTGTTTGTTGTATCTGTTATGCCCTATTGTGTTAAAAAAAAAAGATTAAGCACGATAAGGGCTACAGTATTAAGCAGAAGTTGGGGAACATGACAAAGTAGAAAACTTCCCATGCTACGAGTGCTTGCAGGAAGCAGGCCAAAAAGTCAAGATGGTGGCTACAACCAAAATATCTCAAAGCATGTAAAAAGGGGGTACAGCTTGGGAGCTATCTTGATGTTTTTGTCCTCCTGGTCTATGTCCCACTTTGGGGCCTTCTATTAACATGGGATTGATCCTTCTGAAAAGAAAAGAGGGTTCCACCACAAAACCGCAGACGACAAAATCGCAGTCGACGAAAGCGCGCATTTGACGTCATCACAGCGCGACAAAAACATCGCGCTGTGATCGAAAAATGTAAAAATAAAGCGAAAACCTTACCCTAACCCCCCCAAACCTAACCCTAAACCTAACCCTAAACCTAACCCTTAACCTAACCCTAAATCTAACCCTAAACCTAACCGTTAACGTAACGCTAAACCTAACGCTAACCCTTAACCTAACGCTAAACGTAACCCTAACGCTCTAAACCTAACCCTAACCCTTAACCTAACCCTAACCCTAACCCTAAACCTAACCCTTACCTTTATGTGAATCGGCTTGCTTTAATTTAATTTTTATTTCAATTTTTAATTTTTTTCATCGCGCTGTGATGACGTCAAATGCGCGCTTTCGTCGATCGCGCTTTTGTGGACCGCGGTTTTGACGGGTCACGGAAAAGAGTAGACTAAATCAATTTGGCCTGATCCATAGAGATCATGGTTACTCCTACATGGGTATTAGTGTGCTCAATCTACACATGCTGAAAAGCACCATTTTTTCAAGCCAAACTCATAATGTTCACTAAGGCTACTTAGACATTAGGATGATACTTGCAGGGGAGTATCATCTTGCAACGCAAATTAAATCAAATAGTTCTAGCAACTACACCAGCTTGATTTAATCCTAAAAAAGCAATTACCGGTAGTGGCATTATAGTCTGAATTTTCAGTGAAACAAGAAATTCCGTAATAGGTTCTCAAAATATGAATTGTGAGCCACTGAAGCATCAGAAGTAACTTAGAGAAGGGTCACATTTTTTTTTAAAAAAAAAAAAGCCTAATCATGCAAGATAGGCAAAGTTTGAGCAGTGTCAAAGCTCACCCTGGGCTTTGGACCTTGTTTATCTATGTAAGTCCACAAAGCTCGAGATTAAAATTTAGTTCTTGAAAAATGGCTTAAATCAAAGCAAACAGGATTGGAAAAACTACTAAATGCAATCCTGACAAGTTAATAACCTTGATCTAAATAAACAAGGTCTTGCCCTTTGTTTCCCCTTTTATAAAAACTCAGATGCTCTGTACTCCCTCTAGTTGTATTCCAAATTTTGTCTATCTAGGTTCATTTTGCTGGACAACTAGCCTGGAGAAACTAAGTCTTCAATTTCGGTTCCAATTATAAAACAATAACGTTAGTCTAGCAGAGTTGACTATCATGTGAAATGCATGAAAATTACCGTTACTAAGCTGAAGAGTGTAAAAAAGGCAGCTGCTAAGCTGCCCCAGTTCCGTGGATCTCCATGTTCATAGTCTCCATACAAACCATGTCCCAGAATAGCAAAGATAAACATTAGCAAGAACAATAAGACAAGGACATAGATTACATTTTTCACAGTCTGGCCCATAGCTGCCAATAGATTCTGTAGAAGGGAGGAACAAAAGGAAGAAAAATCAAGTGAATACAATTTATGTGCTTTATCGATCTCTTCCAACCTGATGGTCTCCAGGTGTGTGAGGACAACCATTTTCAGAGCTGCTAGCCACCTCTGGAGGGCACCAGGACAGGAAAGATGATTTGCAGCTAGCCCTTCGTTTAGGAACATTCATTTAGTGACTGTTTGAAGTTATGATGGTGCTAAAAAGTGACTTATAACCAGTCATTGCATGAACAACTGTGGCAGCATCCCTGTGGTTAGGTAATAATGTGCTGAGCAATTGGCAGGTATTCATAATGGCTGCAGTGTCCTACCATGTGGCTGCCATTTGTGGCCTTCTCAGCAGGCTTCTAACAAACAAAGTCAATAGGGAAGTGGGGAGGGAAGGTCACAAATGACAATCTCATGATGTTTCACATAATGACTATGGCAAAATTGGGTATGGACCAGTGGTGGGTTTCAAAAAAATTTCGAACCTACTCTGTGGGTGTGGCCTCCTTTGTGGGAGTGGCTTGCCAGCCATGTGACCTGGTGGGAGTGGCTTGCTGGCCATGTTTTTCTCTCTCTCCCTCTCTTTCTTTCCTTTTGTCTCTCTGTCCCATTTTCCTTTTTTTCTTTCATCTCACTTTTTCTTTCTTTTTTCTTTATTTCTTTCTTTCTTCCTTTCTTCTTTCTCTTTCTCTCTCTGTGTTAGTGTGTGTGTGTGTGTGTGTGTGTGTGTGTGTGTGTGTGTGTGTGTGTGTCAGTAGTGGGTTGCTTTCCTGGTCTACTGGTAGAACCTCTTCTAACCGGTTCGGTAGATTTGATGAACTGGTTCTACCGAACTGGTAGGAACCCACCTCTGGTATGAACACATGGTACCTCACACTGACCACACTGCTTAATAAGAAGCTTTTCTTTCCCAATTGTGGTGTAAGTTGAGGACTATCTCTACATGAAGAGGGAAAAAAGGAAGCTCTAAACTAAAAATAATGGAACAATAGGTTATAGAGTTGGATCTTTGCCCATCTGAAGCAAAGTTACCATCTTACACAATGATCAACAATGGCATGCTTAATTGTGGAAAAAGAAATCACAATAAACCAGCAGCCCCATAGGCTACTTCAGAGAAAGCAATTTAGGGAAAGCATATAGATCACAGCTTCTTGAATTCTCCCCATCCCTTAATAATAGTTCCATTTTGAATCACATGCCTGGGACGGAGGACTTAAAATGTCAGCAACACTGTGTGCCACTGTTCAATGCTTGTTGTAAAGGGATACATTGGGGAATTTTTTCGGAGTGTTTTTTCTCCACAGTCCCCAGCCTGATTTAGCCCTTCTTCTTTTTTATTTGATTTTTTTTCTTTTGTTGGATTCTTCTCCTACACCAAATTTGGCCCCGTTCAATTCACTTTTTCTGAGAGTTAATGGGATGATAGATGGAATTTTGCTCCCTTTACGTAATTTCTTTCCAACATTCTGTTGACTTGGAAATTCTTTTTTAAAGAGTGTGAATGAATGAAGGCTTCTCAGCTGCATGCAAGTTGGTGTTTGCTTTTTTCCAGTTATTGGTTTTATTTATTTGGCCTATAAATATGAACATTATCATCATCATAATGAATAAATAATACCATGTGCTTATGTTTAGAACTCAGAAGGGGCTTCTGAAGTACAAAAAGTCACGTGCCAATACGTATGTCTGAAATGACGGCATGTGTAGTAACAGTCTCAATACTAAAAGACATGGGAGCTGCTAAGCTGGTAACGTCTTTGCTCTGACATCACAAAATAATTTCTTTGCTATATCCAGAGGTACCAATGAGCAGCTAATCCTGGCTTTGCAGAAATCCATTAACTTTTTATCCATTAAACACCCAAATAATCCAACAAATGGATTTGGGATTTGAAGTGTGAGATGTTTTTGGCACTCACAGATGTTTGTTCTGAAAGAGCTAGGAGATTGCAAAGGTTCCCTCTGGCCTCTGTATTTGGCATCTGTATGCTTATAGTAAAGGAAAGGCAGCAAGCCTATTCTTTAGTCACTCCCTAGAGTAAAATAATATGCAGGCTGCATGGGATTTTCTGCAATGTTAGCCAAAATCCATGACCAACACAATGAACTCAAGCAAAGTTCTCAAGTCAGAATTCACATCTGTTCCTGAAGAATCTGCTCTACTGTACTGATATCATTTCAGTTCTTTATAAGAATTAGTTCTGTTTGGCGTTCTTAGCTGATGACCCTGCGCTTTTCAGTATTTCCTCTAAGGGATTATTAAGTAAGAATTATTACCCTGAAAATGGCATGCAATAGATAGTCCTGAAGAGTGGGAACAACAATACTGTATTGTAGCAAATTTGTTTAAAAAGTAGAAGTTCTATAGAAATTACTACTTTTGTCCTTGATGCTCCCTGAGTGTGGCTATTTTCTTGCAGACATATTATTACCAAACTAGGTAACTTCATCAGTGCTAGATGTTACCTAGTTTAATAATGAAATATTGGATGAATAGTGACCCGCCACAAGACTCATCACAAGATCCTCACTTGACACGACCCTCACCTGACAGGTCCTCCCATTCACAAGACCTACTGACCACACAAAGCCCTTATAAGCAGAAGAACACTGACACTGACTTCCCCTAAACTCTGCTAAACATGTTACTTAACCTGGTAATGAAAAGTTCAGAAACCAACTCACAAGCATGGAGAATGAACCTCCACCTTCATCCTCCACCCGAGCTACAAATATTTGCCACTATTGCAGAGAGAGAGGCATTCCTTCCCAAAACCTACAGGTGACTCTTGCATTAATACTGACTGCAACAAGTGCAACATCACACAAGTGCACAAGACAGATGGGAGGTCCTTTGTGAACAGTAAAAGGGAAATTGTATCTGATTACTTACAGTTATCCCTGGACTATAGTAGAGCAGCTTGAGGACTCGGAGAGCTTGGAATCCTTTCAGCATAGTTACAGTATGGTGCATTTTTGGGTTGCTGCGGTCAATGGTGTATGGGAGGTAAGCAATGAAAAGGACAGTAGCATCAAAACGCTTATAACCGTCCTTCCAATAATTAACCGGATCCAAGTAAAGGCTCATTAGAAATTCTGTGGTATAGATGGCTAAAATGAGCAGATCTGCTACCTAAAAAAGAAATTGTGATATTGTTCAAAGGAATATGCTTGCATATATGCATGTGTTTGTATACACACACACAATGCATGTATACATTACATATACACATGATTCTTTTTCAAACTTTATAAAGTTAGTCATTTTTTCAGGTTTGACTGCTTATCTATCGTCCAGTTTAAACATTTACAACTAGATTATTTAATTTTATTGCTATTCTGCCAAACAATGCAGTTTGTAGCAAGCAGTTTAAGAAGGGTGGGCTCAATGTGTCCCTGTAAGCTATCTTTGACAGTTGTGCCACCCGACTTCATTTTTAACAATTATTATTTTAATGAAAAATAAAAAAAAAATGAGAAGTTGCATAAACAAAGCGGAGCAGCCTTTAATTTCTTGATCCAGTGCTTCTAGACCTCACAGATAAGGCTTTACCTTAGCAGATAAATGCTGAGCACATGCAGCTCACTCCTTCCTTTAGGAATGGAGTTTCCTGTTTAGAAACATACAAAAAACCTGGGGAGGCAGACAACGCAAAGGAGGGAAGCTAGAAAAAAGTAAGACACAACCTCAACAATTTGTAATAATCGGGTGCCATCCCACAGGTGGGTTCCTACCAGTTCGCACCTATTCGGTAGAACCGGTTCGTCAAATCTACCGAACCGGTTAGAAGAGGTTCCACCAGTGGACCCGGAAAGCAGGCCATACCTACAGAAGAGGTTCCAAAATTTTTTGAAACCCATCACTGGTCCTTGGATATGATTATTCTACACTATCATGCTCATATTAATAAAACTCAGTGCCTGTGTGAAAGATAAGGATGACTACTGCGTTTGTGGTGCAATCAGAACATTGCGTGTGTTGAAGTTGTTTTAACGCAAACCAAAGATGCCTTTTAAAAAACAAGTTTACATCATATTCTAATGCATGCCAGTGCTGTGTGTGAGGTAATTTAAGGTGGTTCTGACAAATGTTGCCGGCATCTTCATATCCAGTCACATGGTCGGCAAGCCACTCCCATCCGGTCACATGGGCAGCAAACCACTCCCACAAAGTGGGCCACAGAGTAGGTTCGAACAATTTTTGAAACCCACCACTGTGCCATCCAGATTATTACAGCCTAGATCTGGCAAGTCTAGCCATGAGGGGAGAGCAAACTGGTAAAGAACAACAGTCTGTATCTTAACAGAACACACACCCCGAGGGTTGTTAAGGGTGTCTTACTCCCCCCCACAGCATTTGTTTCCAGAGAGAAAATTATATATATATATATATATATATATATATATATATATATATATATATATGTATGTATGTATGTATGTATGTATGTATGTATGTATGTATGTATGTATGTATGCATGCATGCATGCATGCATGTATGTTGTATTTGTGCTGATAAATAAAGGGAGACTAGTATAGATCTATTTCAAGCTATTTAGCTCTCATCAGCTAGCCATATATATATCTACTGGAAGGTGATAATGTTGTATAAGGATCTGGGTTTGATAAATAAGCAAAACTACATGACTCACATTTTCAAAGCCCTTAACACATTATTTATTAAAAAATAAAGCAATGAACTGACTTCTTGACATTAGCCAGGCTTTTCTCTTGGCTTCTGTGCCAGCAAAATATAATTAAAGCCAAGAGGTTTGTGTTTATTAGCTCTCATTAAGTAAGTTAAGAGATTCTAGGTATGTAAGATACGTCCTTCTCAAGAGGAAGGTTAAATCAGGACGAAAGAGGATAGTGTAGTACGAACATTTTCATTTCAAGTTCATATTCTTGGAGTTTGCAACCAAAATACATCCAGTTCCGAAAAGATGTTTAGATAAAGAGAAAACTATGCTCATTATTAGGATGGACAATCAGTCAAGAGAAACCAATCTCCACCATACTGAGAATGCAGAATAATATTTTCCAAGCTTTATAGAATATTTGGCAGAGGGAGAAGGAATATGTGGAAGATCTGGATTCAAAATGCAGGCAATTGCTCAGGAATATATCCTAAGTTATTACCATTTTTTCTAGTTAGCTGTAAAGGCTAGTTGCTATGGGTGGGCATGGCCTGAACAAAGAAGTCTCAGTGTCCTCAATTAGCAAGCCACAGACCCAGTGCTGATAACCAATGTGATAGATCAGGCATTAAATACTCCAATCTTTGCTACCAGTTCGAAACCGGGAGCACTCGCGCATGATGCTTTTGAGCATGCGCAGAGAGTCTATGATGACATCTGGGTGGGTGGGCGGAGCCACCTCCACTACCAGTTCACCTGAACCAGGGTGAACCGGCAGAATATCACCTCTGGATTAGACGTATACTAGATTGATTTGTGGGTTGAGTTTGGATTCAGTTTTCAGCTTGATGTCCTATCAGGTTGAATCTTTGCTTGCATTTAGATCTCCCTGTTCTATGTAGGAGAAGACCGCAATGGCTTTACATCAGAGGTATCCAATCTTGGCAACTTTAAGACTTGTGGACTTCAGCTTCCAGAATTTCTGGCTGGAAAATTCTGGCAGTTGAATTGGACACCCCTGCTTTATATATTTGCTACTAATAATACTGCTTTTGCTGGAGGTCTTCCTGCTATTGAAGAGGCCTACTTTAGAAATTAGCATAAATAATACAATCCAAAGACAAAAAAGGTGTTTCATGGTATGCAAGAGGGCTCTAACAATCCCTATCAACATCTTCTTAAAGCAGCTGTATCTTTTCTCAGAATTGCATCTGTCTTCTATAGCTGTACCCAAAACCAGGGAAAGCATTCAGCAAAATTGACTATGCCTCAGTCACTATGCATCTCTTTAAAGCAGTGTTTCTCAACCTTGGCGACTTTAAGTCCTGTGGACTTCAACTCCCAGAATTCTCCAGGCGGATTCTGGGAGTTGAAGTCCACAGGATTTAAAGTCGCCAAGGTTGAGAAACACTGCTTTAAAGAGTAGCATTGCTCAAAGAGGACTTATCCTTGAGTTGTAGATGTTATTATGAAAGTTGTTCTTTAAAGTTTGAACATAAAAGCAGAGAACCCTTGCTAGGCAAAAGCCCACCTAGGTTAGTTAATTAGAAGTGGCTAACTTCTAGTTAGCTAACCTAACTTGATAGCTAACTAGAAGTCCCTCATAAGCTTCCCCTGGGCTTAAGCCCTCTATTATGTTCCATTATGACTAAGTTTACAAGTAGTCCTTGACCCATGATTATGGTACAATCGAGCCCAAAATTTGTATTGCTAAGCAAGGCAATTGTTGAGTGAATTTTGCCCCATTTTACGATTATTTTTGCCTCAGTTGTTAAGTGAATCATGCAATTATTAAATGAATCTGCTTCCCCCATTGGCTTTGCTTGTTGGAGGCTGGCTGGGAAGGTTACAAATGGAGATCACGTGGCCCTGGGAAACTGCAATTGTCATAAATACATGCCAGTTGTCAAGCATCCTAATTTTGATTACATGACCACAGGGATGATGCAACAATCGTAAGTGTGAAAAACTGTCATGATTCACTTTTTTCAGTGCTGTTGTAAATGAAAGTTGTTAAGTCAAGGACTGCCTGTACAGTCATAATTGCCTTGTTAGGGATCAAATGTAGCTACAGTTGCAAGAAAAAGTATGTGAACCCCTTGGGATTACATGGAGTTTTGCATGAATTGGTCATAAAATGTACTCTGAACTTCATCTAAGTCACAACAGTAGACAAACACAGTCTGCTGAAAATAATACTACACAAACATTAGATGTTGCCATGGTTTAATTGCACATCTAATGTTTGTGTAGTATTATTTTCAGCAGACTATGTTTTTCTATTGTTGTGACTTAGATGAAGTTCAGAGCACATTTTATGACCAATTCATGCAAAACTCCACATAATCTCAAGGGATTCACATACTTTTTCTTGCAACTGTATCCATACTGATAGCCTTTTGCTCAATGAGTTGGTTGAAAACTCTTTAAAAATTTGATTTCTCCTCATCTTCCTTGACTTTTTTTCTGGGGGGGGGAAATGTCGTCAGAACAGTCAAATGAGAAATTGTGGCCACCTCACTCAGCAGTTTTCATTACCTGCAGGAACAAATGTGACTCGTAACGAACTTTATAATCAGTTTCTAAAGACAAGAATATCGCATTGAGCGTAATGCTGCTGATCATAATAGACTTGAATAGAGGATGATAGAATAAATTTTCCACAAACTTATACAGCTCAGAATCTCTCCTCCTGGAAAGGAAAAAAAAAAGAAGAAGACAGAATTGAATCTACAACCTGAAAAAAATCCTGTTTTCTTAAGCTACTGCTTGTTCAAACAAAAACAAATTCGTATCATGCAGAAGGTGTGGTTATAAACCAAGGGTTTTGGATTAGATAGAAGCAGTCAGATACTTAAAACAACTAACTGCAAGTATAGACTCATTGGATTACCCTTCAATTATGATGAAATAGCAAGAAAAGAATTCAGATGTCAAGTCAACGGGAGAGAATTCAGATGTCATGTCAACCAAGGGAAGAGCCAAATGCTTTTAGAAGCAATTCTACACAGCCACCAGCCACACCCCTTAAATGCCCAGAAGCAGCTTTGGATAACTGCAGAAGGGTCCATATAGCTGCACCCCATCTTTCAATGGAGCTGGGCCAGCTGATTCACAGAAAGATTGGATGGGCAGAGTGGGGGGATTGCCTCACCTCTGTTCAGCTCTAACCAAATTTGCTTCCCCCCTCCACTAATAAAAAAAACCTGGTTGCAAAAGCAAAGTATTTAAGTATTTAATAAATTTATAGGCCGCCCAATCCCAAAGGACTCCGGCAAAGCTACACCTGTGGGTCCCTGGAGGTCACAAATGCCAACAGCATCTTGACTACATGCAGTGGAGCTGATAAAATTCCAGTGGAAAACTACCTGCCCCGCTATTTCAGAGGACTTGCTACAAATTTTTCTTGGATTCATCTCCTCTGGAATTGGAACAAAGCTAATAATCACCTTGGCTCTGAAGCCTCCTGGTGTTGTGGGAACACGAGAGCATTATGCCTATAGATTGGCCTGTAACAGGAAGTTTTACTGCTTGCAGTGACAGCCTAAGAAAACACTTTTATCTTTCTTCCAAAAGAAAAGCCATTGTAGAGGAAGGGAATTGCGAAGAAAGCAGCAACTAAAATGAATTGACCGTTTTGAATCCCATAATGGAAAAAAGCCAGAAGAGATTATTAACACGGAGTGAAAGGATAAAGCACCCTAGCCCCTGGGTAAATTTTCATTTTTTTAAAAGGTAAAAATATTGTAGCAATAGCAGTTAGACTTATATACTGCTTCATAGGGCTTTCAGTCCTCTCTAAGCGGTTTACAGAGTCAGCATATTGCCCCCAACAACAATCCGGGTCCTCATTTTACCCACCTCAGAAGGATGGAAGGCTGAGTCAACCCTGAGACGGTGAGATTTGAACAGCCGAACTGCAGTCAGCTGAAGTAGCCTGCAGTGCTGCATTTAACCACTGCGCCACCTCGACTCTTTATGGACTATGGCTGTATATAATTTGGTGTTTAAAAATATGTCGTGCTTTAGTCCCTTCTCCCAGCATTCATGTTCTAGTTACTGCCATTGTGGTTCTGTCAGCCTCTGCTTTGCTTACTTGCTTTCACCTGCCATGGCAATGGGGGGGGGGCATGGTATTTGGGATGGGAATAATTGGTGCAGGAGGGATAGTCAACCTGATGATGCTTCTTGGAGATGCAACCCACATGACACCTAAGGGAGTTGC
The DNA here is from genome assembly GCF_051295495.1 of Thamnophis sirtalis. Classification (NCBI taxonomy): domain Eukaryota; kingdom Metazoa; phylum Chordata; class Lepidosauria; order Squamata; family Natricidae; genus Thamnophis; species Thamnophis sirtalis. The sequence continues at coordinate 93,871,930 of NW_028261383.1, forward strand.
AGATTGGGCAATGGGGTGGAGGTTGTTGGAGGGAGGGGGTGGGGCAAATGTTTGATATGTATGATTTTGTGCTTTTCTCACTCAGACTTTGCTTTACTTCGCTGCTATGTATTCATAACCAGTAAAAGTACTTTTAATTCCACCAGCAATGAATTGGAGAGGTTTCTTTCTTGGTTACTGAAGGAGGCATGCATGACAGGTTCTCTCTTTCCAAAAAAAATGAAACCTACTTCAAATTCTGCTTTCAAGTTCCTACATAAGTGAACCATGATTTGATTTTCTCCACTATCAGACTCTTTTAACCAGAATGCAGAATAATAGAGTTGGAAAGTAAGGAAGATTTTCCACTCCGATCCGTTTAAGCAAGAGACCCTATACCATTCCAGAAAAATGGCTACCCAATTTGTTCTTAAAAACTTCCAGTAATGGAGCACTCACAACTTCTGAAGGCAAGTCATTCCACTGATTAATTATTCTAAATGTCAGGAAATTTCTCCTTATTTCAAGGTTGGATCTCTCCTTGATTACTTTCCATCCATTGCTTCTTGTTTAATACTCTAAAGTTTTCCTCCTTCTGAAAAAGCAGCTTTTTACCCTATTAAAGTGTATGAGAATGTATTCCAAATTTTTATTGCTGGTGCTTTTGAACTTTTTTTAGTGCTGTATTTGAGTATTTGAGTATTTATTAATACTTATAGGCCGCCCTTTTCCCTAAGGGGACTCAGGGCGGCTTACATAAAATGAGGGAAGGGGATATACAAACAATAACACATACAATACATAGAGTAAAATAATAAGCAACATTCATTCATCATTCGGGTGGGGGCAATTATCTTTGTCCCCAGGCCTGACGGGCTAGCCAGGTCTTGAGGGCTGTGCGGGAGGCCAGGACGGTGGTGAGGGTACGAATCTCCACGGGGAGATCGTTCCAAAGGGTCGGAGCTACTACTGAGAAGGCTCTCCTGTAGTTGACATTCTCCTAGTGCCCGCTGCTGTCCTTTTCCATTATGTGCCTTCCCATCACTCTGAAGCCTCTCCGGCTCCCTACTATGTTTGAAAAAGCCTAATTGGAAAAGGTCAACTTCTTCAATGTCTTATCTAGAGAATTAAACAAAGTATGAAAATCCAGGAAGGCTGGAAGCTGTTGGAGAAAGTATTCTACAGCATAACGCAGTATTCACATATAGAACTAAGTAACATGTTTCATTCTTGACCTGTTTTCAGGTCAAAATTAAATTTCATTACATTCATTAAAATTCATTAACAATCTCTTTTGAAAGGAATTTTGAAAGAAAAATGGATTTCATCAAATTAAAAACCTTTTTTATGTAGGCTAAAAATAATGAGAAGTACACCATTCCATCAACATGGCATTCAAAAATATAATAAATTATTAAAATATAGTTTTGAGTAATGTGCAATTCAAAATTTCAGGAAACAATTTCCAGATGTGATATAAAACAAAAACAAAAAATCCTGGCTGAAATCTTACCGGTATCCAAACACATAGCGTGCAATTTCAAGTTCAGATCCAGACTTAAATGCCTCAAATGAGAGCTTGTCAGTCAGACGAAATTTTTCAGGTAATTCTGAAGAATCCATAGCATGCTTCCCAGAATATGAACTGTGCTTATCTTTTCACAATCAGAACTGTAAATTAAGAGAAAGTCTATCTGGAGAAGAATGAAAGTGCCAATATGACCTCGCTGTGACCTCACAATTTTAGAACAGCGTATGCAAAATCTAAGATCTGCTCCTTGGGCTTTTGACAGTTTAGAGCAGGGGTGTCAAACTTGCGGTGTCACATTGTCACATGACATATCGTGACTTTTTTCCCCTTCGCTGAGAGGTACGCATGGCCAGCAGGCAATGAGTTTGACACCCCTGGTTTAGAGGAAAGCACATTAAATGTTCCTATCATTTTGATAGTGCTGTAATTTTTTTTTTATTTCTAGTACGAATACTTTAAAGGAAATGATTAATGTCAATGTATAGAGGAAAATGATTCAGTACAATTGTTTGCACAAAACAATTTGCCTGCTTTTTAGAATTTGCAGTTCCTATCTTGAAATTAGTAATTTGTTCAAGTCTATGATAGTCTGAGGTGACATGACTAAGATGTAACTAGGTTATGACCTTCTTGAGGTTACGATTTTGTCTAGTTACCTGTTGCATGAAAAGTGCAACAGAGGCAACTAAAAAACTTCTTGGCTTAATTTAAGGCAATTGTAAGCAGGCATGGGGCTGCCCCTGAAGAGTGTTCGAAGACTGCAGTTGGTCCAGAATGCAGCCGCGCGAGTGATAATGGGTGTACCTAGATACACCCATGTTACACCTATCCTCCACGAGCTGCATTGGCTCCCCATTGGTCTCCGGACCCGCTTCAAGATGCTAGTCATTACTTTTAAAGCCCTACATGGTATTGGACCTGGCTACCTGAGAGACCGTCTCCTGCCATTCACCTCCCAACGACCAATAAGATCACACAGATTGGGCCTCCTCCGGATGCCATTGACCAGACAATGCCAAGGTGGTGCAGTGGTTAGGGTGCAGTACTGCAGGCCACTTCAGCTGACTGTTATCTGCAGTTCAGCAGTTCAAATCTCACCGGCTAAGGTTGACTAAAGCAACCAAGACCTGGCTGTTCCGGCAGGCATGGGGCTGTTGATGAATATCCAGCCCCATTTGATTGAATGGATGATAGATTAATTTTAACAATTGTATTTTTAAATTTTTTATATGTTTTTACTTTTGTTGTGAGCCGCCCAGAGTCCCAAGGGAGTGGGCGGCATACAAATCTTATTAAAGTAAAGTAAAGTAAGTAAAAGTATTAAATCTTATTAAAGGCATGTCTGCCTTTGAATACAAAAAGGACAGATTTGTCAGATAAAACACGTCTGTTTGTTTTGTGTGCTTCTTTCTTGATTGGAGGTTTTAAGCATTTATCAAGAGCAATTGAACAGTTAGAGCAGGGGTGTCAAACCCATGGCCCCAATGCATCATACGCTGTCCACTCCCACGGCCAGTTTAGCTAAGGGGGAAAAAGTCATGATATGTCACATGACGATGCCATGACGACATGAGTTTGACACCTGAGGTAAAGGGTCCTCAGAGGAAGGAGGACTGTGTAACTGATAACCCAGCAGAAGCAAGTAGGATCAGAAATGAAAATTTGTAGAGTGGATTGGTTTGTGAAAAGACAAAACCCACATTGGAAGAAACAGAAGGAACAGTGAAAAAACTCAACCAAGGAGCTCGCTTTTCAGAAGGCTTAGAAAAGGTTTTCCTCTTCCTCCTCCTCTCCAGGAAAAGAAGAGGAAAGCAAAAGTTAATCTTATGAAGAGTTAACAAAGGAGGGGTAAAATTTAGCAACCCATTGAAGCCAGTATAGCTTTCAGAGGGTAGTGTAATATGCTAATAATGACACTGTTCAATGAGTACAAGGCCCACACTTTGTCCTAACTAAAGTTTGCAAGTAGTCCTTAAAGCTTCATGTAAAGCGAATTATAGGTAGTCATTGATTTATCACCACAATTGAGACCAGCATTTCCATCACTAAGCAAGGCAGTTAAGTGAGCCACATCCAATTTTATGACCTTTTTGCCAGTTATTAAGCAAATCAGGGCAGTTGCTTAGTGAATCATGTGGTCATTAAACAAATTCAGCTTCTCCCGCTGACTTTGCTTAGCTGAGTAGGTTGCAAATGGCAATCACATGACCCCGGGTTGCTGCAACTGTCATAAATATGGGAATTCTGGGAGTTGAGAAACATTGACTTATGAAGTCATCAAAACTTCATAAAATTAGACTAGGAGTGTTCAAATCCAGCCATAATTATTGGTACCTCTAACATAATGTTTTGCAACATATTGTCTTTTGTAGCATTAACTGCAATAAATCCATTTCTGTAGCTTCAAATAAGACTTCCTTGCTTCTCATCTAAATGTTGGGTTCAATATCTTTATTAATTCCGAAAAACAACCGAATAATGTACCTTGGAAGTCATCCTTCCATTACTACCTTTAAAAGAACTGCTTTTGTCATTTGAATAAAAAGTATTAAGAAATTACAGAAAGTTTATCTGCATTTTAACTTCAATATTAACATGATTTTTCCACATGTAAAATGAAATTCTGAGAGATTTTAAAATCCACACAAATATCTTTGACAAGGGCTTTAAACAAATCATTGGAAGTACTTGATTTCTTTAAAGAGTGCAAAACTAACACACATCTTTTCAAAAGAATAAATCTAAAGCTTTTATTCGGGTTTTGACTTGGACACTTGAAGGGCTAAAAGTGGGAGAGGGGAGCATGTATGCAAGCACCAATATTTAATGTATTCATCCATTCCTGCAAGGATAGGTTTCAGTCTGACCTTTGCGGATTCAGTGCCTTATTCTGAAAAGGATTTCTGGGTAGAAACTGACTTCTCAGTTATTGAAGGATGCTTAGCTAAAATCTATTTTCAAGGCCTTTATGTTGAATACATCAAAATCTGTAAAGAAGGCTGTGTGTTGAATTATTCTCCAGTACACTTTTAATTTATCCATGTTCTAACTACAGTAGGTTTTATTTCTAGGGAAGCATGTGCAGAAGGGTGCGATTTTTCACCAAAAATAGTCTTTCAGCTAAAACAATGGACAGTCTTATAGCACCCATTAAAACATGGACCATGTGTCATTTGTATTGGGGACCACTTAAAAATGTCAATCAAAATACTTTCACAAACTTTTATCATTACGGAAAATAGGCACCATATGGAATTAGCAGAATCAGAAACCAGAGGCAAGAGTTTAGAAAGAGTAATATGAATTGTTTATTCAAATTAAAATATAGAAAATTAAACAAGGTAAGGATGTAGATTACACCAACTGGGCAACATCAAATTCAGCCAGTAAGAGTGAGGCCCATCTCTGGATGAAGATTCTGTAGCATCAGGAGCTTCGACTTTACTTTTAAGGCTGTATCCTCTTCAGACTCTAACTGAAATTATCCAGTTTGATTTCCATTTTTGACTTGCTACCAAAAATATACTTAATTTTGTCAACAGAAATGCCCAGAACTGGTCAGTCTTTATCAAGGAACCTGTGTATTTTGCCTGAGAATTTATTCTATTAAATCTATAATTAAATAGTAACATATTGCTTCAAGACTCAACTATGTTTTTCTTCTGGAAATCTTGGGCCGGAGGAGAGCGCAGATCCTCGTGCATGGACACGCCACCGAGGGCCTGCCTCGCCAGCGGGAGCACAGCTGCAGGGGCCAGCCATTTGCTCCTGCCCCTTGCCCTGCGGCTGTAGCTGCTGCTTTTCTGGGGCTGTGAGAAGCTGAGTCCGCGCGGGCAGAACATCTATCCAGTGCCAAAGTAAAAGGTGCACTGGCTGGGAAGCAGTCGCACTCCTTTGGCAGAAGGGTTTGTGTGAATGTGTGGTGGCTTGTTCTCAGTGGCAGGCTGGATGGGGCGGGGGGAGTGCTTCATCCTGGCCAGAGTTTGGTTTCTCTTCCGGTTTTCAGCATGTGCACCAGCCAGTTGGTCTTTGTGCACACATGCGCACTAGAAACTGGAAGACCAGGTGCCTGCTCTTTTGCTTTTTGGCACACGCACGTGTGCTCCTGTTTCGGCACTCAGTGACAAAAAAGTTCACCAACACCGGCTCAGATAATTCCCAATAGCGCAAGGCGAATTACATTGAATTAAAACGTTTGGTTCACTGAAAAGTGCTGCATTTTCCATAGCATTTTTCATACAAAGTAGGGCAAAATACACAGGTTATGAGACTGAACAATATCATTTTTCTTTCCATATTCTCTTCTGGTGCCATTGAGAAAAGCAATGTAACTCCTTCGAAGAAATGTCCCAAGTGACTTCCTCCAGATGGATACGTAGGAGAAAAAATGGCATTCATTGTATCAGAGAGGTTAAAAATATCTTTTTCCAGTATCAATCTTCAGCTGTAAACTGCCTCTTTAATAGCTGAATTTTGGCTTAAAAGCAGAGAGTTAAACATGACAAGGAAATGATATTTCCTTGTTATTTAGCCATAATAAGTAAGATTTCTGTTTGGTTTTAATTATAAATGTGTGTGCCTACACTAAACGTGAAAAATATTTTTTTTAATCCTCTTTCTCCTGTAGGTTGTTGAGTAAATCAGACTTTTGGTCTACTCTTAAACCTTGTTTCTACTACTCCTGTTTCTGGAAGGAGGCTCAAAATTGGCTCAGACCATCTTCCTCCAATGCTGCCCTCAAGGAGATTGGAACACAGTCCTCCAATCAGTATGATCAATGGTCAAGAATTTAATTTAATAAATGATAAATGGTAAAGAATTTAATTTAATAAATGATAAATGGTCAAGAATTTAATTTAATAAATGAAAGAAAAGGGACACATTCGGGGAGAGTCTGTTTTTTTACCACAATACGCTGCACCAAGACTCTTGTTTATCTAGAAAGAGCCATATCTGTGCCTCAGGAAACAGGAGAGTGGGAATCCCTCTTGGATCTGGCCTAAAAGTTGAAATCATATAGAATCAATCTGACAAACATGCTTAGCTCAATATAAAGTACCACCAACATGTGTTTTTTTTTTAACATTCATTGTAATTATTGTATAATGTTGACCAAGATTTCCAAGAACATTACATGATTTTTGTCACACAATCAATTGTGGTCATTTTATTCCAGAGAATACCTGAAAGTTTAAACAAGTGGAAAGTGCATCTGTATACCTACAGCAAGGGAAATTTTCTCTCAGCTATATACCTTGCAACTATGCATATTAATATAGGGTTACTGGAAACTCTCTCTCTCACACACACACAAATTAATTCTTGACTAAAAATCCAGATGTTCACGTTGAACTGTGCCACTGTCATTGTGTATAGAATCTAAAAGATGAAACACAGGACAGGGTACTCAGATGCAAACCTGACCTACTAATCAGCCCAAATCATTCTTCTTTAGAGGAATTCCTGCCTAAATGGTCAGTGTTACTGAAGACAGATCACCACAGAGGAATTGTCACTGATAACATAGAACAAACAACTCAACTTTTTAATGCAGCAATTCTAGCATTTTAGATCAAACCTCTATGTATCTATATGCAAAAGCTTCTGCAAGAATGGGGAAAATTGAGGATTAACTATTTTTACCGTAAAAGACTAAATAAACAAATTATAGAATTTGTTTATGATTACTTTAGCACCCAGTTGTTAGACAAGACGCAGCAGCTTTGTCAATAAATTGAGCCAGCTTGACATCTCGCTTTGTCAGACCACCGCAGTCATGGGAAATGAGTGTTATCTGGACCTTTGAACAAGAAAGAAGAAAGATAAAAAGTTCATCACCCAAACAAAAATTGCAACTAAATAATTTTTAATAACCATTCATAATTTAATGTATTTCCTTGCAGATTTAGTATGAAAATCTCAAGTACATCTTCATTTGTATATTTAGTTTAAAAAAACACTTGTCTGCTGTTCGAAAACTGGAATGGTGCTGATATTGTTTTTTATATCTCAGCACTCAGATATAGGCAGAACGTGGAGACAGTTGTACAACAAACACGTTTGCCAAAAGTTTCTCTAGAAAAAAAGTCCATTTATTTATTTTCATTAGTCATAGCATGCCCCAAACATAATGGATCCTGGTGGGATATAACTAGGCCATATACAATACAAAAATTAAAGTTATCAATAATCAAACATCAACGGTGCTAAATAAATGAGGGTTCAAACTTATATCGAAGCATGGCTATTTTAAATCATTCACAGAAAAATATCAAGCTTGATATCTCTCAGGGGAAGAGAATTCAATAAAGGGCTGCTACTGAAATTTGATATAGCTGTAGTCTCCAAGTCAGTTCCAAAAGCAGAACCATGCCATGTTGAACGTATTACAATAGCCCAGTTAGTTAGTGATCAGCATAAATTACAGTTGCCATGCATCTCATTCCTGGGAGAGATGCAATTGATATGCCAGCCAAAGTTAGAAGAAAATTCCCCTTGGCCACAGCTTCCATCTACTGTTTAAGGAAGAACTGGGAATCCAGGAGAAATCCAAGGTCACAAACCAACTTGGTTTGGGGGATGGGGAGTGTGAATAGCCTAGACAACTTTCCCAAGGTACCTATTGATAAATACCAACCAGTCCACCATAGTAGAATTTAACCCAAGGTTATTTTACCCAATTGTCACAGCATCCAGGCACCAGTTAAAGATTACTATGACATCTTTAGTTGGCAATGCATAACTGGTGCATAACAGCAACATATTGGTGACATCTTACTTCAAACTGATAAATGACCCATGGTTATGTATATATTCTGTATCCAATGACGTGGGAGAGAGTTCTGGGACTCTCCACATTGGAATTTGCAAAGGGCTACCTTCCCATGATACCAGATGAAACTGGCCACTTGGGAGAGGAATTAGCATAAAACTGTTTCCAGTTTCCCAATCCATGCAGACAGTCCCAAAAGGTACCAGACCTGATGGTACTGAATGCCACTGAGTGTCCCAACAAAAAGCACTGAGCCAGGGGACCAATGCTGTTTTGGTCCTGAATACTGACCGAAATCCTATATCATTTAGGATTCTCTGTAGCTGATTTGCTATCACCGTCAAAAAACAATTTTACATGGAAGGACTGGTTGGAAACTTGGTGAATATTGTGAAAGATAGCCAGAAGGCCTCTTTAAGAGAAGACAAGACTACTGCCTCTTTCAAGGCAAGAGGCATTATGTCTAAATCCAAAGCGATACTGATTATATCCTCATGCCCTCCCCTCCAATCCAAAGAAACCAGGAGATCAAACCCACAAGTGGCAGAATTCATACTATCAAGGACCCAATTTACTTCTTTGGGCTTCAGAAGATCAAAAGTGTCCCAGATATAATGCTGCCTTTAACAGTGGATTCTGTCCAATTGACATTATATTTTCTTTTAAAAGTAATTGTACATATTTGCAGCACAAGAAAATTGGATTATAACCAATTGCAAGTGAGAAACTGTTCAGTGTAAAATAAAGATGAAAAGCCTGGCAACATTTTGCAGACCAGCTCTAATGTTTCTTCCAAGGGATTATTCCCATATCTCTAGAAGAACACAATGTTCTACTTTGCTAAAAAATTTTGTATCATCAGAGCTACTGGGGGAAGAGAAAAAGATTAAGTCTAATTCTTAGAAATTAAAACTGTATCAGGAGTATCAAGAAATAAACACACAATGTTACAATAGAAATTGTTACCAAAACTCCTGTCTGCACATGTTGCCAAAAAACATCTTGTTTAAAATCATTTTAAGTAGAGATTTAAAAGCAAGAATTTCTCATTAAGAAGTGAGAACTGTTAATAAACCGACAGATAAATTCTAATTGTGAGTCTATCCATATGAACATTTCAAGATCTGTAGAAATATCTTCATTTGGGGTTGGTTCCTCGCAGACCAGCATATTCATTCAGAAATTTTATTTTATTACTTAATCTGGAGATACATTTTGAAATCTAGAGTTTTCAAAAATATTTTTTGGCTTTTTAATTTGGAAAATTAATTTGCAATATCAGAAAGCAGGAATATCTATTATTTGTCTTTACTTTTGAAAGGGTCTGCTCCTGGGGATGGGAAAAAAGAGCTAATAAATCTGGAGAGCCAATAAAAATCAGCTGCTCCCAACAGATTGCAAAGTTTGAATAACAGGAGTCACAAATACCTAATATCAGTTCCTAAAGATCTCAAAAATGTGCTACCAAATTAAAACGTATATATGGCAGAAGGGAAAATAATTAAATACAGTTTTGGAGAATAATCATATTAATTCTAACTTAATTTAATGTGATTGTAAATAAAAATATTATTTTTTTCTTGCTCCCTGTTCACTACTTTCTGGAATGAGGCCCGGTATACATTTTAAAAATCAAGAATGGTCCACAAAAGTTAGGCACAACCGGAATAAAGAGCATTTGCAGGGAGCATAAGGGAAAAGGGGGAGGCAGAGTGACACAAGCAGTGTTATGTCCCAATGTAAGCCCTGTTCATTTCTTGCATGTATCACAAATTCACACAACCCCCCAAAGGGGTGGAGCTTCAGTGTTATGTTTCTTTCTGCACTGTGACAAAAGCATTGAGACAAAAGCATTAAGAGCCGAGGTGGCGCAGTGGTTAGAGTGCAGTACTGCAGGCCACTTCAGCTGACTGTTATCTGCAGTTCAGCGGTTCTAATCTCACCGGCTCAAGGTTGACTCAGCCTTCCATCCTTCCAAGGTGGGTGAAATGAGGACCCAGACTGTGGGGTGATATGCTGACTCTGTAAACCGCTTAGAGAGGGCTGAAAGCCCTATGAAGCGGTATATAAGTCTAACTGCTATTGCTATTGCTATAATGAAGTTGCCGCTGCCTGGAATATAGAATTATTATACTTTCAAGGCTGGTCAAACAAGGGTTTGTGGATTTTTCCTATTACTTCAATGAACAAACCCCAGCTATATGAGGAAAAGTAAACATGGAACCAAGCAATCATTGCAAAAAAATGGAGAACAAAAGGGAAATAATTTGAAAAAGAGTCCAACAAACAGAATAAGACTGAACAATGCTCTGATTTTTAATCTATGGGGGTTGGGTTTAGAAATATAATTAGATCCTGGTAGTCACGAATGAAAAGAGATAAACTACTAGTTCATTAATATTAATTCATTACCTTATTGTATACATTAAACCACTCAGGATGGTGATTCATCTTTTCAGCCTGAAGAGCCACCCGGGTCATAAAACCAAAGGCCTGCAAGAAAAAAAATAATTAAAGGCATGTGTAATTCTTAAAATAAAGCATTTTATTATATTCTGCATATGCCAGAAGGGAAAAGTGTCAAAACGTAACAGTTAAAAAATAAAAGCATACATGTATAGATCTGATACTGTACACTCAGTTCTGAAACAAACAAAATGCTGGTTAGATTTTACTAGTAATGGAGAATCCAAGAAAGTGTGTTACAGAGATTATTTCAAATATTGTTACAGAAGTCTGATGAAGCAGACAAATGTATCCTTAAACTATAAATACAGAAAATTAGCTGAGTTAAGAAGAGGTGTGATTTGATCCAAATCAAACAAAAGAAAATTGTATGTGCTCTATTTCACCTACTTTGTCTTGTGCAAAACAAATTCTACAGTTTACATACATCCACACAGTACACAAGGGCTTAAAGTATCAAGAATCCAATCTTATACAGTGATTTGCTTTTGCCAAAACCAAACAAACTGCTCTCAAAATAAGACTAAAAACCTAATTGAAATATTATTTTAACAGCAATAAATCTGTGAGACATTAAGTGTGATCTTTCAAAGTCCACGTATCTATCAAGTGTACTAAAGTGTCTCGTTATAAAAATTTGCAGGGGAAAAACCATGTTCAACCCTTTGACAGCAATTTTGACTAAACATATAATCAAGAAGTAGTATAATAGTTGATAATAGTTTCAGTATTGTTTTCCTCTACCTCTGCTTAAGTATGACTGCAAGCCACTTCTCCAATCAGATGAATGCAATCATTACAATCAGAGCAAATTATTCCAACAAAGTTTTTCGTGTACAAATTATCAAAATGTTGGCAATTGAAATTATTTGCTCTCAAGTGAATCACAGAATTGCAGCCATTGTTTTTGAATTAAATTTCAAAGTCACACCACTGTAAAAAGCAGCTTTGAAACTTTAAAGTTCTGAAACTATTTTTTAAACACTACGAGTTTTAGTTTTTAATAGTGATAAAATAAGGCATTTTCTACAATTCTACAATTTAATGAATGGCATGATTTAGAGTGTTTACTTTATTACTCTTTAAAAGACATTTACTAATGTTTCCATCGTGATTATTTATTTGCTAGAATGTGTATGTAATCTCACTTCCGGTTACAGTACTACAATACAATACAACCCCAAAAAAGATAAAATCAAAAATAATCAGTAATTCTCAGTATAATTAACTACATCAACTTCCATGTTGCAAAAAAACTCCTAATGAACACAGTAAGTAAACGAAGCAGGCATGAGACTGGCTGTCCCTTTCTCGCTGAGATTGTTTATAAAGTTAATCCCTGCATTTTGAAGTTATATTGCCTTTATTCTACAAAGAAGGAAGCCAGCTCTAATAGATAGGGCACAATTGTATTGTTTCTTCACTGAAGAGATCACCAAGAAAATCCACAACTGTAATAGTTGGGGAGAAAAACTAATCAACCAGCACAGAAGTTGACAACAGTAAATTGCAACTACAAACTATAACTACATGGATGTGTCCATGAAGTCATCAAACCTCATTCTTGATTTGAGGGCCTTTTCCTTTAACTTGGACTTGAAAACGTTCTAACATTTGAGCAATACCATTAAATCCTTACGGGTGTGGGTATAAAACTTTTTTTCTCCATTCAAATTCTATAAACAGAGATTGATCACATGACTGGTCACAATATGGAGTCTGTTTTTCCTCCATTCCTGCCATTTAACTACCTACCCCTGACTTTCAACGATGAAGCTTGTCCACTGAATCAATATTTAATTCAATCCTTAAAACATTACTAATGCCCCTTAAAATGATAATTATGGTGCAAACATTACATAGTGTAATAGAATACACATCTATCTGTTTTCCCAGGAATAAAAAATATGTTTGAAAATATAAAATTTGGGAATAATCTCTACTGGAATTATATCAATGTTTGCTACAGTCAGCAACAAATATAATCTGCCGACCAAATCTAAATCTTGCTTAACCCTGGGATTTATGGGCAAAATGATTAGGCAGCTAGTGATAAAAAATTATATCTGCTTGAGACACTGGAAAGATACTGCCAACAACAATACAAGTTAAATCCTTTTCTTCCCCCCAATGCTTTTTGGATTGAAGACAATGCATCTTTAGTTCCTGTCCAGGGAGGATTAATCAATATTCTTCTGCCTTAAAGATCTCCACTGGTATTGCTGAGGATAGATACTACAGTATAGATTCCCATTTACTTAGTTTATTTTTGTCTGTCTGTCTTTCTGTCAATCGATCTATCAAACAAATACATTTACTTTGTTTACTTTAATATGGACATCTCTTTGAGTATCTAGCCATGCTGGTGAAGGAACTGCTTCACCTACCAATTAGAGTTATACAAAAGGAAAGCTTTATTTGAAAGACCAATAATGGTACATTTAATTCAGAGTGATCAACAAAGGCAACACAGTTAGCTTCTAGTATAGGCATCCAAAAGTAATAAAGAACAAAAATATAATGGGATTATTAAATCTCCCTAGGTTTTGGGGTTCCAACTGGTCTCTTATGAAATTTTGGATAAGAATGCCCAAAAAACCTGCAAGATCTTGAAAATTTTGAGCTACTTACTTTTTTCACTCCTATGATTAGATACCACTATTGCTCTGAGAAAGTCATGCATGTTATGCTGTCCACAGACCCATGTTTCTAATCCTAGATCATATTATGGTCCTCAAAAAAAATGGAAATTGTTGATGTAAATCACTATAAACAAATCAAAGGTTAAACGGTAGTAACATAACAAGTGGAATACTTTGGCTTTTTTAGTATTAAGAGTTTGATTATCCTTGAGTTTGGATATTTAATTTTATAGATCATTGAATGCAAGCTTATAAAAAAGTTAATCACATTAAATGAAACTATTAATGTCACTCAATTTATTAACCACAACAGTTTTTGAAGGAATTCTTGTTCAAAGGTTCTATGACATTTTAAAATATTTTATGGGTCTTGTAGAATTATTTTTCTAACAGTGTACAAATTTACCTTGCTGCAGTCAGGTTTATCTGTACATCTAAGAGACTCATACCTTTATAGTCCATTTTAAATCTGTACAGCTGTCTCCCCCTTACACATATTTTTTACCAAGAAAATGAAAAGCAGGTCTGTTGAAGCAATTTTGGCAGAGCAATCTCCATTAAGCCTTCTAAATACTTCCCTTGCTAATTAAATGAAATCAGAACTTTATTGTTTATGGATCACCTTTTGTATCTGTAGGCTTATAACCTTCTTTTTTTATAAAATACAATTGGGAATGGGGAAAAAGCTATTTAGGATTGATTATATATGAAAACATTATTACATAATCAGTTTGGACATTTCTTCACGTCTTGAAACATAATCAGTAATTGGGTGTAATTGGTGATCAAGGAAACTATCTGGTGATCAATTAAAGTAATTACCAGATTCCGGCAACACAACCAATCTTAATTTGAGCAAGAGTCTGCAATACTTCAACTTTAATTTAAAATAATGAATATTATTAAGCAGTCTGTGAGCCAAGATCATGGTCAAGCCTACATTGTATGTAGTAGTCAAATTAGTTTTGGTAAATTTTTGTTTACCAGCAAGCCAAACACTTCATGATAGAAAGTGTTTTGTTTATTTTGAAAAAAAAAATCCAACATGGTCTTGACCTTCATATCAGCACTATTGTTAAGCTTACCACAGCAAGGATATTTTAACATCTGGATTTTTTCCCCCAACTCATTGAGCAGATCTTAAAATAATTCACTGGAAAAAGAGCATGTGTTGTAGTAAATAAGCTTACATCTTAAAAACCATTTTTCCACTAAGAATCAAAAGTTGTCTTGGAGAGCATTCTGGGGCAATCTTATTACAGTAGGAAAAGTATAGGATGTATTTAAAAAAATACAATTTGCACATTTGTATTATACAATTTGCATTCAATTACATTTTTCTCAGGAAGTTTGTCCAACACAACTGCTACGCTTTTTCAGTTTAGTAGTTTATTTCCAATATTAACCTCTCAGCAGAACAAATCTTTTCTCCTCCTCGAAGAATTCCTTCTGAGTTAAGAAAAGTTCTCCCTTTTACACACCTTGTTCCTTAAATTTTATAGATTATAGCTTGCATCTTTTCTTCATTCCTTTACATTTCTGCATTGCTACTCTGAAGTACTGGAGTTTTCCTCTTTCCTTTTGATCCCATTACCTAATTACTCAGCTAAAGTGCTGTGTGATTTTGTTAATAGAAAGAATTCTCAAAGAAAAACAATAATAATATAAATATTTATTCATTCCTTGATATTCTTTAAACATTCAATAGGCAAAAAATACATTAATCCCATGTTACTTAACCTCTAGCTTCCAATAGTTCAATATTCCATTGATTGTTCTATTAATTTTGACAGCAAAGGTTACATTTCTTGATAATTTTATAAATAATTAAAGTTGCTGGTATATTATCATGAGTCTTTAGGCATACTATGTCAGAATAATTTTTATTTAAAAGGATGATCTATCATGCTACTTCTACTACGATATTAGAATTATTGCATCATTTTATATTTAATTAAATATGAAACCCACATACTAATCAATCTCAGAGTTAAAGTTTCTGAGAAAATATTACAAATCTTCTGAAGGTTATGCTGCTATGTTTAGAAAGTTACTTATTTCATTGTTATCTTTTATAAAATTGGATTCAACTAACTTCACATTCTAGAATACAAATATACTTTTTGTATTAACAACTGATTAAACATATTGCTGGAATTGCACTTAATTAAAATCAATGTTAAATGTGTTTCTATGTAAATGGCAGATAGACTGTAAAATATCAGTGTTTTATAATATTCCTAATGTCAATACTATATGTACTATATTGACTGTATGACATATATATTTATAACTAATAATCAGATACAACTTAAATGTTTCAGTGAGATTCAGCAGTGTTAAGTCTACTCAATGACCACATCCAGAAAATAAGAAGAAACATATTAGACAGAAATGAATTATTAATGTATTATGCAGATCAAAGGTTCAGATTGGGCTAAATGAATGGCTTTAGGAAATTATCAAGAAAAATATGAAAGATACAGAAATGTACCCTATTTTCCATGCAAATTTCTAAGCAGGAATTTTGCTTAAACTATGCAGGCAATACCAGGTCTGCATCTAGATACAAGTGTGCTGCCTATTACTAAAAATAACAGATTCTGGCTATGTTTGAACAACACAAAAGGCATAGGAAATAGGGGGGGAAATGACAATAATACAGATCAGTGTTTCTTAAAGAGGGGTCAAGGACCCATTGGGTCCCCCAAGATCCTCTCAGGAAATCAAAATGATTTGCCCGATATTGAAAATATTTGCAAAGATTTAAAACAATAATGCCCTTCTCCTTACTATTTTCATTTATGAAAAATAAAGCTTTCATTAACATATTTTATTTTGTTAATATCTAATAGGTTTGACATTATGCTATTTTAATATTCTTGCACTTTGTTAATATGTTATCTTACTACCGGGTTTCCCAGAAAATAAGACTTATTTTCTTTTGACCCCCGAAATAAGTACTTAGCCTTATTTTCGGGGTGGTCTTATTATTTTTGAGGTGCAGGAGGCAGCGAGCATGGTCACCTCATGTCTTCTGCTGTGTTGCAATATTTTTTGGGAGGGTATATTTTGGGGGAAGGATTTATTTTAGCACATGTGGTCAAAAGCCCAATTGGGCTTATTATCCGGGGAGGTTTTGTTTTCAGGGAAACAGGGTAGCTATGCTAAATCATACGTCATGTGTTCAGATGGGCAGTCACATATATTGAATAAATAAATATTCCAAGAGCATCTATTATAATGTAGTAAATATTGGGAAATATAAAATAATTAAAATAAAAATACCTCTTTTGTGGTCCTCAATAATTTTAAAAGTGGAAAGGAGTCTTAGTGCCATAGCAAAAAGTTTAAGAAACACTGATCTAGACAACTAGCCCAGTGCGGAAACATGGGCTCTGCAGGCTTCCTTGTAGATTACATTTTACAGTAAGTGGTTCACTTTCAGGTACAAGATAAAGGTAAAGGAATCCCTGCATATTTTACTTCTCTAGCCACTGCCCACTATAGGGGGCGATGCTTAACTACATTACACTTTCAAAAGAACATACAAATTATTCATGAATTCACTGTATTTTAACTTATTTCATCTACTAAATCATTCTGAACTCTAAATACAGATTTTTTCATTCTAATAGTGGCTTTATTTTCATAGCTTTTTCATATACTATACAAGAGACATTCTATAAATTAAAGTCCAATGAATATCAGACAGAACCTAACCTAACTTCATCTAAGCTAACCTAAACTCTATTTCTAGATTCTTTCAAGATCTTACGTAAATTTACCCTTTTTACTACAACTATAGGCTATGGTTTACAATGTACAATACTTGTTTACAATTATTATGGTGAAGAAACTAGCTAGTCAGCTCTGTATCAAACATTTTGACAGCAAAAGCACAAACTCTGATCTATTTTAAGTACTTTGCCACTCTGTGTAATCTTGTAAAAGCCATTCTTGCCTTTGATATTTAGAATGTTTACACTTCATACGTTATTCAAACAATGTTTTACATATTAACAAATAATGTGAACAAAACTTCATGTTAAATCAAATTCTTTAACAAGTGTCTTGCCAAAATGCTGTGATTTTCCTATAAAATTATTCCAATTTGTTGATCTTACATTGGATGAAACATACTGTAACAATCTTCATAATTTCTGTCCTTTTGGGACACTGTGATTTAAAGTAACATAATACAGACCAGCACCACTGTTAATCTAAACCACCTGACCAGATAAACAACAGTTTCCCCTTCTCTCTTCACTGAGGACATTTCTGTTTATTGTCATATGGTTTGCTAATTTTCAAGAAATGAAGAATAAATGCAGCCAAGTCAAACTGTGGATAAGAAGAATTGGCTATTACACACTGGAATATCTTTACATTTAGGTATTAACATAATGTCAAAAGTTTCAGGAGTTTCAAGGAAAAGTAGGTTAAATGGTTACAAGTATTTATGCAAAAATATCAGTAACTGAAGAATAAAATAGTTTAAATCAATATAATTTAATCTCAGTTAGTTTTAGGAGCTACATATTTCAAAGGCCATCCAAACAATGACATTCCCATAAGGCATTTTCATCAGGTCCCTCGGTGATTTAAAACAGTGGATCAGAAATCAGGTGGAAACATGTATTTAAGGCAACAAAATTAGCACACAATTGGAATTAGGTAGAGTGAAAATGAATAGCAATTTTATATCAGAGTAATGGAGAGAATGGTCAAGAGGGAAGAAATATATTAAGTATGTTTTGCAATTATAACTTTATGTGTTATTATTATTGCAAAGAATTTTGATTCCATTTTCGATCATAAGAAGAGATGTAAATTCTTTTTATTTACAAAAAAAAACGTGGCAGTGAATGGAATATTTTACTTTATAAAATAGAAGGCCATAAATTAATGTATACATACCTATTCAATAGGTATGGATTTTCATAATCATTTAGATTTACGTGATATAAAACATCTGAACAAAAAAAGAGGAATTTGCAAAGTATGAATAATTTCAACTAAAAGACAGATCAACATAATATGCAGTTAAGTCTTTGAACACAAAAGAAGCTAAAATTTGCTTTATTCAGACAACATTCCTTTTTTTTCCATCTCCCACCAATAATGCCAAATTGTCTTTAATAAAACTGAGACAAGTTATGGTATGATTTGAAGGTCAG
Organism: Thamnophis sirtalis; assembly: GCF_051295495.1. Taxonomy (NCBI): domain Eukaryota; kingdom Metazoa; phylum Chordata; class Lepidosauria; order Squamata; family Natricidae; genus Thamnophis; species Thamnophis sirtalis. The sequence continues at coordinate 93,890,500 of NW_028261383.1, forward strand.
CTGTCTGCTGATATATTTGAATGAATTTAAAGGGGGGGTCTGGCCCACATTTTAAATTCCTAAACTCTGCTGTTGTTTAGAAGAGTTGGGAGGAAATGGCTCTTCCTCTAGGCTTTTGGCAAGGGAGAATGAAGCCCCTTTGTTCATTTCTCAATTTCTATCTTTTTTCTTCTTTTTAATTGATTTTATTTTAATTTTCTTGCTTTGATTGTTGAGAGTCACACAGAGTTGTTGGGAATCAGGAGGGCATCCAAGGTAAATAAATGAATAGATTTTCTGGAATACTATTTTCACATATCATATTCATCTTTAAGTTTATTGCCTAAATACATATTTATTTTTCTTAAATGATGATTTGCATTTCTTCAAAACAAGACATTTTCCAGATTCAAGGACACAGGTTGTTTTTAGTTTATTTTCTTATTTAAAGCATTTAAAATAAACCTTCAAATAGAAAAATAGTGGAAACACCATATGAAGCTTTAAAAAAACTAAATGCAAACATCAGATGTTCCAGGTTTGATTACAGAATATATCTTGCCAACCAACATTTCATTTCTCCATATGTTAGTTATCATATATTACACTTAGAATCAGGAAATAAAGATACCTTTTTCTTCAGAAATACTAGAAATGGGTGATCGTTTATATTTTTGTTATAATAAATGGACTTTTCAGTTTCTAACCAAAATATTGTACCTCAGAGTTTGCCAATATAAATATCCAAGTTCTAAGCAGGAAAGCACCTGTTCACGTAACCAGTTGCTTAGCATAATGAAGTCTGTGTTAAATTTTTAAAAAATACAGTTCAAAGTTTACTGGATAGTTAACTCCAAGGGATGCTTTGTTACATCTTTCCAGGAAAAATAAAACATTTGAGATCTTCTGATTACAGTATAAGCTTTTGAACAAAGCTTTTGCATGACTTATTTACCAGAATATTCTATTTGTTACAACAAAACATTATTTTACATTGATTTTAATTAAGTCCTATTTGCTAGCAGCATAGAAAATATTTCAAAGTATCAACTATTCCGACATTACTGGAAATGTTCCAAAACTATTTTGATCATTTCAGACATATTCTGAGCTGAATCTTAAGATTCCAGGTATAAATTCAGATAGTTTTACATTATAAGATATTTCATTATAAACTCTGAAAAAAATAGAATAATGTAATTTTATTTATTCATTCAATTAATATAGTCATCAATCTCACATAAGTGACATTAGGAGTTACCTAATAGACATTAAACTTAATTTACTTACTTAAGGTATAGTATTCCCAGTGTAATACTGCCTTTCCTCCACAAAAAAAAATTAAAAGGCCATCCAAAAATTATGGTAGATACTAAAATGCAGACAAAAATACAAAGAGATGGATATAAAAACACATTCAATCCATTTGGATTTATATAAAAAGCTTTTGAAAAATATCAAGCATATCATTCAAGAAAATAAATAGATAAACATATTTTGGGCAAACTATTCATGCAAATACATTTGGGCCACTTCCATTCCATCTGGCTGGGGTTAAGGTGAGGGGTTGCAGAATTTATATTCAGGCAGCATACTCCCATCACAATTCTGAATTCTAAACACAAATTTTCCAATATTCTATTTCCATCTTATATTATCCAAAACGTATTCCATTCCATAAATTAGTAGAACATGTAAGTGCAATGACCTTTCCACACTTACAGACTAAGGCTGCAAAGTGTAAATTCCTTCCATTAGTTTCCTATGTGCAAAAATATTATATTATGTTTTGAAACCAGAGTGCTCTCAACAGAGACTCGGATTCATCTTTATAGCCACTGGTTAGAATTGGTTTTTGTTCCAATTGATTGAACTGTTAATCCTAGCTGACTATTTCAAATTGAAATGGAAGAAAATTCTGTCGGACAAACTCTCCAGATTTTGTAGTGAACTGAAGCTCAATTCAGAAAAGCTGAAAAGATATTGTTAGTAGATAGTTTCTCTGTCAGAGAAGTAGGATTCAATTTCCTCTAGATGGGACCCATTCCGCCAAAACACAGGTGTCAAACTTGCCACGTCACATTGCTGTCACTTGACGTATTACGATGTTTTTTCCTTTTGCAGAGCTGGGATGGGCCTGGCATCCACTGGCTGCCAGTTTGACACTCCTGTCACAAAACAATGTGATTCATAGAAGAAATGCATTATTTTTATTTAATTGTTTTTTAAATTACTTTGATGTAGTAATTAAGGTTTGGGTTTGGTTTCTGACTCAAAAACCAGGAGACTATGAGTTCTAGTCTCACCTTAGACATGAACACAGCTGGGTGCTTTGAGGCAAGTCATTTTCTCTCATTGTGGGGAGAAAGAGGAGGAGAAAGGAATATTATGTATGTTTGCCACCTTGAGTTACTTATAAAGTAATACATGTGGAATAAAAATCTATTCAATAAATAAATAATAAATTGTTTGCCAAGATATTTTTTTATTTTTCCAAACATCTTAACAATTTTGTTCTTCTAATGTTAGTTTGATGATTGTTATATTTTATTTCTTATTATACGTTACAAATTTTATATCATGTTTTAACTTATGTTTTAACTGTAGTAAATTGAGAATTAAGTGCTGATTTCTTAACTCTGAAGTGCTGTGAGATTTTTAAAATAAGGATCTTTAATCAATCCTTACTCCTGATGGCTATAGTCCTTACAGTTTTCTTAGCAACTTTTTCAGAACTGAGTTGCCATTACTTTCTTCCTAAGACTGAAAGAAGCCCAAAGTCAACCAGAACTCACAATGTCCCAGTTTCTACCCAGTGCCTTTAATCAGTACACAAAGCTAGTTATCTCTTTAATAAGTAATAGATTTAATCTCACTCAATCTGAAGAAGGTAAGATAACTATAAAAAATATGGAATTCTGATCTAGCGTTATTTAAATACTGCCTGTAAGTAATATCGACACCTGGGAATAAAGCAATGTTTTAATCCAGCTGCTTGCCTATAGCCTGCCATACAGCACAGATTATTTTTCACATGAGTTGAATTCATAATTTTGCATGTAATAATATTTGGGAGGGTAGTTTCATGAGTCATGACTGGGGTTTGTGGCAAAGAAGAAACTGAAACAATGGAACACGTCTTCCTTTGCTACTCCCCTATTCTTAGAAACCTGACAAAATAATTTCATGGTCCTTTAGATAATAATAGATAATACTGTGAGAATGTAAGAATGATCAAAGTTTGTGTGGCTGCCAACTCTATAAGGCAGGGTATAATGAATTCATTGGAGGCGTTCTTTAAAACTATACAGAATTTTTACATGTTACAAAAACATATTTTCTTACTTTGTAGACCATTTTTAGTGAGTGGAAAAAAATTTCTTTGTGAACTTTTAATTTTTAAAAGTTTACTTGTAGATAGATAGTAGTAACATTTGTGTTTCTACAAGTATTTTATACTTGGCTGCTTCTCCTCTCTTTTATGTTTTTTTTATGCTATTTGCTACTCTGAAGACAAGTACTAAACAATCATTTGTATGACTGCATTCAACTGATCGTACCAAACTAATATTATTTTAAACAAGATTAAAACTACAAATGTTGCAATAGTTACAACTTGTAGCAGCCAAAGATTGCTTTGAAAACTTTGATTCCAAATATATTTTAACTTTTATTACCACTGCTTTCTAAAATAAATTGCCTGAGAAATGCCATCTTTCTTAACTTTCTTAAGACAGTAAAGTCATTATCTCCTTTAAATTAATTCACTTGCGATAAAATAATTATTTAACTATCAGGTCATAACAGATCTCTGTTTAGGGCAGGTTTATCCAAAATAATTTGCTTTTGGAATTCAGCTCAAGTAATTTTTTTTAAAAAAAACCAATCTTAGACTATAATTCATTTCCCAGCATGAGATTGTCCCTATCATATACAACCAATCTGTGGCTTAAATCCTTCAAACATTATCAAGCTTATGTGGAATAATTAGCCTAGATCGCTTTCTGAAAAATGGGAGAAATTATAATTGCTGTCTCACAGCTTGCTGAGATGGTACATTGGTCCAGAGGTGGGTTCCTACCAGTTCGCACCTATTCGGTAGAACCGGTTCGTCAAATCTACCGAACCAGTTAGAAGAGGTTCCACCAGTGGACCCGGAAAGCAGGCCACACATACAGAAGAGGTTCCAAAAAATTTTGAAACCCATCACTGGTCCTTGGATATGATTATTCTACACTATCATGCTCATATTTATAAAACTCAGTGCTTCTGTGAAAGGCAAGGATGAATCAGAACATTGCGTGTGTTGAAGTTGTTTTAACGCAAACCAAAGATGCCTTTTAAAAAAACAAGTTTACATCATATTCTTATGCATGCCAGTGCTGTGTGTGAGGTAATTTAAGGTGGTTCTGACAAGTGTCGTTGGCATCTTCATATCCGGTCACATGGGTGACAAGCCACTCCCATCCGGTCACATGAGCAACAAGCCACTCCCACAAAGGAGGCCACACCCACAGAGTATGTTTGAATAACTTTTGAAACCCACCACTGCATTGATCACATCTGGATGTGGACAGAAATGGTACCAGAATCTAGCTGGAGTGTTATTGTTTTTTCACAACAAAATTCTCCTAGTGACGGAACCTACATTCAAAGCTGGATCACTCCAGCACACTAAATCATAATATAGTTTGTTTGGCTTTGCCTTACTTTATCTTGTAAACTCAGCCACTGTAGTTTTGTAATATATAAATAATAGTTTTTCATTCAGTGTGGCAAATGAACATACACAAAAAAAATTAGTAAAAAAAAATAGTGTGAACCTATTTGTGACTATCCTTGAATTGACTGACTGACTGAAATACATTCTAATAAAATTGTTCATAACTAACTTAAATCGTATTATTTTCAGTGGATGTGTTTGCCTATAAGTATGGATGCAACTCAATATTTAATCAATTCATGAAATGTATGTGTTATTTAAGAATAAATAAGACTTTAGATCAAATAAAATAAGCAACCAGGAAAGACAAATTTAGATGAACCCATCACGGTAGGTAGGTAGGTATCTCTCTCAGAATGTTGCTTTGTACAGTCTTTTTAATGTTCTATCTAAATTTAAATGAGATTTTCTATAAAATATGTCCTGAATAATGCAAGGTAAACAGGAGGAAAGTCTGAGAAGCCTTATTTTGAGAAGGTAAGGTGGAAAGAAGCATCTAAACAAAGACATTTGATTTCATTTCACTACCTTTGTAGGTTTTCAATTGGATTCAAAGATACAGGCATTTAGTTCACTAAAACCAATCACTCTTAAGCAACTTATGACTTCTACGCCAATTTTCATGGGACTTAACTATAACTAATTCATTCTCTGTTCTACATATTATCAGTTTGATTACTCAAGCAAAATATTTAAGCTATGGTTCTATCTCTATTGACTAGAAAATAACTGTCTTCAATCCTATCCTAGAGCCAAGGTGGCGCAGTGGTTAAATGCAGCACTGCAGGCTACTGCTAGATCAGCAGGTCAGCGGTTCAAATCTCACCGGCTCAGGGTTGACTCAGCCTTCCATCCTTCCGAGGTGGGTAAAATGAGGACCCAGATTGTTGGGGGCAATATGCTGACTCTCTGTAAACCGCTTAGAGAGGCCTGAAAGGCCTATGAAGCGGTATATAAGTCTACTGCTATCTGAGTAATGTAACTGATAAACAAAAATTTTCATATTTGGAATCTTTAACAAACTGGCTAAACAGCAAATATATTGCATGCTATGCTGTTTCTCTTTTATATCGATGAAATTAAAAATAAAAATAAAAACTATAATTGTTCAGGAATCTAAAAGAGACCTTTTGAGATTCTAAAATATATTTACTGGTAATTGAATAAGTGAATATAATCAATCACATTTATAGCAAGCCATATAAAAACTAACCAATACAAAGGATATCACCAGTTTAAAAAAAAAACGTTATTTTGTAAAGCAAGCAACTACAATTCATCTCTAGTTGTCCCACTTGGATCCTTTTGTAACTGTCAAAGTAGCATTTTCTACAAGGAAATAGAACCAAACCGTAAGTAATAATGCCTCTTAAAAACTGCAAATGGTAGTATTTTATATTTATTTACTACGCTGCTCTATTCCCAGTACCTCTAACCAGCACACAAAGAAAAATATCTAGAAATTAAAATTAACAACAAAACAACACACAAGAGTATGTTAAATGCAATGGCACTAATCAGCAGAGGTGGGTATCAGTTATACTATTTATAGAGACTTTCTCTTCATAATATTAAAAACAAAATCAAGGAACTATAGTTGTAATTCATTAGATTATCTCATAACTATAACTTTAATCGGTCCTCGGTTTCAAGAGGAAAAAAATAATAATACAATCCATCTCACCACCATCACCCCCAATTTTAGACATGTTTATGTTTCTTTGACATAGCAGCAAGTTGTCTTTCTTGGTCTTGCCAAAACAAATATATCGAAACACAAAAGGGCAGGAAACAACAAAAATTGTGAGCTCTAGCAAACATATCTAAGGCTGATTTACAGCTTTCTGAAAACGCCAAATGAAAAAAAAAAACTGCACTTGATCTCCACTGATAAACTGTGGTGCTGCCAGTGGTTTTGCAGAGCAGATGTAACATTTTAGCAAACGTGATTGTTTGTGAAAGAAATAATTTTGATCAAAAACAAAATTGCAGCCAGCAGAAGTTCTGCACTTTGTCATTGTAATCTGCTCTGACAGGAAGCTGTAAGTGGAGATTCCTACCGTGAAAGGAGCAGATGTGAAAGGTCAGCCTTGGCCTGGAACTTCAAAACCGTTAACGTGTAAAACAGTGTGCATTAAAGCCTGAAACAGCTAACCACTGGATTAACGGATGTCCGCTAAGTGGGTTTGATGCTCTTTTTGGCAAGTAATGGTTAATTTTTAAAATAGGTATAATTGTAGTTTTCTCTCTCTCCTTCCCCCGCTCCCTCCCAATATCTTTTTACTGGCCAGAATCCATTTAATTACAAAGTAAGGTTTTGAAATAATGTTTTTAGGAAGAAAGAAAGAAATATCTACATAATCTTTATTAACTTGTTCATGGCAACCATTTCAGAGTAAGTAAAAGGGATGACAGAAAATTACACACAGCATTTGCATTAAAAGATATATCCAAAATATCAGATATTTATTCCAAAGTGCTTATTAAATCTGAAAGACAAAATATTTAACTTTCTTTAAATGCCCAGTTGAGTTGAGATATTGCTGGGAAACAGAGACAATGGAAGTATTATTCAATCTTCCACATAGTGGAAGCAAAGCAGCTGACTATAATGCACAGTAAAGATGGAAAAAACATGGAAGGGTTTTTTCAGACATGGCAGAACTCCAAATTTTAGTTACCGGTAATTAATCAAGACATTTTACAAAGTATTCAGCAGATCAAATTAAGAATAAATGGCTGCCTTCATTCTGCAACTGACTCAACCATATGTGCCTTCTTCTGAATGTAATGAGGAATGGTAAGAAAACTACTGAGATATCTGCAAACTTCTGTTAGAAGCTGAAAGGGGAATTTTAAAATAAATAACTGTTAAATTTCTCTGTTAAATCCAGAACATTAAATCTATCATTCAGATTCCTAATCCTTTAAAACAAACTGAGAATGAAAAACTCTTTCAACAGAAGGACTTTTTCCTCATTTAAACAAAAACAAAATGCCAAGTTCAAAATTACCCCAAATGTCAAAAAGAAGTGGGGTACATAGAATGGAGGTTTTCGGTTCATTTATTCTAATTTCCTGCATTGCTATCAAGTTGTTCTTCTAAAAACCATTGATTTATTTTTACATGAAGCTTGTGAATACTTTAGGCTGCTGATGAGCTTTATGGTAGAATTGCAATTTCATCTTTTTCCAATTATTTTTCAATCATTTATCCTTACTGATTTTCCAAAGGAAACATTTTTTTAAATGGATGCAGCTCTATAAAAAAAACTCTTCAAATTTGATTAATATTTTAATATGTATTTCAATATTAAAATATTAATCAAATTTGAAGAGTTTTTTTTACAAATTAATTAATCTATAACATCTTTATAATGTGTGATTGGTTAAATCAGGTACAAAAGCCTGGTTAACATAAGATAACATAATTATCTTTTAATGTGATTTTATTTGGTTTTGTTTGATGAGAAGAACCATCCCAAGAAAAAAGCCACAATTTATAAACCATTATAAATCAGTTCACTTGTCACACTTAGCAAAAATAAACTGTAAGTCTTAGGGCCATATAAATAGGGTATGAATAAGTCCACATACCACACATAAGATTCAAATCACTGTTGATACAAAACTCTCAAAGGTATCATATGTAAGATAATGTATCTAAGATTAATCTTAAAATAAAGTTTATATCATAACATAATGGTATAAGACAGCAATTTCATCAGGAAGAATAAAAATTGATACATTTGAGTCACATTAAAATTGTACATTATTATTTTTCATCTGTGGCTTTTCCCTCTTTTTATGTTTTGATGGAGTGGCATCACATGGAAATAATCTCTGCTTGGCATGCCTTAGAATCTTGCTGTAGATTTCAAAAAGGTATTTCTAGATCAACTGCACTCTGCATGAATTTTTTCTCAACAACTATCACTTATTAGCCAAGAAAGAATTCACAGAGTTTCCCTTCCCAGTCAGGATTCAAACCCAGGTATGGGATAGAAATGATGCTGGTGGTTTATGCAAATGACACACTTGGATAGGAAGAGTGCAATCCCTTGGCTCCTGCTAAATCTCTGCACAGCTTCCAATTGTGATATCCTGGGTCACCTACAAGGTTAAGATTAGACACACTGTTTTGCCATTGTTTTTACTTCTTCCACAGCAGGCACTTCCAAACAGTGGCAATTGGGGTGGGGGTGGGAGGAGAGACTGAGCCCTGGATATTTCAATGCAGGGTGCTACAGATCTCATTCTTTTCCCTCGTAATGCTCAGCACTTACATGGAGCTGCTGGGAGAGGCATCATCTTTATGCTTGCGATATGCAGTAGTTTATCTCCATTCCAGATCAAGTAGGAGATGAGGCAGAAGTCTCATCTCAGTCAGTGGTGGATTAAGACTTACTGGTGCCCTAAGTACGGACAAATCTCGGTGCCCCTCCTTTGTACATACTGCACAAATCTTCATTGCATTTTTTTTTCTTTCTCAACTTTGTGGTGCCCCCTTTGGACCTGGTGCCCTAAACATGTGCTTAGTCTGCTTAATGGTTAATACACCACTGATCTCAGTGCTTGGAAGTTGTTACTATCTGCTTAAGAAGAAATTAACTCAGGCTTCACACAGCAAGATAGAATGGCTCCTCATTCAAACGTCATCCAATTCCAAGATAATTTGTATTTGGTTAGGACTAAGAATGACGTGAAGGACAAGGGATAACATGATAGCAGTGTTCCAATTATCTAAGAGACTGCCACAAAAAAAGGGGGGGGGAATCAATCTATTCTCCAAAGCACCATAAGGCAAGACAAGAAGCAGTGGATGAAAACTAATCAAGAAAAGAAGCAACCTAGAACTAAGGAGACATTTCCTGATAGTTAGAACAATTAATCAGTGGACCAGCTTGCCTTCAGAAGTTCTGGGTGCTCCATCACAGGAGGTTTTTAAGAAGAGATTGGCCAATCATTTGTCTAAAATGGTATAGGGTCTCTGTCTATAGAGATTCTCAATCATCCAGAATCTGGCTTTTCAAAAAGGAAACTGGACTCCCTTGATTTTTTTTCTTTGAAAACATTTGAATTCTCATCTTCAGAACTTCATCAGCTTCTTTGATGGGAAGCAAAATGGTTTCAAAGGGGGGAAAAAAGAAAGTCCAGTTGCCTTTTGGAGAAGCATCTTTGTGTACAGGGTCTCCTGCTTGAGCAGGGGGTTGGACTAGAAGATCTCCAAGGTCCCTTCCAACTCTTTTGTCTATGGAGATTCTCAGTCATCCAAGTCCAAAAAAGCACCTTTGGGACTTTCAACTCTGTTATTCTATTCTGTTCTGTTCTGGTTCTGGATGTGATGGCATTCCTTCTGCGTACACCTGGAGGTTTTTATGGGTTTACAGTTCCTGCAGGAATAGCAGGTAAAAGCTGCAGAATAGATAGAATATTAAGTTATTGAATGTAGATAATACAGAAAAAAATGTGCATTTTAGATTTACTTTAGTCTTATGAATCTTATAGCTAAATGAGCCAAGGTGGCGCAGTGGGTAGAGTGCAGTACTGCAGCCACTTCAGCTAACTGCTAGCTGCAGTTCGGCGGTTCAAATCTCACTGGCTCAAGGTTGACTCAGCCTTCCATCCTTCCGAGGTGGGTAAAATGAGGACCCAGACTGTGGGGGCAATATGCTGACTCTGTAAACTGCTTAGAGAGGGCTGAAAGCCCTATGAAGTGGTATATAATTCTAACTGCTATTGCTATTGCTAGCTATGAAATGTCAATAGTTAAAAATATATGATTTGCTATCGAGTACATGTTTTACATCATGGCATGAATAAGTGTGAAAGAACATTGATTATCATTTCAGGTTTTTTAAATCATTATTTAAATAATAATTCAGGGTATTTTAAAAGTTATTTTTAAATAATTGCCGATGAAGGCAACAATCTTTTTAAAAATCTACCCTTCCAGAAAGTCCTATTCACTTAAGCATGATTTTCTACAGGTATTATTTACAATTGTTCTGTTTTATTGGGAATCTTTCCCTAAACCTATTATTTTATTGAAAAAGAGCTAGTTGGTGTAATAGTTAAAAGCACCAGACTAAAAATTAGAAGACTCTGAGTTCAAGTCCTACCTTAGGAACGAAGTGTGCTGTATGATTTTGGGCCATTAGCTCTCTCCCAGCTCTAGGAAGGAGGCAGTGAAAAACCAAAATGTTGCAAGAAAACTGAATAGATTTGTCAAGTCAGTTGTCAGGAACCAAGATTGCCTTGAATATTCACATACACATATATGTAACATAATCATAAAAGTTAAGCTGGCAACCTTGGAAAGATGTTCCAATTTTAGATATTAGATGCAGCCCTGATACACATGTAGAGTTTACTTTCTCACTTTTAGATATAAGAGCTTGAAAAGTTTCGCAGAAAGCTAAATCAAGTATTTAACTTGAAGCCTTTATTTAATAAACATAGCAGTTTTGTAAACAGCTTTCAAGTACTCCAGCCAGTCCTGTAATTCTTCAACATGAAGAATTTCTAAATATCCTTGTCTCTTTTATTGCCATTTGGCCAAAATAAACAGGAAGCCCAGCTGATCATACAGCAGAAAAAGGAAACCTCCTAAGAGCATGCAAAAATAAGGAATACCATGTCTTTGACCTTTCAACTATACACTTTATAGTTCCACGTAGAAAAAGCCAAAAGAATATTGTGACAGTGACAGTGAGTGAGTGACAGGCCATTTAATGTCATTCTTGTCTGACTTCGGGGGGTGGGTGCCTTCTTCTTGGTTTTCCAAGTTTTCAGAATTGGTCTGCTAGAGTGTCTCTTAGGATTTGGGAATGTAACTTTGAGCGTAGAATTTTTTTTAATTATGATTTGTATGATTTTTCAACAGGCTTTCTGCTTTGAGCAGGGGGTTGGATTAGAAAAGCCCTCACCCCAAGGTAATGAAGTTATTTTCAAAAGGTAGGCTGTTCAAAATAAACATGAGTGATATGAAGGATATAAATATATAAATAGTAAAATAGTCTTATATCTTTGTGAGATTCCTCATATGCAGAGGTGATGATTCGGCCTACTGATTCGGCCAAACCGGTAGTGCTTTCCAGGCCTGGGTCCTAGGCCCGCCACACCTCCAAACCGATTCTCTAGTGGGGACGACATGTTTTTTTCTCCTTTTTTAAGGTTCTGCACATGCACAGATCTATTTTTGTGCAATTGCACACGTGTGCGTGAACGCACGTGTGCAAAAGTGCACGTGCACCAAGCCAGCAGTAATGCCGGCAGCAACCCACCTCTGCCCATATGATGCCACAATGGTGCCCATAGATACCTCTCAGGGCCAGAGAATTATATTTTATGCATATAGGTAGTCCTCGACTTAAAACAATTCATTTAATGACCATTTAAAGTTACCATGGACAGAAAATAGAGATTTATGTCCATTTTCAACTTACAACCGTTGCAGCATTCCTTTTAAATCCCATGATTAAAATGCAGACACTTGTCAACTGACTCATATTTATGACAGTTGCAACCGGGGTGAAATCAAGTTACCTTCTCTACTGGTTCGCAAATGTGAGCACCTGGGCCAAAATTTCTGACAAGCAAAGTCAATCTTGAAGCTAGTTTCACTTATTAATCATGTTACTAACTTAACAACTGCAGCAATTTTCTTAACAATTGTGGCAAGAAAGGTTATAAACTGGGCAAAAATTCACTTAACAACTGTCTTGCTTAGCAGAGGAAATTTTGGACTCAATTGTCTTATTCAGTACAATGTTCTACGGTCATTTAAACAATGTATCAATTTTCAAGAAAAATCATTTTTAAAGAAAATCATCTTCATCATCAAGCTGTAAAACTTTAAATAACAGGGTCTGGTAGCATATGGGATTTTTCAAGTACAAGGGAGAATCAAGATAAGTGTATTTCCCTTAAATCAAGATTAACGGTATTTACCTGATTAAAGGTTTTGAATACGAATTCTCTGAATATAGCATCTCTTTCAGTGAGCTCAGACCAGCCAGCAGCTTTAAGATCATATAAAGCTTGGTTCCTTTCTTCGGTGCTCAACCAGCTAGATTGTGAAGACTATGATGGCAAAGAAAGAGGAAAAACACATCATAAATCTACATTAAACATACAGATGCTTATTAGATTAAAAAGACCACATTGCATTAATTATTTGCAAACATACTGGTTGTGTCTTCACAAATAGAATTGTACAGGACAGGTTGATACTGCTCCCTCCCTTAAAGTCACATCTGGATTCATTATATTTAGAATATGAAGTCAAGTAGCATCTAAATTAAAATATCTTAGGTAGCATCTTAGGTAGAAAGCAAACATCATTGATACTTGCATTTGAGTAAACATGGTACAAGGTAACTTTGCATTGTCCTAGAGCATAGGAGGTGGCAGCAGATGCTGCTGTATACCGTATTTTTCAGAGTATAAGATACACATTTTTCCCTCAAAAAAGAGGCTGAAAATCGGGGTGCATCTATACACTAAATACAGCATTTTTTGCCTCCAGAAACCCTGCCCCTTCACCAAAATGGCTGTGCATAGCCTTTAGGAAGCTTCCAGGGTGCTCCTGGGGGCTGGGGAAGGCAGAAATGAGCAAAAACGGGCCATTTTTTTGCTTAATTCCTCCCCCCGCAAGCAGCACTAAAGGCTATGCATGCTCTTTTTTTGACAAAAAGGAGGCAGTTTTCACAAAAAAATTTGGTGGGCCCCCCCAGGAGCACTCTACAAGCTTCCTAAAGGATATTCATGCCCTTTTTTAAAAATGGGCCATTTTTGGGAGGCCTGCAGAGTGCAAAAACTTTTTTTTTAATTTGCCTCTTCAAAATCTTGGTGTGTCTTATATTCCAGTGCGTCTTATACTCTAAAAATACAGTAATTAGCAAACATAGTCCACTAGAATTGGATTATGGAGGGGACAGAGAATTGTCCCTTCTCTAGAAACTGTTGTAGGTGAACCCACATAGCTATCTATAGGCATCTGTTTTCCAATTGGACACACTGCTCATCATCCTGCTTTATTTCTCATTTTCTCCTAATCCAGTTTGGAGATATCTACAAATTTAAACTTTTTTTTAATCAGATGCAATGAACAATGCATTTACAATATAAACTGCGAAGATTCTGTTGAACAGTATTAAGAATTCCACAAAACTGTTCCAAGCACTCTCTTAACATTCCCCTTCACATCTTTTAATATGTAACATTTTACTGTATCAATGCAGAGAGTGAAAGAAACAAAAGGTATGATATTTATGTAGTTACCAAGCTCATCTAAATTACATTAAAGTAACCAAAATATTTTTACAATCCCCAAGGCACGTCACATTTTTTGAGCACTAATGTTAGGAAATTGAAAACTGAAAAATTTGACATACCCTAGTTATAGTCTTTATTAACAAGAACAACGATCACAATCCTGTACAGTTATCCAAATCCTTACACCTGGGTGATCCACAAGACACATTTATTGAAGTTAGAATGATGAACAAACTTTGTGCTTTTTAGGTGGCATTCCAATATAAGGGCCCTGCATATTTCTATATAATCACAGATTTTCTTTTTTCCAGAAGCTTGGTGCTAAAACAGCAGATGTTGTTGTCTAAGTGTGAAAACCAGGAATATTGCCAACACATAAAATTTGAAAGAAAAATATATGTAGGTTGAACTGCCATTTTTTTTTCTCAGCTACTGGACAGCTGGAATGGAGTGATTCCTAAAAGCATTCTTTGTACATCCTTGGCAAAAACATTTGCAAAGAATAATTTATTGGCAAAAAGAATATTAAGTATCCTTGCCAGTCATGCAGGATAAAAATATTGATGATAAAAAGACATGCATATCTTCAGGGATGCTTTGTACATGGGATGGAATTATACAGTATCAGAACTCGCAGTCTGCAATTCAACAGAGAAAGAGAGAGGGCCTGCTGGAATTTACTTTTGAATGAAGTAAATAAAACTGTAATGTTAGAAACCAAGGAAAAATAAATCTAAGTTCTTAAATTACACAAGAATATTTTATTCTGAACTGGCTTTTCAAATCAAACTAAACATTTGGGAGGGGGGGAGAAGGATTATGTTATTTAATGTAGCTAAAAATAAAATGATAAAACAAACTAAAATTCATATGCAGCCATAAATTTAAAAATGGTATAAGAAGAATGCCTGGAGTAGTTTGATTTAATATGTATTCTGATTTGTTTTAACATTTCATTTTATATAATTCACTGCCTCCTATCCCATCAATCAATTTCCTCAAAGGAAAAAACTAACAGCACTACTTCAGGACAATCTGGCATTCAAACAAATAAAACATTTCAAATAAATCAATTAAACATCTCAACTTTATGAAATTCAATTGAAACTTCAGATGTACATGTAGTGGACAATTTTTGAAACTCCAGTCCTATGAATTTGAATAATTACATTTGTTATACACAAAGAGCATTTTGTCCACTAGGTGACAGTATATTTCAAATTTAAGTACTTATTCAAGGTGAGGTAAACAAGAAATAATAGAGATGTTATATTATATAGGGAAAAATTAGGATTAATCATGTGGTATATAGTATAACAGAAAAGTAGCAGTTTCAACATAATTATATATCAAGTAAATTATTAATATAAAGTCAGCAAGATACAATATAGAAAAGCTTCATATTATATTTGCAAAGTTAAAATATTCAATTATTTTTACATGATTAAAATATTATAGAATAAAATAATGAAAACAGTAGTAATGCTTTACTATTAAACAAATTAATTGTTTATTAAAAGATGAAAAGATGAGTCATTATCAACAAGCTTAAAGTCTGAAAATGACTAATGAATCATTTCTATTTATTAATCATTAGTATATAACATAAATACTGTTAACATTAGATGCTTCTGAAATATTACTATTTATTTTAAGAAAATAATGCCTATTTATTTATTAAGAGCAAAATACTTCTATTAGGGCATAGGTTTTTTTTTTTGTAGTTTGACTGAATTTAACATATAGCTAGTCCTCAGTTCACGACTGTAATAGAGCCTGCCCATTCGTCAGAAATTGTGACAAGAGTTGCACTATGATCACCTCACTTATGACTCCCCCATCTCTATTCTTGGTCATTAAACAAGCATGCAGGTTGTTATGCAGAGCATGGGGTGTCTCAGAGGCAGCCTGGGAAACCTAGCCCAGGCCTTGGCCCAGGCCCCCCCACGTTGAGGCACCCCATGCTCCATTTCCTGCCTCTCTGGGACCCTGCAGGCCTTGCGCCTGCTTCCTATCCCATAAGGCCTCACATCCATCTCCTCTTTTCGAGGAGGTCTGGCTTGTGAGCTCAAGTTAGGGAAAGAGGGCAGGCTGTTCCCTGCTGATCTGGGTGGCGCAATCCTGGAAGCTGCCACATTGAATTGTGGCCACGACTAGGAAAATAGCCTCCGATTTCTGAACGCTTCCCTAACATGAACAACTTGCCTTCAGAAGTTGTGAATGCCCCAACACTAGAAGTTTTTAAGAAGATGTTGGATAACCATTTGTCTGAAGTGGTTTAGGGTTTCCTGCCTAAGCAGGGGGTTGGACTAGAAGAACTTCAAGGTCCCTTCCAACTCTGTGATTTTATTCTATGAGCATTCTGTGGGATGCTGTGAGGCTTCATTAGGAAAGCAGAACAAGTTGTTCCGCAGTTTGTCCGTTTTCCCTAACTCTAACTCCAACACTCTTAGAAAAGTGGGAAGGATGTAGTGGAGCCCCAGTGGGGAGGTAAACAGTCAGTCATAAGGGGACTCTGCAGCAGCCGTAACTTCAGGACCAGATTCTAAGCAACTTTGGGGAGGGGGGAGTCTGCCCTAACTTCACTAAACAACCAGTAAGTAGAGGACTATCTGTATATAAATAATATCACACACTATCATTTTCAATAAAGGCTAAAAACCAGACAAAATAATGATAATAAATTGTTAAGAATGTAGAGAGAATTTGAAAAGGAAGATATGGCCATTATCTCTTTTAATTCTTCCAGACATGTCGTCTGCATGCCATTTAATATTAACCACTAATTCTACATGAGTAACCGATAATGGAGATAGAATCGATTGGCCCATGGAGCTGTTTTATTTTTCTTGGAGGACTTCAAATGTCTACTTTTATTTACATACCATCTTTAACCAGTTATGTGGTAGGATGCAGTTATAGTCATGAGTCATATATGGTTTTTTGTTAATTGTTGACATTTCAATGTCCACTTACCATTCCTTTTTTATGTTGTACAATTCCCCCTTCCTCTTTAGCAGTTCTTTCCTGGAAAACCATGTCAAACTATTTTGGGTCTATGCTTATTTGAAAGTTTTTTCCTATATATTTTTTGAAGTCGTTAATAAAATATATTTTGCAAAATGTAAAATAAGAAAGCAGATTTCCTTTTTAAGAATAATCTGGTGTATGATATAGAGCAAAATCAAGTTTTTTACAGTTTGAAATATGTAACTCAGATTAGCAGATCAAATAACCCATAAGTCTTCAGAACCACCAATTGCAAGCCTCAGACTCACACTCTGAGAATATATCTAAGAAAATGCATTAGAGATTCTTGATTGTGTACGTTAGCTATTATGTACTATTATTAACAGCTTCCTACATTGCCATTACTACAATGTCTGCTGTTCAATGCATGCCTGAGCTTCATTCTTGAATTTCAACACTAATGCACTACTTGTTTGCCAGCTGAATGAATACACATAGGCTTGGAATCTGTTCCTGAATTCAAGGTTACTTAAAGTAACTATTGGGCCATTAATACACAAAGTGTCATATCGCAACTTCGCCATTTCTATTCAGCTGTTTGGAAAACCAGCTGTGAGCATTCCAGTTAAAATTAATCACATTACTTGATGCACATTCTTCTCAAGATGTCTGATGAAGCAATTACATAAGATGTCTGTGGGTGGGTGCATAAAACAGACAAGGAACAACATACTGAATGAACAAGAAAACCATAATAATTTAGATGAATAAGCAAATTATGTGGCCGCATGTAAGGCTGCATCCATCTTAACACAGAGACCCCCAACCTTTTGAGTGCCAGGGACCAGTTTCATGGAAAGAGTTTTTTTCCACAGACCAGAGGGGGCATGGTCAGGGATGGGTTCCAGATGACACTATTACCGGTTTGCTTGTGTGCACGCTTCATGCGTATGCTTGATGCGTGCTGCAATTAAAATTGTTCTGCACATGCGCAGAACTGAAAAACAAGATGGTAGCCCCAAAGGTGCCGACCAGGAGTGGGGGAGTGGCAGGCCTGGGTCGCTGCCGGTTCCAGGGAACCAGGCCATCAAACAACTACTGGTACGGCCGAACCTGTCTGAATCGGTAGGAACCCACCACTGGGCATGGTTGCGTGTGCTGTCTGTGTCCCACGGACTGGGGGTTGAGAACTCCAATTTAACAGATGGACTTTTAAAGATGTGATTCATAAGAATGCAGACATATAAAGGATACTTTTCAATAATTTTATTCGAAAATATATTCCATTTTTTTAGCACATACTAGATTGCAAATTGTGCGCATTGCCACAGATGCTTACTTGGGAATTAGTTCTGAGTGGGATTTCATTTTGCATAAACAAGCACTAGATCACTATGTAAAAAAAATCTCATTAGTTTCCCAAAGTAGAACAAATTTACAATTGCCTAATATGCTGTTACTATGCATAATTTGCCATAATAAGCAAAGCAATTGGTAGTCCACTTGATTGAAGGAAAACTGACCATCACATATGAGAAACCACAGATATAGGTAATAGTACCTGTAGCACTAGTCTGCTGTTTAGTACAAACCTTTATTAACCCATGTACAAAATCCATAAGGAAAAAAGAACCAATCTGGCTTTTTTTTTAAAAAAAAAATAATAATTTGTAATTTTTTCTGGACTATTTTCCACAAAAACATTCATAGTAAATGTGTTCAATTAAGATGCTCCAATATCTTTTGCTGCAACAAACAATGATTATCCCTATGAAAGCTGTTGCAAGGTCAAATAACCATTTTCCAAGCAGGGAAATATTGGGAGCAGCACAAAAAGACTTTGTGAAGATGGTATTTTTGTCCTCCCTTTTTTTTAATAGGTGAACATACTTAAACTATTAGTATTATGTATTACATTTGTACACTGCTCGCTCCCCACAACTCTGAATCGTTTCACCCGGAGGCATAAGAGCAGAACCTGAAAACCGATCTAAGGATTAAGCTGATAGGGATAATTCTTGAGGGCAACTGAGCTACTACTTCCTGTATTAAGATGTAGGATCCTGATGCCCCGAATCTGAAGCAGTCCCAGCCAGATCCAGGTTTAATGCAAAAGGACTTCCTGTAATGAAAGATCCTTAAATCAGGACGAAAAAGAGAAAGCGCCAATTGCAAACTTGATCTTCGGATTACACGTGCGAGGAACATTTTGAACCTCTCTCCCTTGCAAAAAAAAAAAAGAGCCCAGAGATCCAAATATGGATTTCCCTAAACCTCCCTTGTAAAAGGTTAAAACCGCAGTTAAGAGCTTCAAAGAAAGCAAACCAATCTGAGTAAAGATCAAAGGGCCACGTTTTTTACGTGGACGATCCCGATCCACCCCTCCTCCCCCCCCCCACCCGCCCCCATCTGTCAAATCGTTCCGAGGAGGATTTTTTTCTCCTTTGCTGCTCAGCCGCTCACCATAGCTGAGAAGTTGCTCCGGCTTCCCACAGCCACCAGGCCCCCTCGCAGCAGCTGCAACAGCCTCCCCAACCCTGACCCGCGGGGGCTCAGCATGGCTCGGGCGGGCATCTCCGCCCCCTCCAGCCAGCGCCTGCGCCTGCGCCGCGGCCGCCCCAAAGTGTTCGGCGGCCGCCAGGGGGAGCCTCTCGTCGCGATAACGCGCCAGTGCAGCCCTTTGCTGGAGGGTGCAAATCCATCCTCCCAGGCTGGGTTCCGAAAGTGTGGCGGTTCTCGATTCTCCCCGACGGAAAGCGCTTGACTTGAGCCTTTCCCGGATGCTCGAAATGATCGACTTGGATTCATCTGATCAAGGGCTCCGACCCTTGGATATTCTCAGAGTTGGTCGGGATTGAAAAGCGCCTGCATCCCTTTGGGTCCTTACACTAATTAACGAGGGATCAGCGTTGGCTGATTGGCCATTTATTACTGCAGGCGGCGGCAGCTACAGGTGGCGCGCTTTTACGGAACTTGCAAGGAAAGTTCATAGAAAAAGATTGAAAAGTAGTATTGTCTGAAGCAAGGAAAATATAATTTATCTAGTACTCTTCTGTTTGTACTAAATGCTACAGTATTCTCCGGAGCGTAGAGAGACAGCAATTACTTTTACAAGCAGTCCACCATTCTTTCAGCTCATGATCTGTAAAAATATTCGGCTAGGAGTAAGCAGCAATTTGGTTGTCAAATGTAAGAGGACAATAAGGTATGCCTGTATTATCTCTTCCAGGTCTTGATTCACTTTTGATTCTGTTTTCTATGTCTTGTGTGCATTTGTGGTACTTTATATTAGTCTCTTATGCTGGCTTTCCAATTAAGCTTTTAAAACTTGAAATATTCTACCATGAATGGATTTATTATGATGTAACAGTTCTAAAAATCCAGCTGTATTTAATGCAGCCACAATGCCATAACTATCTATGCAACACATTCTTTTAATTTCTGTTGATTCAAACTCTTACAAACACAAACATCAAAACAAAAATACCATTAAAAAGGCAGTGTCCATGAAATTATACATTTACACCCATACTTAATTTAAATATCACAGTATCGTGCATGAAATTATATTTCCTCTTTTCAACCTACTGTGACATTGTTTTATGTCCTTTTAAAATACTGAACTATGTCTTAGTTTCCAGTATAAATGACATGAAGATTAGGACCTATTAAATGTTTTCTTAATTCTAACCACTTTAATCAAATACTGTGATCAAAGCACAAATATAAAGGTGTCAGTAACTTATATTTATTAAATTGCATTCAATTTTCAAAAAGTGTACCTCATTAAAGCCAAGATGTTTCTAAACCCAATTACCACTTAAATATGTTATTTTCTTTCTACAATCTTACACACCTGCAATTATTTTCAAAGTATGTAAGAACTTATAAAATAGGAAACAAATATATTCACTCTATCAAGATTATCAGGCGTATGTGTGTCTGTGTATTTTTTCATTTCCATTAAAATGGATTCTGCAGAGTATAGATTCTATAGGGTAAAGCTGCCCATCAACATTTAATTAACAACTAGAGTGTTCATTGTTTACATTAAGAAATTTCTTCTGAATCATAATGTGCCATTTTTAATACGCAATAAATGTAACAGGACTCGAGTTCACAAGACATTGAGGAATTCACATGTTTATCAACTTATTCTGAAAGCAGACAGTACTGAAATCACATATCACTCCTGATGCTCCTGATCGTGACCAGGTATTAACCAACGGATGCTCTCTGTCTGAATAGTAGCATACATGATGAAACTGATAAGAAACAATAAAGAAAACAAGAGGAGCCAATCTATTCCTTTACTCTGCGTGCTAGGCAGGGGACCAACATGATCTTCCACGCTCACCATCACATCAGATTTAGGTTGTATACCTGAAATGAAATATCCAATTATTACTTTGATGCAAGGTGAAGCATCGTAAATCATACTTAGCTATTTGCATGTATAAACCTCCATTTTCTATTTTGAAAATAGCATACTAGTTATAATCTGCTAAGACGTTTACTATACTTTAAAATTTATTCACTGAAGTAAAAATATATTTCCAGTAAACTATTAATGTTACATATTTGATTCTTTGTGGGCTACTTTATTTTCATTTCATTTGTTAAGAACTCTTGCAGCTTGTTTTATCTCTTCATATTACCAGGGGAAGGTGACAGATAATAAACAGGCAAACATTCTAGTCTAAAAACATAATAGTGCCAAAAACAATAACTCCTGCTGTTCAGAGGAACTGAAATATATATACATAACCAACATTGACCTTTTATGCCAAAGTATGGTTACATTATCCAAATAAGGCTACTGAAAAGCAAATTACAGGATGTCACGATCCTCGGCTGAACCAAAATCACAAGAAGTAGAATATTATTTGTCTAGCTAAGACTGCTATCTTATTTTGTATTCATCCAAAATCTTAGGTTTTGATCAACCATAAAACTGCTTCCCAGTACCTTCCTAACTGGAGACAAAACAATGTTTGTTCCTGGAAATAGTATTTACTAGAGTTAGATAGTGCTATATCAGGCTATGAATTATCCCGAATCATAGTTCATCTTACCGGTCTGATTAAAAATAAATGCTTTCAGTGTTTCCAGAGTTCTATCTGTATGGTTAAATCTTGCCATTGGCTTAGCGCCTTGAAAAAGGAGGATGTTAGGAACAGCCACAGTTCCAAAGCGAGTTGATAAACTGCAAAGAGTAAAGTAGAAGAATTAATTTTGCTAAACAAATTTCTCATCTAAATTTTAAAAAACTAGTTTTCAGTTATACTTCATTAAACTAGAATCACCATGTAAAACAAAAACAAAACATAATTGAAGGTCCTGGAGTAGGACCAGTAGGGAGCAGTGGATGGTCAGAAAGCATTTTCTGCCCTCGTGTGTCATTATTACTTTATTATATTACATTATTATTATTGTAAACTCACGTTATGAATGTATAAATTAAACGTAACAATTATCATTCAGAAAAGAATAAAATTTACCTGCTATGTTGGGAGGCATCCAAGGCCAAGAAATTTAGTGCTGGGAACACTCGTGGCAGACAATTAAAATGAGGAGCCAAATTGGCAGAAAAACGACACCAAGGGGTATAAAATAAGACCAAGGTGCAGTCACTGCCATTTGGATTTAAAAATTCCATTAAATCCTAAAATAGAGATTAAAATATTAATTTTAAAAAGCAAGTGCTACTCAGAAAAGCAATGAAGTGCCTCTACATAATGGGTGTCAAACTTGATTGTGTCATGGGCCGGATCGTGATGTATTGTGATGGTTTTTGCCTCTGCGGAGCCAGGGTGGGTGTAGCCTGCACGTGACGTATCCAGCCCGTGGGGCGCCAGTTTTACAGGTGTGTTCTACATGAAAGTTCTAACTAGCCATTCTATTATAAAACATGTTTCAAACTTAAACAATAACCATAGTATGTATTATAATTACATGTCATTAAGTCATTGTCAACTTTTAGCGACCACATAGATTTTCTTATGATGACATGTAGAATGAATTTGAGAACTTTAATTTCCTAATTTCAAAAGTAAATATGCATACTAGCCAGCTAGTTTATTAAATAGTTTAAATATCAGTCATTGCATAGTTTCCTGCAAAAACAAAGACACAATCAACCCCATAAAATCCTGTGATAGTTTGATTTTGACAATAGTTTTCAAGAGTAAACACCTAACAGAAAATCCACATTCCTTAAATCCAAATAATGTGATGTATCATAAGTGTGATGTATCAAATTAAACACTATCTAAATCCAATAATGTCACACTGAAGGCAACAAAATGCCTTTGGAATAGCAATCAATATGCAGAACTACTTTGCCTCCAATATTGCAGATAACATTCACTTTTTTATGATACCTCAATTAAGCATTCTATGAAATAAGTACTATCCCTCATAGACATTTTTCTTCTTTACAATTTTAGGATCAATGCATTTCGATATTAAAGTTGACATCAGTTGAAATACCAGTCTTCAGATTTCATGACAAAAAGTTCAGAAAAAAAACAAAATAGAATCCATCTTTATTTTCAGAATCATTTTACATGGTTATACCTCTCAAGTTGCATAGCATTGTGCTCTGTAGATTGCTGACAGTAAGAAAACAATATATGTATGTATATGTGTGTGTGTGTGTGTATATACACACACACACACACACACATACATACATAATTAGTAGGATAAGACTTAGCTCAGTTAACGTGCTTATCCATGTAGGCTAAAAACCCAAGGGCTGCATTCACATAATGCCTTGTGGACTAGTTTTAAAGTTGGTTATTTTTTAGAGACTTGATTAAAAAAAAACAGGTTATGTGGTTAGGTTATTGTTCAATGTTTTATTCAAGCCAAACAGGGATTAATTGAATAACCATTTGTTATGTTATGTGAATTCGACAATCTAGTTCATTAGCTCTTTCTCTTAATAGGAACACTGCTGTTCCATTACATTTGAAAGAAAACCAGATTCGACAGCATGCAAATTAAAGAAGTACTGTAATAGCATAAAGAGACCCATTTTTTTACTCTAGTCCAGTGTTTCTCAACCTGGATCACTTCAAGATGTGTGGACTTCACCTCTAGAATTCCCCAGCCAGCAATGGGGAATTCTAGAAGTTTAAGTCCACACATCTTAAAGCTGCCAGGGTTAAGGAACACAGCTGTAGTCCTATCCAGGCCCTACTTTAGTTGTACCTAAGCAAGACCAATGATGTCAACCCCAATTGCCAATTTTTAGCTTAAGGAGAAATATATCAGAATAGTTATCACTTACTTGTGAAATATTCAAAATCTGTAATGTGAAATTTGTTATTCCTGTAATGTTTCTTTCTTCACAGTTCACTTTTGGGGTTTTCATACCATCGGTGTTATTTGAGTCCTCTGCTGATGAAGGATGCACTGCTTCTAGCACTACTGCTGGATGTACTATTGGCTCTTGTGCATGAGACACTTGCTGAGATACAGATGCCATGTTATTTGTACGGCATTCACCATCTGCTGATGCATCACAAGTACCAGTATCTGCTTCAGAGAGATGTGCCTTTGTGTCGCTTGGAATAACTGACAATACAACATGACGGTCCGCAAGAAGGCTACCACTCATCATAGCATCAGCAATTTCTGCAGTCCTATACTGTACCGATTCTCTGTGTCCATCACTGCTTGAATGGACAGAAGTGCTTTCCAGATTTAATGGTAGGGAAGTTTCACTTAGCTCTTCTGATAGCACGTCAGAAGTTTCATCTGTTTCTGCTGCAAAATATACATGCATACAGGTGTGTACATATAGAAATAGACATCATTTAAAATTTCATGCAGCATAACCACACATCCTTAATTTGTTCAATGTGAGAATCCAGCCATAACTATAATTAACTTACTAATCCTTAATGGTTAAAGCTTTCTCATTTTGTGCCCATCTCTGCTAAATGCATGATTCAACAGCATTTAAATATAGCAAGAGACATCTGATTAGACACTTTCACCTTGCCTTTATTCCCTTTAACACCAGAAATGAAAATATTTATTTCAGGAGAGAGAACAATGCAACCTGAAAACCACGGAAATGCAGAGTGAGCGGAATACATTTTTGCTACCTGGTTCACCCAGATAGCACCCAATGATTAGATAACCATTTGTCTGAAGTAGTGTAAAGTTTCCTGCCTAAGCAAGGGGTTGGACTAGAAGACCTCCAAGGTCCCTTCCAACTCTTCGATTCTATTCTAAACCCCACCCGCGTCCTACTTTGCCTCTCCCCCCCCCCCAGGAAAAAAAAAACACCAGAAAGCCACGACAATCAACCTAACAGGCCGTCAGGGCGACAGGTGCGTCTAAAAGGCAGCTCTTCCTCCACGCTCTTCGCTCCTCCCCCCCCAACCATTCAGCATCGCCATGGCAACCGAACCCTCCTCACCTGCTGCAAGGAAGGCGAGTAGCCAGAGCACCCCGAGGCGCCACCCCCACCCGCGCGAGGCCAAGAACATCCTCGCAAGGGAGGGGGGCCGGCTGCTCTGCCCCGGCCAAAAAAAAAAACACCGGTAAAGCGTCCGGGAAAAAGGACCTAGCCCCCAAATGAGGGCTTCCGGTTGTACTTCCGCTTCCTGTTTTGCAACGCCAAGGGAAAGCATGCGTAAAAGTGCTGGGCTGGCTCTTCTTTTGTCCGCAACCCGGATATTGTAGTCTCGGAGGAACCAAAGGTGAAATTCTACGCCGTTTTTCTCCGCGATGTTTTGGGAGCTCCTGTGCTTCCCCTCCCCGAAGGAATTTTAATAAAAATCACCATCACTTATTTTCCTCGCGAAAAGCGCTTCTTTTCCCAATTAATAATATAATTGCTATGGAGAAACGAATGGCTCGATTTTATAAACCCTGCAGTTAATCTTGTTCCTTATTTTCACTTTGCGGAATGTTGGGACAGAAGAGTGATCTCAGGTCGTAGCTACTCATGTTGATCTTGCCCTTCCATCTTTCAATAAATAAATAAATAAATAAATCAGAATAGAGCTGGAAGCGACCTTCGAGGTCTTCTAGTCTACCCTTCTGCTCAAGCAGGAGACCCTATACAATTTGAGAAAGGTGGCTGTCCTGTCTCTTCTTAAAAATCTTTGATCGAGAGTATATCGTAATACTGAAGAGTGCTAGGGTCACCGTATTTTTCTTACGAGTCAGGAAATCAACACAAATATCAAAATTTGCCCTGTTGGCTTGTTTGTTTAAATCCCACTTCTCCCAAGCAAAAATTAACAAAAACCTACAGCTTTCTTTCACGTACCGGTGATTCGGGTTCTTGCCGCAAAGTTAACTTTCAAGAATGGTAAAGAAGTCCAGCTGTGATTTCACATACTGTATATGTCTGGCAGTGGTTGCTACAGGTTGCCATTCATTCATTCATTCATTTATATACGCACACCATCAAGTCTCCAAATGAATAAAAAGTTAATTTAAAATAATGAACATAAAACTAAAACTTCGAATATTATCAAAATTAATCCCACATCACTCTGCAACCCTATAAACTGCAGATGGCCTCAGTGCTCAGTTTGTACATCATAGAATAATTTGTTCATAAAGATAAAGGTTCCCTTCTCACATACAAAAGTGAGTACACCCCTCACATCTTGTAAATATTTAAATATATTGTCACATGTTTTCATGTGACGACACTGAAGAAATGACACTTGGCTACAATGTAAAGTAGTGAGTATACAGCTTGTATAACACTGTAAATGTGCTGTCCCCTCAAAATAATGCAACATACAGCCATTAATGTCTAAACTGCTGACAACAAAATGTGAGGTGGTGTACTCACTTCTGTGATATACTGTATGTGCTAGTCATTCCTGACTCTAGGGGGAGGTGCTCATCTTCATTTCAAAGCCAAAGAGCCAGTGGTGTCTGAAGACATCTCCGTGGTTATGTGGCCGGCATGAATAAACGCCAAAGGCACATGGAATGCTGTTATCTTCCCACCAAAGATGCTTCCTATTTTTTCTACTTGCATTTTTACATGCTTTCAAACTGCTAGGTTGGCAGAAGCTGGGACAAGTAACAGGGGCTCACTTACGCGGTACTAGGAATTTGAACCGCCAAACTGCTGACCTTTTTGATCAACAAGCTCAGCATCTTAGCCACTGAGCCACCATGTCCCTTAATTTGCTCATATACCAGTTATTATTTTACAAAGAAAAAGAAAAGAAAGTGGTAATATTCATGTGCAGCCTATTTTTAAAGCATTTTTTTTCTATAAGCCATGTTTCCACAATGTTATAATACAGGTCTCAAATTATCAAGAGGGACACTTGAGGATTGCTTCACTAGTCTGAAGGCTGCAAAACTTATCATACAATGATAGAAAATTTTGAAATGGGTAAAAACTGAAGAAATGAAAATGAAATAAAAAGTATAACAAAATCATATTAAGAGATCTCTTTAAAAATATTAAGAGTTTTTAATTGAGCACTTTGACTATTTATCTGACAACATTTTTCGTTAACTGAAACATTTAAATTTGGTTTTATATCTAGATACAAAATTGCCAGCTAGGTAGTCCAGACCAGGAATCAGCTCCACAGGAACGCTAATACTATTTTTACTGGAATGGCTATTATAATAGAATCTTGAAAGTCTGATTGTGCTGAACTTTCTCCACTTCATATATCTATGTGAATTAGGGTGGCGTCTGTCTGAGCAGTTTCTGCATACTTTCTGCTTGTTTTGGACGTATGTTATGCTTTTTGTCTTTCTTTTGCTAACTGGTCTGATTTGTCTCTATCATGATCATCTTCCTTGCTCTCACAAATCTCACTTTTGCTTGCAAATGTTCATCAGTTAGCTTTGAGTATTAATTATTACAGATGAGAAAAATGCACACATGTATATGTCCATCCAAATATTGCTAGGTTTCTTGTGGAAGCAATAAGTAACTTGGAGAATCTTTTTCAGTAAGACACTTGTAAACACTTCCATTTCATTTTGCTTCACAATGATCTCACACTGAAATTCCATTAACTTCATCTATACTTCCTTTGCAATACTGCCAATATCCACAGCAAATGGTGATGGTACTAATTTAAATTACAAAGGCTAAATTTCAATAACAAAGTACATTCCAGCTTAATGTGCATAAGACCTTGAGTATATGCCCACACAGTAATTCCATGGAATTCAGCACTACTAACCATTCCATGGTTAATTCCTTGGAAGTAAATGCAGTTGAGCTTAATGGGGCTCCATTTTGTGTAGACATTCATAGTATATCACAGTTTATGGTCTGACATTTCTTAATTCTATCCCCCCTATAAAAAGCAAACTAATGATCCATTTCCTTTTAAACAGCTTTCTTCAATTGGTTGTCTTTCATCTATATTGACTGCCGCTCTGAGAATTCTGATAATGCTGGTTCACTTCTGAAAATTGAAGTCCAAGGCAACTAGAGAGCACCAATAAGAAGGCTACCAAGGAAGTGTGGCTATTAATCTACTCCATTTTTGTTGTATTGGGCTACAACTCATGTGTTCTTCACCCATTTCAGAGTATGAAACTGACCCATACTTAGGATGGAACCTAAATTCCTTTCTGCTTGCAAAATAAATATGTAAGTCAGCTTTTTCTCTTGCACTAAATGCTTTTGCACACTCTTTGGATACTGTATATCTCAACTGATCTGCAGAAACTCCCCCAGGAAGCTCCTCCTCCAAAATGCACTTTGAAGAGTCTATTTTGGCAAGAATTGTATTAACACAGTTTTCCCAGATGCTTGGCTCAGATTGATAACAAATTGGGTAGAACAGTCTGCTTCCTAATAAGTCCAGGATTAGAGTTCCCAGGAAGCAATTGGATCATCTGGCTAAAGGGTATTCCCTGCTTTGCAAGCCACAACAACAAAGATTAGCACTTTCAAACAAGAAAAAGTGATAGGTGTCTTTTTACATTGTATATTCTAGCATTTCCAAAAAAATCGCTTTTACGCATAGCTACAAATACTATGCTAGCCTCTACTCAGTTCATTTATGTTTCTAGACCATTCACTACATTCAGTTTTGAACATTGTATTACTTGTCAGCTAACCTCAACATCACCACCTCCGCTCGCTATCAGCAGTCGGCTCACGGGGATCTGAGTTGGTGCGGTAGTAAATGTGTCCTTGAGAGAGGGCATAATATATAAGCATAATATATAATAACCTCGAAAGTGGCAGTAATGTGCCATCATTTGATCCAGTTGCCCTGGACAATTATTGACTTGTCTCCAGTGGTTCTTTCTGTGAAGAAATTGGATGGACTAGAACTAAAATGGCCTGGGAGGAAATGAAAGTTATGTTTCAGTCCAATTTTAGGCCCATGTTCAGCAGAGAAACAGCATTGACTTCACTTATAGGAAAAGTACAATTTTCCAGGTCTTGCTTAATATTTCAGTGACTTTCAGTGCCATTGGTCATGATATCCTTTCAAGCCTTCTCCAAGATTTAGCAGCAGGGAACACTCTATTATACTGGTTGTCTTTTCTGAAGAAGGGGTTCCAATCATAGGGAGAGATTCTTGGACTTTTAATAGGGAGATACTGCAAAATTAGACATTTTCCTATTCAACATCAGCTATACATGAAACCATTGGATGAGATCAGACATTGGCATGGAGTCAGGTTTCACCTGTCTGCTGATGTCAATTAATATGCCCATTTTGATGATATCCAGTTGTATATCTTAACTTCTGACGAAGTTCATGATGCTGTCCAGGAGATTCCATTGTTCACTCTCCTTGGTAGTTAATTTACAATTTGGGGTTCTTCTTGAATGGCTCCAGAGGAGCAGGTGACACCTCTGGCCAAAACATCTTGTATACCAATCACAAACTTTCCTGCAATAGCACTTAGCCTTATATACCGCTTCATAGTGCTTTATAGCCCTAAGCAGTTTACAGAGCCAGCATATTCCCCCCAACAATTTGGGTCCTCATTTTACCCACCTCAGAAGGATGGAAGGCTGAGTCAACCTTGAGCCTAGTGAGATTTGAACTGCCAAATTGCAGGCAGCCGACAGGCAGCAGAAGTAGCCTTAGTACTGCAGTCTAACCACTGTGCAACCAAGGCTCTGATGTGATTAATCTGATTAATCACATTTTTACTGGACTATATTGGGCTGCTCTTGAAGAGCATTTAGAAACTACAGTTGGTCCAGAATGCAACAGCTCAGGTAGTGATATGAACAACCTAAGGGATTCACGTAATGGATCTGTTCATATTTGTTGCTGGTTGACTTCTGTAAGTCCATGGTCCAACTGCTGAGCCATGGAGTGGATGTATGGAGTTAAGCATCATCAATATGCCAATGATACCAGTTGTATATCTCAATCCCATGCCAATTAAGTGATGCTGTCAAACTAATAAGATTGAGTATCTGTGCGTTCATGACATAAACTGTCTATTTCCAGGGATTTTCCAATTTTAGTTCTGGATGGACTTTCTCTACCTGGTGCAGGTAGACTTCAGTTAGCATTCATTCATTCTGTGAATATTTGAAGTTGCGACAACACTGAATACGTGTTAATTACAACCAGTCTTCAAAGCTCGAGCCATCATATCCTCTACATGGACATATGACCACAATCCAGCTGTTTGGCAAGCAACTCACATTTACCATGATTGCTTTGTCCCACAGATGTGTGCTCGCCATTTGTAATGTTCCCTGCTGGCTTCCATAAGCAAAGTCATTGAGGGAGCTGGCAGAGAAGGTTAAGCTGGCAGAGGAGGTTATGATGCAATCTAGCCACTTTTTCTCCTGAGGAGTTCCTGTCAGAGTATGATACTCCAGGGATCTTGTAGGCTGTAGGATGCTTGCTCTTGCTCTGTAAACAACGGTACCTGAGATTTGCAACTTTCAGCCATCTTCCCCACTAGCTTTGTGGAAAGCTGGCAGGGAGTCCCAAGTCACAGTCATATGAGGTCCTCATTTAACAATCTGCAACTTTTATTTAATGATGGCAATGAGGACTGCCAATTGCCATGGACATGGTTAGCATGGAAATTTAGGGCCAATTGCCATCATTGAGGACTACCTTTACTCAATTTGGGGATGAGGGCTTCTGGATTCATAGCTCTTGCTTGAGAAGCAAGTAATAACTGTAGCCAGTAAGGCCTTTGTGTAGATTCATCTTGTGCACTCATATTCCAGGTCATTTCAACTTCTTCTCTGTCAGGGCTCCTGCCCTCTGGGAACAGTGTCTCCCCAGATAAGTGGACAACCATTTAAATATGAGCCAGCAGTGT
Organism: Thamnophis sirtalis; assembly: GCF_051295495.1. Classification (NCBI taxonomy): domain Eukaryota; kingdom Metazoa; phylum Chordata; class Lepidosauria; order Squamata; family Natricidae; genus Thamnophis; species Thamnophis sirtalis. Next base: position 93,921,737 of record NW_028261383.1, read on the forward strand.
GCAGCAGCTGCCAAAAAAGCCAACACAGTTCTAGGCTGCATAAACAGAGGGATAGAATCAAGATCACGTGAAGTGTTATTACCACTTTACAATGCCTTGGTAAGGCCACACTTGGAATACAGCATTCAGTTTTGGTCGCCACAATGTAGAAAAGATGTGGAGACTCTAGAAAGAGTGCAGAGAAGAGCAACAAAGATGATTAGGGGATTGGAGACTAAAACATATGAAGAATGGTTGCAGGAACTGGGTATGTCTAGTTTAATGAAAAGAAGGACTAGAGGAGACATGAGAGCAGTGTTCCAATATCTCAGGGGCTGACACAAAGAAGAGGGAGTCAAACTATTCTCCAAGGCACCTGATGGTAGAAAAAGAAGCAATGGGTGGAAACTAATCAAGGAGAGAAGCAACTTAGAACTGATGAGAAATTTCCTGACAGTTAGAACAATTGATCAGTGGAACAGCTTGCCTCCAGAGGTTGTGAATGTCACAACACTGGAAGACTTTAAGATGTTGGATAGCCATTTGTCTGAAACGGTATAGGGTTTCCTGCTTAGACCTTGGACTAGAAGACCTCCAAGGTCCCTTCCAACTCTGCTATTGTATTGTATTATAAGTGCATAGGTTCCTTAGACCTTGCTTGGTTTCCAGGCTTGGCATTAAGGTGTTTCACAGCAACAATAACATTATGTTTGTTTGTAACTGCATTTTAAAATGATGTATTTGAAGTATTGTAAATTGCCCAGGATCTTTTTGGATTCATGCAGCATTACAAATCCAATAAATAAATAAATCTTATGGAACCTAAAAGATATGCCTTTTGTGTTACCAATCTTTCCTTTAGAACAGCACCCTTCCCACTCCATATTGCCCCAGCCCTGCTATCCTTCAAGGTCTTAAAATCCCGACTCTTTTCATAGATATTTGGTTGCGATAATGCATGAATTGATTCATGTTGTATATTTTGAGTCTGTATTTTTCCCCTGGTATGGTTGTTTCTATTATTGTGATATTTATATTAATTTCAGTACTGCTATTATGTTAATGCTGTATAAACCACCCAGAAACGTTTGGTGAGTGTAGGTACAGCATTAGAATTTGAATGAATAAATGACTGAACAAACAAACGTTAGACAAACATAAAGAAGTTAAAAGTAATACTTGACTCATTAAATAAGCAACTATTGCTTATTATTAAATAAGCAATTAAGCAACTACCAAAGCCTCACAGGCCCTCCCAACCAGCTCTTTGGTCATCAGAATAATGGTTGTCATGAACAGTATAAAAATAGGTGGCAGATCTAGAGTCTGTCCCATAAATAAGTTATATAGTAGTTCTTCATTGGGCAGAGGTCCCTGTCTAGAAACCAAAGGAACACATTGCCATTCATTCAGAATGCGGCAAAGAGGTTTTCACCACCAGCTGAACAGTCTGCTATGGTGTTTCCAGGGGACAACTCTTCCTTTGTATATACCAGAGCTAAGCTTGCAGTGTTTCTTTCAAAGCCAGTGTCTTAACATGTGCAATATATAACACTGTTGGGCATTACCTATTTTGGATTAGGTATGTCTGCTATGGGTTGGGAAAGGATCATAACCCTTATACCAAATTGTGACAGCATAAATATTTGTGCATACCGAGAACAAAATTGTTTATTGATTTAGTGTTATTTTGGTAACAGCTTTAGAGTTTAAATTTTCCAATCATTTCCATAGCTGCAGTTCTAACTGTATAGATATTGAAATAATACAACATTTTCAAGTAGCATTGTTTCATTAAAAATATTTAAAATCTACCTAATAGTATTATTTCTTCAGGGTTGTCAAAAGCATCTATCTCAGGATTCTTACCCTCTACAAATATACCCTCCTGATAATATAGTATGTTGTAAATCTTAGTATGTTAGCCTGTATAATGTTTACTGCTGACATAACTTGGAAATTAGGATTGAGTCACTGGTTTAACTTGAAATTTCTATATTATTCCTATCTATAAACATTTTAGTGAAGGACTATGCCAGAAGTCTTTATACCAGAGATCCCCAAAGCTGCAGTTGGTGGACTGGCACTGGGCTGCGGCATATCAGAAACTGGGCCATGCAAACAAGTAAAGCCCCATCTGCAGGATGCAGACAGCACATAAAACCTCACCCCCTCCGGTCCGCAGAAAAACCTCTCTCTATAGAATCAGTCCCTGGTGCCCAAAAGGTTGGGGATCGCTGCTGTACACCAATCGTGTAGGAAGGAAAGAGGAAAGAAAATGTGTAACATTAAGATTATGGAATGCATAGCTGCTGCAACTTGGTCTGCAACTTGTGCATCATACAAGATTGCTGCTGGGTGGGAGGTCTCAATTGCAAATTAAAACAAAAGTTCAAAAGCTGCTTAGCATGCAAGAGATAGAGAAGATCCAATATTATGAACATTTGAAACTCTGTTTTTGAGGGGAGATGGAATTAAGTGTCTATAGAGATTCTCAGTCATCCAGGTCATGGTTGTCCCAAAGCTGCTTTTTTTTTCAAAAGGCAACTTGAAAGTCCAGTTGCCTCTTGGGGGGAAAAAACATCTTTGGGAGAGGATTAAGTGAAATTTTGCACAAGAGCACCTTGTATGCAACAGTAGCCCCAATAGAATGCCAAATTTTGTTGATCTTGATTAGCCTCTTAAGTGCTAAGAGTGGCAGATAGGTTTCAATTTACAGGGGTTGCTTATTTTGACCCCCTGCAAATGTCCCTTGGGCAAACAAACATTATGAGCTATATTCAACTGATGAAAGACCTCAATTATTGCATGTCAGCATCCAACATTAAATGAAGTACACAGTATTTTATGAGACAGAGTTAGAACAAAGAAGAGATTCTCTTGTAAGCAAAGCTTGAAAAGTATAAATTTATTTTCTGAATTCCAATTTTCAGGTCTAGTCAACCTTAAGCATACAAATGCATACAAACTTAATACATGTCTGCACTATTTTAATTCTACCTCTCTCTGCTCTAGTAGAAGAAAGAGCTTACACATACTGATTACCAATTGGTTTCTCAATCCAATTGAGAACACAATTAAACAGGTAATCAAAATTTAAAAATCTTATATAAAATTTCACAAGAAACACTACTATTGGCTGAAGTATCTGAGATTTTACAATGCAAGGTTTTTTTTTTCATAGGATTGTGTAACAAATCAAACAATGATGTATCTATTTTAGGGCACTTACTGAGCAGCAGCTGCCTGGAATTTAAGATAGGAAGGTTATCCAGTCTTAAATGGAACTTCCAGGGATAAAACCCAGGATGTTCTCCATGCATATAATGTATTGGAACAAACAGCTAGGCCTCTTTTCTTCAAAGGATGTCATGCGTCTCTTAAAAGTTACAGGGCCCATCTACTGCTATAAGACATAAAGACACAAAAAATTAAATTAAAAATTACCCATCTTATTCTAATGAAGAATCTAAAAAGAAATACCACTAAAAACTCTCCATTGTGACGTTGCAATATTTCTGAAAGGGTTTCAGTAAAGGAACAGTGCAGGTCTTTTTTTTAAAGCAAAAGGTTCATATTGGCCATGGAACTGACAATTGACAGCCTATTAAGAGCCAAGGTGGCGCAGTGGTTAAATGCAGCACTGCAGGCTACTGCTAGATCAGCAGTTCAGCGGTTCAAATCTCACCGGCTCAGGGTTGACTCAGCCTTCCATCCTTCCGAGGTGGGTAAAATGAGGACCCAGATTGTTGGGGGCAATATGCTGACTCTCTGTAAACCGCTTAGAGAGGGCTGAAAGCCCTATGAAGCGGTATGTAAGTCTACTGCTATTGCTATTGCTATTCAAAATATTTTAAAAGTGAAAGATTTAAAATGAAAGATTGATATTAAAATATATTGTTCCATTACTTTTAAATCAACTATTACATTTTTAATCACAAATTTACCATGGTACTCAGCCCCTCGCCACTCATTCACACTTTTGCTGTCATGCACACCTAGTCTCACACATGTTCATAGAAATATTATTAACCAAATGGTCACCAAAATCAATAGCCAATAACATTGGTGGGCATTGTCCTTCAATTAGACTTTGTAAGAATACATGAAGAGCAGAAGAAAAACTTAAAAGAATTTAGTTCAATATGTTTATGGATAAAACAAAGAAAACATCAAGAGATTAAAAGTTCTTCATTCTGTTAAGTAGGCTTATTGCATTATTTTATAAATTTAAGAAGTTTATGAAATTTATGAAAGACAGATGCAATGTATGGCAAGAAATGAAACATTATTTTGTGTTTAAAGTAATTACTTTATTAATAAATATACATCCAAATGATGACATAAGTACAGTTCATGAATACTACTCCATTCCCATACAGACAATTGCACATGAGTAGCTGAGGTTCATGGATGTAAGAACAAACACAGTTACCTAATCAGACTTTTTACACCAGAAGACAGGATGATGATATTGATGATTTTTTTTCTAATAAAATAACCTGTCCATGGAAAAGCAAGTCGTGAAAGTGAAAATCTTAAAATAGCCTACAGTATTTAAATATATATTTTTAAAAAAATTGTTATGCTATCATAATTTTCAAGATGAAATTGATTACACATTGCAGAACTTAAATTTATCTATTTGGGAGAGGAGACCAAAAGGAAGGGCTTGTTCTAATATTTTCATTATAATAATGAACTATATTTAATATATGTGTAATAAAAAGCATTTGAGTATAAGCAAGTGTAGAAGCTTTGATTGCAAGCAACTGTAGTTAGTGAACTACATGATGCTTCGCTGTATGTACAGTCATATAAAGTAGAATGACAACTTAGGGAATAATTGTAGATTTCTCATTCTGAAAGTTTTTGCCTTTAAAATTCTTTTAATGCCCTGACTGTAATCCCTCCTGCCTCATTGGTCATGGAATTTCCCATCCCATATACATTACTTTCCTGGATTTCTTGTGACACCAAAAGAAAATGTGTAATTTCTTAAAAATGGCCCATTGCAAAACAAAGATCCTGATCAGTAATAAGTAACCTTAAAAAGTTATGAAACAAAAGTGATTTTTGATATAGTAGACAAAGCTGTATTTAGAAAGTACTACCTATACAATAATTTTGAACATATCCAGTGCAAGACTTAAAAAATAGTAGTAAAGTTATTTGGTTCTATAGTTTATGTAAAGTTAGTTAGAAAGTAAACAGCATTTTTTCTGTCTTTTAAGTAGTATAAGTCCCTATTAATGCTTAATTATTTATTTATCAAAAGATACAACAAATATCTATATTTAACCAAAAGATAAAGCACAACATGTAGATGTTTTGAGCAGTGTGAATACACATTAACAATCCTAGCTTATGTAGAGTACAATTTATAGAATATAAAATTATCATTTGCTTTACAAATCATGTATCAATACTATCGAAAGAAAGGACACTCTTCCTTCCCAGTAATAACAAAGCATAGGAATTAACATGCTGTTGCAGTGTTTATCATGACAAGAGATAGTTTACCAAAAAAGCACAATGTATTCAGAAGATTATATACAGCAGTAGCAAAAATATTTGAATTTATCATTCAAACATCTCAAATCGCTGACTTCTGTTTTCTCTATAGCAAGGCCCTTATGAACTGCAGTAGAAGGTAAAATCAATTGAAATCAAGAAATGTCCAACAGTGCTCTCCTGGCCTGGTTAATAAATCCAATGAGTATATAACTACCCTTTCTGCCTATTTTATCTGTATTGGTCTTTTTAATGGATGTTTTCTATTTTATAGATGAGCATAAATTGCTTATTTTCTCATCATATATTTTTTCAGAATACATAATTCATCACGTTAGTACTATAATGCATTGCCTTACCTCCCAATACACTGTATGGCATCGTCAAACAAACTCATTTATGAGAAGTTTTTTTAAAAAGGGTAGCATGAGAAAAACAGGAGGTAAGAAATATAGTTAATTAAAAATACACTTCTGGCATGAGATAAATTTGTATCTTGCCGTAAGAGTATGCCGTTTTTTTTTAGATTTTACATTCAGCTTCTCTCCAAGCAGCTTTTGGGAAGGGGGAGGTGTAATAAAAGAGACAGTACAATATATGTCCTGAGGGAGAATTAGCTCACATTAGCACTGTGTGTCGAAAGTTGCACCTCTGTGAAAAAAAGTTAAAAAAAAAACTGATAATTCCAAAGTTTCTCAAGGAAACATAGCTTGAGCAAAAAATAAGACAAAACAATTTAGTAGCAGTTTAGCTGCCTTAGTTTACATGACTAAAAAGCCTTCCAGTACTCTTGAGGTTCATGGTTGCCAGTGCGTACAAAGTCCCCTCAAAGCAATTCAATACTCTGTTATAAAATATAGGATAAAGTCCAGCTCATTATGAGTTAGGCTGAAACACCTGAAGGCTTGCTGTTTTTTTTCCTGATAAAAAAGGCATGAAATGACACCCATTTCTTAAGTTGTCATTACAGGAATCAGAGCTACAACATTGATCTTACAAAGAAAAAAATTCAATACTGTTAATTTTCACTTGTACGTAATGTGAAAGAGGTCTATTCCAAATGAAAGTTGCAAATATTTACAACCTCTCTCAAGTGAATATAAAGATAAAACATTTAAGAATTAACTAAATGTAAACTTAGTTTTGGAATAACAATTATGAAATCCATTTAATAGAGTGTTTTCTGGTCAATTATAATGCAATTTGTGTAATACTGAAGAGAGAGTCTATCATTTTTTGTCTTTCCCCCTTTTTCTCTCACACATACATACATACATACGTACACACTCATATACAATCTTAAAAATAATAACACATACCCAGCTCAAAGCAGAACATTTATTTTAGGTGCACAAAATTCAGAAATTGTATTTATCATTCTGCACCTCCATGCATAGATATATTCCTTAAATCTGTTATATATCTGGGTGTCTATAAACACATCAAATCACAACTTGCTTGTGCATCATCTGTATCATTTCCAATTATGAACCATGAAATGTCTTCCTTTGGTAAATATATGCTCACTTAGCTCCAGAAGTTTTACTGACAAAATTATTTTTAAGATGGGAAGATCATGTATCTGAAAAGTGTAATTTTCAATTATACCAAATTTTTAAACTTTTTTTAAAAGGCTGCTAGCTATGCAGATATTATAAAATCATTTTGAGTTTGTATGTTTCCGGACAGATTTTAAAAAATACAGGGCAATTCTACAACTCCGCTTATGCTATGTATCAATCAAATTAATTGAATTAATAAGGGAACAAAATCTCAAAGATAACCTTAATTATGCCCAATAAATACATATTTGATAGCACTTTTAAGATTTAAAAAAAATCTGATATTTCATTATTTATAATTTGGTGTGTATAGTCTTAGGCTTTATAAACCATAGTCAGCAGTTCCAAGAGAGATACCATACTGTAATGGAAAAAAGTAGCACTTAGACTATAGATCAAGTGCTGCATACAAACTATTTCTTTAACGAAGTATTTGAATTGCTTGTAACTGATAGCACTTCAATGAATGGCTGCCTGGAATGATAACTTCCTAAAAATATAGCTTCGAAGTTTTGACATTATCTACAAGTTCTGAGGTCCGTGTTAAATTCCAGCAATTGTGGAAAAAATTCATTTCTACTCATTCCTATTTAAAAAAAGAAAAAAAAAGAATCATATACATTGCAAAATTTGTAGAACTACTGTTACTTATAAGACAATCTTGAATGATTGATTTCTATTAATCTACTCTGATGTGTTTTAATCAAGTCTCTGTTGCAATCTTGAAAACCAGGGAGCTGGAAATCTGTTATTTGAATTAATAGCTCCTCAACTAAAATGGCTAGGCAATATTTTTTGCCGTTCAGAATATTTGCAACTACTTTTTGAAAATACACAAGGGCATCACTGGGGATTCCACTTGTAAACAAAGAAACATTATATGGTTATGATATGCCATCTTTAAAAAAAAATAAGAAAGGAAGTTGTGAAAAAGTTACAAAAGAAGTGAAAAAACATGCCACAACTCAGATAATTTAAAAATGATTACTAGAGAAATATTTATCAACCTATACATATTATTCAGTGGGTTGTTTGATTTTGCTACTTGTTTCACCAGTAGCATGTACTCCTCTGTTATGCACCACAGAGTAAGGAAAAGCTGCACTGCTACAAGTATAACTTAGATTTGGAAGCCGTGATAGAGCTTTAATGCTGCCAGGAGGTCTCCCCGGGCTGACTTTGTAACCTGCAGCTTTAGTTGTGCCCAAGGGTCTACCTGGACTTGTCTTAAATCCAGCTGCTTTGGTGGTCCCGAGTGGTCTGCCTGTGCTTGTTCTGTACCCCGCTGATTTTGTCGTCCCTGAAGGCCTTCCGCGTTTTCCAGATCTGTTGAGATTTTTCTTTTTTTTAAGTTCGTCTTTCGTCTCTAAATTTCTGCTACTTGTGGTCTGCAAATGTGGTTCATTTAATGCATCTTGTCTCTGGCATGGTATTGGCTTGTGCCCAACTGTGTGGCTATACTTGGTTTGCTGTGTGGAATATAAATCAAACTGATCGGTGGGTGTCCCATTGTCATCGTTAAGGCAAGATGTTTTTCCAGTCCCGCAGAAAGGGGAGTTGCTACTGGCAACAGGGTGCATCATTTTCTGCTAAAAAAAATGAAATAGAAGTTTAAAACCAAGATAACATTTTTTTAAAAAATTATGTTTTGCCTTAAATTGTGTTTATTGCCTTATGAATGATTTCCAATGTTAAAGAACTTCATATAGGATACAAAGTAGCCCAACACATTATTTAAAAGAAAACCATTTCAAATCATTGCCAGTGTATACATGCAATTTGTATTTGTGTTCGTTTCATATGTTTGTACTACATAAACTCAACTTTTTATATTAAAAATACTTTTAAATTCACAGCAAAATTCTAAATCAAAATAAGCCTCACAGATGCGAAGCTCTTTTCGGCACTATAAAATGCAAACAGTAATTCATAATCAAGCAATTGCTTCTTATGGACACTACTAGTAAGTTATTATGTGATTCCTCTGAAATCTTGCCAAGGGCTCCTTCGTCCGTCAAAATTCTAACATATCCAATACTAAAAATTGAACACACATTTGTAAGATGCCAGGTGAGAAGTACTGTTATAATATTGATTTTTACTAATATTCCAGGGTTCTAATTTACACTTTTGGTTAACCCTAGTCTGAAAATGGCAGATAATTTTTTTTTCAATTGTGAGCAAGGCTATTAATACTTTATATCAGCTAATCGTCAATCATATTTTTTAAACAAACGAAGAGGAATCTGGATTACCTCAACACATAGAATGAAAAGAGCTTTCAATTAAAACATCTAATATTGTAATTTAATTCAGGTCAATTAGCAAGATCCAAAAGTCTTGAATTATGATCATCACAATATTTTAAATAGTTCTAAACCTGAAGGATTTTTATGTACAACTAACTTGTACTGTTAAAATGAGCATTAGTTATTTACAAGAGTTTTGAAATAAATTTGAAAATACAAAAATTACATTTTATAATTATTAATATATATACACACACATACAGTACATACATTATATGAATCATGTATGTTTACAATTATATAAAATACAATATAAGTAGTCTTTAACTTACAACCATTCATTTAGTGACTGTTCAAAGTTACAACAGCACTGAAAAAAGTGACTTACGAACAGTTTTCACACTATTACAGCATCCTTCCTCATGGTCCCTTGATTAAAATTCAGGCACTTGGAACTAGCATGTATTTATGACAGTTTCATTGTTCCGTTGTGATGTAATCACAATTTGTAACTTTTCCCGGCGACTTCTGACAAGCAAAGTAAATAGAGGAAGCCAGATTTGTTTAACAACCATATGATTCATTTAACAATTAACAAATGCAGTGATTAACTTAATAATAGCTATGGCAAAAAGGGTGTAAAATGGGGCAAAGTTCACTTAACAATTGTTTTCTTAGCAAAGAAAAATTTGGGCTCATTTATGGTCATAATTTAAGGATTACCTGCAATTATATTATACTTGGAAATAAAGGAATTTACTGACAGTAAAAACAGTAAGAATTATTAAGCAATGGAGCAGCTTGCCTCCCGGAGTTTTGGGCTCTCCGTCGCTGGATGGTTTCAAGAAAAAAAAAAGTTGGACAACCGTTTATCCAAGATGGTATGAAGACTTGGGCAAGGAATTAGACTTGAAAATCTCCAGGGTCCCTTCAAGCTGTATGATTCTATTTATACAAAATACTGAACCAAAACCAAGCAAACCGCACTACTAGTCTGTAGAGATTCTCAGTCATTCAGGTCATGGTTGTCCCAAAGGTCCTTTTTAAGGAGGCAACTGGACTGTCTTGGGTTTTTTTTCCCTTTGAAGACTTTTTGCTTCTCATCCAATTGCCTCCTCAAAAAGCACCTTTGGAAAAACCATGACCTGGATGGCTGAGAATTTCTACAGATGTTTTACCTATACAATTTGGGATGAACATCTTTTGAATGGTGTGGGAGTAGGAATGGATTTCCAGGAAAAAATTGCAGCCTACAGGAACCAGGAGCACTAATCGGGTGACCCTGAGGACACAGATAAACCTCCAAGGACCCTCTACATTTTAGAGTCTAAAAGGATGCAAATGACCAGCTGTCTACAAGGAATATAAATCCTTCCATTCCCCGCCATCCAGTTAGAACCGAAGAAGCTTCTTGATGAGAAGCAAAATGTCTTCAAAGAAAAAACAAGAAAGTCCAGTGGCCTTCTGAAAATAATAATTCAATTACTGAATTATTGAGATAATCAATAATTCTTGACTTTTTGGAATAGAAAACACTTTTATTTTCTGAACACAAAAATCCTTTCATTTCTCTCTTTGTCAACCACTATAGCTAAGTGTTTCAACTTTGGTTAATTTACGATGTGTGGACTTCAACTTCCATGAATTTAAGATGTGTGAACTTCAGTTCCCCAGTCAGCATTCTGGGAGGTGAAATCCACACAACTCCAAACGCTTTGCTATATTGTAGTCCAGGGGTCTCCAACCTTGGCAACTTTAAGATTTGTGGACTTCAACTCCCAGAATTTCTCAACCAGCAAAGCAAAACTGGCTGAGGATTTTGGGAGTTGAAGTCCACAAGTCAAAGTTGCCAAGGTTGGAGTTCCCATTGTAGTCTACTGGAAAGTTAATGGAGATCAATAGAAAAGCAGACATTAGCATAACTGGTCTTAATTCCCTCCAACCCAACCATCTCTGATAAATGCAAACTGCATTTAAATTTAAAATAGTCTAGTCATGGCTGCAAAGAAGCATTCATTGTGCCCACAAAGTGCCACCTAGAAAAGCTATTGTTTTAATTAATTGGATTAATGAATCAGGTTTGACTCCATCTAGAGATTAGTATCATCTGTCTATGATGCTACTTAAGGAAATTTGAGGGAAAAGATAATCCAGAGTTGCAAACTAAGATCAGGACAGTCAGACATCATTCCTGCTGATTTGGATGGAGCTTACTCATATTTAATGGTATTCAGTAGCAGCCTTAGTGAGTATCAGAGTTCATGCAATATTAAGCAGACTGCTATAATGCAAGTATTTATATCAGAGGACAACAACCTCAAGTCCCCAATTTTATTTTCTGCAGCTGTCTCCACTACAGTTCTTCAATCCAATATTCAAAAACTGATACCTGTAGAATGATTTCCAGCCATACTAAATCAGAAAATACACAAAAACAATACAGGTAGTCCTTGACTTACAACCACAATTAAGTCCAAAATTTGCTAAGTGAGCAATTTGTTAAGTGAGTTTTATCCCATTTTATGACTTTTCTTGCCATATTTGTTAAGTGAATCATTACAGTTGTTAAATTAGTAACATAGTTGTTAAGTGAATCTGGCTTTCCCATTGACTTTATCTGCCAGAAAGTGGTAAAAGATGGCCACATGACACTGCAACCCTCATAAATACACACCAGTTGTCAAGCATCTGAATGTAAATCACATGACCATAGGGATACTGCAAAGGTCATAAGTGAAAAATGGTCATGTCACTTTTTCAGTGCTGTTGTAAATCAAGGACTATCTGCACTCTAATCCCTGAAACAGATTTGGCAAAGGCAATATTCCAAAGATAACCCTACACTATTCCCAAAATGGATTGTACCCCAAATCTATCCATGAAAATTTGGCCCCACCTATTGCCAATTCTAAATTTTCCCACAAGTTTAAAGAACATAGACAGCAATACAATCCATGTTGAACTAGACATTCCTGACTTATATAAAGTACAGCTGGTAAGCATTTTGATAAGCATTCCCTATTTTATTTAGATAATAAAAGCTCTTCTAAAATTATACCTGATACAGTGCAATGTATTTACTCAAAAGAAAAGCAACTTTCTAAATTAAGACACCCATATAAAAGAGTAACATTCTCTCTCTCTCTCTCTCTCTCTCTCTCTCTCACACACACACACACACACACACACACAAATAATCAGTCTCTATTATGATGTTCTCAGAAATATTACAATCAACATCCTATTTTAAAGTTAAATATTTGGGAGAAAAAAGAATATATTTTCCTTTCTAGTAAATACAATACAGCTGCATCATTTAAAAAAAAATCCTCTGCACTAAATGAAGATGGATTTTTTTTCTTTTATTGGAAAGCACTGGATCCAATAAATTTTCCTCTTGAAAGAAGAGATGAAGGCAATCTTGACTACTGTAATCCTCTCTGCTCCAGCAATTCATTATATTATCTATCAGGCTGTTCCAAAGAGACTGTTTTCCAGAACAGCTTTTCAGAAAATGCAGCAGAGGTAGTTCTCGACTTAATAACTGGTCACTTAGCAACTATTCAAAGTTACAAAGGCCTCCCCCCAAAAGTATGTATGACTCAGATTTGAATTCTGTCAGCCCTCCAGGGTACATGACTGCATTTTGGAAAGTTAGGAACTGGCCATCATTTATGGTTGTTTGCAGTATCCCACGGTCACATAACCACGATTTATGACATTTTTTCCGGAAACCAACATTTATTTCTAGATTAGTTTAGTTTTGGGCAAAAATATGTCAATAGTGAACAATGAGTTCACTTAATGACCATGATGTCCATTAATGACCATCACAAAAAAGGTTGTAAAATTGGATGCAGTTCCAGGATGACCTGCTTAATGACAAGTACAAATTACAACAGTAATTGTAGGCTCAATTACAGTCATAAATTGAAGACTACTTGTTCGCAGAAAAGAATCTACCTATTTCCTGCCCTGCAGAAGCAGAATTTTATTAAATCATAATCTGAATCCAAAACCCACCACTTTGTAAACTTGTGTTATAATTTGCCTTTTTTATAGTTTAGCAATGTTATTTCTAAAAACTATTTCCTAAACAAGAGATGATACAATGTTCCCATCTTGCCTTAGAATATTCCTATGTTGACCCTTCTATATTTGTAGATCAGTGGTAGGTACCAGCAGAGACTACTGCCGGTTTGCTCAGGGGCACAGGGCGACTGGCTTCGCACGCATGATGTGCACTGTGTGCGCATGCGCAAGACAACTAAAATTGTTTTGCGCATGAGCAGAAACCAAAAACAAGGTGGCGGCGTCTACGGATCCACCGGGAGAACTGGTTCAGGAGTGTGGCAGGCCTGGGTCACTGCCAGTTCCAGTGACCCAGGCCGCCAAGCTACTACCTGTTCGGCCGAACCAGTAGGAACCCACCATTGTTGTAGATTCATAACAAGGACAAAACATTATGGCAATACAGTAAATTCTGAATTAGCATTAGGAAACTCAATGAATTGCTCTGGAACAATTACTATCTCTCCATCAAACATACCTTACAAGATGCAAGAATAAGAGGAGGGAATATTAATAAGCAAGAATAAAAGTAAGGAATATTAATTATCGGCATACTGCTTTGAAAAAAAGATTACAAATAAAACTAATAAGTTTGTATGTCTGTACATATGTTTCTATTAAATCACTAAAAGCTAAGGTTGACCCAAAGAAAAAGGAGATATATATTTATACCTTCTCTGTCCTCATAATATAATTCCAGGAGAAGAATATAAGATTCTTAAATATCTTCCATTTAGCCATCAATTAAATCTAGATCTGTTTAGCTATATCCAGAACCCATAGACAATATCTTAGGACTTAGATATAAATAAATAGACAGTGGCTGGAATAGTTGCATTAAAAGAAATCCAAGGATGGAGATCACTTTTTCTCAACAGCTATCTTGTGGCCTAGTTTGGGGGGGGGGGGGGTGTTTCCTAAAAAGGTTGATCTATCTGTATATGTTTCACCATCACCACAAGAACAAGGGAGATAAAATAGACCTGATGCACAGTGGAAGATATAGTCTACAGATGCTATTGTCTCTTTAATTCTACAGTGAACCTGAAAAAAGTGAAAGAAAAAGAAAGAAAAACAACTGTAAAGGAAGCAAAAAGCTACCTTGAAATTTTGAATGTTCATGGGGCAGGGAAAATCTGCAGCCATATCTTGAAGAGAAATAAGCAGGAGTTCATTCTTTTCATTGTACAAAGTAATACACAGCCTCAATTAAAAAAAATGCAACGGATACAAATTTAATGGAAAAACAACAATATAATTCTGTACATATGGGACCTATTTCTGTATTATGCTCAGGGCTATAGACTAAATATTTAAAAACAAAGACTCAGACCACATGTATAATCAAAAGGATTCCAAGTACAGTAAAAGTGCAACCTAGATATGAGTCAAAGCTAGAGATATGTAAATAATAGGTTTTAATAAACATGTGCTGTGTTTATTAAAACCCTTAATTAGCAAGTTAATATTCATAACCTTATTTGTACACATAGAGAAATATATAAAACATAAATAAGGAGAGGAAAAAATATGCAGCCTATTTGTAATAGGCAAATTAAATAGGGCAGTTAAGAAAATGAAATAAATTCCAGAAAGATGCTATACATGAGAGCTGCAAGATGTGAAGCTCCCATGGCTGCTGAATGCAAAAAGCAATAAGTAACACAAAGAACTACAGCAGCTTTACCTCCTTCTCTTTCACTCACCACTGCCCCCCAAAGCACCGGAGTGTCAGTGGCCTTCCTAAGATATTTACAGGGAATATTGCATTGGGATATGCGAGTGCGAGCATGTGTTACGGAGAGCATTTTATTATAAGCTCGAGGGAAGGATAAATCAGGAAATGGGGGCACGGGACTTAATGAGTTTTTGCTACTATACCACAAGATCAAAACCATTAGGACCCGCCATCTGCTTTATTCAAAGCAATTTACCCAATAAACAAGTTACCTTTTTGACCTGTTTCCCCCCCCCCTTCTTTTTTTTTTTGCTACTTCTAATTGAAGAGTTAAAAACCAGGGCTGGGTGGAGGATCTCCCTCTGTTTCCAGACCCCACTTATCAAACGGGGTAAGCGATCCCGACCAATTCCTCTAAAAAAACGCCGGATTCAAAATAATGGCAACAGTTATTCGAAGTGTTCCGAAGTACTCAAATGGTACTTTGTCTCCCGAAGCTCGGTCGGAAGAACATAACGCCCCCTCTCCCCCCCCCCCAAGGAAAGGGCAGCCGGTCGCTCCGGGGCCCAGAGAACCGGGAGGGTGGGAGAAAGGGGTTGGTTGGGGGTCGCAAAACCACCTCCCTCTCCAATGCAACGGGGCGCAAACAAGAGGCTCGAAAGCGATTCCAGACGGCGGATGTCGCGGTTCCTCCCTGGAGGTGGAGAGGAAGATGGGAAGAGGGGCTCACGCTCCTGCCCCAGAGGAGGGAAGCGTCTCGCTTCGTCCTCCTCTTCCTCGGGTCCAGTGACAAATGGACGGGTGGGCTTTTCCCGATCTCAGGAGCGGCGGCCGCGGAAGGGAGACGGGCAGGCACCGCCGTTCGGCCCTTTCCCTTCTTTCTCTCGCACGGAGCCAACTGGGCGAGGCTCCATCTTGCTCGCCTATGCAAAGGAGCGGGCGGAGAGGCGACGCCAAGCCCGCGGGCGACTCCTACCTGTGGGATCCGGAGAGGGGTGACGCTGGGGAGGGGGGGGAACCGCTTGGTCCGGGAAGCGCGAGCTCAAGCAGGGTCGGAGCCGGTCCTTGCGGGGCGCTGCGGCCCCTCCCCGCCGCCGTCTTCCCTGCCTTCCTCCCAGGCGGGCAGACCGAGAGGGAAGGCGAGCCGGAAAGATCCACGGGCGGGGGAGCGGGCCTGGCCGAGACCGAGTGGGCCAAGCAGCTGCAGGGAGCCGCGGCGGCAGCGTGCGCGCTCCGGGGTCTGGGTCTCTGCGCCGCGGGAGCGAGCGAGGGGGAGGCTGAGGCTGAGCTGGGGGAGGAGCGGCGGCGGCGGCGGCTGCTCTGAGCGGAGGAAGGGAGCGGCAGGCGGACGCCTCCGAAAGAGGCCGCTGGCTGGGGCGGTCGCTGGAGGGAACAGCCGCCCGGAGAACCTGGCCTGGCGCGTTCCAGGGGCGACGCGACGCGGCGTCACATGTGTCTGGGAGGCGAAATGACGGAGCCGGCGAGCTGTGCTTTTGGGCCGGGCTCGGGCTGCCGGGGGGCCTCAGCTGGCAGGCATCTCTGCGGGGGTACGGGCGAGCGAAATGCGGGGAGAGGGCCCCCCGGGAGGGGGAGAGGGCAAGGTGGCTTCGAGGGCGAGGGGCCACAGGCTGTCACCTTCAGAGGCGGACCCTAGAAACGCGGGGGTCACTCAGCGCTGCAGAATTTGATAAGGACTAGCTTAGCACTGATAAGAGTTGGGGTGCAGGTCTGCAGCCCCAATTACTACCCGATACCATAAAGCGAATTGACTTGTAAGCCTATGTGCTTCAATATAATTATTTTCTTGTGTGTGTTTGCTAAAGGAAACCGCATATATGCATAAATCAGCGCTTAAATATCACCACATCCTGATGCATTTTTCGTTTATGTCTTAGGATTTATGAGCTGCCCTGTGGCTAAAATCTCCCTGGGTGATGGATAATAAAAACACTAAATCAAATCTGAGTAAGCCATAACAAAGGCTGCAAAACAAGGTATCAGATGAAAAGATAATTAAAAACACAGAAATTAAACTGCTTAATAGCAAAACAGAGTGGAAATATATGAAAAGGCACACTGGTCTAATAAAAAAAATAAAAGACCTGCTGCCAGCAAAGTAGGCTTTAAGTGGATCTCTTTTGGAGAGAGACTCCATAGCATAGAGACTAAAGGAAGCGAGAATATTCTCCTCTCAGACAACAATTTCAAGGCTTGGGTAGAATTGCAAAAAAAAGGGGGGGGGAGATTTAGCTGCAGATTTTACCATAAATACCCAACAACGTGTATTTCCATCCATTTGAGAGGCAGTAAAAATTACTGCTAGTCCTGTCAGAATTAGGCTTCAATTAAAAGCTAGAAAATTTGTTTCTATCAAAGAGTGCTTGAACCTCATGAGCTGTCACCCCACTGGAGTATCTTGCTTGGTCAGGCTTTCCTTCTTTTACTGAAATCCTTATACATGATAAAGCTGCCACCTTCAGACTCAGCTGTTGTGAGTTTGGAAGCAATATCAATGTGTACAAGTATCAACCAACTGAAGTTAATCCGCCATGTTTCTGAAAGTCCTTCATAAATAATAGGATTTTTGTAGGTTATCATATCCCACATCATTTCAATGAACAAGTATACAATTCTCATGGGCTGGCAAGGGCATTTCTGTACAATTGATAAGCTTAATCCAAAAGTTCAATAAATATACCAAAAAAAATAATGCTTCCTTAATTGTAGAATTTTTTTCTTTTCTGGAGGAGATTTGAGAACAGGTCTCTCAGATTCTATATATATCATTCAGGGCAGTGTTGCCTCTTTTAGATGAGCAGTTTATAATTTTGAAAAGGAAAAATAAAGTTTGATTCCACCCTTCAAAAAAGTCATCAATATTTATATGTGCATATACTATTTCTGATTATTGGTGTTACATATTAGAACTAATCTATCATATTACATATTATAACTAATATCAGGATCGCAACTTGTGCCCATCAGCTTTGAACCATGTCAGTTTCCTCAAGTATCCTATTTCTTGGGTGTCAAACAGATGCATCAACTACTGGCCACGCCCATCCCCATCTCCTTAGTCAAGGAGAAAAAGTTGTGATATGTCACATGACAACAATGTGTCATGAGTTTGACACTCCTGTTCTGAACTGATTTCATGCAGCCTCAGGTTGTTTTCTTAGGCCACACTGATGGATAATTTTTTTGGTTCAATGCTATCCAGCCAGGCCAGGATACCCTGGAAGATGCGCAGGCTGGGCCATGCAATCATACCAGGGGTCTGAGGGGCCTGGGGTCAGGGGTTGAGTGGTTCAGCTGGATTCATCCCAAAGAGACTTCTGGCAACACGGGGTTCAGAGTTGATGCCTTGAGGCCTATTCTGAGAAAGTAAGTGCTGTTTTTGTGGCTGGTCTGGGTGTTTGGGCAAGGATAGAGGCAGGCAAAGCTTAGCCAGGAAATATGGGATTTCACCATCCTCATTTGATAGATTTGCTAGATTGTATCATTCATTCTGGGTAAATCTTGGGGAAAAAACAACCCAGTAATAAAACCAAGTCTAGAGTCTCTGGTTTGAAAAATATTGCTAGGTATCACACTAAGATACTTTTCATTTTTCACCCAGTAGCGCAATTTCTGAAACTCAGCAACTTTTAAGATGTATGGGCTTCAATTCCCAGAATTCTCCAGCCACTATGACATCTGGGCAATTCAGAGAGTTGAAAGCCTCGCATCTTAAAGCTGCAGAGGTTGAGAAGGATTGCTTTAGAGACTTGTAACAATATATGAAAAAGATTCAGTCTTGCCGCCTGATGAACTTCAGGTTAATGAACTAATTCTCCTCCAGCACTTGGATGGATTTTAGATGGATAGCCCTGCTTGATGTCAATCTGCCAAGTTCTCTATAGAAAACTAATAATAGTACATCCAGGTAGATGCACCCTTTGTCTCTTGGCTTGGTCAGCATATGCATATCCCCTGTACTGTGGGAGACTATTTAATTTAGGTTTTCCTGTTGAACTAAAAATAAAAATCCTTTGTGGCAATCCTTTTTTTCCGTGACCCGTCAAAACCACGCTCAACTAAACCGCGCCCGATTAAACCGCGTCGCTGACGTCATCAACAGGGCGACAACAGCCAGCGCGGAGAAAGAAGGGCGCTTTAAATAGCGCTTTGAAAGCAAGCCGATTCAACTTAAGGTAAGGGTTAGGTTTAGGGTTAGGTTTAGGGTTAGCTTTAGGGTTAGCTTTAGGGTTAGGTTAAGGGTTAGGGTTAGGTTAAGGGTTAGGTTTAGGGTTAGGTTAAGGGTTAGGATTAGGTTAAGGGTTAGGTTTAGGGTTAGGTTTAGGGTTAGCTTTAGGGTTAGCTTTAGGATTAGGTTTAGGGGGGTTAGGTTTAGGTTTAGGGGTTAATTTTAGGTTTAGGGTTTACAGCATGCTTCTGTCTCCGCGCTGTTGTCGCCCTGTTGATGACATCAGCGACGGGGTTTAGTCGGGCGCGGTTTAGTCGAGTGCGGTTTTGTGGTGGAACCCTTTTTTTTCAGCCAGTTCTAATATTAGTTCTGACTAAAAATCTGGTGTTGCAATTAATATTAAAAATGCCTCTAAAATTTTTAGTTTGCCCACTGTACATTTTTGTTATACTCAGCTGCAGATTCTAGGCATATACCAAAATGTTGATTTTTAACAGCATCAGCTATAAACAAATTTAAAACTCGTCTCATGGATGTAGCCATATGAAGGGTTAAACTCAATGGAAAACCAAGGTTGAAACATTTGTTTTAAAGAAATCTGTTCAAAAGAAACTGCTTTTCTCGTCTTCTACAATACAATATAAATAAGCATTAAGATTATTTTAAAGCAAGTCATTGTAGGTTGTTGAGGTTATGTTTTTTTAACTATCTTGTGCTTTTGAATAGAGAAGACGTCATCTGTTCCCTGCTGGCACACATTACATTTAAGTAGCTGGATACATACAGCATGAGACAGTGGAGTCTCTGCAGCAGCAAACAAACAATTAAATATTAATCTACTGCACTTTTCATGATAATGCTTGTAGCTGAATGGAGCCAGAATGCAGTTCCTGTGCTATTTTTTAAAGAGAAGCTTGTTACAAAATGGACTCCCAGTCTTGCTCAGCTATTTAGGATAATTGACTGAAGCACAAAATCAGTAATGCTAAACTCTTCAACCTAGTATCAAAATCTTCTTTAAGGATTATATAAATGTTAATTTCTTTATGCACATTCCTGGTGGCAGCTGCAGTTCAATATTTATGTTTCTTTAAAGAAGTCTTTAATATTTATGTTTCTTTAAACAAATATTTACCTTTACAAATCTCTGTTCCTAATTTAATGACCTAGATAGAAATGTGCATGTATATAAATGATTGTTCCAAAGAATTTGGTCAGATTTATATAGACAGCTATGTTAGTTTATGATAGCCAAAAATCAGAAGGAATCTGGTACTCCTTTTCAGACCAACATATCTTAATAAAGGGCATAAGCTTTCATGAGCTGTGGCTCACTTCACCAGATATATGGGGTGAGTAAATTGATCAATTTTGCCCCCTGCATATGATGAAATGAGCTCACAAAAGCTTATGACTTTTAATAAAATATTAAAGGGCTACCAGACTCCTCCTTATTTTATACAAATATAGAATCCTGTACAATATGCCTGTTTGCCAGAGCTAGTTTGGTGTAGTGGTTATGGCATCAGGCTAGAAACAAGGAGACTGTGAATTCTAGTCCTGCCCTACACATGAACCCAGTTGAATGTGTGTGACCTTGGGCCAGTCATTCTTTCTTTCCACTCTAGAAAGAAGGCAAAGACAAACTGTTTCTGAAAATCTTACCATTAAAACTGCAGTTCTAGTCCAGACAGTTGCCAGGAGTCAACACAGAATTGAATAAATAGATACCTGTTTTCACACCAAATTGCATTTACATCAGTAGAATTCATTTCCATATAACTATGGAGCATTGTAGAGGGAAGTGATTACCAACTCATAAGTACATGGTATTATCAGGCCAATGCAGAAATACTTTCATACAGACGAGAAAGGATGTAGAATATCCAAATTTCGCAACACTTCATCTTGAATCAGCATAGTTCGTAAGCTACGTCATCTGATTCTGGATCTAGTTCATGAGATGAAGCTGAACTTAGTAAAACTGCTTCAAGGACTGAGAAAAGCTGTGCTTTCAAAGTATCAGAAGGCAGCATACTGGATAAGCTTGTATATGACTAAGCAGCTTCTTTAGGGCTATATTGCAAGCCAGTTCAGTGGAAGATACTGATAGGCTACCATCTCTACAAAGGTCACACAGAACAGGCTCAAGTCTAATTGGGGGTCTGATTGTCTTCAGAATGCTCAAAGAAGTTGGTTTCTGAGATAAGCAAAAAGGCTGGCAAGTGAGGGAAAGAGATCAGATCCGGCTCTCCTCTTGAGTCTGCAAGACTTCAGCTATGGATGGCGATAGAAAAAGTAGGAACTATCCAAGAAGAGATGGAGAGATGAGGTTTTTCTTCTCATTTCATGTGAGATTTCTGTACTGAAGCAAACATATTACTAGTCCAGAAAATCCATTCTTGGGAAAACTGGAGAACACACAAAAAGGGAACCAGAACCATTTCCATCTTCCTTTTTGTTACTTAAGAAATTTCAAGGAAGAACAGATGAATTATGCCTACTGCTCCAATCAAAAATTTTGACTCTGAAAATAAAACCTCAGTAGATGCCTCTTTTGCTATATCTACAGTCAATCAGTACTAGTTTCCAATCTTCATTTAGAAAGATCATTCTTGGAACCTATTAAAACCATTAGGCTTTTCTTCAAACTGGATTCTTTTCCAAAACTCCTTGTAGCTCATAAATGTACCAGTTTTACTGAGAAGAGGAATTATTCCAGCAGTGGTTTTGACCATATTAAATGTATGTGTGTGTGTGTATAATTGCTCTTTGTAATGCCGTAATCTAAACCAAATACTTGATTTAAAAAAATAAGATTTGGAATAGCAATGCCATGGTTGCCTTACCTATATTGGTCCACTAAATAATAGAAGAAATATAAAATGGTTTCAGCGAAACCTACTTTTGTACTCCATAATGATTTTGTTAATTATGTATGAGATTTCTTTCTGCCTCACTGATTTTAATCTCTTATCTCTGGCGTCCATTGAAGGCTGCAGCAAAACAGCAAGTATTCAAATCATACTTCAGTTGAATGTGGAGATAGACAACTGTGTTTCTTAGAAAGGTGCTTTCCCTCCCGTACAGTAAATATAAATCTGTAAGCTGAAAGCTTTTTAAAGAGTTTTTCCTTTCTTGTAAGACTTGGACCATCTTGCATATTATAATCACAGATTTTTTCTTTTTCTTAAATAAAATGTACTTTTCACTGCTTCAAGCATCAATAAAAAATCAATACCAGTTACTGAAAAGCAGCTTCTTTTAATGTTAAAAAAAGTGATATTTTCGTCATCCTGCAAATTTCTGGGCCTGGGGTTGGGGGGACTTCTCCTTACAACCAGATGTTGAACTGACCATCAATTTACCACATCTCAATTTTAATTTTGAACAGTTGTTTAGCTACAGTAATACTGGTTATCTACAATGAAACGAGTATTGATTCTTTTATCCACCAGTTTCTCCAGGATTTTGTGATATTATCAAAATGCATTTTCTTCAGGAAACTGTTCTACAGTCTGCTTTTCTTTTTTTTACTCAGGATTACCTTGAGATAATTAGCTATATCTACTAAGTTTCATAGACAAGTTAGGCTTTCCACATGAAATTTTATTTTCAGTTGTTTCTGAAAATAAGACAGTGCAGATGCCCAAATGTACAGAATATTTATTCATTAAATGTGAAATCCAATATATAAAGGTTCATACATGACTACACTATTAGCTGTATTTTATAGGGAATATCCAGATATTTTTGCATTTCATTTCAATCTATCAAACTAAGGGACAAAAATACCGATCCAGAGTTACTATCTCCATAATTACCATTTATCCAAAAGCAATCTGAAATGTGTAATATTGTATCAAATGTCCCATAATATTTTTCCAACTATCATTAAAATATGTTTTTTCAGTTAACTGTGCTGAACAGAAAGGCATTCTTCCTGTCCTAAACTAGGGTGAACCAGCAGTTAGAATTTTTCTACAAAAACCTACCCTTTAAGAACACAAAGTTGTTTAAGCAGATACCATATTTGGAAGTGATCTTGGTCAAGAAAAATAATCACAAGAGCAGCACATTCCTTTTCACTCATGTGACTGGGAAAAGTAAGCAAGCAAACTTGTCTTAAAAGGTGGGGCAGAAACAGATTATACAAATCACAAATGTGCATGCACACACAGGCATCACTTCTCTTACAATGTTTAAAAAGTCAAATGATTCCTGTAAGGGGAAGCAGGATAACATGAGAATATATCTACAGAAGCTTCTAAGTCTAATCACTTTACAAAGGTCTTGTCTGACGAGTTACAATCTTAGGCAAAACACAGCAGGGAAAGAGACTGGGGCAAAAGGATATATATTACATGGGATTAGTAAGTGCCATTGTAAAGAAGATTCCAAAATCGGATTTAATTTATGTAAAAAACTGCACACCTTGCCCTTACCCAGTAGCTTTCAGTGGAAGCCTTGTCCTTACTTATGCACATAAAATTTCCGTACTGGATGTGGCTACTACCTCTCATAAATATGCAAATAATTCCTGTAAGCAGACATTTTGATGTTTATTTAAAATATTTTTATTCCACTTTTCTACTTAAAAAGTATTCAAAGAGACTAAATCAATTGAGTCAACAAGGTCTAACATAGTCTTGCATTCAAACACTCATTTGCAGATGACAAAAGAAAATACAGTTTAAATAGTGTTAAGGTTTCTAGATTGCAGATTGTATCCAATTAAGCTGATTGTTCTGTAAACCACTGAGTCTGTGTTGATTTAGCAGTATATCAGTAGAATGGCTACAGTAAATTTATTTCTGCTATACAAACACTTCTCCCAAATTTTTAATTCAATGGACGCTTCCGTGAACAGAAAAATAGGTGTTTTCTGCAAATTTCTTCTCCCATTTAACTTTCCATTTGTTCCAAAATTTTCTCCAATTCTTTGGAGTACATTTGGAGAGAAAGAGGTTTGACGGGTTGAAGCACCAAAGGAGAATTAGCAAAAATGCTTCCTTGTATCTCACTAGAATCTCTGCTGAATCAGAGCTTCCCATTAGCAGAACTGGACAGATCTGAAACCACAGTACTTACACATTTATCACTGGAGGTTTTTAAAACCAACAGACTTCTTTAATGAAATGGTTATGTATAAATAATAGTCCGTGACCATGAAAGCAGGATATATTTTTTTCTTATTCAATATGTACAGAAAAGAATTAAACAATTCTATTTATTTAATGCAGTTAGAAAACATGTATATAGTGAAACACATTTTTTTACAAAGACTTGCATTCCTTCTAAAACTGAAAGTGTATTTTTCTGATTAGCTTCATATTCTTCTCCAGAAACTCAAGGCAGACACCTAATAGTCCCATTCCAACTTTCCCCCCTAACAATAACCCTGTGAAGAAAATTGAGCTGTGAGAGATAAGAAGGGGAGAGAGAATCTACAGCTGAGAGTGGATTTGATCTGTTTCTCCCTGGTCCTAGCCAACAACTAAACCACTGCAACACACTTTTAAATATAGTAAGAATTAATTTTTGCCCAATGGAAGTGCCATCAGAGTTTTTCTAAGAAATTTCCCAACACAAGAGTATTTCAAATCAAAACCATATTCTTACTTTTCTCTTTCCAGTACTTCAAAATTAAATGTCAGCTTTAAAACAAAAATATAAAAGAGCCACAATATACCACAAAGAAAGGTGTCACTGTCTAAAAATGAAACAATTAACAATTCTCAATCTGTTCAACTTAATGTTTTGAAAAATATGAGTGTTTGACATTTTAGAGAGGATGTCCCAGGGCCATCTACCTGAATTGGCAACAGAAAACTTCACTGACAAAGCTGTCACATTGCCAATGCCTTATAGGTAATAGGAATGAGGTACAAAATTAGAACAGTCCTAGAATTGACATATATTTTCTTCTTTCCATTAAAATCTAAAGGTAAATTTTAAAAGCCAGTGAGCAAATGAAACCTAATATTAGTCCTTCTATTTTTTTTTCTCCTGGATAGTGAGACAAGCAGGTTTGTGAATTGGAAGTTCCTTTATCAATAATTCCCTCCCCATTGCCATAGATTCTGGCTCCCCCCCCCCCGCAATTCTTCCAATTTATGGGCATATTCTGCACGCTTTTAAATTTAGAACTGCTCTAAATTGTTTTTGAAAAATTTTTCTTGTACAAGGGAGCATGCTTTTTCATAGGGAATTTCCAAACTGGACTACTACATACCTACCGATAACTCCAATTATACAATAATACTAAAATTAAAACTACAGGAATTTGAAAAAGCTATTTTGACAGTTTAGCAGTCTGAAATCAAATGTGATGCTCAAACAGATTGCTGTCTTCCAAAAAAATAAAAAACATGCTAAAGGTGCTTGAGTAATTATTTTTATGTAATCATGAAAAAGTCTGGAAAAATAAACTCCACTATCTATGCTAGATTAAGCTAGATTAAATCCATACTTCTCTATAAAAGTGTTTTCATATTACAGAAGTACAATATTCTTCTTAATTAAATACACATTTGTATTACTTAGTTGTTTTCTAAAATGTAATACTGTTATTCATCAGCCAACTCAACTCTTTTTTGACATGACATTTCAGAAGATCATAAAGTTCTTAATATCACCAGGAAGTGGAGGAAAGGAGGGGCAAAAATCTAACACACAACAGAGGAAATTTTAATTTTAATTCTAAATCATTTTTCTTTTCCTAAAAATGACCAAGAAACAGCTGCAATATCCTACTCCTGCCTGAAATATTTTGAACTGAGATTGTACTATATACTTTTCATGAATATTATTAACTGACTTTATGTAGTAAATTGAAAAACATTACAAATTAAAAAAATAATTATGCCCATTTGAAACTGTGGTTCTATATGCAGAAAACAATCCCTCACCAAAATAATTGTGATCTTGATCTTTAATCAAATTACAATATTTTTAAAAAGCAATGTACAAATAAGCAGTAAACAACAAAGGTAAACAAAAATGTTTCACAAATGAGAAACTAGTAGAGAGAAAGTTGCTCCAAATATTTATAAAACTTTGTATCTTCCTTTGTTGGTTGGTTGGTATGAATTTTGCTGCAAGAGAACAAATGAGTATGTTATTAATCAAAGATCCAATTGATAATGATTAATAGAACAGTAAGTCAACCTAACTATATAAAGCAACAGAAACACGTTTAATTCAGAGTTGCACAGAACAGACCTCCACAAATTGGATTATTATGAAGCAGAGCAGGGGATGCAGCTTTCATTAATTCTTCCCAATAGTCTTTAAAATCCATACTAAGTGGTGAAACATATTTAAATCATTATATATGAACTAGCGTTTGGGGGGTGGGGAATACTGTTGAAGCAAGCAAAAACTAGGAAAAAATTGCCCTCTTCTTCTTATATAGAAAATTCTGCTACCATCAGAAGGACAATTCTGTTCAAACAGATAATTTTGAATGCAATCTTATGAAAGGAGTATAAAATGAAGTTCAATAAGCATTTAACTGTGTTAAAGCTATTTCACTTCTGACATCATCACATTAGATAAAGACTCCTTCAAAATAAAACTATACATGTGAATTGAAAATACAATGATGCATAAAATAAGCAAAAATAAATATATACAGAAAGAAAATTGCTCTACTTTTACAGAAAAATGTAATATAATTCTAAAAAAAAACTTCCCAGATTTTAACTACTGAAAAAATATGTTTGTTTTAAAAAAGGCATCCTGTAATAAAATGTTCTTGATATATTACTGCTAACAGTGGCTAATATGAATTATAAAGTAGAAATTCATTACTTCAAGACTTCAGAATTTGCAATATTGAATAAGTAAATTTAAGATATTATGATAGATTTATGTTACCCTGTCATCAAAAATTCAGTAAAAATGGTGCAATGTGTTAAATCAAGAGAATTCCCAAAAGAACAGCAATCTTCTTACTTCAACCTCCCTCAACCACTGGAAATGCCAAAACAGCTGTTCCAGCAGCTGTTCCTTACAAAATCTTACAAGCTGATTCTTTGGAACAGGTGATCCTGTAGGTACCCAGGTATCAAGCCACAGAGGGCTTTATAGGTCGAAATAATGATCTTACATTGAATTCTGAAACTGATCAGCAGCCAGTGCAGGCCTTGCAAAATTAGTACTGGAGCATATAATCACTGGGAGCTTGTACATACGGATGCCTTTTAACATTTCATACAGAAATCATGAAATCATATTTTACCTACCAATCGGATGAGCTCTTCTTTGATAAGCCTAGTGATTTCTGCCTTTGCTTTCTGAACAGCCAATTCGTTGGCACCTGGAAATGCAAAGCAACCCCCATTAAAACATCTGATTATTTGAACATAATCTTAAGTAGTTTGAAAGATTTTTAAATAATCCATTAATTGTATATTAAATGTATGCTTTAAAATTGATTAGTATCATTTTGTACTATCTCACAATAGTTGGTCAGAGTTGTTAGGAGTTAGGCAGCCTATACAGTGTACAAAGAAACATACAAATAGATAAATAAATCAAAAGTCCTTTTGCATCAGGATATACTCATTTAAGTAAATATAAATAAGAGATATAAAGCAACAGTTGTACCAAGTTTCTTATGCAGCTTTAAAAGTCTCCTTAACTTTAAAAAGCACATTCTCTGAGGCTATACATCTCTGGCAACTTTTTTTCATATTCCCTTAGTAAGGAAGCCCAAAAAATCCAGACTCTTTTAAAGGAGAAAGATTGTGTATTGGCTGTTTCAGATCATGTTCCAAGAGAGTGTAATCCTTAGCTCAGTGATGGCTAACCTTTTTGCCATTGTGTGCCAAAACTCCGGAGGGCAAAAACCAGCCAAAAATCAGCTGGCCAGCACACTGGAGCTGACAGAGCAATGCCTCATGTGCCCTCAGAAATGGCTCCACGTGCCACCTGTGGCACACACGTCATAGGTTCGCCAACCTGCCCTTAGCTCATGCTAGCCCAAAACCCAAGCAAGGGCTGCGAGTATGCATGCGCTGACCTGCCACTCAACACACCCAGTTCCCTTGTTCCCCCCACCGAGCTGGGCTGCCAAGCCACAAAGGTCGGAGACCACTGTACTATGTCATAAAACAGACCTGGGCATTTTACAATTCCGGGACCATATCTTGCTCTTTGGTTGTCCCTGTCCAGTCCACATAAGGTCAATCAGAAATTAGAAATCAAATGTAAATAAGTGTACTTTAAGCATGTAATAGAACTGCATTGCTTTTATTTTGAAGGCAACTGCTGTTTTTCCCCCCCAATTTACATATATGGGTGTGTGCTTATGTCCTTTTGGTTTGGACCCCACAACAGTCCTAGTTTCTTATGTGGCTCCTTGGGAAAATTAATTGCCTGGCATAAAAGAACATCTATGTAATTCATCTTAACACTGCAAGCTACTTTCTTAGAATCGTTACAGTTTTCAAAATAGCCTACAGTGCTTAATTGTTTATTTATAAGATTCACTTTATTTTAAAGGAATAGACTTTTGCAAAATATATTCAGCAGTCATGTGTTTTCCATCAATAATTACCTCATTCCATAAAATATTCTATCTTCTCATTCCTTTTACTGAATATATTTACTCTGACTGAAAAATGAGAGAAAAGCCAGGAGGCAGAGATTGTTTTTTCTCCAAATATTTAAAACAAGTCTTAAGAATATTTTTGTAATTGTAGATATTAATTCTTTAGTGACAGGCAATTTATAGTTATTTTAAAGAAAAGGGAGCTCAATGCTAATTCAATTTGTAACTATTGGACAATATCCAAATAAATGATAAGAGCCGTCTTTCTTGAAAGGCATCAAAATAATGTATCAAATATCATACAGCTAAACTTCTAACATGCTTTTGTTTATATTGAATGGTCATTTTAAATATGGAAAGAAAATTCTACCAAATCAAGATGATGAAAAATATTAACTTCCATTTGAGGGCAAATAAAATATTAAAACTATAGTTCATACTAGAAAATAGACAGTGTGTG